>NC_084466.1:48422500-49047500 GCF_027409185.1 Cynocephalus volans | reverse complement strand
ACAGAAATGTTGGGAGATGAGAATGATACACTAAGAAAGACAAAATATTATAGTGACCAAGATGTGACCTTGTGTATTGGTAAATTAACAATGGAACAAGAATATTTATCCATCACAAGCATTTGTGAACCTAACAAAACTATGAAATACATTAAACAAAGTGAACAAAATTACAGATCAAAGTAGATAAATCAATCGTTTTGGGATTTAGAATATGTTAGAATTTTAACAGAAATTGTAGATGAAGCATTAAAAATTAGCAGAGTCATCAAAAATTCAAACACAAATAATTGCATAATTATAAAACATACTACCAAACAATACTATAAAATAAATAAATAAATAACAGGTAAAAATGGTTACAAAATATCAATAGCATTAGTCTATATTCCCTGGGAAAATGGTGACAAATTAGAAATTAATCTAAAATGTATAGATACAATATGATTGGAAAATAACATGTTGACAAATAATTTTTGAGCCCCCCAGTAAATAAAAGAATCTAAAGCAAATATAAGTGCAAGCATTAAAAGAAATGTTCAGAGCTGTCAAAATACCCATAAGAGATTAGTTAAATAGAAGTTATAAAGGATTGGGTTATAAAATTATTCATTATCATTATACATAAAAATATCTTAAACATATTAAGCAAGGCAAGAATATAAATACATTTTTAGAAGATTTCACAGATACCTTGTGAAGATTGATTTCCATTCCTATTCCAAATTAAAATTTAATATGATAAAAATTGAAGATATTATAATTTCTCCTTTCATAATATAAATTACATGAACTTTTAAATTTCAATAGCACACCACAAATTTATAAATATTAATTAATTCCACAGGTATATTTTAAAATGTGGAATGATAAAGATAAAATACCTAAATAACTCACACAGAATAAAGAAGTTATTTACATTCATTAATTTCCGTTATATTTGTTATTTTAATTTTATATTTTGGTCAATTTTGCTATAATTTTTTCAATTTCATGTTCTCAAATTTCCTTTGAATTTACAGGGATAAAAACATGGTTCTTATTATTTTAATTAAGAACATTTCTGCATAGTGATTCTTTTAGGTATTTTTTTTTAATGCTTTCTAGGGCCTATACCACTAAAAAGCCTTTCCTAAAAAAATTCCCTACCAATTGACTCCATGGGGTGCTGAGCAATAAGAACTAAGGAAAAAAATATTTCCTTTTATATGTACAGAAAAGTTGACTGGTGTAAAATGGAAAGTAGAGGATATCAGATTCTTTTATGTCTTATTTATATCTCTTAAGATTTTCCTGTCTTGTTTGAAGACATATTTGAGTCAGATTTCATCAATAATATTTGTGGCAGACCACTTTTTTTTTTTTTTCTGCTAAAATCTTATATATTCATCAAATGATGGTGTTTTCTTGTAATTTCCACCACTTTTTAAAAATTGTTATACCAACTCTAAGACAAAGTGATTTGGCTCGTTTTGTACTGAGTGTGAAAATGGCTGATGGAAGAGGGTTCCACACAGCTAATGTTATCGATTCTGCTGGAGTTGGAGAGATAACAACAGCTCAAACTAGTCAAGGTGGGGCGAAAATTATACTCCTTCTGGAAACAGGAAAGGGCTTGCTGGAATTTTTACTTGCAAAATTAATCTGCCTAGTGTCAAAGCTTCCAATTAGCTGTTGGTACCAGTCCCACTATCGAGCTCATTCAGAAATTTGCGTTGGAAAATTACCAACAGAAAATTTTCAGGGACCAAAAGCATTTTCCATTCTTTCAGAAATTAGAGGCTGGGCCATGTAATTAGAAGCTGCAGTGTAGAAGAGTTCCTGCTTCTTCACATCCTCTCCAGCATTTGTTATTCTCTGTATTTTTGATAACAGCCAGCCTAGCTGGGGTGAAGTGATATCTCAGTGGGATTTTGATTTGCACTTCACTGATGATTAGTGATGCTGAACAGTTTTTCATGTACCTGCTTCTTTATTCCTCTTCTTTATCTTCATTTTCTTCCTTGTTATCTTCATCTTCTTTGTCTTCTTTTAAGGATCCTTGGATGATTAAGAAGCCAATCCTGATTTTACTTAATTTCTCAATAAATTTTGACAATTATTCCAACTTTATCTTTCTTGTAACTTTTGTTTATTTAATTCAACATATAGATATTAAGCTCACAATATGCTTTTGTCAGTATTCTAGAGGATTGGAATACATCTGAAAATATAACAAAAATGCCCCTGCCATTTGGGGTTTATGAGCTAGAAATGGGAAAAGACAATAAACAATATGTGCTATTTAATTATTACTGAAAAAAGAAGTAAAGCAAGGAGAGCAGGATTGGAAGAACTAATGGTAGAGAATTTTTAGTATTAAATAGTGTATTTAATAATGTTAAGTAGGCCTCACTGAAAAGTAATAATAGAGCAAATATTTGAACAAAGTGAGAAAGTCAGCCATGAAATGTACTAATGAAAGAGAGTTCTAGACCAGAGATTAGCTAGTGCGAAGGTCCTGATGCTGGAATACAACTGGTACATGAGGAGTATAAAGGAGCCGTAGGTCACTGGGGTGGAATAATCATGGTGTAGGTGTAGAGTCGTTCAAGATGAGCAAGAAAGTGTAGAAAGGGTATGCAGAAGACTAGATCATGAAAGTCTTGGGAAACCATTTTCTTTTGTTTTTGTTTTTTATTTTTTCTTGTTTATTTATTATTATTATTTTTTACATTCTAAGATATTGTTGCAGAACAGAGGGGGAGGGACAAGGTTGAGGACTCTGGCACCCCCCTCATTCCTTCAGCAGAGACTAGGGGGCTTCCAGCAGTGGCTTGGTCATTGCTGGGCTGGATGCAGATGTCAAGGGGGTGTGGCTGAAGCCCTCGGCTCCCACTACACTGGCTCGAGAGACTGGTGGGCTGTCAGCGGTGGCTTGGTGGCCATTGCTGGGCTGGTTGCAGATGTCAGGGGGATGTGGCCGAGGCTCTTGGCCCCCCAACTCCCTGGCTTAGGTGCCCAGAGCACTACCAGTCCTGGCTCGGTGGTCCTCACTGGGACAGTTGCAAGTGTTGGAGGTGTGTGGCTGAAGCCCTCGGCCCCCCACCACCCCAGCTTGGGAGTCTGGAGTGCTTTCTGTTGTGTCTCAGCAGTCATTGTTGGGCTGGTTGTGGGTGTCGGGGGCATGGCCGAGGCCCCGGCTCTCACTGCTCCCTGGCTTGGGAGCCCAGGCAGCTTGCATTCCTTCTAGGTTTTAAAGGTGTTGTTTGGTGATGTGAGACCTTTACTACTTAATAGCAAACTTTGTGTCCGATCAGAGTGTATTTTGTTTTGTCTTTTGGTTATGTGTTGGGTTATTTGCTGTTCCCACTGCTTAAACTCTTCACTGGAACTAATTTGTTGTCCTTTGCTTACTTCTAAAATGGGGGAACTTCCTGTGGGGACCAGCACTTGATCCCTGCAGTTCAGCTAAATTGCTGCTTTGATACTAATTTCCTGGGGAAGCCTTTTTGTGCAGCTCAGGTTTTAATTGTTGACCTTGTATGTACTTCCAAGTCTTGCGAGGTCTGATATACCTGTGTTGTGTGGAAACTCTGGTCTGGGCCTGAGACTTTTCAGCAAACCACATCCCCTATAGATCTATATTCCTGACTAGTCTCTACTGAGAGGTCCTGTGCTCACTGGGGGTTAGATCAGCTGTCCGTGCTGTGCCCCAGTATTCCCCAGGTGGGCCGTCTCCCATACCACCTGTGCTCAAACACTTCCCATGGGATGGGCCATGCAGCAGTCCCTTGTGATGACTCACTGGCCTCTGAGTGGCTCTTTTTTTTAGTTGTCTTTGGCTCCTCACTCCTATGTGGGCCCATGAGAACCCTGTTAGTGGTCTTGCTGGCCTGAGGACCACCAAGGCCCTCTTCTCACCTGATGCCTCCAAGCAATTTCATACGAATGGCACAGCTGTGGCTTTTGCCAGCTCTTGCTCCATGTGCTCACCAGCTCCAGACTTGAAGCAGTCGGGATTTGAAATGGTGGGAGCAGTCCTTTCTTTCTCTTTTCGTGGCTTCTCCTGCCTTCACAAACTCTTTAGGTCTCTCCTACTCTTCCCCCAAACTCTAGCCATAAACCATTTTAAAGATTCTTAATAAAATGAGGAACTTTCACTAGATGCAAGAAGAGAAAAGACATGACATAATATGTTAGAAGCTTAAATTTTCTTCTTTGAAGAGAATAAATTGGCAATGGGCAAGAACGGAAACAAGGAGTCCAATTAACAGTCTCTTGCAGTAATCCAGTCAAAAGATAATGGTGGCTTGGGCCATAGTGATAGTAGTGAAAAGAGGTGACAATCAAATTCTAGATATATTTTGAAAATTAAGGTATGAGTTTTCCTAAATAATAAACATTGAATGTGAAAGAAAAATGACATCAAGAATATCACCAACGTCCCTGTTCTGAGGAGTTGCCATTACCTATGAGATAAAGGCTGAAGGTAGAGATGAAATAGTAACTTTCAAGTGGAAAATTGATTTGGAGTAAAATTTGGGAAGGGGTTTACAAATACTGATGCCTTAATGTCTTCAATATTATTTTCCACTGATTTTTTTTTTTCCTATTTTATTGATGGTCCTTAATATTTGCCTATGGATGCATGTCTTCCACTGTAGTTTCCTCAAATGTCATAGATGTGCAGATTTCCATCCAGTATTCTTCATGACTCACTCTTTATTCTAAGACTTATGTGTCTTTAATATTAATGTGCTCCAGACATTACATCATCTCAGATCTTCAGTCAGTCTTCTACTATATGTATTCCTTTCATTACAATTTCCTCTGTATCTTTACTCCTTAAAGGCAAGTTCCATAATTTATGCCAGCAAATAGATGATGAATAGATTTTCATGGAATGAAGAAAGAATCCACCATTAAATAAAAATTATTTTATAAAGTTCAAACCAATACATGTTTTGAATAACTACTTTAAGGAAAATTTCAGATAGTAGAAAAGGTTAGATCAAATTAAGTAAATTTAGTTTTATGATGCATTGCTTTTCATATATTATATAGCTATAAAGTATGTCTTTAAATATGCTCAGAGCTTTATTTTATTAATATTCTTGAACATAACTTAAGACATATATGTAAACATAAGCAAGCATTTGCATATTCTAACCTCAAGTTCAGGAAAATTGTTTAAAAAAAGGTTATGTGAAATCAAAGTTATCATTAATACAAGCTGCTAGAAGACATTTGTTAAATAAAATTCAATCATTTCAGTCATCTGCCAAGATTTATTAAATTATATTATTGCAAAATTCTGTGCTGGACATGGTAGGAGATATTAATCAGAAGTGTTACTGTTAAAAAAGTTACAATTAATATATACCTTAACTGTGATTTAATTAAATATACAGCATGTGTATGTGCAAGTCAAATTTTACATAAAGAAATTTGAAGAAGCACTCAGTTCACAAAAACTATATTTTAAAATATTCTTGTGTAAATGCATGATTATTTTTATTCCTTGATATCCAAATGCATTCTAGAAAAACTTTTCAAAAGAAGACTGTAAAAAACATAAGCATCTTACGGAATAATAATACTTTATTTGTACTTTCACGTGTCTTTTATTATAATTCATGACTTAAATAATACAAGCTTTGCATAGTAAATTAAGTGATTTTTATTCACAGTAGTTTGTATTTACTTATTAAATATATTTTAAAATAAATACTTTTTTACATATATTTAGATATTGGGATAATATTACTTATTAAAGTAGCATACAAGTATATTATATATAATGAATTTTACTTTCCATTTCTTTCAGTCCTACCTGCTTATATACATGTATTAAATATATGCAAATGTATAGTTTTTTGTTTTTGTAAACTGATTTTCCACTTCATAGTAAATCAAAAGTATTCTTTACTCTTGCTTTTAAGTGTTTATTAAAATGCAGGCATGATTTTCTATAAATTAGTTTGTAATAAAATATTTTATTTCTGTAGAAATGATTTTTTTCCTTGATTCTTTGTTTGCTTTGTTTAATTGTTAATGTAGCCATCCAAAATTATCAGAAATATCACGCTGGTTAAAACACCAGGGGTGGGAGATTTTTCTTTCTATTATTTTTATTTTTCCTAAGACAATGCAAATTAATTGTTTTTTGGCATTACTGACTGAAGACAGTATAACGTATTACATTTTTTTGTAGTTCTTATGTTTTAAAGAGACTGCCATCTAGAAACATGCTTTTACTCAAACTATTTTATTTCCAAAGGTGAATATTATGCTGGGTGGTCTGGTGTATTCATCAGGATAAGCTTGGTTACACTGTGCTAACAAACAAAACAGAAATCTCTCTTGCTAAACATAAGAAAACTCATTTCACACTAAAGTAAATTTGTCTTTGGACTGGGTAATGCTCTGTATGATTTGTCCTCTGCATAGTGGCTTAGTGATGCTCCTTGGATCTCATGGCATATCTTTCTTAACATATGCTTCAGTATCATAATGTCAGGGGAAGAGAGTGCTAGAAAGGTTTGCACCACTAATTAAATGAGTGACAACTGTATGTATTTCTACTCAAAGTTCAGTGGCCAAAGTTAGTAATAACAACTTAACTTTAAGAGGGGTGGGAAAGTGGGATTCTCCCATGTGCCCAGAGAGAAAAGTCTTTTTTTTTGCTTTTATAAACTGATTTTTTCACTTAACATTAATCAAAAGTATTCCCCATTCTTGTTTTTAAATGTTTATGCAAACATATGCATGATTTTATATAAATTACTATTATTTAGATTTTTGTGAAATATGAAATAATGGCACTTTTATCGGACATTGAATCCTGTAGTCCTACAGACACAGTCATACCTAAATCTGTTAATTGATTTACAATTTTTCCTTTCGGAAAAAACTCTAGAGGTCTCATTTCCTCCACTCATTTGAGGCATAATCCTTTTTAGAGTTAGACTAGATAACCTACCCCCTGGAATCATAAAATAATTAAAAAGGTATAAAGACACAGCGAAGAGTCTGGCTACAATCCACTCAAGCTTCCATAGTAATTCCTTTCTCTCTTTTCCAAAATCTTAGTGTCTGAAGTAGAAAAGCTATTTTGAATCTATGGAATATTTTATTCAGGGTAATGAAGACATTTCCTCTCTCAGAGATTGCAGTTTCTGCACACCTATGCATCTGTTTGTTTTGCAAGAACAAATGCCATGCATAAGGAAACCAAAGCAAAAGAGAATAGATTCTGATATCTGTTAACTTAAACTGTTTTAGTTAGTTTTCTTATGCCCGTGGCTTCCTGGAAAATTCAAATAATCAATGACTCGCTTAGGAGGAAAAAGAGAAAGTTGTGAAAAGAGATAAATATATATACTATTTATAAAAACAGAATCATTCAAAAGAATCAATTGTCTGAATCAAAGCACACAAATGAACTAAATCCCCCAAAACACAGATAGTCCTGTATTCCAAAAGCTGAATAACTTTATTCTTTAAAATTAAGCACTCTATCTTATGTTTTACCGTGGTATTTTTATTTTGAACTACATTTCAGTAGTAATTATAACCTTTAAAATAGCTTTAGAACAAATTACAGATTTACATGCATTTTGAAGTTCTGAAGTTGTGATCAGTGTATAGAGTTTTTAATTCAGTTTTACATTTTTAGGAAGTGTGAATTTTTGTAGAGATATAAAACAAATTATTGGGAAAAGTGAAGTAAATAATTTCAATTAACAATGAGTTCTTATTCTTTCCTGAGTATAAGGAAATATTATGTTCTAATATGCTCATTCTTAAAGATGTAGAATGTTTACAATTAAAAATCTTTCGGGCTAATGTCATCTTGGCTAGAAGTATTTGAAAAAAGAAAACGAGCCTAAACACTAAATCAAATTAAGAGTTTGGTACATGTTTGGTACAAATTAAGAGTGTGTTTGCACACACATACATTCAACTATTGTTATTTATGCTTTATTTTTAACTCTGTTACCTACCAGTGAATTGTTTGAATAGTCTTCACTTATTTTTCCATTTCTCATCTAGTGGACAACAATGATTTTCTAACCTGCATTCATTTCCAATTTTCTCTTTCAGAATTTTTTCGACATTTTAAAAATATGTCCACTACATGACTAAATCACTCATATAATTCTTAAAAAGGCAGTCTGAGGGAGGGGAGAGAAATGTCTAGGAAATTTTTATGGCAATGAAAATGCCACTGTGTCGGGTCCGCCACTGGCCGACCCAACAGCCCTAGCCTCGTTCCTTTCGGTGGGCGAGCGAACGGCCCGGGATTCCTCTTTCCCTCCTGTGCCCTTTGGAAGGAGACGGGGGAAGAGAGCCGTGAAGAGAGGTGAGCACAGCCGCCGCCCGACACCACTGTAATGGTGGATACATCTGAAAAGGGATGCTGAGTAGAAATTTTTCAAAGGAAGACATACAAATGGCCCACAGGCACTTAAAAAAATGCTCAACATCACTAGTCATCAGGAAATGCAAACTGAAACCACAATGAGATATCATCTTACCCTCATTAAACTGTCTACAATCAAGAAGATGGGGAAGAATAAATGCTGACAAGGATGTGAAGGGAAGAGAACGCTGGTACACTGTTGATGGGACTGTAAATTACTACAGTCACTGTGGAAAACAGTATGATGGTTTCTCAAACGACTACAGATAGAAAATGTCCATCCACTTTCATCAGAGAAATCAAAATCAGAACCACATTGAGGTATTATCTCACCCCAGTTCGACTGGCTATTTTCAAAATACAGGGAATAACAAATGTTTGCAAGAATGTGGAGAAAGGGGAACTATTCTACACTGTTGGTGGTACAGGCATTACGGAAAACAGTATGGAAGTTTCTCAAACTACTGCAATAAAACTACCAGGAATCCAGCAATTCCACTACAAGGTATATACCCAAAAGAATGGAAATCATCATGTGAAAGGGATACCTGTACTACCATGTTTATTGCTGCTCTATTTACAATAGCCAAGTTGTGGAACCAACCTAAAGGTTCATCGACAGATTATTGGTTTAGGAAAATGTAATATATACACAAGGCAACACTACTCAGCCATAAAAAAAAAAAAAAAAAAAAAAGAAAGAAAGAAAAAAAAGAAAAAAAAAGAATGAAGTTCTGCCATTCACAGCAACATGGATGAGTTTGGAGAAAATTATGTTATGTGAAACAAAACAGGCACAGAAAGAGAAATACCACATATCCTCACTCATAAATGGGAATGAAAGAAAGAAAGGGAAGGAAGGAAGGAAAGAAATGAGAGGTGAGAAAGAGATGGAGGAAAAAAAGAAATTACAATTACAATAACACACTGAAAGTTCAGAAAGAACAGAACTATGATTACTAGAGGTGGGAAAGGGGGAGGGAAGAGGGTTAGGGAGAAATCCATTAATGGACACAAAGAATGATTATGGTTTGTAATGATGAATGTGCTAATTATCCTGACTTGATCATCACATATTGTACACAGGCATTGATAGTCAATTCTGTGCACCACAGATATGTATAATCAATTATGTTTCAAAAAAAAAAAAAAAGATATGGACTCTGATTAGTCTTATATTGATTGTCGCTCATGATTGTTATAGACCCAATGACTTCATTTGTTTGTCATTAAATGGAAAAGGCGTTTTTCCTTATATTGGAAAAATATAGTTGATTTCTATCATTCATTATGAACATCATATTTTTCTAATTGCTCTATCATCTATCTAACGACCATGAGAGGAATTAGCCTTAGGATAAAGGTAATGCTTTATTTAAGTGGCAAGTCACTGAGATGAGATAAAACTGGTCCTTGCTGACAATATTTAACAGCTGTACCAAACAACCAAGAATACTGCCCTACCTTTGAATTTCATGTTATGTCACACACAAAAAATCTATTGTTTTAGCCATTTTAGTTAGGGGTTTCAGTTTCCTGCAGATAAGAGCCTCCTAAATGATAATAAGACAACTGGCTTCTACTCTCTCTTTCCTTAACTCTCACTTTCTTTTTCACTCTGTATAATCTAGGCTATGGAGAAAACACAGAAAAATGAGAAAATGAAAGAAACAAATGTCCACAATCCAGGTATTAGAAACCCACATTAATAGATTTAACCTTAGATCTAAGCCCCAATACTTGCATGTATATTAATACATATATGTACATTAAAGACCAGAATGTGAAATGTCCTGCATTTTGCTCAATTATACTCTTGCATATAGCACAGATATCCTTGAACTCTCTTTAAATCATAAACATCAATGTCAAGATCACCAAGGCCCCATTTGAGAAGAAGAAATGTTAAAATAAAAAGGCTTATTTATCTTTACATTCCTCTTATATTATTATTTAAGTTTTTAAAGAAATAAATTATATGTGAAATAACTTCACAGTACTTTTTTGCTCAGTATTATTGTTGCAACATATACACTTGCTAATTATTTCATGGATACTGTACATATACCAAGATATTAATATTTTTATAGTTTATAATTATTTTTCATTAAAAATTGATGTTTTCATAATTCAGCCACTTATAAACAGAATTTCTGCCATTCTACGGTATTTCTCATCATGCCTCCCTCAAATTCATTTTCCCTTCTATTTTTATTTTTTCATTTATAGTAATATCAAATATCAACATGGAAAGGTTTACATGACCATAACACACAAAAGTAGATGCAGTACTAGAAATTTTACAGTAAAATGCATTAAATTATTATATTTTATATACCATTAGAAAGAGTTTTCAGTTATTTTTGTTATAATTGAATTTGTTGCATTTTTTTTGCTTTCATTTATCTTTGCCACATATGCAATCATATCTTGGCTGCCAGATTATCTGTACTTGCTTGTATCCAGTAGAATATTTTTTTTATATATATGTCCTTTTTAGGATATTTTTAGGGCTGTGATAAAACTCAATTCTAGACTAGAATATGCAGACATGAAAGAATTGTTTTACTCAGCAAATATTGCTTTCATGAAAAGGCTTATTGAATACTTAGTGAAGTGAAGACTAAGTTAAATAACTCACTGTCAGGTAACAGATGTTAAAAAAGATTAGGCACAGTAGTTGAATTACACATGGATCAAAAACACACATAAAACTCTTAATGATTCAGTGTTTGTATTCTTTTTGGCTTAATATTCAAATACTTCTAGTCAATTCAATATTAGAAAAGCATAAAATGAATCGTGAAAAATGAAGGACTAATTTCAATCAACAAGGAGTATCTCATGTGCATATTCTTTTCTAGAATATGTAAGTAAATATTTAAATTATTCTGCTAGTTTCTGTAGTACAATGGCCATGGCATTTGATGGGCAATGGAGCACAATTTTCCAAAGCTAATGAGATCATTACTGCGTTTTATTTCAACTACGTCTGGTAACTAATCCCAGATTCGTCAGGCTTTAGATTCTCTTACTCCTACCCTTTTTCTGGAATCAAAAAACTTTGTCAGTTACAATGTAGTGCAATTAATTCCACTCCAGTTTTAAAACAACAAATTGATTTTAATACATGTAAATAAGTGGTTATAAAATAAAAAGCAAAACTTGAGAGGTGGGATTCAAGAAGCTGTGTCCAAGAATACACGTAACTGTGGTTCATAGTGATTGGAAATGCTGTTCCAGATATTTCACTTATCTCTGTATTCTCTCATATTTATGACTTTGCTTTCCAGCGTAAAAATGACCAGAAGGGGTAGAAAAGTACCCTCTTCCCCACTTTTACCTTCTAGATCTTTCCAAGTCTATGTAATTGACAACCTAATTCATTTCCGATACCCTAGCCACAAATGAGTCTGATACATATAGTTTCTTTAAAAATCTGAAAATGTCGAGTATATTTTTAGGTACACAGATTAGTGAAATCTTGCCCTGGTACACTCACTTTGCTTTATCAATAGTATCAATTTTCTACTGTTGTGTGACAAACCACTTCAAAAGTCAGCGGCTTTAATGTTTTAAACAACATTCATACATTTTCTCATAATTCTGCTATTTGCACTGGATTTAGATGGGCTGTTTTTCTACTGGTCTTATTTGGAGTAACTCATCAGAACAACAATCTGATAGCTGGATTGTGACTGAATGCTCAAAAATGGTTTCAGTTTTATGTCTGGTAGCTAACTCTGGCTATTTTTACTTCTTTTTTCCTAGTCCCTTTATGTCCTGAAAACAGTTAAACAGGTACAAGCATGATTAGATTTAGTTTCAATATATTTGACAAGAAAATTTCAATGTTTAATTCTGATTACTTCACACCAGGAGGCACATAGTAATTGATTATCCCACTTTTAATGATGTTAGGTTTGACCAATCAATTCGTGTGAGCCTGATCACTTCATTACAAAAGTCTTCATCCAAATAAGGTTAAATAGAAATTTCCAGTTGTTTCCAAGAGCCATTGTATCATTAGTTATTTCTTTGATGGGTTTCCTCACTTCCTGGCACAAACATGAATACAGCTTATACATTATAGGTAGGTGCCGTAAAATATGGAGTATATCCTTTTTCTGTTCCATTAAAACATTCAATTGATATTTGATATTCAAGGGACAGAGAAATTGTGTCATATATAGCATTGCATAATGAAATAGGTGTTACAGGATTTTTAAAATATAAGCATGTTAGACAATACATTACTAGGTGTATTGATATATAATTACAAAACTGCACAACCTAAGTTTGATGTTCTGTTTATATAATTCTGAAAGTATTTCTGTAAGCAGATGATGTACTACCTTATGGAAGCTGGGACATGAACCACAAATTACAACCCTGTTGTTGTAACATTGTACATTATTTTTAGAATAAGTTGTGTCCACCAGGCTTTTGGCAATTTTAATTATCAAAAATTGTAAAATTCAGAATGTTGGTTGGGGCTTATAGTAAAGTACATCATGTTGTTCATTAAAACAAGAGCTAATATTTTGGCTGACAACCATGTAGGTGATAAAGTTAATATTTCATTTTAAAACGTGAAGAATTATTTTGAGGGCTTGCCCTGACTGTGGGTGGAGGTAATTTGTGTGATATGAAATAACTTTTAAAAGTCAGTTTTATTCAGATGAAGCTTACATACACAAACAGCATACAGTTGTTATGTATTATACATAATGAACAAATTTTAAATACATATACAAAATAATAAGCATGTGTAAACAATACATGTATATTGTGCATATACCATATAATGAACTAACATTAATTGCATAGTTTAATAAGTAAAGACAAATGTATACAATCAAGTAATGACCAATCAAATCTAGATTCAGAATATTCATGTCTTTCTAGAAAATTCGTCATGTCATTTTGACATTTATCCCCTTCCCTAATACTCTATACAACCAGGGTAAACAATGATTTGTTTACTATTATTGCAGAAACAAAATCATGCAATATTTACTTTATTGTATTTGGGTTCTTCCCAACGTAATGACTGAAATTCATTCATACTATTGCAATTTACTATTTGGTTTCTTTTAGTGGCTGATCAGTGTTTCATGGTGTGCATATATCACTTTGCTTATTCATTCATCTGTTGATGGATAACTGAGCTGTTTCCACTTTTGGCTGTTATAAAGAAAGCTGTGATAATAATTTGTCTAAAAAAATTTATGTGTGTGTGTTCTTGTCATTGTTATTTTCTTGTGGGCATCTTTCATTTCACTTTGGTGTATGCCTAGTGTGAGCAATTGTTGGATCATACAGTAACTGTATATTTAATTTTTAAAAGTATCAAAGTGTTTTTCAAAGTTGTTGTACAAACTTTACAATTTTACTAGTATATAAAAGTTCCAATTATTCAAAAATTTAGCAAATATGTGGTATTATGATTCTTTTAATTCTTAATTATAGTCACACTGGTAGGTGTGTAGTATTGTCTTATTGTGCTTTTAATTTGCATTGCCTTTGATGACAAATGACAATAAGCATTTTTATTGTACTTATTAGACTGATAATCTTATTTAAAATATATTATTCTTTTATTAATATTGCTGGATTTGATTTAATATTTGTTTGATTTTAATGTTTGTTGAGAATTTGCTGCCTTTTTTCATAAAGGATAATATTCTTCTCTCATGTAATAGCTCTGTCAGCTTTTAGTATTCAGATAATATTGTCCTTAAGAGTTGAGAAGAATCCCGTTTTCTCATTTTCTAAAAAAGTTTTTACATTGTTGGTATTTTTCCCCCACGTGTTTGATAGAAGTCACCAGTGAAACCACGAATGAACATTGAGTTTTCTCTATGAGAAAGTATTTGATATAATTTATTTATTGGATGTAGGGATATTCAGATTTTATCTTTTTCCTTCATTATATTTTGTTAATTTGTGGTTTTTAAATTCTTATTCCTTTTATTTTGAAAATTGTTAACACAGTGTTAAACGTATTATTTCCTTTTTGTTCTTTTAATGTCTGTAGGAGTTATAGTGATATTCTTTTTTATTTTATTTTATTTTTTATTTTTAGACTGGTAAGGGGATCGCAACCCCTGGCACAGTGTCATCCACACCACGCTCAACCAATGAGTACACCGACCCTATCCCTATATAGGATCCGAACCCATGGCCTTGGTGCTACCAGCGCTGCACTCTCCCGGGTGAACCACGGGGCCAGCCCTTTTTTCTATTTCTGATATTGGACTTTATATATGAATGCACATGAATGTACGCATTTCTTTTTTGCCTTAATTAGTTGTTACATACTTTCAGCTGTTTTATCAAATTTTTCCAAAAACTATTTTATTTTATTTTATTTTCTTCTACTTATTTTAGTTCTAATTAACTTTTCGTTTTCTTGTTTTGTAAGGTAGCCATTTAGATAATGGATGTTAAACTTTTCTTATTTCTCAAAATAGATAACATTATAATTCCCCCAATAATAACTACTTTATTACTAATGTGCTTACCTTTCACCAGGGACATATAAAGAGGGATAGGGCACGATAGATGCAATCTCTGCAAATAACTGCAGGAAAGGCAGTGTTTGGACATTGAGTCCTGCCAAGATAAAGAGGTGAGAGAAATACCTTGGCCACCTCACAGATTCTCTCTAACATAGTATAAATTTAAATCTGACATTCATTATCTCTGTTCTGTTTTCAACTCTGTAGCAGTTCACTTTTGGGTAAGTCTTGTTTAGTCTCACCCCACCAATGTACCAAGGAACCCTCTACCAAAGACTCTCAAGGAATAATATTACAGTCTTCTTTACACCCTTCACCCCCTTTTCACGGCTCCCTCTGCTTTGGTGTCTGTGCCATAAATTACAGACATGTCTCTGTTCTTAACTCTATTCTGTGCTCCTTTTATCAATGGAACCCCCCTGTCTGGCTCTGAATTCAGAAGCCTTTATCAAAGGTCTAATGACATTTGCCCCATAGTGAGCCAGAGTCATAATGGGGTTCATCTCATTAGTTTTCCTCTCTTGTTAATTGCGATTTTATTGTACATGTTGCCTCAAAACAGTTATATGTTTTGTCCAGTGTTATGGTTGTTTAGCTTGGGGTGCTAGACTAATTCCAGTTACCTCATCAGAGTTGGAAGTAGATTTTCCTCTAGATGATTGTTAATTATGAATTTAAAAGACTTTCAAAAAAAACCCCACAAAACATTTTACAGTAAAATTAGTAGTGACTTGTTCATGGACATGTATGTTACCAAAATTAATAAGTAGATAATTTCTATAATTCACTAGCAATTTTTAATGTCTAAACTTTTACATCATTCTTCAGTATGAACAAATAAAATAGCACTCTAATGAACTTCTAAACCCTCTGTTTTACTATGTAATATTACAGAGTAAAAACATTTTTAAGGGGAAAAGAATTTCATACATTTCAGAGATTTACTAGTAAGAAATGTTACAGCTTGTATTAATGGTGATTTTAATTTATAAGTAGCAATTTGATTCACCTACCAAGGCATTAAAATCTTTAATAGAACTTTCTCTGTCATTATTATTCATTATTCATGAAGTGATGTAAATGGATTTAATGTCTCAGAAAGGTTAACATACAGATAAATCCATGCCCTAAAGAACTTATAATTTTAAAATCCTTTCAACAAGCTCCCCACCACCCAAACCCTGGGCACTCATTAGAATAAGACAGCTTGTGAACACTATTCCATTTGGCATTAATGGAATAAAGAACTCCAAATAAATAAAAGTTATATAATTCAAAAATGTACTTTAAAATTTGAAAACAAAACTTAAAATACTCCAATGGATCTCTATTATCTTCTTAGGTTAAAAATATAAGTATTAACTGAATGGTGTATGATGTAGCAAACTGGTATCATTTTTTCTCTAATTTAATGTTATGCCAATTAATCTGTTTTTTAAAATGGTAAAGAGAGCAGAAAGTGGAGATAGAACAACTCCTCTGGTACTTAACAACTGGACTGAAGTGAATGAATTTGATTTTTGCCTGCACTTTATAGCTTAATGAGGATCATTCTCCCTGAATCTGGTCACTGGGCACATGTCTCCACACTCTTGTGCTCCCTTCATTATTGCTATTTTGTGACTTACTGCTGTTTTCAGAAATAAATATGGTGAATTAGATAAATAGTTTGAAATTACACAGAAATTAAAAATATCTTAATGAGTATTGGAATCACTCCAACAATTTCATTTTAAACATATCATTCACAAGTAGAGAGTAGAACAATGGTCAACAAAGGCTGGGGGTGGGAGGAAGAGAAAGGGAAGTAGTTTATTAGAAAATAAAGTTTCAGACAGAAGGGAGGAAATGGTTTTGAGAACCATTGTACAGCCAAGTGATTATAGTCAGTGTAGTTGTTTTAGTCAGTTTACTATTACTTATAACAAAGTACCTAAAACTGTGAAACTTATTAAAAACAATTAAATCTTACACTTTTGGAAGCTAGAAAGTCCACGATTAGAGGTCGCATCTGATGATGGCCTTTTTACCTGGTGGGGACTCTCAGCAGATTCCTAAGTGTAGAGCTAGGGCTAGGTCTCACAGACCCCTCAAGCACATTCACAAACCCTTCACATGCAGGTCTATTAGCTAGGTAACAGGAAAAAGATCCTTGGAGCCATAGGTGAAGAAATAAAAGGCTTTATTTCTAGATGTGAGCTCTGCCAACCAGCAGTTCAGAGCAGTTCAGAGAAGACCAGCCTGAAGAGCACACAAAAAATATCAACAAGCAAAAAGGATACATGGGCACGCACGCACACTAACTCTACTCCCACACAATTTGTTTACACAAGATGTGCTGCACCACACCCAGCTGGACCTGAGGCAAGGGGGCCTGACTAAACTACTCTATTTTCCTCACAATCCAACCCTTCAGAGTCCCTCACCTTACAATCTACACATTTAGAATCTTCCATGATGTTCCCTTAGCGAGGATAAATGTCCCTTACATTCACATAACCTATTGTCCATTTAATATGCCTTAAGGCTTGTCCTTAAGGCTAGTCCTGTAGTTCTGTCCTTTTGACTATTAGCTGCTCATGTCTGGATAGTAGTCATCATGGGTGTGAATGATCCTATAGTCATACTGATGGGTGGTTCAGTGCATATTCAGTAGGCAGACACATGGATCATGTGACTCTCATGCAGTGCCTGCAGTTAGAACACTATGGGCTAAAAGATAGAAGGGTTATTGGTACCAATAGGGGAAGTTCTCACCCCTCTGGTAAGATACATGCCAGTTTGCCACCCTGAGGAAGGATGGTTGCAAGAATAGGTATCTTACCTGGTTTATGATACCATAATTTATCCATTAACACTGTTGGATCTGTAGGTTCTACATGTAACAGTGTAGGGGAACTCATAATTGGCCATAATTATAATAAAAATGTGCTCTTTGGCTATAATAGCTTCTGGGATGACTCTTGTCTTATCCGACCAGACCACTCTTAGGAATTTGACTGACAGCCCAGGTCCTTAAACTTTGGCTGTGTTCACATTGTTCCAAATGACTTAGCAGCATTGGAACTGCCTAGGTTAATTCTGTAAGAAAACCAGAGGTTAGTAACACATCATCAATGTAGTGAAACATTGTAACCATGCTGGGCCTAGTCCACTTGGCTAGGTCCCCAGCCACTACACCATGACAGATGGTTGGGCTATGTGGACAACCTTGGGGCAATACTTGAAGGGTCCACTGCTTCCCTTCCTAGGTGAAGGCAAACTGATCTTGGCTATCAGCCTAGAATGGAATAGAGAAAAAAGCATTTGCAAGGTCCAGTACATAATGATAAGTTCCCAGCTGAGTCGTCAGCTGATCCATCAAGTCATGAATGGAAGGCACAGCTGCATGCAAAGGAGACACTATTTTGTTCAGTTCTAAATAGTCTACAGTCATTCTCCAGGTATCATCAGGATTTTTCACTGGCCATACTGGAGCATTAAATGGGCTATGAGCCAGACAAATAATGCCAACTTTCTCTAACTCCAATATAGTGGCACCTATCTCTGCATGTCCTCCCAGTAGGCAATACTGCTTTACATTAACTATGTGTCTTGGCTTGGGTAACACCTTTAGGTCATGTTTAGCATATCCTGTAACACAGGCAGTATTGTCCGTTTTTGCAGCCGAAACTCTCCAACTGTTGTTTGCAGGTGCAAACCATAAAGTACACCCATACCCAAGATGTGTTCAGCTATGGGGGATATATATATACAGTATATACATGAGAAAGTAATCTTCCTATGCCCAATGGCAATAACACAGTTTTGACCTCAACAGTATGTCCTCCATAGCCATGTATACAAACTGTGGCCACTGGAAACTTATCTGGATTGCCATATATCAGGCTACATTCTTCACCTGTGTCCACCAATGCCAAAACACACTGCACATTTGTCCTCGACCAATGTATTGCCAATTCAATGTGAGGCCACTGGTCCTCACCTGCCCCCCAAAGATGAGCACCTTGGCCTGCTCCCTAATCGAAATGGAACATTTCATCTGCCTCCTCAGGAGCAAACAAAAAATCCTTTAAATCCACTGAGTGTACCTTGCTACCTGTTTTTGGACATTTGGTAAAATGCTGTTCAGGGTGCAATTGCTGCCACAAAGCAAACAGGACTGCATTTGGCTGCCAGTCACTTTTCTTGCTATCAACCCCTGCTGCAAGCAAGTCAAGCCACATCTGCTTATGGCTAGTATTGCTTGGTCCCCTCAGTATAAAATCCCAAGCATTTCTTGGGAGTTTGGTCTTAGCCACCTTTCAGACCCCTTTTGCTTGTCTCCTATCCTCTACTTCACCCAAGTTGGCTATCATGGTCATTACTTCATGTATAGGATGACCAATGTATGGGGCCAGTATGGCCATCAGTGACCCAAAGGAGGTTGATGGGGCAATTTGCGACACTATGTCTCTCATGCTGCCTGTTAAATTTTCATCATCCAGGCCACAGATGTTCACATTAAACATGGATTGCCGCATCCCTGACTCCTGAATGATTTGGACCAACTTAGCATATGTTTGCCATTTACTAACAATCTTGGGCAGTTCTCCAGCATTCACCCACATGGTTTGGGCAGCTGCATTCCCCCAGTCCATCTAGGAGTGATTACCTGGCCCTTGTACATATCTGTGGCTATTTTGTAGCTGCTGCCTAAGGGATGGGTGGAGGGTGATGGAGACCAATTTTTCCATCTCCTCACCAGAGCATATGACACTATCCACCCATCAATCCATAACCATAGCAGCTAAGCAGCCAGGAGCTCCCCTTATTTCTGCCAAAACTGTCTCCCCAATTCAACTAATTCAAGCTGGGTATACAGGACATAGGTGATGAATTGGTTCACCTGTGGATCACCCACCTGTTGTCTGCCCAGTCCCATAGGTTGCTTACGTTTCACTTTCTGATGCATGACAGGTCATTCCTGTAGACACACGGTGTCCCCCAACTCACCACTGGGTTTGTTGTCCTCCTTGGTGTTAGAAGTAGGAGTGGCCAGTTGCTGCACATCATCCTCCAGGACATTTATCCATGCTTCCAACAGCTCTGCTTTCCACTTCAGATCTCTATCAGCTTGCAGTATAGTGAGCAGTAGCCAGGCTTCAGTCAGCAGAGAAGTGGCCACTGGGCACCACACACTCAAGGATAGCCACACTTCCTCCTCCTCCAAAAGTGTTCTCCACTGTCGTGCCTGGTCTATGCTGCCTTGCAGTACAGCGAGCAGCAACCAGATCCTGGTCAACAGGAAAATGGCCATAGGGCACAACATATTCAAAAGTAGCCACATTTCCTCCTTCTCCCAAGGGCCTTTGGTTCCTGTACCTGCTCAGAATCTTGCTTCAGACTACACCAATTGTAGAGCTAGGGCTAGGTCTTACAGACCCCTCGAGCCCATTCACAAACCCTTCACACACAGGCCTACTAGCTAGGTAACAGGAAAAAGTCCTTGGAGCTGTGGGTGAAGAAATAATAGGCTTTATTTCTAGACATGAGCTCTGCCAACCAGCAGTTCAGAGCCACTGCTTCACACAGTGAAGAGCACACAAAAATAGCAACAAGCAAAAAGGACACACAGGTACACATGAGCACTACCTCTACTACCACACAACTTGTTTACACAGGATGTGCTTCACCACACCCAGCTGGACCTGAGGCGAGGGGGCCTGACTAAACTACTCTATTTTCCTCACATTGACATGAAACAGGGAATCACATGATGTGAGGGTGAGAGCATGCTAATATCCTTTTCCTCTCCATATAAAACCACTAGTTCTACTGATATGATAACCCATTAATCCTTTAACCCATTAATTCTTGAATAGATTAATTCATTAATAAGGGCACAGCCCTCATGACCTAATCACTTGTCAACAGCCTCACCTCTCAAATACCATAGTCAGATTTCCCACTTCAATGGGAATTAAGTTTCAACATGAATGTTGAATGTAGGAGACATTCAAACCATAGCAGTTTTATATATTTCAAAATAACTAAGAATAATTTCAAATGTCTCATTCTAAAAAAAGATATGTAGATGAGGTAATGGGTATGTTAAGTAGATTGATTCCATTGTGCCATATTGTATACTTACACATATGAGGGTACTTCAAAAAGTTTAAAATGTTTGTGGAAAGGGGATGGCCGGTTAGCTCAGTTGGTTAGAACACAGCCTTATAACATCAAGGTCATGGGTTTGGATTCCTGTAACAATGGCTGCAAAAAAAAAAAAAAAAAAAAAGTTCATGGAAAAGTAGAATTCAAATATAATATAAATCTTTCCATGGGCTTTTTGAAGAAGCCTCATATATCAAAACATTACATTTTACCCTGTAAATGAACACGACTATTATATTCAATCAAAAATAAAATAGTATAACTACCAAAAAAAAAAAATTTCTTTTACAGTAGAGTGGAATGAACAAACTCTTTATGTAACATTAAGAATGTGGAAAATCCTTCTTTCAATTTATTTTTATTCTATAGATAATCTAAGAAATCCTCATTAATATTTTAATCAGTTGAGAATAATATGGTTTCTCTTTAAAATAATATACAAGTGGAAAATCTACTTTTTTTCTACAGCTAAGTAAAAGAGTTCTCTTTCAGGAAAATGCTAAGCCATTTTTAACAGTTTCAAAGAGAGAACAGAATCATCTCATTCTGTGGAAGTTTGAAGAGTTTGTTGGCCCACTACCTCTGAGAGTGGAAAAAAGCCTCCTTCCCAATCAACACAGGGAGAAGGTCGAGAAGCCGGGGTTCAGGAATCAGTGAATGGAAGCAAGCATGTGCCCCATCACTCTTGCTTGTAGGAAGAGTGAGTCACCCTTTTTTTCTGGGGGTTCCAGCCTCTCAACCTCCTCATTCTACAACTTAAAAGCATCATACTAAGAACAAGGACCCTAGCATCACTGACTAGAGTGATGGAGATATTAGTTTGATAATAAAAGAAGTTTAAAATCTTGTGTTTCTTCATTATATTCTATAGTGTGTGACCTCTTAAGAACACTTCTAGTAAAATCTTCATATTCATGCTGTCTAGAGTTTACTCTTCTTTTGGAATCTTCCTCCCACCTGACTAGCATGATAAATTGAGACCAAAGCTGCTTGTAAATCAGGAGAGCTCTCCCATGTAAAGGTGGGAATCTTAGGCCAGCTCTGTGATAGTTTTTTGGAGGTGGGTGTGGGGTGGGACACAGGAAGGAAGGTCATTTTATAATGGTGCAATCTTCCTGAGGTTCTTCTTTTTTTTTTTTCCTCTATCATTTTTCTAATCATCAAGTTGCAAACTTTTGAGGGCCAAGACTAAGGTATGGGCCTAATGGGATGCTTGGGGCATCAAGATCACATCTAGAATTAACTACATTTGGGGTTTCCATTTCTGCTTCAGGGGACAAAGTATTTTAATAATTAATGGTATACTTTTATTTGGAAGATCCCTTATGTTGTTGAGTTCTGAAATCTGTGGTGCAGGAAGGCAAGTGGAGAATTTAGAGAATACAGGATCCTAATATTGCTAAAATTCTTTACTACAGAAGGGCTAACAAGAGGAGTTAGTGCAAGTTATTAATTTTTATTTTAACAGCAAATTACAGTTGTCCCTCAATGTCCATGGGGGATTGGTTCCAGGACCCCCACAAATATCAAAATTTTAGAATGCTCAAGTTGCTGATGTAAAATGGCATAGTATTTGCATATAACATAATACATCTTCTCATGTACTTTATATCATCTGTAGATTAGTTATAATACTTAATAAAATGCAAATGCTATGTAAATAGCTGTTATACTGTATTGTTTTTATTTGTATTATTTTTATTGTTGCATTGTTCTTTTTTATTTTAATTTTTAATATTTTGGATCTGAGGTTGGTTGAATTGTGAATGCAGAACTCATGGCTACAGAGGGCCGACTGTAATTCAAATATTTTTTTGTTTGTTTTCCTACACTGACTATGATAACTATGAAGTTGAATATTCAGCCCGGTAATAGTATGAATCCTGAATCATAACACTTGCCAGGGTTTTAAGAAAGTCCTGTGATGAGACCTCATACCGGGGAAAATACTAAAAACTGCTCTGTTTATTTTAACATATTAAAGTACATTCTAATAAAATATAAACCACTACTAGACATGACACAAATTTAATAATGTAATATTAAGTGAAAGTAAATTGCAAAAAAATTCATGCAATGTAATTAATAAAACATTAAATTCAAACTTCTGAGTGGCATTTATAAGTTTCAAGGTCTCCAAAGAGTTGTAAATTTTCAGGTGTAAAAATATGGAATATAATGGATTCATTACTTTTTGAGCTCTACATTTCCTTATGCATGTATTTAGCCATTTCTATTGTTAAAAAATGTGTTTAATAATAGCATACTACAGTTTAATCTATAGAGTTATTTTTAACTCAGTGCTACATTTTATTATCACTGACATCCTAAATCCACTAAAATGTGATTCTTAATT
The DNA here is from genome assembly GCF_027409185.1 of Cynocephalus volans. Lineage (NCBI taxonomy): Eukaryota > Metazoa > Chordata > Mammalia > Dermoptera > Cynocephalidae > Cynocephalus > Cynocephalus volans. The sequence goes on along the minus strand of NC_084466.1, from coordinate 49,024,057 downwards.
AAAAGTTTCCCATTTCTGCCTTATAGCAAAACACAATCTAGTCACTTTTCATATTCTAGCACAATTAATTTTTTGTCAGTTCCTCTTTGTTTCCTGTTTTAGGCATTTTCCTTTATGAATCCACACGAGTAGTTCTTATCCTGGAACTGATCCTTCCCATGCTGGGGGACATCCGTCAATGTCTGAAGACACCTTTCATTTTCACAAAGGTGTCCCAAATTATCCAGGCTAAAATGTTCATAGAGCCAAGGCTGAGAAATCCTAGCAGGAAAATGTTCTGTGGTGTGGAACAAAATCTCCCCCAGAAAATTATTCAGAGCCTGGCGGATGAGTCACACATATGAGACTATAGCATTTCTCCATTCCAGATAAAAACTAAAACAAATAAATAAAACAATAACACAGATCTCACAAATCATTATGTGAATGGTAAATTAGAACACATAAACTCTAACACCATTTTACTGAAATACAGATTTTCAACTTTGACTCTCTGAAGAATTACCTGATGCCTCAGGTCCACCTCCAGAAATTCTGAGGTAGCTGATATGGGGATTGTAGCTGTTCTGGGCTTTTGGATTATTTTAAGTCCCCCCGGTGATACTAAGCCAAGTTAACAAGCACTTGTCTAATATCTCTCTTTTTGTAACTAAATGGAAAACCTTTTTCAGGAGAAGCAACTTACTTTTGAATGTCATTTAATAAGAAGATGATGACTTTTGAACCTATAAATATTTTTTTAAATGACATTTTGTTTGCTAGTTTTATGAAAACTCTCTTGTGGGGCGAATGGTGCTCCCAGTTTGTATAGTCTTGGAGAAACTCTCAAAAAAGAAAATATTGGGATTTGATTCCACAATTGTAATACAATCAATGAGGCTAAAGAAAAGTATCTTATTCTTCTTAGGTAAATGCCCAGTATCTGACTGATGGTACAATAATTTTGGGATAGTACAAATATTTTTGCACTGTGAATTCTTTAATGGAATGTTACAACACTGCTGTGCTAATAAGTAGTAAAATATTAAGACTGGTGTGAGTGAAGAATTTTTCCTTGTACTATTTTATATTTATATATTTCAGTATATAAATATATATTTTTATTCAGTATACATACTTGTACATTTCAATTTTTCTGATATATAATATTTAAGTCATGTAATAATTTATATATGAGATCTTATATAAATATATATTATAAAATCTATATTTACATGGAAAATGATTTAATGTTTAACACATTTTTTCCAGACTGAACAATAGCATTACTAATTGAAAGGAAGGAATTCTTTGGGGAGATAAAACATTAATTTAGTTTTAGGTATATTAAGTTTTATTTGCCAGTAAGATATTTTGATGGATAGTACTAATAGGCAGTTAGAAATGTATGAAGTAGCTTATAATATGTTTAAACTATTAATATATACTTAGTGATTTTTCATAGTCAGATGGTGTTAACAATTTAATAATAAGAGGTACTTTTCTCTTCAGTGGAGAATGTAAAAATGGGGGAAGAAAAATGGTAAGAGACGTGATTTGGGAGAATCACTCATTTGTGTGGTGAGAAGTGAAAGAGAACACATAAGCATAGAAGGGACAATCAGAAGACAAGGAATATATCAGTTATCACCTGCTAAAGAGGGTGGTCAAAAAGACTATTTTAAGATGGATGAAACAAGAAGTTGTCAAAATGCTAACAGGAAATTAAAAATGTCGAAAAGAGAAGATGGGTTATTGACTTTGGTATGTAGGAAGTTATTGGTAACTTTTAAGATAATAGCTCTGCAAAGGGGTGAGTAAAATTGAAATAGCAAGAAGAAATGAGTCAATGAATGGAGGCCCTTGGCACAGATTACAGAACGCACGTGGTGAGTGAAACAAAAGCAAAATAGAAAGAAAAGCAGCTTGATGTGGTAGCTGTGTACAAATAAGGCATACATTTCCTTGCTTCTGTGGTTTCTAATCCTAATTTTTATTTTTTAACATTTGAAAACAATTTATATTTTGTTCACTTGGTAACAAAAGACAAGACAATCAGGCAGCAATTACATTGTTGAAACAGGGTATTTTCCCTAATTTTATTATATCTTTAGACTAGTGGAGACAGAGCTTACCTGTAAGGAAAAAAATACAGGGATCAGGAAAACCTATAAAACAACAAAAACAAAAACAAAAAAAGAAGAATAATATTAAAAAGTTAAACAGATCATTTGGTGTACGCTGAATACATAACTGACAACACATGTTACTATTGCTTCATAGTGAGAAGGTTTGGCAATCACTTATCTCTAAAAATAAAGTTAAAAACTAAGTTCATTTGAAGGAGAAAAAATAGTGAAGACTCAATTTGAAATGTTATGTTAGAGGCAAGGTAATTTGCTAAGAGTGAACAATCTGAGTAACATTTCATAGAATTACTTTCAGTTTGATGTGCATTAAATACCTACTATAATCTAGAGAATGTGCTATTATTGGAGATACAATACAATGCATGGTGTCTGCCAACAAATGTCTATAGCCCAGTGGAAGATGCCAAGAAACTTCTTATTTTTTAAAATAAAATTTCAATGTGTGAACTGATGATATGATGATTTGGAAGTAAAGAAATGTGCTTGAATTCTGAAATAAAATAGATAATCTGAATTTTGATTCAATAAATACTAAAAAAAAGAAAAAATTAAAATCATTTCATACATATAAAATACTCCTAAATAACCATTTGGCAGAAACTGAGGATCGGCTAAGATTTACTTCTGTATTCAAATGTTTTCCTCACAATTACCATTTATTTTAGTATATAAATTAAAAGGTTCAACTAATATGGAAAAAAAAAAAAAAAACTAAATGTTTATCCTTGCAGCAACTTAATTTGCCAAAAGCCTATTTTATCAAAATGAGAAATTACATGATGAATCTAAATTTATTTTCTCGTATAGTAATGAGAAATACAGTTCTGGAACATTTCCTGCTGTGTGAAGCAAAGGCTTTTCTCCTCTGTGGGATCAGGGTTGAGGTTTTCAGAAATGCATAATTAACTGAAAACATTTTAAAGAGGAAGCCAAAGTAAGTTATGACAGAATTGATCATGGTATTTTTCCTTTGTGACTCTTTTTTCCTACCATCTCAGTACTGGTTACCATTTTCTCAGTTGCCTGTCAGAAATAACATTCATCTGCTGATCAAGCTAAAACTAATTAAATATTTCTGTGTGAAATTTTATATGTGAGACTATAGAGTCAAATAAAATTAGAGGAGGCAGATAATATTGCAAAAAGTAAAGTCTGCAATGTATGGATAAATGTACAAAAATGAAGTACCAAATTATTTATTTCTTGAATTTAATAACTAATTGACTTGATTTTCTATTCGTTGGAACAATCACAGTTTAAGATTACAAATGCTCTATCCATGGGCATGAAAACAGTGCAGAATATTGAAAAATGGCCATACAACAGGATACACAGGGGGCTAAAAGCCAACCTTTTTCAGTGTAGATATTACCTACAGGAGAAAGCTGTGCTCCTTAACAGAGAAGGCTCTGATGTCAGAGTGATTGTAATTTGAACATTGCCTTTCTACATTGCTAGTTGTACATGATTAACAATTTATTTAGGCTCCTTGGTATTTAAATTTCTTCAATTAAAAAAAAAAAGATGGGACAATAGTGATCATTAAAGACATTCATTGGTTTTTGTAGTGTCCATATAATCAGCAGAACAAATTTAGGGCATATTCAGAAGAAATTTTCTTAATCTTATTTAAGATTTGTTTTTGAAATTAATTTTTGAAATTGTCATCCAATTTGACTTAGTTTTCTGATTAACTTATTGCCTCGTTTAACTGCCTCAGTACTCCAACAATGCTGCTCTATCTTCTCTTGTCCTAAGACCACAAGTGGAGAGAAACAAGCTCATGTTTTGCATGAGTAATATAATCAAATTACAATGGGGCTATGATGCCTATGTTTTTCTTCTGACTGATTTATGATGAAACACACCTGAGGATGGCATGCAAATGGAATTAGACACCAGCCTAAGAATGTGTTCTCAGGTATAGGTATTCTATTGCCTCTAATTCAAGACAGTTTTAAATATAGGTAGAGTAGATCATCGCACAGGGTTTGAACTCTGAGGGGAATTAATCATTTCTCCAGGTAATAAGTCTTTGTCAGCCTGAAAAGAATTTTTTTTTTACGCATTTGCAAAGCTATGGTTCATTACCAGACAATAATTGGGGCAGTTGTGTTCAATATTCTGTGAACTACTTCTTTAACCACATTATCTAGGTAAACATTTCTAGTGTATTGTGTAATCTTAATCTCCCTTCACAACTACTAAAGGTATATACTATTCTGTACATATGCAGTGATAACAGATCAATCCCTAAAACCTTTTTAATGAGATTTGTGATAAATTCTCAATATTTTATAATTTTCACTGTATCCCAGATCGACTAAACTGAGTCTAAATATGTGGGGGGGGGGGAGGGTGGAGACAGTTAGAAAGAGAGATTGCAGATTAATCTCAGGAAAAAGCTTTAAAGATATCCATCAGAAAACACTTTAAAAAATTGTGAAAAAAAAACCTTAAAAAAATCTTCTTTTAATTTGCTGTATTATTTTTAACTGCTGCACAGAATATAGAAGTGTACTAATACTACTTTTTGAGTTCCTAAATTTTGTATATAAACATAAACTTCAAGTTAGGCAGAAAATAAGAAATAACTCACATTATGATGCACTTTTGGATTTAACTGCAAGTTTTTTCACCTTACATAGAATATCACTGGCAGATCTGAAGTCAGGGGATAAAATAATGACGGTTACAAAATCTATTTTGTTCTTTATTTTCTACCAAATATAGCCAGTATTGCTCTATCTCCTAGGGTTATTACAAAGCATGACACTATAGATTACCTGTGAAGATATTTTAGAAAGGATTGATGAAAGTCTGAAAATAGTGGAAACATTGATGTGCCATGACTGGAAGTAAAATGCATTAGATCGTTGGGTGAGCAAGAAAAGTTTTCTATGAATTGAGTCTAAATTCTTTGGTGCTGTGAGTCTCTGAGGGTAGCAGTGCCACGGTGCCTTGCCAGCTCTGGAAAAAGGTACCCAACTCAGAGCTCTACAACTGCTGTTGGTTACACAGGCTTCAGATGATTTCATCCAGAAGATAGAGACATCATCAGCCCTATCCACTCCGTATAGCATCTTGTGGGCTTGCTCAGGAGTTATGTTTTTCTTTGGCCCAATAGATGGCATTTATATGCTATTCCAATCAAACCATATACAAATTGTCTCAACTGCCAGCCTCAGCTGAATTATGTCATGCTCTATGGCTTTCCTTCCTTAATCAGAGCTGAACTTTAATTTTCTTGGTCTATTTAAAGGTGATTTAATCAATATTTATCTGAATTTTAAAATATGTATTTACAATTTTATGCATATCAAATTATACAAATATAAAAGTTTTTATTAGGTTTCTGCACTGAAAGCTAAATGTAGTTAAATCACAAGAAGAAACTAGTGACCCTGTGTTCGCTGTTTATTAGGAAACATCATTAAGTCATGACAGAAGGTTGGATTTTTTTAAATGAATCAGGTTTATTGAGTTATAATTAGTATAATTTACATACTATAAAATTTATCCTTTTTGGGTCATGTATCTTATACATTTTGATAAATGCACATTATTGTGCTTATCACTACACTTGAAACCACTACAATTGAAATTCAATTTATTTCCATCAGCTCTTAAAGTTTCCTTGTACCCTTTTTAGTCACCCCCTAGTTTCCTAGCCCCTGCAAATTATTAATCTATATTCTATATTACCTTTACCAGAAGGTTTTAAAAATGGAATTGTATATTATCTAAGTTTTTGTATATGGCTTCTTTTACTTATAAAAATATAGTTGTGATTGTTTTGTGCTATTATATGCATATATATAAGTAGATTATTCTTCTTATTGCACAGTCATAATTTGTTGTATTATGTACAATTTGTTTATCCATTCACCATTAGGAGAACATTTTCTTATAACTAGTTCTTAGTGATTAATGAATAAGGCCACATATGCATTCACCTATGGACTTTGTGTGTGTGTATATGTGAGTGTGTCTGAAAATATATTTAATTTTTCCTTACTGAGTATCTAGGAGTGGGATCATAGGATACATGGAAAGTGCCAAAGTTTTTCTGAAGTGGCTGTGCCATTGTTTAATCACACTAACAACAAATAAGAGTTTTAATTGCTTTGCATTCTTGTCAGCATTTAGTGTTGGGATATTTTTTAAAGTGTATCCTTTTTAAACATTTTAACATATTTTAGTTGTATCTATTGTGGTATATATTTGCATTTGTGGTATATATATTGTGGTTTATATTTGCATATCTTCCTTTTATCACTATGTTAAATCATTCTATCTGTTAAATTGTGATTTTAAACTTTTCTTCAAAAAACATTTTATAAGAGACTTTGGTGTAGGGAGAGGTTAGTTATCAACACCATAAACCTGCCAATTGTAAGTTCAAAAGTAATGTTGTTATTGACTGATATTATTTTCATATGTCACATGCTATTGAAGTGATTATAGGTGGAAGCAGCAGGAGATCAATATGCTGAGAAGCAGCAGCCAGGAGGACACTGGAGAGGGACCCTAGTCACAGATCTGCCAGACATAAGCTTTCCTTCTTATTCTTTCTTTTCCTTTTTCCTTTTCTTCCTCTTTCTTAGTTCCTTCTTCTTCCTCCCTCTTTCCCACCGTACTTCCTTTTCCCCTTCCTCACTTCCTTCCTTTCTTCCTTCTTTCCTCCCTTGCTTCTGTTTTATTTTCTTTGTTTTCTTTTTTTTCAGGCTCCTTTTCATCTCACTTCCCTTCCCTTCAGTTCTACTGCTCATCAAACCATTTCTGAAATATCTATGTATTACAAACACTTTTTTAAATGCTAGGTATACAGAGATGTTAGCAACGTTTTTCAGTTTCGAGTAGCTCATAGGCTAATGAATCGAAGCATAAAATCAATATGGCAAATGTCATATCAGAGATACGAATAAAAAGTTTTGAAACACAGCATAGTACAAGAGTAAATGTTTCAGAGCAGGATTTAGATTGACATGAAGTTGTACCTTAAAGAAATTACAGGGTATGGTGTGTGAAGATAATGGAAAGTTACTTTAGGAAGTCATCCTCAAGCACCTAAATTAAAGAATGCAATGTGAATTTCATGGTTACCAAAGAGGTAAACTGGAGATTCTTGATACTTAAAATATTGCTGAAGATGGACAAAATGCAGTAACTGTACTATTTTCTCATAATAGGGAGAATCTATGCTATTGTAGAATATCCTTATTAAAATCAAACTTGCTCATTGTTTGTTCTTTGAAATATTTTTATACTAGGTTAATCACATAGAGTTTGACCAGAAATAGCCTCCTATTAGTAAAGAAAAGCCTAAGAGGTCTATATTGCTACGAACTCTGAAAAGTTATAAATGTTGTTTCTCTTCACAACCTATGTTTTTGTCAAAATAGGGCAAATTATTGCATAAAATTAAGATAACTTTAATGTTGTGCTCCAATTAGGTTTTAAGAAGAAACTATTTTTCTTGAATCATACAGATGACTCCACAAAATTCCCTCTTAAAAGTTACCAGAATATCTTGTTTCTTTATTTGTAATTAAATATTGTAACCTTAATTGTTTATAAGAACTGGAATGAATTTGCTAACAATAAACTAAGTGTATTATTTTTTTCTAAAGCAATATGTTTGTCTTTTATAAGTCACTTTTCTTGAAATGTAGTTGATATAAAACAAATATGTATTTTTCAATACGTATGATAGAATGAATGCTGGATAGTGTTATTTTAAGAAAAGAAAGAAAAGGCATACATGTGACCAGTAATGCATTTTATTTAGCATAAATTTCAATATTTATTAATCTAATATTATTCAAAAATATTTTATGTAGAAAGATCTCACTTTATTGACTTCTTTTATATCAAATACATCTTATCTTAGTGATGTCAATTTGATTTGTGCGTATTTTTTATTTTTAAAGAATTGAAGTGATTATTTGAAATCCCTCAGCTTGTTACTGGTGGAGATGGTTTTAGGAAAAGTGATGGAGGCCTGCAAATATAAAGGTAATGGTTGCAAATTGACAAGCAAAAGGTAAATGAGTAAAAAACATTTGAGAAAATTGAGTCTAAGACAGGTGAATTTGAACACAATAGATGAGAATCTATACTATTGTACAATACCCTTATTAAAATAAAACTCGCTCATAGTTTGTTCTTCAAAATAATTTTATACTAGGTTAATCATGTAAGAATATGTTAAATAAGACAGATGAACAAATTAAAACAAAAAGCAATTTCATTTGTATGAAGTACAAATATAAAACTTAACTGGAGTATCATTATAAGCATGTAACCTTTAATTCTCCTTAAACATCAAATATTTTTGGTATGTATCCTCATTTATGAAAAGCCATGTCTCTTTGTTTATTTTATTCACAGTTTCAATTTTCAATTTCGTTTTGTACACAATGAACACAGATGGTTCCAAATTTGGTTGACTGCTTCTAAGTCATATTTTTGTGGATATCATTTTGTCACAAATGGCATCTCATAAGAGTAGTGAATAATTTAGAAGGGAATGTTGCAAACATATGTGTGCGTTTGTGTTTATATTTGTGTGTGTTTCTGTGTAGAGTTCTTGGCTGTATTCATCTAGATAGAAAGAACATCATTCGTGATAATAGTAATTTGATAATATTTTAAAATCTGTTTAACAAATCCACATTATATTTAGCTAATTTTTAAATGTTTAATATCAATAATGTTGGATATTGCTGAAAATATTTTCCATATTAGCTTCTAGCCATAATGTAAACAGGAACAGAATAGACATATGTTCCCATGGGAGGAATTCTAAATTGGAATTGGAAGAACACCCTTTGGGTCAGTTTCAACACATACTAGCTTTGAGATTCTACATAAGTTATGTAGCCTCTCAGTACTGCAGCTGTCAGTTAAAAAACAAAACAAACAAACAAAAACACCCCAAATTTTTGTGCTAGATCATTTTTGTAATATACTTGCTACCGGGAACAAGTGTCTCGTTTGTTTCAGTCCTTTCCCAAGTCAGTGAAGAATCAGAGACCTGAGTCAAAAGCAACAGCAAAGCTTTAATGAACACAAGGAAGATACACTTCAAGGGAGAAGCTGGCCAATTCCCTGAGCAGAGAATGACCTCTTACAGGCAGGGTTAGGGTTTTTTATCTTACTAATTTTGCATGTACATTAGCTAACTTGATTGACATTTTGATTGATAGGTCAGGGTTATATAACCTTTCCCTCCCACTGTGCAAGTCCTCACCCATAATTCGGTCTGTTATAATGATATGCATTTATGAATTGTATATGTATAAGCCTGTGATGAGCATTAGCATGTTCGAAGTTCACCTACGGTCTCAAGTTGTCCCTTCTGCACATATCCTTACACCTGGGAAGTCCCTAGCAGGCCCTTGTGGTCAGATTGTGGCTCTTTCTTTATCAAGTTGACCATGAAAGGGGTGGATTCTAGGTGGACTTTTCTCTGTTTCCCCAAAGGGGAAGGACCTGTGTGTAATAATGCAGAAGTGTAATTCTCCATTTCCCTCTACCTGCTCATGACTGATGAACTGACTAACATACTCTACGTGTTTCATCTGGGGCTTCTTCCTTCCAGCACAAAAAATACTTTTAATGTATTACAGTGAAGACTGCTTCAAGATTTGTTATATCACTCGTCAGTTTTGCTTTAAAATATGAATTTTGCAAATGGCAATAAGATTTAAATGTGTTAGCTTGTGTATACTCTCAATTCAAATTATTAAGGAAAATGATACAAAATAAGATAAAATGTGTTTTTATGTGGATACTAGATATACATAGTGTCATTATACTAATAAGAATTATTCTTATTTATTTATATATTTATTATTTTTTTTACTTTAACTACTCAATGTATATTGTTGTTGATTTTTGTGACTCTTTACCCATTCCTCTTTCCCCTTCCCTCTCTCCCCTCCCACCCCACATCATATCTGTTCACTTGTCTTAACAAGTTCAAGGAATTGTTGTGATTGTGTATCTTCTTCCCCTCCACAAACTTTGTCTGTGTGTTTATTTATTTTTAGCTCCCACAAATAAGTAAGAACATATGGTATTTCTCTTTCTGTGCCTGACTTGTTTCACTTAATATAGTTTTCTCTAAGTCCATCCATGTTGTTGCAAATGGTAGTATTTCATTCCTTTTTATAGCAGAGTAGAATTCCATTGTGTAGATATACCACATTTTCCTTATCCACTCATCTGATGATAGACATTTGGGCTGGTTCCAACTCCTGGCTGTTGTAAATAGTGCTGCAGTAAAAAATGGAATACAGGTATCCCTTGGGCATGATGATTTCCATTACTGTGGGTATATTCCCAGCAATGGAAAGCTGGGTCATATGGTAGGTCCATTGGTGATTGTTTGAGGAAACTTCATAGCATTTTCCATAAAGGCTGCACCATTTTGCAATCCCACCAACAGTGTATGAGAGTTCCTTTTTCTCCACAACCTCACCAGCATTTATCATTCTTGGTCTTTTGGATATTAGCCATCCTGACGAGAGTGAGGTGGTATCTCAAAGTGGTTTTGATTTGCATTTTCCAGATGCTGAGTGATGTTGAGCATATTTTCAAGTGTCTGATGGCCATTCCTATATCTTTCTTTAAGAAATGCCTACTCAGCTCTATTGCCCATTTTTTAATTGGGTTATTATTATTATTATTTCTTTTTGATGTAAAATTGTTTAAGTTCCTTGTATACTATGGATATTAATCCTTTATCCAGATGTATATTTTGCAAATATTTTCTTCCACTCTGTTGATTTGTTTCTTTTTCTGTGCAGAAGCTTTTTAGTTTGATATAATCCCATTTATTTATTTTTCCTTTAGTCATCTGTGCTTTTGGTGTCATATTCATGAAGTCTGTACCCACTCCTACTTCCTGGAGTGTTCTCCCATGTTTTCTTCAATGAATTTTATTGTTTCAGGGTGTATATTTAATTCTTTAATCCATTTTGAATTGATTTTGGTATATGGTGAGAGGGACCAGTCTAGTTTCATTCTCCTACATATGAATGTCCAATTTTCCCAGAATCATTTGCTAGAGAGGCAGTCTCTTCTCCAATGTGTAGACTTGGTGCCATTATCAAAGATCAGATAGCTCTAGGTGTATGGGTTGATTTCTGGGTTCTCTATTCTATTCCATTGATCTTTGTATCTGTTTTTATGCAAGTACCATGCTGTTTTGGTTATTACAGATTTGTAATATAGTTAAAAATCAGATAGTGTTATGCCTCCAGCTTTATTTTTTTTGCTCAGGTTTGCTTTGGCTATGCATGGTCTTTTGCTATTCCATATAAATGTCTGGATAGTTTTTCTATTCCTGAGAAAAATGTCACTGGAATTTTGATGGTGATTGCATTGAACCTGTAAATCACTTTGGGTAATGTGGACATTTTCACAATGTTAATTCTTCCGATCCTAGAGCATGTGATATCTTCCATCTTCTTTTGTCTTCTTTAATTTCTCTCAACAGTGGTTTGTAGTTCTCTTCATAGAAATTTTTCACATCCTTGGTTAACTTTATTCCTAAGTATTTTAGTTTTTTGGTGGCTATTGTAAATGGTCTAGATTTCTTGATTTCTTTTTCTCCATGTTCACTGTTGTAGTATGGAAATGCTTCTGATTTTTGTGTCTTGATTTTTGTATCCTGCAACTTTCCTGAAATCATTTATCAACACTAAGAGGTTTTTTGTAGAGGCTTCAGGCTGTTCAAAATATAGGATCATATCATCTGCAAAAAGGGACATCTTGACTTCATCCTTTCCAATCTGGATGCCTTTTATGTCATTAAGTAGAATGTTGTTTAATTTTCATGTGTCTGTATAGTTTCCAGAGTTTCATTTGTTATTGATTTATAAATTAATCCATTGTGATCTGAAAAAATACATGGAATAATTCCAATTTTTTTGAATTTATTGAGACTTGCTTTGTGACCTAACATGTGATCTATCCTGGAGAATGCTCCATGAGCTGATGAGAAGAATGAATAGTCTGAGGTTGTTGGGTGGAATGTTCTGTAGATATTTGCTAATACCAATTGGTCTAAACAGTTGTTTAGATCTTGTGTTTCTCTATTGAATTTTTTTGCCTAGATGATATGTCCAATGTTGAGAGTGGGGTGTTAAGGTCCCCTGGTTTTATGGTGTTAGTGTTTATATCATTCTTTAGATCTAATAGTGTTTGCTTTATAAATCTGGCTGCTCCAACGTTGGGTGCATAATATTTATGATTGTTATGTCTTCTTGATGGATAAATCTTTCTATCATTATATAGTGGACTTTTAAAACTCTTTTTATTGTTTTTGTTTTAAATTGTATTTTATGTGATGTAAGAATAGCTACTCCAGCTCATTTTTCATTTCTATTTAAATGGTATAACTTTTTCCATCCTTTCACTCTTTGTGTGTGTCTTTACAGGTGTAATGAGACTCTTGAAGACAGCATATTGTTGGGTCATCTTTTTAATACAGTCAGTCAGTCTGTGTCTTTTGAGTGGGAAATTTAATCCTTTTACATTTAGAGTTATTATTGAAATGTGTTGATTTACTCCTAACACTTTATTGACTTTTGTTTAGATGTCTTAATTATCTTTTGTTCCTTTCTTTCTGAGTTTCTGTTTGTCTTCTGTACTTGTTGGTTTCTTGGGGTGGTAGATGATCTATTTTTTCTCTTTATTGTTAGAATTTTCATTTTACTGGTAGGTTTTTCTCTTTCTTGAATATTCATGGCAGTAATGATTGTTTTTCAGGTATCAAATCCCGTACTTTCTTGAGATTTTCTTGTAAGGCTGGTTGTGTGTTAGTGAACTCCCATGGTTTTTATTTGTCTGAAAAATATACTATTTGTCCTTCATTTCAGAAGGATAGCCCTGCTGGGTAAAGTATTCTTGGCTGGAAATTTTTGTCCTTTAGTATTTTGAATATATCATCTCATTCTTTTCTGGCCTTTAGGGTTTCTGATGAAAAATCTGATGTTATTTGGATTGGGGTTCCCTTATAGGTGACTTGCCACTTCCCTTTTGTAGCTTTTGAGATTCTCTCTTTGTCTTTGAGATTTTCCAGTTTGACTATAAAATGTCTTGGGGAGGACCTTTTTAGGCTGAATATGTTTGGGGATCTTTGGGCCTCCTGAACCTGAAGATCTGTGACTTTCCTTATACCTGGGAAGTTTTCTGCTATTTTTTCACTGAATATGTTTTCAATGCCATTTCCTTTTCCCTCCCCTTCTGGAATACCCATGATTCAGATATTTGAGCACTTAAGGTTGTCTGTTATCTCTCTTAGATTTTCTTCAATTTTTTTAATTCTTTTTTTTCCTTTTTTCTGGTCTGCCTGTGTTAATTCAAACAGCCTGATTTCAAGGTCAGAAATTCTCTCTTCTGCTTGTCCTAGCCTGCTGGCTAGACTCTCTATTGTATTCTTTATTTCCTTGATTGAATCCTGCAGCTCCACAAGCTCTGCTAAATTCTTTTTCAGGGCATTGATTTCTTTGTACATTTCTTCTTTCATATTTTGTATATTTTTTCTCATTTCATTGTGTTGTCTAAATGAGTTTTCTTGTATCTCATTTAGTTATCTTAGAATTATTGCTCAAAATTCTTTGTCAGTCATTTCAAGGACTTCCTGTTTTATAGGATCTCGAGTGTAAGAGTTATTATTTTCCTTTGGTGGTGATGTACTTTCTTGATTTTTTATATTTCTGGTATCTTTCTTTTGGTGTTTAGTCATTGTGGCAGTAGATATCACTGTCTACTTGTTCCACCCTGATTTCTGGCTTGGATCCTGAAGGTACTACCAATTCTGGGCAGCAGGAACTTACCTGGGATGGGGGTCCCATGGCACCTGCCTTTTCTGGCATGGCTGGCTCAGGGCATATGGGCCCAGTGGCTCTCAGACCTCTCTGGGCTGCAGGCATTGGCCTGGGCTGTGGGTCCCATGGTACCTGCTTTTTCCCACACAGCTATCTCAAGGCATGTGGGCCCAGCAGCTCTCAGACCTCTCTGGGTGGTGGGCACTGGCCTTGGCTGGGGGTCCTGTGACACCTGCCTTTTCTGGCATGGCTGACTCAGGGCATGCTGACCCTGTGGCTCTCAGGCCTCTCTGGGTGGTGGGCACAGGCCTGGGCTGGGGATCCTGTTGCACATGGCTACTGCCAGTTCCAGTGTGGCTCTCTGGTCTCCTGTTGTTGATTTTTAATAGTTGCAAATTGGTTGGTTTGTGGGAGAGAGCAATGCTAGGAACCGTCTACTCTTCCATCTTGACTGGAACTCACAAGAATTACTTTAGAGCAAAGTACATCAGTATATTTTTTTGTATAAAATATTAAACATGTCTATGTTTTAATGTACTTAGGAAGTCACCTATGCTTTTAAGGGAGATTATAAAACTACACTTAGTCCCCAAAGAATTTACCTCTGAGCCTAAAAGATTATAACTTAATTTTTAACTACAATTACATATTTATGTTGAAATTATTTTTTACTTTGGAGGGGTAAAGGTAGTAATGACAATGCTATGAATGTGCAGCTTTTACTGCATTCATCTTTAAGAAAACAAAATGAAGCCCATAATTGTTGTTAATGTAATACATGTACTAACATTGTATTTTTGCTATCTGTTTCTAGGCCATAATAAAGACAAATAGGCAGCTGACACAGCTTTGAAGATACCATTCCAAATGTCTGGCTTGTAAAAAATTCATCATACTGTCTAATACTTAGCAATGAAAGTAATTCAAGGACAGCTCACTCTGTTCTAGCACTTTATCATTTCAAAAAGCTTACAGCCAAAGGATAGTTTTAATTGTTTATGTGATATATGACTTGATTTTCTCCTTCACTCTGCACCAAGGAAGAACAGAGTAAATTAATAATAAGCTTAGGCACCACCACAAAAGAAGCTGCTAGGGAATTCTAGTGATTTATATCACCAGTAATGCTGCTTAGACATTAGATAAATAAATAAGGGACATAAATTTTATTCTGTATCTCAAATCAGAATGTAGGTTGTCCAAATTTCAGTTGAAACAACAATCTTTGAGCTCTAAAGGTTAGGAAGAATACAAATGTGTGTTAATATTGATGGGAAAATAACAGATGAAAATTAAATGAATTTCTGTACTATGTTCTTTAAATTTGTCACATATTTATATGGAGCAGCAGGTACTGAATTCCTACGAGGAAGCAATAATGAAAAGTAATGCAGACAGAAATAGCTTGCCTCTAGCTAGACGAATGGCAAGGTCAGATTACATCAATTAAATCAGGTAGGCTCCAAGATAAAGTTCAGTAACACACTCAGGGATTTTATTTTTCCCCAAATAAATGTCTGCTTTTATAAGGGGAGAAATTACATGTATGTAGTTTCATATAGGTAACAAAATGAAATGAAGAACATTAAAGAAAAAACAAAGACAGTTTATACACACACACACCCACGCATGTAAATTTAGGTAAAATGGTATTTGCAGAAAGCTAAAATGCAGGCTAGACTAAATTTCTTATAAATATATTATTATTCATTGATATCATGCCATTTCTATTAATAGTTCGGTTTTATTTTTGACTCAAAAGCTCATGTTAACTTAAGGAGTACTATAACCCAGTGATTTAAAAATTATTATTTTTCTTATTTGATATTGTTTTAAATCACATTAATAATTTGAGACATACCACACAAAGTTAAGGGATAGTGTAGACAAAGGTACTGGGTCTACATGGAAAATGAATTTTAGTAGTAAAAAATTATATTTTGTATATTATTTTTCTTGAGTAATTAAAAGTGGTAAACCATTTTTCATAATACAGGAAATACATAAAATGATATATAATAATTACTTTCTATCAACGAAACTTTACTAATTGCCTACTATATGCAAAGCTTTGTGGTAAGCAATATAGGAAAAATAAAGATGAGCTACATGGGGCCATCACATAGGTAGCTTAACAAATTAGTCAGCAAAAGAGAAAAAACACACAAATAACGATTCTACAAGGTAATGCAGAGGTGTGAAGATGGAAGGATTGTGAGAAGTGTGCATTTTTAATCAAATTATATATGAGAAGTATATCTTATTAGATAACATCTAGGCATTTGGAGCCTAAAATATGAACGCCATTGCATCATCATACCAGAGTGTAGGAGATAACCTATGAAATATTCAATGTATAACAGTAGAAATACAGGTAACTGAAACTTTAAATATAAAAAAAAAATATTTTTTATCGGTATAAAATGAAAGTGAAATTATAGAGATATTTAGAGATATAAAGAATAACTAAGAAATATTTCAATTATTTAATAAATTTCAAATTCATCACTACAAAGAATATACATGTGATTATTGAGTTAAATTATAATATTTCTGCATGGCTTTCTGTGCATGACTTTACATATATTCAGTACATAATAAATGAATTTGGAGTCTCAGTCTTTAATCTGAGAAGTTGTCCCTCTTTAGACATGATAGATTTAAGATTTTTTTAAAACTAATAATATTGTTTTCAGCAATCTTAAAATTTGATATTTGGGGATTACATTTATTTGAAATGTCAAAATTTAGAAAGAGGCCAGTATTTATATTAATATTTATTCATTGATATACTTGCATTATCAATGAATTTGGTAAAGGTTTCTTAATTTCCATTAACTCATATATGTATATATTTATGTATGCACACACACACCAAACTTAGGTATTTATTTACGATTTATTCTCTAATTTTCTCTTTGTTCTCAGTTTCCTTTTGCATCATTGTTACTCTTCCATTTATTTTTCTTTATGAAATTTTCTTTAGAGGAGTAACTTCTCAACAACTTTACAACTTCAAAAGTAACTGCATACAATTTTCTAGATAATTCTCTTAATTCTATTAATGACACATTCTTTCAGTTTAACCTGAGTCTCATGCTTTATATTGTCTCTATCGTTTTATACCTATTGCTATGAATTCCTAGAGTACCTTTAATCCTGCTCCATTTCAAGAGACAATGTTACTCTGATTTCGGCTTGGATTTTAGCTCCTCTGCAGGGCATTTCTTGAGTCTCCATGCCTATGTTAGGTGTGCACCTGCAGTAATCAGCACGTTACTCTCTATGCAGCTCTCTTTATTTGTATGACTCTCCTGGACCTTATGTTAAAAGAGAGCAAACACTTTGGCTTATCTATCATTTCAGCTTCACAGCCTACCATAAGGCTAGAGAAATAGTAGGTGTTAAATAATCACTTATAAAATAACTGAAGATATTAGTATATTAATAATTGTAAGTTATTTTTAATTTTTCTACATTTTACATAAAATCTCCCACCAAAATGTGTTTCACACTCTATCCTCTTTCTCTTGAATCCAGCTCATACCATTCTAAAATAGGTTCTTACTCTCTTATTCTTATATGGTTATGATTCCATTTAATTTTCTATTGTGTCTTATTGTTCAAGGATCCATTTTCAAACTATCATATACATGGCACTGACAATAATTTTTCTTGAATGCTGAAAGTTGTAGAAATTGTGTTAAGCTCTGTACCTTTGTGCCAAAGATTTGGTTTTCTTTCTGAGTGAGGTAGGAAGCTATTGGAGGGTTAAGCAGTGATCATCTCCTGATTTAAGACTCAAAGGACTCATTCAAGCTATGGAAATGTAGGCTGTGGCAGGGCTCAAGTATGTAGGTGAACAGTACTGTTAGAATGCTATTTTAATAATCTACACGAAATATCATGGTGGGATCAACCAGGGTGAAAATTGAGAAATTCTAAGAAATGGTTGGATTTTTTTTGTACATTTTTAAAGTATGTCTAGCCTTAAAGCTGAGAAGTAAAGTAGTAATAGCATACTATTAGTGTTTGCAACATAAATAGCTAGTGGCCAAACCTTCACCTAATTAACTCACCCCCTCCCTTTTTTTATTTGTTAACAGAAAACTGGTTTTTCTCAGATTAACAGTTAAAAAATTCCACTTAACCTTGAAAACATGGTGACTAATGATTATAACATTATTCATTAGGAAAACTAAAATTAAAATCACTATGAGATACTACTATGCATCTATAGAATCGCAATAAAATAACAATACATAAAAATGTCAAATGCTGGTGAAGATTGAGAGAAACTGAAACTAT
This sequence comes from Cynocephalus volans, assembly GCF_027409185.1. NCBI lineage: Eukaryota > Metazoa > Chordata > Mammalia > Dermoptera > Cynocephalidae > Cynocephalus > Cynocephalus volans. Next base: position 49,005,777 of record NC_084466.1, on the reverse strand, counting down.
TATACATGACTTAGAACACAGTTTGGCAGTTTATTTAAAGTTGAACATATACTCACTGCATGACCTATTAATCCAACTAATAAGTGCTTAACCAAGTAAAATAAAGCTTATCTTCACATAAAAATGTACATAGATTCTATACAGTTTTATTTAAAATCACCAGAAAATAGAAACAACCCAATTCCTTTCAACTGGTGAACGGATAAACAAAAGGAGATTTATTCACGTAATGGAATAGTAGGTAGCAATAAAAAGGAACTATCAATACAGACATGGGTCAACCTCAAATACACTATGCTAAGTGAAAGGATGCAGGTTCAAAAGCTTATTTATAGTATGATGCAATTTATATGGGAATCTCCCAAAAGCAAAAGTATGGAAACAGTTACCAGACAAGTGAACTTCAGGGTCCAGGGATGTGGGAATGAGTTCACTGCAGAGTAGAACAAGGAAAGAATCTGCTGTGAAAGGATTATGGTCGCTCCTACATGACAATACATTTGTTAAAACTCACAGAACTATACATTATAAAGGGCAAATGTTTTACAATGTAAAACACACCTCAATAAACATGACTTAAAAAGCTATAATCAAGAAATTAAATCACGAGGAATCAGCTCCAGTTTTTGTTTAAGAGAACATTATCCCAGTGGATGAGAGATGATAAGTATTCATGAGAATGGTAGTAAGTCGTTATCTATATGGCATCTGAGCAAAAAGATTTTTATATAGTACTGAATGTTGTCAAATTTCAAACAAGAACCTTGTGGGTTTAACATTCTAAAATTAGAAGTATTTTACTAAGTACAAAGTTCTTATCATAATATCATTATCATGTCTTGTGTGTGTATATATGTGTGTAAACACACATTTCTAGTTATTAAATTATGTTATATAAAATAACATAATGTGTATGGCCAATTACATAGGAATTCTCTTAAAGGTTGGGTAACTATCTATTCTAGGGTATGATTTATGAAGAGGTTCTGACCTGTAGAGGATTCATTCCTCTATTAGAGAAATCTTATGAAAATACCGACCTTATTCCCCAAAATGTTTCCTTTCTTGTTGGTCTAAAACAGCTAGTTGAGGGCTGGCCCATGGCTCACTTGGGAGAGGGTGGTGCTGACAACACCAAGCCAAGGGTTAAGATCCCCTTACCAGTCAGGTTTTTAAAAAAAATAATAAAATAAAATAGCTAGTTGAGTATAATATCTGCTAGTCTTCTACTCCCTTTAGAATAAGTACTTCTGCTCTCTCTCTCAGTGGATAAAGATTAAAAATAAAGCAGATCTCACCCTAGAGCTTCAATGCCTTCTATAAATTATATGGGCTCAGTATCAAACAAAATAGTGGGATTAGAATTTGGGACTTATAATATCTTTATCCTCTTCCAGAGAACACATATTTCTAGTTATTAAATACTTTTATCTATTAAAGCACATATTTGATGGTTTTTTTTTCTTGAATAATGTTAGGTATACAAAATTTTTTCTTATTTCCCTATCCAGTGGTCTTAAAGAACATTACAATTGTATTTAGCAGCACCTTTTCAAATCAACTCACATAAAGCACGAAGTACACATTAAAAATTACATATTACTGTTATTATTATTATTTTAATTTCCTTTTAGTGTCATACAATAAAACAAGGCATAAACATTCTGTTATTAAAACTTTTTGAATTTAAATTTTAGGATATTTTACTTTGCAAAATTTCCATATTAATACCTTATAAATGAGATTATTATTATGTATATGTCATTGCTTTTGGTTTTGATATTTCTTGATTTTCTACTTTAACAATATTTTGGAGGTAACACTTGTAGTTTGACCTAAAGTCTATAAAGTGATTCCAGATAGATTATTTTTACTAAATATCAGTGGGATAAATGAACTAATTCTTGCCTCAACATCATATATATTACAGTTAAAAATTATTAAAATTAATCATCAGTATTCAAAACACAGAATTAAATCTGAGTATCTGGCAATGTCCTGACAATATTTAATTTTCTTCTCTTTGTTCCTAATGACTAAGCTTTGAAATTTTATTTCACATCAAAGGTCATATATTCAAGTCTGTATTTTTATCTCCAAAAGTAAAAATAATGTCTCCCCTCTGGAACACATTTTCAATTATTTTCTGGGACATTAACAACTACAAGGACAACCAAGTTGGTAATTTCTATTCTACCTCCTTCTCCTTTTTCTAAATATTTTGGGTTTACTGATTCAGATGTAAATCTCAGATTACTAGTGAAATAAAAATTGAAATGGGGAACTGTTTCAGTATTCATGTATCATTATTTATTGATGTGTATAATTATTTTTAGCTTACTTATTGTTCTTTCTAAAAGAACCACATTAACCAGATCTTCTGAGTACAGAAGATAGAAACTTTCTGCCACTATCTCTTTGTAAATATACTTTATAGTGCTACAATAGGTCATAACATAGCCAGAAATCACTTCAAATATTTGATGAATCTTAGATAGTGCCTCTGGCTTAAATGTTGCATTTGAATCAATTGTACAGAAAAGAGTATTTGAAGCAAATGGTTTATGTTAGAAATAAAGAGATTGTGTTATATGTTGCATTATTTTCTGAAATATTTACTGAACTTGTTTCTCTCGGAGAATATATGAGTATAGCCACATAGTTTATCTACAGAAGAAAATAAAAGAGAAGATAATAGGTTTTTGGATGTAAAACATGTTGCATGTTTTTACATACAACATGTTGTTGCATGTAAAAGGGATATTTACTTTCAAATAAATTCCCTTTGTATTATTTAATAGGTTAGTCAAGTGTAGTATTCTAAAAAAATAAATAAGAAGCTATTTTAATGCTCTCTAAGACTGAAATAAATAAATGAACAGGCGTTATATTCTTTGTGAAAATTTTAAGTCACAGAGGCCTATGCTCAACATTTATAAGCAAAGGAGTCCCATTTGTATTTTAACAAAAATGTCAGCATTTTATTAATTACAGGTAACAAGAGAATAATGTTTATTCTGCTGACTTAATAGTAGTAAATACTATTAATTAATAGGAATTAGCTGTGCTAACTTTAAAATATTAACAACCACATTATTAATTACTTTCAGTGTTTAGATGCTTAAGTATAAATACTGTATAAAATTATCTCTTCATCTTGCTTGCATTTATAGTCTTAAACTTATGGAAGCTGCTGAGAACTGAGAATATTTAATATTTCTAAATTAAAACAAATTTATCAAGAACTTTTACTTTTCTATTGAAATTTATGAAATTATCATTAATAATATTGCAAATGTTAAAGAATAATCCTCCTGAAATATCATGATTTGTAAGAATGAATATGTTAATAATTAATTTTAAAAATTATAATTAAAAAAATAAAAAATAGACTAATACTGCTTCCTTATAATCGTTTTCCTCAATTTTGAGGGAAAATAAATCCTTAAAGTTCATATTTTACCCGGTTACTTTCAGAAAGTTTTTCTATTACATAGCACATTATGAAATGCTTTTCTATATAGATTGTATGCTATTGTGGCATATGATTTTGGTAAAAATCAGTTGCAATTTCCAAAAATAAAGCAACAGTTGTACGATTGGTAAGCAGGAGGAAATTCAGGGTGTCATATGTTTTTAACACATAGATGAATAATGATGAATTACCCATAATAACAGGGAAAGATGATCTTATAACAATTTTCTGCCAGTCTCCCAAGTCATAATTTTTGTTTTATTGTTTGTGTTGCTCATCTTCTTATATCACGCTAAGCATAAATCATTTCACTTATAGGAAGTATTAAATGATTTCACAGCAGAATACATTGCCAGCTTTCAATCAGTTTTCATCATGTCCTTGACCATAGCAGGTAGTCGTTGATGCCAAGAGGTGCAACTGAAGTCATACAGAAATTTGAAATTAACTGAATATTGGATTTAAATAGAAATTACAATCTCTGTTAATATACTTGCAAAATATAAGATCCCCCAAATACACCTTCAAGGTAATGTTTGCAAACATATCACAGAACTTGTTTCTCATTTTCTCTGAGAATGAAGTGATATTCACACTTGTCTTTTTAAAAGGAAAGGGACCCAAAACTCTACTGTCAATCTCACTGCGTGTTTGTACTACTCATGTTTTCAGAGAACTCTGCAATGATTTTAGTATAATAACTGTATTGCTTTTAATTTGCAAAAGTAGTATATTAAGGATGTTATGGTTCATATTTTCAGTACTATACACTCATAGAATTTAGACATTTTCCATTTCTAATGTATAATTCAAGTACTTTTTAAAATTTAAATTAAAATATTATCTGAGGGATATGGCAAATACATTCTCTAATACTGGAAATTTAACCTTGGATTTTAGCCTACTTTAATGCAATATTGCTTTATTTTTATCTTCAAAATTCCATATACTACTTTTCAATTTTTCATAAATTCATTTGAATTCACCAAGTGTTTCTATGATACTGGAACTGTATGCAAGGTGTGTTAGCAACTTGTAATCTAAATATTCAGGTTAAGCAGGTTAATTGGGTTTTCACTTTCCCAATTACATGCCTGCTTATTTTAATGAATATTGTTAAAGTATATTGATATTATATTAGCATCTGCTGTACAATTTTCTTTCATTCATGTGCAATTTATAGCATTTGCCCTTTACTTTGGAGAAGGCATTCTTTCAAGAAAAATTATATTTCACAACTATGGATGCCTATTTTTTTCTTCACTTATTTTTTTAATATGTATCTTAGATCTAATTAAATATCTAAGAAGTTAGTCATTGCAGCTCCTGTTTAAACACAATTGACTGCATACACAGTTCTACCCTACTAGTTTATGGGCCTGAATTTCCAGTTTGCTTATATATTATATCTTATTGCTCCTGAGAAAATTCAAGATAGTAAGTATAAGACCAATAAGGGATGTCACTATTAAAAGGCAAAAACCTAAACCCAAAACATTTGATTCACTAGGTCTTTTGTATGAGCTTATTCCATATCCAAATGGTCTCATCTATGTTATTGATAGAATTGTTCTGTGGCATAGGTGTACTGTTCATATAACATGATTTAATGAGTATACATTGGTTTATGCTTTTCAGAAATATTTTATTAAAGCACATAAAATATATGTCTAAGCAGCTTACTTCTCTCTACTCGTATCATTTCTACCACACTATCATAATTCATTGGTCATCATTCAAATTTTTGTATTTGATATTAGCTCTTCACAGGTAGTTAGTGTTATTTACAGTGTCTGAGAAAAGGTATCCCTTAGACAAACACACACATACACACACACCTCAAACTTATAGTCTTGGAATATAGTATTACAGTAACAAACTGAGCCCAAAGATAATACAGTGTAATTGTTAAGAATATGCTCTCAATAACTGTTGTCACAGTTTCTAATGCTGCTCTCACATGACATATTTTTACATATTGCTGCAAGTCTTATCTTTTCAATTGCCAGTATGTTTATATTATTCTTTTGTTTAAGTTATGTTGTTTTTCTAGATTTCCTCTCTCTCCAGAATTCAATCAAAATGACCTACCTGGCTTACAAAGCCTTCTACCCCTCCTCTAAGTTTTCCCTTAACTCCTCTCCCTTCCATGATCTTTGTGTGCTGTAATTGTATGAGAGACACACGTATTTTTTGTTGTTGTTGTTGTTAATTGCTCCCATTCAAGTCTGTAATTGAATTCAAAACAAATTAATTATTTTCTCTTCTACACCTAGTTTACATTTTACTCTTACCTCAAAAAGTATTAGTCTGGGCTGGCCCGTGGCTTGTTGGGCTGCAACCGCTCCACTTGCTATAGCAATTGCTAGGGTGAAAGGAAGCCACACCAAATGGCAGCTGTTTAAGTTCCCCACCCACACGGTCCACACAAGATGGCACCTAGAGGAAGCAAAGGGGGAGTGTCACTTTTAGTTTCCTAAAATTTTTATTGATAGTTGCACTTTTCCGTGCTCGTGATCAGTGCATGATCAGTAGGCTAAGCATAGGAAAGTAAGGCGCATGCACATGTGACCTTTCCAGTGACTGGCTCTCAGTGTGGAAATCCCCGCTTGCTTAGATATAAAAACAAGTGCATAAAAGACAATAAATGGAACTGCTTGACGGAACCCCTGCCGTGTCTGAGTGTTCCTTTGCGGGCTGAATAGACGGGTGGTGCACTCACCCACCTTCGGGGATCCTTCTTCGGCTTATGCTGCAGAGGGCAACTTACCTGGTCCTGCCTGGGGGGGATAGGGAGTCTGCTGGGGATCACTCAGTGGCCACGGCCAGGGAAATCTGGAGCCCGGGCCTGGCTGACCAAGAGAGCACCCCGACAGCTGGTGCCCCGTGTGAGGAACCTTCTAACCGATAACCTCTTTTCCCTCCCCCTTTAGTAGGACAGACTCACCGCATGCCCTGAAAGACGGGCAGCTAAAACTGAGGCTAGACCTCCAGTGCGGGGCCTCCAGGAAGGGGGGAACGTCGCCCTGAAGCAGTCCAGGAGGAAACTGGGGTAAGCCTCTCGGGCCAGGTGTGCCCTCGTTTTACTTTCACTTTCTTTCCTTCTTTCCCCTTCTTTTCTTTTCCTTTCCAGTTAAAAGATTTTGCCAACCTGGGGAATAGTCATGACAAACATGTTGACCCTGACTTTAAGGCCTTAAAATATTTGCTACTGAGTCGAGGTTTAAATTTAAGCGACTCCGCTGCTAGCAAGACGTGGGAGGCGGTATTGGGCGTAGCCCCCCCCCAGCACCCTCGGCTGATTTGTTCTCTTATGATACTTGGGACCGTATTCAGGTTTTAGCCCGACAACGAGAAATTCATCAAGGAATTGAGCTGCCCCTCGGGTTTGACCCTACTGTGTCTGCTCTAAAGTTATGTTTTAAGCCAAGCCCAGGCGGGACACCAGCCCCACCTGAGGTGGAATGTTTGTGGGCTGAATTTGATAAGGAGCGGTCCCAAGGTATGCCAGGCAATAAGGCTATCAAAGACCACCCCAAACCAATGCCCGAAAAGGAGCCCTTGCCAAAATTGTACCTGCCCATCCCTCAGTTGTTAGATAACCACTCAAAGAATGCTACCAGCCTCCCAGATACAGGCCAAGGTGCCCAGTGGGTCAATTTTAATGCCCCCCCCCCCACTTTCCCCAATCAACCCCATGCATTCCCAGCCTTAACGCCCTCTAAAATTCCACCACCCTGGGGGCCTTGGGGCCCCCATTTGTCCGACATAACTTCTGGGGTCCAAGCCTTCCCCGTCAACGTCAACCTGGGGGGCAATAGGCCAGCCCCTTGGTACCTGTGGGAGGCCCATGATTTAAAGAGTTAAAAAAGGCTGTTGTGGAGGATGGACCAAATTCCCCCTGGGCAGAAACAATCCTCCAGGGGCTGGCACACCAGCCATGCTCCACCCAGGATTGGAAAATGCTATGCAAGGTGGTTTTACCCCCTAACATGTTCATTAAGTTTTGTGCTTTCTATAAAGAGGAGTGCCACACCCTTGCAGAGAGAAATCAAGCCGCCAATCCTGTTATTCCCATCACTTTTGGCATGTTATCTGGTACGGCAGACCAATACAGTACTGGGGTTCAACAGGCCGCTATTCTCCCTCCATACCAAGACCAGGTTAGGGCTGCCACTCTGTCGGCTTGGAAAAAACTTGCAGAAGGGCCCACACAGCCCCCCATTTCTGGGATAACTCAAAGGCTCACCGAGGACCTCCCCTCATTTATCGTGAGGGTAGAAGAAAACATACAAAGGAAATTTCTGCCTGGGCCCTTAAGAGATCAGTTTATTAAAATGCTTGTCTGGGATAGAGTGACAGCGGACCACAAGCTGGCTTGTGCCGGGTGAAGAGACCCGGTCCATTGAAAAGTGGGTCATCGCCTCTAGAGAAATGGGGACCCAGCATCACCAAGCTAAAACCCTTTCCACTGCTCTATAAATAAGCCCAATCCCTTTGGCCCCAACCCTCTAGAGAAAGGAAAAACCTGTTGGGGTCCTGTGCGGCCGCTGGAGATGCCCAACAGCTCACTTGGGAGAGTGTGGTGCTGATAACACCAAGGCCATGGGTTTGGATCCCTATATACGGATGGCCGGTTTGCTCACTTGGGTGAGCATGTTGCTGACAACACCAAGTCAAGGGTTAAGATCCCCTTACCAGTCATCTTTAAAAAAAAAACCAAAAAACTATTAGTCTACCTCTCTTCAAAATCTCTTCCGCAGAATTGTTTACTACAGACACACATTTTTTCATATTGGGGCACATCTGTGGTTTGAATGTGTCTCCTAAAACTTCATGTGTTGGAAACTTGAGTCCCATTGTAACAGTGTTAAGAGGGTGGGAAAACTGATTGTGGTATTTGAAAGGTGGGGCCTTTAAGAGGTGATTGGATCCTGAGAACTATGTCCTTATAAATGGATTAATACATTCATGGATTAATGGATTAATGGTTTAATGGGTTATCAGGTAGTAGACTGAGGGCTTTATAAGGAAAGGAAGGAAGCTTGTGGAAGCATGCTCTTGCCAAGCCCTCACAATGTGATTTCCTGTGTCACTACGGGAATCTGTAGAGAGACCACACCAAAAAGGCAGCCCTCACCAGATGCACCTTCTGGACCTTGCACTTCCCAGCCTCCAAAACTGTAAATAATATATATTTTTTCTTATAAATTACCAATTTCAGCAATCTGATATCAGTGACAGAAAACTGACTAATACAAGCACTCTGGACTTAGTGACTCCTACTAGGTTTTACCTCTTCAAGAGCAATACTTAAGAACAAAAATATACAGGACTGAGAATAAGCTTGCCTAAATGATTAGAACTGATTCAGAGAAGTTTTTATTTTACATTATTTAATTCCCTATTATAAATGATGTTAGCATTTCTAACAAACATTAGTTTGTGGGCTTATATTTATTGTATGACATATCAATGTAATTCTTCAAAAGGGTGGTATGGCAGTGCTTGGTAATGACAGCTTAAAGTGAATTAGTAAATTTCAGAAGAGATAGTTTTCAACAAAAGTTGTGAAAGTGTCTCCCACATCTCATCAACAGATGCATTATGTTGATGCATTTTACTACAGCCATATTTAATAAGGTATAAAAGTATTTGTCAAACATCAATTAATTGGAAGTTCACATTATGAAAATCCAATTTTTTAAAAAAAATTCCATTTATAAGTTTTCCTAAGGTGTCGAATAAACAGAAGAATATAAATGATCAATAATGTGCCTTCACTTTTACTGTATACAAGTAAGTTTATTGTAGAATTATGTGCTATTTCCTTCTAAAATTAAATTCTCATCTAACTTTTTTCGTTTTATAATGGTCTTTGTATCTTATGGAAATTTATTTTAGATAAATATTTGTTTTCTCCATAAAAATGAAATACATCTCTCAGTAGATTAATCTCCATGGTAATAATACATGATTTTGAATAATTTTACTTCTTCAATGGAAAAGGAATTTAAGCCAGTTGTAGAAAATGCCAGCATCAATCCATTATGAATTAATTCACTTAGAAAAACTGTTATTATGCAAGTCTGTTTTATACACAGACAAAATTATATTGGAATCTATATTTACTCTGTCTATTCTACTACAATTTTAAAGAATTACTCCATTTTTATTCCATTTGGCTATGTATTCATGGACTGTCTTGCAGAAACAAATTTTTTACACATTAGCATGATTACAGAATATGAGAATAAAATGAAGGAAGAACAGAAAGAAGGAAGGAAGGAAGGAAGGAAGGAAGGAAGGGACAACTGTAACAGAAACAACATACCCTAAGGAAGGACACTCAGATATTGAATCTCAGAAATTCTTCTGGATAAGAATGCCATAGAATTCTAGCTACTTTCACATAAAAACTTATGTCTGTGTGCCTACTTCTCTTAAAGAATAATTCAGTATTTATTGGAAAACATAAGCCAATCTAAAATGAATGATGTTCTTCAAAAGCAAATTTTGAAGAAATGTTTACCATCACATGATATTTATAGGAGGAATTCCTGATAATTCTAATAGTACAACTTCTTTTTCTGTAAGAATCTATAACTATTTTGCACCGTAATATATGTTCTTACACATTATCACTGTCACTTCACTAGTAATGCATTTTATGTATTCTTATTTTATATAATTTTTAGAAAAATACTGTATATCATTTAAATAAAATGAAAAATATTTTAATATTTAGAGGATGTTTTATAATACAATATGTAAAGTGAAAGTTGAATAATAGCCATTGAGCTAAAACAAAAGGTTAAAACAAGTCACAACTTCTTTCTAAGTATCAAAGGGGCTTTTCCCTTCTCTTTTTAGATTATCATATTATATATGTATTATATTATAATGTTTGTATATTTCACAGTAGTTCACAACACAGCTGGAACTGAAACCCAAGGATCAATAACATAAGCTTTTGTCACCGATCTCTCTCCTGATTATTGTCGATGAGGTCACCATGAAATTATGTCCTTGAAAAGAAACACAATTGATAGGAAAAGTTCCTTGTTCCCATGGTGTTCACCAGCCTTTGTAAGTAACCTGACTATTGTTGGTTTGGGGGGGGGAAATTTCCAAAAGTATTTAAACTTTTCCTTCTATCAATCAGAAATTGTGATGTTAGGGAATTTTGGGGTCTTGCATATTGACTTACGTTTCTAAAGAACTTTTACTTACGTTACAAATTAGATTTGCTCCCTATGTCTCACTTTTTATCTTACCATTATTTTATGCATCATGTTCTAAAACCAGATTTACAATAGACAAATGTTGTTATGAGCCCAGAAGTGCTGAAGACCAATTATAATGTTTTTACTGTTATTATTAGAATAATTTCATCTGTCCCTTGAATATAAACAAATTAAGATTTTTTAAAAAGCTGCATTCTTTCATCAGCAGATGTTCTGATACTTCCTGCTGTATACCAGTTTCTTTACAGGACATAGTATATATAGTATGTAAGATAAATATAACAAGTATTTCTTATAGTGTTTCCCCCATTCGGTTACTATAATTTAAAAAATATATAGTCAAGTTGTTCTGACAGATGTTAGCCTACTTTAACAAGAAACAGAAATATGCAGGCAAAACAGCGACTGGCATTTGTATTGTAAAATATACTGAGAATGGTAAATTGAGGGTGATGATAGATAGATAAAGATAATAGACAAATACACAAATATATAGAAATAGAGATAATTTACTGACACAAATAATTATGATTTCAATTAATGATGTGAAAGATGATTGATGATACTTTTTTAGATATAGTATATGTCAAAGGAAAGTAAAATAAAAAGGAGATTTGCAGTAACAGAAGTTGGAAAATATGATCTAATAACTGAAGTAGGCCTGCGGGTTTGTTTTGAAAACACTAGGCATAGTTAAGGGACATTGTGCAGAAACCTGGTGACAGATTATTTGTTGTAATATAAAAGCGATATTTTAAGGGTATATTTAGTCTTTATTTAAATAAAAGTGTATTAATTCCATAAGTATGTCACTCAATGAATATTTATGAAGTGCCAACTATGGCCAACTATATGTCAGGCACCATTCTAAGAACTGGGGATACAGTGTTTAGCAAAACCACAAGTCCTCTGCTGCCATAGAGACTACATTACACTCTTATCATTAAGAGACAGAATGCACTTAGGGTATGCGAGTATAAGTGATAGTGGAAGACAGGTTATTTATACAGGTTCACTGGGCAAGTCACTGTGATAAGGTGAATTTGAGTAAAAACATGTAAGAAGTGATGTAGCAAGCATGTAGACATCTGGCAAGTCTGGGGAAAGGTCCTGAGCCAAGAGCCAAGAACCAAGAACATGGCTTTAATTTTTAAGGATGAACATAGGAAACTATTAATATATATTTATAGTGGTACTGAGAAAGAGGGAGAGTGCTCAAGAGGTCAGATAAGTTCTATGGGCCAGGTCATACAGTCCCTTGTGGGTTACTGAAAGAACTTTGACTTTTATCCTGAGATGCAAAGATATTTGCAGTTTTGAGTATAGAACTGGCATGATCTAATTTATTGTTTAAAATTAAACACTCTAGATGATTTTTTGAGGATAGACTGTTATAGCAACAAGGTTGATATATATATATATATAACTCTGAAAAATCCATTTCATTCAGCAATGTGAAAGATAAGACTGGTTTGAATTTGAGAGGAAGGAGGCAGCTAGTGAGGTGTTATCAGATTCTGTATATACTTTGTACAGAAGGTACAGTGTTCCTAATGAATGAGAGAGAGAATGTGTGTGTGTGTGTGTGTGTGTGTGTGTGTGTGTGTGTGTGTGTGTGTGTGAAACTCAGAAAAAAACAGACGATGGAGATAATTTAGAAACCATAGACATGTACATAGTATTTGAAGCCATTTCATTGAATAAGAAACATTTGTAGAGTTCAGGACATACACAAATATCCTGTAAATATTTGTGTTAGGTATTCTGCTAAATACTAAGAATATACTGAGAATTAATTCTGAATTCCTACCTAGCTCTTGCATGAGAGGATATCCATTAAAGAATATGAGGTAACCAGATTAGAATGGAAACAAAACACGACACTGGACTAGGGTGAATCCTTTTGTATGCTAGTTAATTATTTAATGCCAGCAATGTTACATAATGTTTTAACTCAGCTTTTTTTATTTGAAATTGGACAGACATTAATATAGATCTCAAAGTTTATATAAAATTTAAATAGCATAAATCAAATCAAATCAAATATATATATACACATATATATATAAAGTATACTCATTTTTATGTTGTTATATAAATAACAAAAATTGTAAAGCTGAATATGTCAAATGACCACCACAGGCATTAAAAGATTCCTGCCTTCTGAGAAAGGAGAGGCTTAATTGAAGGGATTGAATCTGAAGTTAGCCTTGACATGATAGAAAGGAAAAAACAATTAATCTTTTACTGGATGCAAAGCCCAAGTCTTGGTGTTCAGGGAACCCTCAAATTATGTAGCTTTCTTTCTTTTCTTTTAATTAATTAATTAATTAATTAATCTATTTTTATTATACATACATATGGGGTACAACGCTGATTTTCAATAATTGTGTGGGATGTGTGGTGGTTAGATCAGCACAGTTAGCCTATTCATCATTACAATATGCAATCATTCTTTGTGTCCATTGACCAATTTCTCGTTAGCCCCACTCCCTCTCCCTCCCCTCCCCTTTTCCACATCTAGTTTTCTAAAAGTTCAATGTATTACTGTCATTGTTGTTTCTTTCTTTCTCTCTGTCACTCTTTAAGTTCATTTGTTTATTTATGGATTCAGCTCCCACTTATGAGTGAGAACATGTGGTATTTCTTTTTCTGTACCTGGGTTGTTTCACTTAGGATAATTTTCTCTAGGATCAACCATGTTGTTGCAAATGATAGAATTTCATTCTCTTTTATGGCTGAGTAGTATCCCATTGTGTACATATACCACAATTTCCTTATCTAGTCATCCACTGATGGACATTTAGGTTGGTTCCATCGCCTAGCTGTTGTAAATAGAGCTGCAATAAACATGGGAGGGCACGTATGACTTCAGCCTGATGTTTTCCAGTCCTCTGGATATATCCCCAGGAATGGGATTTCTGGATCACATGGAAGTTCCATCTGTAGTTGTTTAAGGAATCTCCACACCCTTCTCCATAATGGCTGTACTAATTTACAGTCCCACCAACAGTGCAGGAGGGTTCCTCTCTTTCCACATCCTCACCAGCATTTGTTATTCTCTGTCGTTTTTATAACGGTCAGTATGATTGTGGTGCAGTGATATCTCAGAGTGGTTTTGATTTGCATTCCCCTGATGATTAGTGATGCTGAGCACTTTTTCTATATAAATGAGCTATTGGCCATTTGTTTGTCTTCCTTTGAGAAATGTCTATTCAGCTCCTTTGCTCATTCTTTAATTGGATTATTTGGTTTTTTGCTGTAAAGTTGTCTGAGCTCTTTGTATATTCTGGATATTAATCCCTTGTCGGATGCATTTTTTGCAAATATTTTCTCCCATTCTGTAGGATGTCTTTTCACTCTATTGATTGTTTCCTTTGCTGTGCAGAAGCTTTTTAGTTTGATATAATCCCCTTTGATTATTTTTTTCTTTTGTTGCCTGTGCTTTTGGGGTGTTATTCATAAAATCATTGCCCAGTCCTAAATCCTGGAGCATTTCTGCTACATTTTCTTCTAAGAGTTTTAAAGTTTCAGGCCTTATATTTAGGTCTCTAATCCATTTTGAATTGATTTTGATATATGGTGAAAGGTACGGATCAAGTTTCATTCTTCTACAAATGGATATCCAGTTTTCCCAGCACAATTTATTGAAGAGACAATCTTTTCCCCAGTGTATGTTCTTGGTGCTTGTGTCAAAGATCAGTTGGCTGTACACATGTGGGTTGATTTCTGAGTTCTCTCTTCTGTTCCATTGGTCCTTCTCTCTCCATCACTCATTTGTTTAGCTTTAGATTTCCTCATTCTCATACAAAAGTCAAATGGTAAATTAGTTAATCTGAGTTGATAATAAACATTAATATTTTAATAGTAGGTTTACATTATGCTTTCTAATAGAGATACATATTAACTGTGGAGATTTGAAGACAGCCTTCAACTTTTTTGTCTTTTACAATATGGCTCAAATGATGAAAATGCTTTATTTCCCATTTGCGTGGATGTCAGGTATCAGTAAGTAGAGAACATTTTGTATAAGTTGGAATAATATTGCTGAATATATCAACTCATACACAACGAGCATGTACCAACTTTACAGATGACAGGTGCCCAGAAAAATAGGTTCCAATGAAAATACAAGGGAGGATAGAATTTCCCTACCAGATAGTTATTGGTTATTGAATTCTTACTGTAATAAGCACTTTACCTACTTTATAAAATCTATTGATACAGCAAAGACAGAAGTAGCTATTGTGATATGCACTTATAAAGATATTGTTAAGTGAAAGAGTGTTAACTTTCCCAATGACACATATAGATGGTAGGTAGATCCTGGACACAAGTTGAAGCCACTTAAGCCAAGTTATTTCATTATTAGGCTGAATTGCTTTGCAAACTGGAAAGACAAAGAAAAAAACATCAAAAACTTTTTATGTTCTTATAACTTAATAAATTTATATTTATTTCTATATAGTAATAAATAAATATATATACATATTTCCAAGATTCTATAGGACATATTTGTCCGAGGTCAATGCAACTTTATGGTAACATTAAAAACATATATATATATATATATATTTTTTTTTTTTTATATATACACACGCACACACATATATTCCTATACTATAAATATGAGTTATATTAATTTACATTATATATAAAATATAATATTATCTATAACTGTACTTATAAATTATATAATATATATAACATTGTATAGTTATATGCAACTCTACTTATAAATTATACAATATAAATTATATAAATAATTTTATGCCTTAGCTCTTGCTGTCATTTAAAAATAATCTAGGTACTTTCATTTTATATAATTAACAATGGCCACATTTTACAATCTCTTTAAATTTACAATGTTAAATGTATGTTACTTTGTATTTTTAATGGGAATGGTTTATTAAGACCATATAATTATTAAACTTAATAAGAAATTGGAAATAAGGCTTTCTTGTTGTAAGTATAAGGGAGTTTGTATTACGTCTGAGGAAAAGACAAATTTTTATGCAAATATATACTTTTCTCACGCTCCAAATAATTAAGAATAAACTATATGGCACATTCTTTAAAGCTCCTCACAACTGAAAGAGATAAAGTTGAAAAAGAAAGCAAACATTCTGCCCCCTGTATAATTCTATCAAAAGATATCACTATAAAACAAAAGCAGACACTTAACTCCTTTAAAAATATTTTTCATGCTTCCTTTTACAGACTTACTTACTAAGTAGACTAGTTATTATGCACTGAGTATTTACCTCAAACCTGCTACAGTGCTTCACACTTCATGCATAGTTTTTGTTAAATTCTCATACAGCCCTACAACATAGTACCTTCTGCAATCCCTGTTTAAAAAAATAGGGCTGAGAACATTGGAATAATTTGACTAAAGTCACACAGCTAGCATGAGTCAGAATAGCTACTTGAACCTCCATCTTACAGCATTCAAATTTCATGCTCTTAACAATTATTCTGTGTGCCCAAGATAAAAATATACCTGAAGCTACTTTCAGTGGTTTTGTAGATCAATATATGGTTTATGTAGCTGATAATGTAAATGTTACTAAAGGTCTCCTGGAGAACCACAGGTGATCAAAAGTAATGATGCTTATTACATAGCTACTTACCACTGTATTTCTTTAACTATACAATATCTCATCATCAAACAGTGTATAACTGCGTATATTACTTTTTTGTTTTTAATGCTTATATTTATGTGTTGAAAATACATTTGTTAAATGTGCAATTGAGAAATTCAGAACTATTCTGAGCTACGAAAATCCTACTCGTGACTATCTATTAGATGATCTTGAACAGGACTGGACTCAGAAAGTTATAGCCCAATGGGCCAAATCTGGTCAGTCACCTGTTTTTATAAATAAAGTTTTATTAGAATACAGCAGCACATTCATTTATGTATTGTTTATCATTGCCTTTGTGCTCTCATGGAAGAATCAAGTAGTAATGAGACTTATGATGCAAAATGTCCAAAATATTTACTACCTTGTTTTTTTTAGGAAAAGTTGGCAAGCATCTGCTCTAGAAAAGTATTTATTTATTTATTTATTTTGGTGGGGGAGGCAGCTGCTGATATGGTATGACCTTGTTGCTATAAAATACTGTGCTCTAAACCAACTGAACTAGCTGGCCAGCCCCATACTCTAGAAAAGTAAAACATCGTTCAGTAATAGTAAAGGCAATTTATCATCAGGGCCCAGGGCTTCAAGACAGTAACCACACTACCCTACATAGATGTTAGTACAAAGTAGTGAGTGAAGAAACTCTCTAATCTCAGATGCTCTTTTTTCCTAGCACCCCTGGTGTCTGTGAAAATATTCCATAACCTACCAATTCTCACTTTTTGTGTAGAGTTTGTTTTTCACATATTAGCTAATTCTGCCATAGATCTATACATGTCTTTTTGACAAATTATATTATGCAAGGTGAAATACTATTATTGTTTTTTTAAAAAGTTTTTCTTAGTAACTATTATTGCATTTTTGTTGTTTTCTACCTTTTATTATGTGCTGCTATAAATCATTTTTAATGAGCAGCACTAAAAGTAGCAAGCATCCTTTTATTTATTCATTTATCTAAATATGTACTAAGCAGTTACTAAATACAGATGTGTCATTTACTGAGAATAAATAATATAGATATTTTGCCAAGATAGCTACTTACTAACACAAATCAAATTACATGGGTTAATAAGCCAGGTTTGTGTTTGAGACAAGTAGAAAACTTATTAATTAGTTAACGGTTTTCACAAATGGTCAAAGCCAGTGTTTTGGAAACATAAATAGCTTAGTGTTATTTAGGAAAATTAAAGGAAGTTCATATATGAAGTTGTCTTATCTGATCGATTCATTTGTGGTCGTCCAGTGTTCCCAAACGAATAGTAAGTTTCTAAAGATCACTGATTTTTCTTATAAATAAATATTGTAGGATTAAGAACATAAGGAATTGTGAGACATTTTTATTATATACACACTTTTTTTTAAACATGTGAAACCATATCAATCAGGGAACATTTAGAGAGTCCACATGATATTTTAAAGTGAAAGTGGCTACACAAAGTTTGCAAAAGAATTAAATTTTAAGAAACTGTCTTAATTTTTAACTTAAAAATAAAGATAATGACCTCAGTTTATATAATATGTAATTCTTAGTGTATGCCACAGAAATATATGGTAATCTAATTTTGTTAATTATATCATAATTGGTTTTTAGACAAATAGATTTCTAAATATCAATACTACTGAAGAAAAAAAAGTAAGGTTAATCTGGTTTGCATTCTGAGTAATAGCAAAGGTGTCTAATCCCACCCCTGTAAAAAAATACTATGCTAATATTTTATGGTCCGTAACCTCGGTTAACTTCTAGGAGTCCAGTTGTCTTGAGCTTGTGTATATTCTCCACGATGAAAGATAAAATGCTATGTCTTGCACCAGCTGCCGACAAAATACAAGTGTGTTTCTTGATAAATCATTGGATTTAGGATTGATATATATTAAATATGCATGTGCTACTGTGGACTATTTGCCAAGTAAGTCTTAAGGTTGCAAGAATTGAGTGGGAAACAACAAGAAAGCCTCTATAGCAAGTCTTCTGCAGTACAAACTGCTCTTTCTCTCCAGCCTTCTGCTCTAATGATATTTGAAGTGTCTGTGGCAAATCAAGCCTCCAGCAAACTGCAGCAAGATAATTGTAGTGTCGTTCTTTATGGTTTTAGATCACTCATGCCATCTTCTTTAATAACAATTCTCCTTTTGAGAAACAACTCTGGAGATGCTACTGGATGCTGGTGCAGATGGATAACTAAAAATAGCCTTTTATTTGATCTTGTGACCTGAGCTATACATCATGAACTGGATAATATTTGACCCACCAAGCCATAATTTTAAGCATGTGCAATAACAAATTATCATAAAACAAAAATGATATATAAAGAACTGTCCTGTAGAAGGGCATTAAGGCACAATAAATTACAAGGGAAAGTTGCTCAGATTCCCTTTACACTGACACCTCTTGCATTACCCTAATCCACACTATGGCATTATGAGAAATTATTTATGTTCACCAGTTGAGTACAGAGAAAAAGAAAAAAATAGAAAGAAGGAACAAAGAAAAAGAAAATAAAGAAAATAAGAAAACAACGTTAAACTATCTTACAGTTGCTTCTACCTGTAAGGTGTGTTGGGACAGACAACCTGGAAGTGAATGCTGCAGTATTACTGTGTCATTTGTGAGTGACACTCAAGGGCAATAATAAGAATGTTCTACTGGGTAAGATTTTAGCATTGTATTTTGTTTTTCACTTTGCCTAGGTTAAGAAATGCCCAGAAATTATTAACACATAGTTCAGATGGTTTACCTGAGTTGTCAAGGATCTGAAAAGAGTTATATGGAGAGATTCAGGGAAGGATGACAAAGTACACAAAGATCTATGTAGATGCACCTCTCAGAATGGACACAGAGCATGAACATATTTGAGTTACATGTGAATGCCTATATAAGGGCAGCCATGGGAGAGGTGTCTTTGAAAATCAGGTGGACAAAGTGACACCTTCAGTGGAATGTCAGATTTCAAAGTTTACTTAATGGACCACAATGGACAGGATACAGGTATGCAGTGTCAACAATTTGGACTTTCCTTCACTGAAGCATTATTTCAAATGAGTTCCAAGTTGTCACCAGCAAAGGGCAATGCTGATCCTCATAAATGTCACTATTCTCCAGGGTTATTAATGAGAAACCTGGTAGCATATTTATTATATTGGACCACCTCTACCGTGAAGGGTATAGTGATTTGTTGCCTTTATTGGAATAATCATGTATTCTGAAGATGAATTTACCCACTGTTTATAATGCTTCTGTCAGAACTATCATGAATGAACCTCGGAATTCCTTTTTCAGTGCCATGGAATTCTGTACAATACATTACTTTCAAGAACTCCTTCTGAAGTAAATGAAGTACATTCATAGGATTTTGTCTGTAACACTCAGTGGTTTTATTACATACCCTATCACTAAAAAGCAGAGGCCCTAAAAGAATGGGGGCATGGTTTACTGAAAATTCATTTATGATGCTAATTTGGAGGCCACAATCTGAATGCATAAAGTTCTATCTTAAAGAATTCAGACTCCTTGGACCCGGAGGGGAGTGCCAGGCCACGCACCACGGCCCACACTGAGATAAGCGTGTGGCTAGAGGTGACCCCTCCCCCCTCCTTGGACCTGGAGTGGAGCACCAACCCATGGGGTCTGACCCACGGAGGTGAGCCCAGCAGAACCGTGTGGTGCTAGGGGCTCATTCCACAACCACAGATTCTGGAACAGGATACCAGGTTGTTTAACATAACCACCAACACTCTTACTGTCAAGCAAAGATAATTCACCACCACAGTAGCAACCAGGGCCACTCCACATCAAACCACAGTATAATAGTAGGAGCAAACCCTCTACCAAATGCCCAAATGTCAACAAAAAATACTAGAAGTACAAACAAACAAGAAGAAATGACACCACCAAAAGAATACAGCAATGCTTCAGAGTCAGTCAGACTCATGGAACAGGGAATCCATGAAATGTCTAAAAAAGAATTCCAAGCAATGATCTTGTGAAAACTTGAAAAAATAAAGGAAGACTCAATTAGAGAACGCAATAAAACAAGAAAAAATATCTAGACTATGAATGAGGAAATGTACAAAGAGATTAATACCATATAAAAGACTGTAGCAGAACTTCTAGAAATGAAAGATTCACTCAATGAAATTAAAAAAAAAAAAAAAAACACAACTGAGAGCTTGAGCAGCAGGGGGGAGCATGCAGAAGAAAGAATTTCAGAGCTTGAAGATTTTTTTTTGAAATATCTCAGGCAAACAAAAAAAAAGGAAAAACAGAATTAAAAATAATGAAGAAAATCTAAGAGAGATATCAGAAAGCCTCAAGTGCTCTAACATCTGAATCGTGGGTATTCCTGAAGGGGAGGAGAAAGGAAAAGGTATTGAAAACCTATTTAAGGAAATAGTAACAGAAAACTTCATAGGTGTAGGGTGAGATACAGACCTTCAGATTGAGGAAACTCAAAGGTCCCCAAACAGATTCAGTCCGAAAAGATCATACCCAAGACACATTATAGTTAAATTTGCAAAGCTCAAAGACAAAGAGAGAATTCTACAAGCAGCAAGAGAAAAGCATCAGGTCACTTATAGAGGAACCCCCATCAAGCTAACAGCAGACTTCTCAACCAAAACCCTAAGGCTAGAAGAAAGTGAAATGATATATTCAAAATTCTAAAAGAAAAAAAATGCCAGCCAAGAATTCTTTGCTGAGCAAGGTTCTCCTTCAGAATTGAAAGACAAATTCTGTATTTCCCAGACAAACAAAAGTTGTGAGAGTTCACCACCACACAACCAGCTCTGCAAGAAATTCTCAAGGGAGTCATTCATCTGGAATCTGAATAATGGTAACCATTATCACAAACATACAAGGAAGAGCAAAACCCACCAATAAAACAAAAACACCAGGAAAAAAGAGAAAGAAGCTGAATCATCCCATCTTAAATTTTCAACTAACATTGAAGAAGAGAAATAAAAGGGGAAATAATGATCAAAACATCTTTAAACCATCTAAACAAGAAGCAATTAAATGAAAGGAATTAAGCAACACTTCTCAATAACTACCCTATATGTGAATGGGCTAAAGTCCCCATTCAAAAGACACAGACTGACTGATTGGATTAAAAAGCTAGACCCAAGTGTATGCTGTTTTCAAGAGACCCACTTCACCTATAGAGACACACATAGACTAAAAGTGAAGGGATGGAAAAAGATATACCATGCAAATAGAAACTAAAACTGAGCAGGAGTAGCCATTCTTATATTGGACAAAATAGACTTCAAACTAAAAATCATAAGAAGAGACAGAGAAGGCCACTATATAATGATAAAGGGATCTCTCCAGCTAGAAGACATAACAATCATAAACATTTATGCACCCAATACTGGAGCACCCTGATATATAAAGCAAACATTCTTAGACCTAAAGAAAGAAATAGGACATAATACATTAATACTGGGTGATCTGAACACCTTTCTTTCAGTATGGGATAGGTCTTCCAGGCAACAAGTCAACAAAGAGACACAGGATTTAATCTACACCTTAGACCACATGGGCATTTCACCCAACAACTAAAAAATACACTTTCTTCTCGTCAGCTCATGATACATTCTCCAGGATAAAACACATATTAGGTCATAAATCTAGTCTGCGCAAATATAAAAAATCAAAATCATTCCAACTATCTTTTCAGACCACAATAGACTAAAATTGGAAATAAAAAATAAGCAAAATGCTGGAAGCTATACAAATAAATGGAAAATAAATACTAGGCTCCTGAATGACCTATGGGTCCAAGAAAAAATTAAACAGGAAATCAAAAAAGTTTCTAGAAACTAATGAAAATAAAGATACATCATACCAAAATCTGTGGCATACTGCAAAAGCAGTACTAAGAGGCAAATTACAATAAATACTTATATCAAAAGAATTGAAAGACTTCAAATAAATTACCTAACACTACACCTCAAAGAATGTGAGAAACAACAACAATCCAAACCTAAAGGTAGTAGATGGAAAGAAAGAATTAAGATCAGAGCAGAATTAATGAAATACATACCACCCCAAAATAGAAAAGATCAACAAAACAAAAAGTTGTTTTTTTGAGAAGATAAATAAAGTGAACAAACCATTATCTAGGTTAATAAAAAAAAGAAGAGAGAAGACAAAAATAACAAAATCAGAAATGAAAAGGGAGACATTACAACTGATACCACAGAAATACAAAGAATCATTAGAGGCTGTTATAAACAACTGTATGACAACAAATATGAAAATCTTGAAAGTACAAATAAGTTTCTAGACACATATAAACTACCAAGACTGAACCAAGAAGAGATAAAAAACCTGAACAGACCAATAACAATCAAGGAGATTGAAGCATTAATTAGCAATCTTCCAACAAAGAAAAGTCTGGGTCCGGAAGGCTTTACAGCTAAATTCTAACAAACTTTTAAAGACGAGTTTATACCAATTCTCCTCAAACTATTCCAAAATACTAAGACAGAAGCTACTCTCCCAAACTCATTCTATGAGGCCAACATAACCCTGGTACCAAAACCAATCTAAAACAACAAAAAAAGAAAATTATAGGCTGATATCCTTGATGAACCTAGATGCTAAAATCCTCAACAAAATATTAGCAATCAGAATATAGCAACAAATTTTAAAAAATTATATGCTATGATCAAGTGGAATTCATCCCAGAGATGCAAGGATGGTTCAACATATGAAAGTCAATAAATGTGATACATCACATCAAAAAACTGAAGGACCAAAACCATATGATTACCTCAATAGATGCTGAAAAAGCATTTGACAAAATTCAGCATCCCTTCATGATAAAGACTGAACAAATTAGGTATAGAAGGAAAATATCTCAATACAATAAAAGCTATTTATGACAAGCCCACTGTCAGTATCATTCTGAATATGGAAAAACTGAGGGCCTTTCCCTTAAGAACAGGAATAAGACAAGGATGCCCACTCTCACTATTTCTATTTAAAATAGTACTGGATGTACTAGCCAGAGGAATCAGGCAAGAGAAAGAAGTAAAAGGAATCCAGATGGGAAAAGATGAAGTCAAACTTTCTCTATTTGCAGATGGCATGATACTATATTACTTCAGTAACATTGCAGGATACAAAATAAATAAATGCCCCAAATCACTAGCATTTATACACTCAAATAATGAATTAACAGAAAGAGAAATAAAGAAAGTAAGCCCACTTACAATTGTCATGAAACAAATAAGATACCTAGGGATCAATTTAACCAAGGAGGAGAAAGACCTCTATAATCTGAACTACAAACCACCTCTGAAAGAAATTAAAGACACAAAAAGATGGAAGATATTCCGTGCTCTTGGATTGGAAGAATTAACATTGTGAAAATGTCTATACTACTCAAAGCAATTGACAGATTCAATGCAATCCCCATCAAAATACCATGACATTCTTCACAGAAATACAATAAAACAATCTTACCTTTCATATGGAACAACAAAAGACCCTGAATAACTAAAGCAATCCTGAGCAAAAATAATAATAATAATAATAATAAAACTGGAGGCATAACTCTACTTGGCTTCAAATTACACTACAAAGCTATTGTAACCAAAACAGCATGGTACTGGTATAAAAATAGACATTCAGACTGTGGAGTAGAATCAAAATCCCAGAAGTCACCCCTCAGGCTTATAACCATCTGATATTGGACAAAGGCAACAAAAATCTACATTGGGGTAAAGACTGCCTCTTGAACAATTGGTTCTGGGTAAATTGGATATCCATAAGGAGAAGAATGAAACTAGATATGCATCTCTCACCATAAACTAAAATCAACTCAAAATGGATTAAAGACCCAAAACTGTTAAATTACTAAGGGAAAATATAGGTGAAACACTTTAAGAACTAGGTCTGGGCACAGGCTTTATGAACATGAGCCCTAAAGCACAAGCAGCAAAAGAAAAAATAAAGAAATGGGACTATTTCAAACCCAAAACTTTCTGCACAGCAAAGGAAACAATCAACAGAGTGAAATGACAACCTACAGATTGGGAGAAAATTTTTGCTAACTATGCATCTGACAAGTGATAAATATCCAGAATATACATAGAACTCAAGCAATTATACAGTAAAAAAACTAATAACCCAATTAAAAAATGGGCAAAGGAGCTGAATAGACATTTTTCAAAGGAAGACATACATATGGCCAAAAGATCATGAAA
Organism: Cynocephalus volans; assembly: GCF_027409185.1. NCBI lineage: Eukaryota > Metazoa > Chordata > Mammalia > Dermoptera > Cynocephalidae > Cynocephalus > Cynocephalus volans. The sequence continues at coordinate 48,981,199 of NC_084466.1, read as the reverse complement.
AAATGCTCAACATCACTAGTCATCAGGGAAATGTAAATTAAAACGACATTGAGATACCACTTCACCACAGTTGTACTGGCTATAATCAAAAAGACTGTGAATAACAGTCTGGTAAGGGTGTGGAGAGAAGGGAACACTCCTACACTGTTGGTGAGACTGTAAATTAGTACAACCACTATGGAAAACAGTATGGAGGTTTCTCAAACAACTACAGATAGATCTTCCATACGATCCAGCAATCCTTCTTCTGGTATTATACCCAGAGGAATTGAAATCATCATGTTGAAGGGATACCTGAACTCCCATGTTCATTGTGGCTCTGTTTACAATAGCCAATACCTGTAACCAACCTAAATGTCCAGCAATGGATGATTGGATAAGGAAACCATGGTTTGTGTGTGTGTGTGTGTGTGTGTGTGTGTGTATACACACACACACACACACACCATGGAATACTACTCTGCCATAAAAAGAATGAAATACTCCCATTTGCAACAACATGGATGAACCTGTAGAAACTTATGTTGAGTGAAATAAGCAAAGTCCAGAGGGATAAATACCGCATGTGCTCACACATATGTGGGAACTAAGAGAGAAAGAAAGAAGAAAAGAAAGACCATAGTAGTACATTGGTCTTACAGAGGGAGAGAACATTCCTAAGGCTACAGAATGGAGTGGGGGGTAAAGGAGGAGGAGGAGGGATGCTGGGGAACAATTGGGTGGGGGGCACAGGGTACAAAAGTAATTTCTGGTAATGGGTTTGCTGCCAGTATGAATCTGGCCCTCATATCATCGGCATGAGGGATGACCATTAGCTTTGTAATTCATGAATATTCGTAATAAATAAAATAAATTTTAAAAAATAAAGTAATGGGAAATGCTAATGATTAATGCTACTTGAGAAAAGCAGAATATAAGGTATCATGTATATATGATTGCAATTTAGTATGAAATAATTATAGTAATAAAAATGAAAGGCAATACATCAAAAAAAAAAAAAAAGAATTCAGTGATTAACCTAAATTAGAGACAAATATACAGTGCCATGTCTCTCTTGGCCAGAACACGAGACCAGAGCCAAAGTGAGAGTGACTTCTTTTACAATTATAGCTAACTCATTAAGAAAACTTTTGCTCCCTATTCCTGCCATTTTGAGCTCTGCTGATTTGAAGGTCTTAGTTCCCAAAGAAGAATGCTTCTGCCAGTAGAAATAACAATAGTCCCATTTAATTGGAGGTTGAAACTGCTACCTAGTCGGTCATTTTGTGTTCCTTGTGCTACTTAACCAAAAAGCAAAGAAATTTTGTTTTTCTTTTCATAGTTTGGATAATTGATCCAGAATATCCACTGTATGTTAGTTTCCTACCACCCAATAGAGACAGAGAAGACTTAAGTCTGGAACTCAGAGTATTCTTTGGGCACTGTTTAGTACTTTCATATCTAAGAGCAAAAGACAATGGAACATTATAGCAACCAAAAGAACTCAAGAACACATAGACTGCTGACCTTTAAGGAATGAGGATCTGGCTGAGGTCAAAGAATGTATGGAATATGTATGTAGTGGCAATAGAAAGTTATAGTTGCCAAGTGTGACCCTATAATCAGTTACAAAAATGAGAACGATAGTAGCTGCACATATCTCTTTTATTTCTTTTATGTGTATAGTTAAATAAATTTTTATTTAGTAGCTCGTTTAGTTTTCTCTCTTCTTATTTCCCTTATTACTTGATAGGCATTTTATTGGAGATTAACTTTAAATCTTAATCATCAGCAAGAGAATGTTTAGATGGGACTATGACCAGAATGAAAGTAAGTAACAGACCAGAAATGGATAGAGGGATTTATGGCAATTGTTTCTCATAAATAAAATGTAAAGATTATTGGGACTTTATGTCTTCTCAATTTGGTGAGAGGGTGAGAGCATCTTTGATTGTACAAAGCAATATTTAGGGAAGAAAAAAAAAAAAAAAACAGTCCATGGGTAAAATCCACCCTTCAGCCTGTATTATAACATACACAATTTAAGATTTTTTTTTAATTTTTCCACATTTTAAGAGATTGTAAAAAGCAAATTAATAAATGATAATAACAACCAAAGGAAAATAGGCATTTGTGGCCTACAAGGCCTAAAATACTTAATATCTGGACCTTTAAAAAAATTGCTAACCATTAATATAAAGGATAGTTACATAAAGTTGTTTTTGTTGTTGTAAGGACAGTGAAATATATTTAGAAGTGTGTGCACAAGTCCTTAGTAACCAAAGGGGTGGACTCTGCCTGTTACTATTCTACTGTCTCGCACCGTCAATGCTGTCCTGCTAAACCCCAGTTTGTTATGCTAGGGCTGAGACAGCTATCTCCTTTTAAAATTCAGCCAATAGGGAGTGGTAGAGAAAAAACAGAAGGCTGGAGGAGGAGAAAGGATGTACGCTTTCCATTTATTGGTTGTAATCCAAAGTCTGAAATAAATATCTGTGAATCCATACTACTATAAATAAATAATTAAATAAATCCGTAAATGGAGGAAAAAGGGGAGAAAAATCTCTCATGCAGAGGAATCCCCCAAAATTCATATAGATACTCTGCCCTCAAGGAAGTGAAGCATAACTCCTCGTAATGCTGCTTCAGCTAAGTGATCAATGTCCACATTAGCAGCGATAAGTCATCCTGATAGCATGTACACTTGATAGGATGTGATGAAAACCGTACTTTACCTTCATCATCTCCCTCTCATAATCTCATAATCTTAGTCTAATAATGAAAAACAAACAGAACCACATCAGAAAAATCCCAGTGGAGGGACAACGTACTTGACTAGTACTCCCCAAGTCTATCCAGGTCATCAAAAGCAAGGAAATCAAGACAAACAGTCACAGACAAATGGAGTCTGTGAAGACATGATAATAAAACGGAAGATAGGTTCCTGGATATGATTCTGAAACAGGAAATGAACATTAGGTAAAAACTTAAATAAAACATAGACTTTAGTTTAACATAATGTACCAATATTGGCTCATTAATTGTGTAAAACATATCATACTATTAAAAAGGTTAATAATAGGAGAAAGTGGGTATAGGAAAATGCAAACTTTTTCTACTGGTCTTTGCAGTTTTTCTGTAATTCTAAAACTGTCCTAAAAAGTTAAGTTGATTTTTAAATAGAACATGTTTAAGAAAATACTGGGTGATATTGTCCAAATTAAGTGAACGACTTTTTAAAAATTTTCCATTCCCCTTTATGTTGTACAAATGTGAAATTTTTATTGTTTCATGGTTCCTTAGTCTTAAAGAAATAGCAACTAAAAAGTCGTATAACTAAAAATATTGTTTTAAATTTGTTTAAAGGATTCAATTAATCTATTCTCTGAGGAAGAACTCCATTGATTTATTATTCTCATTCTGGCAAGGCACTTCATCTTTATGAACATTACATTTCTCTTGGGTAAAATTAAGATATTAATTGCTTTACCCTAAGGTTGTTGAGAAAGCTAGTGATATAATGGTTATTAAAAGACTTCTAAAAAATTGCAATATGCTATACAATTTGTATATATATTTTCTCCTTTCAGGTTCTTAACATTAATATATTTTATACTTGCTCTTACTGCAATGGATATTACTAAATATTTGTTTTCTTTATGAATATACTGAAAGAATTTAATATTTGCTTAGTATAAAAGCTTGATCATCACAAAATCCATAATATATAAATAAATAAACTTTATTATAGAAAGGCTGGTTTCTAGTATACCACTCCTCTGGTTTTCTCTGTATCTAAATTTCCCCTGTTTGTCTTCCAAAATGCTAAATAAAAGAAATTTCTAGGGATGGGTTTTCTTCATTGCCTCTCTCCTTGTTCATTTTTCCCATGTTTATAAATTCCTTGTATGACTCCTATATATACAAGTTCTACCCATTCAACTTATGACATACCATCATTGCTTAGCTGTCTACAAGGCATGAACTTGGTTTGTTCAAAATAAAGCTCTTATTCTCTCCAATCCCTTTCCTCACCTGTGCATTCTCAGCTCAATGAACGGCATAGAAATTCACCCATTTATTCTTCTCTAAATCTAAGGGTTATTCTTGATTATTCTCTTTCTTTTATAAGTCATGTCCAAATTCCAGCTTTTCCTTCAAAAATTCCAAATTTGGCCACTTTTCACCATCTTCACTGTTAACGTTATACTCCAAACACATCTTCATACGTCATCTACAAGCTTACTAATTTTTTACTCCCGATTCACCGACAGCCAATGCAATCATACAACATGATTCCTTGCTCAAAACCATCAAAGCTTTTACAAAATAAAATTCAAATGGTTGTTATGGCCCTACAAATTCCTATGTGATCAAACCATATTGATATTTTTGTTTTCTATTTTTTTGTTTTTCTAATGCAATTCTCCCTTTCTTCTTCAGATATGCTGACTCTTGCTGAACTAGGAAAATGTCGGACACAGTTTTTGCCTCAGAGCCTTTGCCTTTGCACTTGTGCTCACTTGTGGAACTTTCTCGCCAAAGTCATGGTTCTTTTTCTAATTTTAACTAAGTCTCTTTAGAGAGAATTCTCAGTTTATCCTGTACAATATGGCACCTGCCAACACAATACATCATTATTCTCTTTCTTCCTTTTTTCCTGTCCTATTATAAAATAAAAGATGCACATTTATATACTAGGTTGGAAGCTCTGTAAAATTTGCACACGAGAAGCTGAAATGGAGAAGCACACATCCAGCTCGAGACACGTGACAACACTCCTTAGAATTATGTACAGCGTTTCTATACATTAACAACAAACCAGCTGAAAAAGACATTAAGAAAGCAACCCCATTTACAATAGCTCAAAGAAAAAAAAAGACTAAGAATTAATTTAACCAAGGAAGTGAAAAATCTCTACAATGAAAACTGTAAAACACAGATGAAAGAAATTAAAGAGGATACAAACCTAATGGGAAGACATCTCATGTTCATGAATAGGAATAATTAATATTGTCAAAATGATCATATAGATATTCATATTCAGAAGAATGAAACTAGACCCCTATCTCTTACCATATATCAAATGACCCAAAGCAATCCATACATTTAATGCATTCATTATCAAAAAAACAATGACATTATACACAGAAATATAAAAACAATTCTAAAGTTCATATGGAACCACAAAAGACCGCAAATAGCCAAAGCAATCCTGAAGAAAAAGAACAAAGCTGGAGGCATTATACTACCTGACTTCAAAATATGCTACAAAGATATAACCAAAACAGCATGGTACTGGCATAAAAACAGACACATGGATCAGTGGAACAGGACAGAGAACCCAGAAATAAAGCCACATATGTACAGCCCACCAATTTTTGGCAAAGGCACCAAGAACATACATTGGGGAAAGGACAACCTCTTCAACAAATGATGCTGGGAAAACTGGATGTACATTTGCTGAAGAATGAAACTTGACCCCTATCTCTCACCGTATACCTAAATCAACTTAAAATGGATTAAAGACTTAAGTGTAAGACTTTAAACTATAAAACTACTAGAAGAAGTCATGGGAAAAACATTTCGAGACATTGGTCTGAGCGAAAATTTTATGGAGATGACTTTTATAACACAGGTTAAAAAAACCTAAAAGTAGACAAATGGGATTTCAACAAACTGAAAAAATTAATGCAGAGCAAAGAAGACAATTACTAGTGAAAAGACAACCTGGAGAATGGGAGAAACTGTTTGCAAACTATTCTTCCAACAAGTGATTAATATCCAGAATATAAAAGTAACATAAATGACTCAACATCAAAGAGCAAGTAATATGATTTAAAAATGGACAAATGATCTGAATAGACATTTCTCAATAGAAGACATACAAATGGCCAATAGGTATAGGAAAAAATGTTCAACATCACTAATCTTCAGAGAAAAGTCAATTAAAATCAAAATAAGATATGATATCATTCAAGTTAGAATGACTATTATCTTAAAGACAATAACAAATGCTGCTGAGGATGAGGAAAAAAAGGAACTTTTATACACTATTGATGGGAAGCTAAATTAGTACAGCCATTATAAAAAATAGTATGGAGATTCCTCCAGAAACTAAAAATAGAACTGTCATATGATCCAGCAATCCTACTACTGCATATTTATTTTTTTTAAAAAAAGGAAGTTTGTTTATTGCAGCTCTATTCACAATAGCCAAGATATGGAATCAACCTAGGTGTCCATCAGGAGATGAATGGATAAAGAAAATTTCATATATATAGAAAATGGAATACTCCTCAGCCATAAGAAGAATGAGATTCTGACATTGTGGCAACAGGGATAAGTTTGGAAGACATTTTGTTAAGTAAAACAAGGCAGGCACAGAAAGATAAATATTGTATGTTCTTTCTCATATATGGGAGCTGAAATACATTGAGCTAATGAAAGTGGAGAGTAGAACTGTGGCTACTGAGGGGAAGGGTACAGGAAGAGGTTGGTTAATGAATACGAAATTACAACTAGATAAAAAAATAAGTTCTAGTGTTATAAAGTAGTGCTAGGTGTCTATAATTAACAATTATTTATTGTATGTTTTCAAATGGCTAGAACAGAAGAACTCAAATGCCCTCGTCACAAAAATAATGATAAGTGTTTTCAAGGATGGTATCCTAATTAACCTGATTGAACATAACACAGTTTATACACGTATTGAAATATAACTTTGTACCCCAGAAATATGTGCAGTTATTGCATGTCAATTAAAATATAAAAATAAAAAAATGTATAAAAAGTTAAAAGTATCAAAATTTATTTATATGTAATACAATAATAGTAAATATTTTAACATATATATGCAGAACAAATATGCAAGGGTAGGTTGATAACTTGAGCAAGTTATAAGGGTTCTCTTAGTATTTTATTTCATTTTATTTATTTTATTTTATTGTAGTAGCAACACTTACCATGTGATCTGCTCTCAACAAACTTTTAAGTGTACAATGCATTATTGTTGACTGTATGTGCAATGCTGTACAGCAGATCTAGGGCTTATCAATCTTGCTTAACTGAAACTTTATGCCCCTTAAGTAGTAACTCCCCATTTTCCCTTCCCCACAGTCCCTGGTAACCACCATTCCGCTCTTTGATTCTATAAATTTTTCTATTTTAGATACCTTATATAAGTGGAATCATGAAGTATTTGACTTTCTTTGACTGACTTCTTTTACTTAAAATAATGTCCTCAAGTCTTATCCATGTTTTGGAATATTACAAAATTTTCTTCTTTTTTAAGTCCGAATAGTATTCCATTTTATGTGACCGGTAAGGGGATCGCAACCCTTCGCTTGGTGTCATCCGCACCACACTCAGCCAGTGAGTGCACCGGCCATCCCTATATAGGATCCGAACCCGTGGCGGCATTGCTGCGCTCCCAGCGCCGCACTCTCCCGAGTGAGCCATGGAGCCGGCCCTGACCCCATTTTCTAAATTGGGTTATTAGCTGTTATTTTTACTACTGAGTTGTAGATTAGGCCCTTATAATATATATGGTTTGCAAATAATTTTTTCCCATTCCATTGGTTGCTTTTTTGTTTTGTTGATGGTTTCCTTTGCTGTACAAAAGCTTTTTAGTTTGATGTAGTCCCACTTGCTTATTTTTGGTTTTGTAGCCTGTGTTTTAGGTATTATATCCATGAAATTATTGCTGAGACTAATGTCATAAAGATTTTCCCTGATGTTTTCTTCTTGGAGGTTTACAGTTCTGAGTCTTATGTTTAAGCTTTAATTCATTTTGGGTTGATTTTTGTGTCTCTTCTTATATTTTTAAGCAACTTTATTGAGGAAGAAATTGTTCTTATAAACTGCATCTTCTAAGAGTGTATAATTTAATAAGTTTCAGTGTTACACAGACGGAGGAAATCATCATCACCACGAAGATACAAAGCATTCCACCATCTCAAAATATTCCTCACATCCTTTGCAGTCCATCTGTACTGGTGCCCCATCTCCAAGCAATCACAAAATCATAGATCAGTTTGCATTCCATAGACTAAACTGAATAATTTTATATGTACTATATTGTGCTTGGCATTTTTAATTCACCATGAGTACAAATCTTTGTATGGATATGTTTTTTCATTTCCTTCTTAAATACCAAAAAGTGAAATGATAGACTGAAAAACTCTTTCAGAAAGTTGTGCCGTTTACATTCCTCTTAGTACAGTCTTAGAATTCCACTTGCTTCACATCTTTGCCTACTGTGAATAATGTCAATCTTTTTAATTTTAGCAATTCTAATGAGTGTGTAGTGCTAGCTTATGATTAATTAATTAATTAATTAATTTATTTATTTATTTTAGTTTTTATCTTTTGTTATACATACATGTGGGGTATAATGTTGATTTTCAATAATTGTGTAGAATGTGTGGTGGTTAGATCAGTATAGTTAGCTTATTCATCATTACAATACATAATCATTCTTTGCGTCCGTTGAGCTTATCATTAATTTAAATTGCATTTCCTTGATATGTAGTGATGTTAACAATTGATTTCTTTATTGGATATTTGTTTTTTCATTAAGCCTTTTCAAATGTTTGGCTATATCTTATTGTGTCATTTGTATTGTCATTACTGGGTTGTAATTTCTTTTATATGTTATGCCATGCAGTCATGATCAGATATATGTATTGCAAATACATCACCCACTGCCATTTTTAATGGTATCATAAAAAGAACAAGAGTGTTCAACTTGCTTAAAGTAATAATTTTATTCTGATTTAAAAATTATTTTTCTACCTAAATTTCACAAATATTTTCTTTCATGGTTTCTCCTGCAAGTTTTATATTTTTAACTGTAATATTTGGGCCTGATCCACTTCAAATTTTTTATTTTTATGAAGTGAGAGAAATATCCATATTCCCTTTATTTCAACAGAGTTATCTAGTTTTTTCAGCATGTTTTGTTTAAATATTTTCCTTCTCTCATTTTCTTGCTTTGGCACTTTTGCCGAAAATCAATAAATCATAAATATCCAGTTATATTTCTTAGCATTTTATCCTGTTTTATTCATCTGTCAACAATCTCACCATTATAACACTGTTTTAATTACTCTATAATTATATTAAACCTAGAAATCATGTAGGGTGAGTCCTCATTTGTCAGATAAACCCCTTTTAGAATTTCACAGTCTTCATAATAGTTCATTGTTATAATGGACACAGAGTCAGGGACACATGCTTGGTTAGTTCTATCATTCCAGTTTTTTTTTTTTTTTTTAACATGGGAGCATTTTCATGTAGTACTATTTATCAGGCTGCAGATGAAAACAACTTTAATTCACTTGCAGAAGTTTGTGTCCTCTATTGGTCTACCTTTTGTAGTCCAGTCTTGAGGAGTTCCATAACCTGATCCTACATACAAGATCCTTAGCTGCAATCTGATATTCTCTGTAACGATATAGTTCAGTTATCTTAGGGTAGTATATTCTATAGCAAACAATGTTGCCTCAAGTTCAGCTCATTTCACAGGTTGTCTAGTTTTGTGTGCAATTTGTAATTTGTCATCATTATGTCACATATCCTGTGGAATTTCTCTCTTCTCTCCCATGTGTTTCCATCAGTAGATTAGCTCTTTTTATCAGATTGCAAATCATATATGCAAGGGCTTGGAAAACTACAGCCCAAAGGCTCAATCCAGCCCACTGCATTAGTTTCAATAATGTTTTATTGGAATATTGCTATGCCCATTCATTTATGAGTTTTCTTTTTGTTTTTTTAATTGAAATATAACTGATTGCACATATCTGTGGGGTGCAGTGTTGAACATCAATACCTGTGATGCTCAAATCAGGATAATTAGTGTATTCAACCTTATACATTGTAATCATTTTTTGTGGCCCTTTTTGCTTGCATGCTACAATGGCGAGTTAAGTTATTGCAACAGACATCTGGCGATTTGCAAAGCCCAAAATATTTACTATCAGAATCTCCACAGGAAAAACAAATTGCCATTGTTGATTGGCACCAGAAAGCATCATTTCTGTTCCCAAGGACTAATCCTGTTTTTGTAGGTAGCTGAGACCTCAAAGGCCAGGATTAATTTATAATTGGATAGGTAGCTTCATTTTACAAAGGAGCATTCTGCAGCTTATCCTATCTTGTGCAGTCTTAGTTAAAAGAGAACCCCTGTAAGATAGAGATGTCTGGTCTATTTCCACTAGGGCCCTATAACAAGCTGGTAGTTTTCTCTCAAAATATATTATTTAATGACTGGAGAAAACCTTTTGGTTCAGAAACCAAAATTCCAGAAAATACCAAGAGTTTCATTGCCAGAGACTCCCAGAAGATATAAAATGAGCCACAGACACTTGCAGTTCCAGAATATATGAAGGAGGTAGGGATGTAAAAGTAAGGCCTGCTTTCTAGCCACTTTGACGCTCCCTGTTGTGAAGACTACTACTCACTATTTTTTGTTGTTGTTCTTTTTTGTTTTTGTGACCTGTAAGGAGATCGTAACCCTTGGTTTGGTGTCACCCGCACCGCGCTCAGCCAGTGAGCGCACCAGCCATCCCTATATAGGATCCGAACCCGTGGCCTCTGCGCTCCCAGTGCTGCTGCGCTCCCAGTGCAGCACTCTCCCGAGTGAGCCATGGGGCCAGCCCCTACTCACTTTTTTGTAGCTTGCCTGGTAATATGTTATAAGAACTTTCATAAGTCCCTAAATGTGAGATATTTTCTTTTTAATACCATCAAAGACTGTCAAGAATTGTAAAAAATCAAGATACTGTTACCAACATCTCAAAAAGAATAGCTTGGGTTTATGAATGGAAAGGCTTAGAAATGAATTTTCTGAATAGAGTTGAGAATTGAAAAAGAATAGCAATATTCAGGAAATATGCATGATCATTTAAAAGAATGTATTTTCAAATGTGGGTGTGTGTCTCAGATTAAATGTTAATTAGGCAATTGAAGTCTAGATTTCTACAAATTTTATTTCTTTTGGTTACTGGTTTCTGAAGGACATTATTAAAGTACCTCTCTTAGATAGTATATTTTTCAGTTACTCCTTATAGTATTGTTGTTCTTTGAGTCTTATGATTTTTAGTGTATGGTTTTTGATGAATATTAAAATTCATGTATGATTCTGATAAAAGAACATTGAGATGAAAAGAATAATAATCTTTTTAACTCTGTTAAGCTTTTTGCAAATACTTTATGTGTGTCAGTTATCAATTTATTGCCTCTCAACTCCAAATGCACGCTTCAATATATACTCTAAGATAAACAACTGAATTCCTTTAAACATTTCTCATTGAAAATGACCACCATGTTAAGTTTACTCAGTAGAGGGCTTTTTAGGGACATTAGACAAGTAAGAGGCATTCTGCATTTTCTGGTGCGGGATAAGAGTGAACAGTGTGGATATGAGAATATTCTGTGTGGCCTGACCACAGATCCAGAATGTGTTCCCTCTGCAACCTTGCGGCCTTGCATCAGCCTAGCAATTACCTTTCCTCTGCCCTCTTGACATGGAAGTGAGAAACAGCAGGCTGTCCAAACTCCCTTAGAAAGCCCCCAAATAGGATGAACTCAAAGAGGGTTGTCTGTTGTTTTCCCAGCAGCTGCAGACCAGCTTCGGTCTAGCTAAACAAGCAAAAATCTCTGTTATACACCGGCTACACCACAACTTCTCCAGTGAGGGATGAAACCCTTCCAAGTTCGTTCTTCCTTGAGTACCTTCCCTCTGACCTAGGATAATATATAGAGTTTCCTTATATTTTATAGTTATTTTTATCATTATTAATATTTATTTATATTAAACTTCACCCTGTTTAACTTACTGTGTGGTTTATATCTTCTGATTTGACTTAGACTACTGCAGGATTTGTATCAGTAGTGGTCCAAGGAGAAGAACCCAAAAGAAGGATTTTGGGAATGGATGTGGTATTGTCTTTTGGCTTGACCAAAATGCTGATTTAAATTCTTGCCAATTAGAAATGGAGCTCTAGTAAACTATGGCGTGCAGTGACATCACGATTAAGCAGGCTATCACCTGTGGTTGATTTCGATGAATTGCCTATTGAAGCACAAGCCTTAGGAGCTCAAATGAGTGCTGAACCTGACTATGATGACAATGACTGTGGCTCTAAAGACACTGGTGTGGGTTGCATTATTTGAGTGCACTTTAAAGAGTGGAAGCGACAAGCTCAGATTTCTAACCCTCACATCAAGTCATAGATGACTTACATATCAACCCTAAAAGAGTCTCTTATTTCTTGTATCCTCTGGTCTGATATTGTCAAAAATAGAAACAATATTTATTTCTGTGAGTTGCTAAATTGCAATTATAATTAAATTCACAGTCTTCCTGAGTCTTTTCATGTGAAAGTTAGGGCATTTTGAAAGGGATTTTAAAAAGCAAAATGAATACAATTGGCTGTATCCAGATGAAACTGGTGAGCCTTTCTTACAATTAATTCTGAGCCTTTCTTACAAATAATAGTAGCTTACTCTTCCATATACGAAACAACTGGCCTTCCTCAGCTTGAACATCTTGTGACAGTCTCAATTGGATATGTACTGTAAAAAGTCATGCTCATTCTTCTCAGGACCCACAAACTACCTCCCATTACCTGTAGAATATAACTAGGGTTAAGTAATAGAATGCTTTAAGGGTCAGGTACACATCATGAGAAAGAAATAACTTACACACAAAATAATTTCAGAACACTGGTAATATATATCACCAAATACCTGGGGAACAGGTGTGGTAATGGAATCTGAGAATGTTAGAATGAGGGGTGGAATAGAACACTAGATTAAGCAAATTCATTGATATATATGCATTTCCCAGTTATTTCAATTTAATGTTTTAGCTTATGCAGCAGAAGGTGACTCTAACATCTTACTTGTTTGGTTGATTGAAGCTTGTATGCATCAGTGGCCGCCTACCTTTAGTGAGGTTGGGATGCCAGAGCTTTCCTATCACTATGTGTAGGAGGAAATTGAAAACATTAGGGAGATAAGAAAGTCAGACTGGATTTATTATGTGTGACATACATACCCATCCCCTCCCCAGCTATGTCTCATAAGAAGGTCCACAGACACTCCTTCCATGAACAAACTGAGAAATACATTAGAGGGAAACAACTCCCTCATAACTTTTAACTACATTATGGGATTTCTTTTGGTCCTAAACAACTTGGAATTTTTTGATGTTGCATTTGGTTCTTCCCATACATCCATGAGTCATAAACATTATTTCTTCTGTCTTGCAAATATTTTTGTCTTTTTATATTATTCATTTAAATATATAAAGTATATTTATTTTAATTTTTGAGTCTGATCGTTTCTTTATACTTCCATTTTTATTTCTTTTATTTTAGTGGTTCTAATTTTTACATACTGTTATGGGTTTTTGTGTCTTAAGAGACTTTTGACTGTGCATTGTTCACGTTCCACTGGACTTTATATCTCTTTGAGACCACAGATTAAAGTTGTTTTTCTCATGAGAATATTTACTTATGCTTCAGCCATTTGCCTGAGGCATGACCAATATGAGAGTACATTACATTAAATTAAATTCTCTGCTTGAGTCTATTTGAAACTTTGTGGACCACACAGCGTGGATTTCGACTACATAAATATGTGATGTCTTGCTTGTGGTTATGAATTCTCAGGAATGATTTTATTTTACCTTTAACCAAATTAAAGTGGAGAAAAACAAGTTTCTCTGTGTCCCCTTCTGTTAATTGAGTTTGATTTCTGGTGGAGCCTTTTACAATGCTAATATCTGTAGAAGTCTCCTATGAGCTTACACCACTGGGACAGATCTCAAGTAGTATCCCCTCTCCCTGGCACTGCATGAGCCTCAAAGCAGAAGCTCACATTTCCATACTGGGCACAAATTCTCAGGGAAAAAAAAACAATATGTAGCTGGTTATTTCATAGATTCTTTAGTTTTCTTCCTTTGGGGGCTGTATAGATTTCTCTTGGTACAGTCCAGTAATGCATGTAAAATGGTTTAGTTTTATACAAAATTTTATTGTTTAAGCCAAGAGGGTAATTCAGTCTGCTGTAGTGCCCAAAACAGTAGTTAATAACACAAACAATTTATCACACTTCAAAAAATAAAGGGTACTGCTAAAGTTATTTCAAAAATTCAGCAGGTATTTCTAATAAAAAATCTAAATGAAATATAAATAGAAGTGAAAAGCCAAATATTAAAAATACTTTTTTACTCCACATATTATGAAATAAGATTTTAAATTGGTGAAAAATTAAAGCTATTTCCACTAAAATATAAATAAATGTCATTACCATTTTTATTCTACAATGTTTTGGAAATTCTTATAAATACAACAAGAACAGATGGAAATAGTAGCCAATTATGTGTCTGTCTTCTTAAAATTTTAATTTTTTATTGATTATGCATATTCATGGGGTACAAAGCTGACTTCTGCCCAAGATGTGATGGCCAGATCAATACTCTCAGCATGCCCATTACCACAAATTACAATTATTCTCCGTATTCCCCCACCCTATTAATCCCCAACCTCCATCCTTCTCCCCTCTTCCCTATCCTAGATATGCTCTCTCCCTCTGCAAGTCCAGCGCACCACTGTAGACTTTCTTTCCTTCGTTCTTTCTCTCTTAGCTCCCACTTATGAGTGAGGACGTGCTATTTATCCCTCTGTGCTTGGCTTATTTTATTCAACATGATTTTCTCCAAGCTCACTGATGTGGCAAATGGCAGAATTTTATTCTTTTTTATGGCAGAGTAGTATTCCATGTGTATTTATACAACAATTCCCTTATTCAGTCGTCCATCGATGGACATTTAGGTTGGTTCCATGTCTTGGCTATTGTAAATAGAGCTGCAGTGAACATGGAAGTACAGGTATCCCTTCTACATGATGACTTCCATTCCTTTGGGTATATTCCTAGAAGTGAGATCGATGGATCGTGTGGTAGATCTATCTGTAGATGTTTGAGAAACCTTTATACTCTTTTCCATAGTGGTTGTACAAACTTACAGTCCACCAACAGTGTAGGAGTGTTCCCTTCACTCCACATCCTCGACAGCATTTGTTATTCCCCATGTTTTTGATTATAGCCAGTCTAACTGGGGTGAGGTGATATCTCAATGTGGATTTAGTTCACATTTCCCTGATGATTAGTGATGTTGAGCATTTTTTAAAGTCTTCCTTAGAAAAATGTCTATTTAGCTCCTTCACACATCTTTTTAATTGGGCTATTTGGTTTTATTACTGTGTAATTGCTTGAGTTCCTTGTATATTCTGGATATTAACCCCTTGTCAGATGTATAGTTTGCAAATATTTTCTCCCACTCTGTTGGTTGTCATTTCACTCTGTTGATTATTTCCTTTGCTGTGCAGAAGCTTTTTAATTTGATATAATCCCATTTATTTATTTTTTTCTTTTGTTGCTTGTGCTTTGGGGCTCTTGTTCATAAAGTGTATGCTGAGTCCTAGTTCCTAAAGTGCTTCTCATATATTTTTCCTTAGTAATTTTACAGTTTTAGATCTTATCCTTAGTCTTTAATCCAGTGTGAGTTGATTTTGGTATACAGTGAGAGATGCAGGTCTAGTTTTATTTTTCTGCATATGGATATCCAATTTTCCTAGTAGCATTTATTGAAGAGTCAATTGTTGCTCCATGTATGTTTTTGTTGCCTTTGTCAAATATCAATTGGCTGTAAGTCTGTGGGTTGATTTCTGGGTTATCTATTCTGTTCCACTGGTCCGAGTGTCTATTTTTATACCAGTACTATGCTGTTTTGGTTACTCTAGCTTTGTAGTATAATTTGAAGTCAGGTAGTGTTATGCCTCCGGTAAAGCCAATTATATATTTGAATTTTCTCCTTTTCTGATATTGTGATTTAAGGCCACAAGATTCAGAAAACCCAGGAAATGAAAGAAATATGAGGTTATGGCAGGTAATTAAATATTAAATATAAAGGCAATAATTTTCTCTATAACACTAAAATAAAAAGGAGTAATGATAAGTAATAATAATAATTTAAAAATAATAAGAACTCTGTCTTTTTAAAAAACATATATCTTTATGACATCTTAGGAAAGGGAGGTATAATTGCTTTATAAACGTACTGAGAGACAGAGAATGCTGAGGGGTTTCTTTGCAATTTTTATGGTTGTTTTCTTCTAAATATTGTGTATATCCTGTTTTCAATTATTACTATAATTGATAATTTTATTTGTAGAGTTTGCCAACGATACATTTTGTTAAAGAAAACATAGTTTGTGATATGATCTCTAAATGACTACACTTTTTGTCTTTGATAAGCTTTATTTCAGTTGTGAGTATATAGTTAAATTCAAATTTTTCTTATACTGGTTTTATGACCATGATCTTTAGGCATATTTTCTCAAAACATGACATTATAAAATAAATTGCTTTTGCAATATATTTCACTAGTCTTGTTTTCTAGTTTATATCCTTGACTTTTTTATTTTATTACTACTGATTTTTTACAAAGCATAATCCAGTTCTGTAATATATCACTAAATGTTTGAGAAAGAACTATATGTTTTGACATTTTCAAAGATAATTTAAAATTTATCTATAAGAATTTTGCTTCATTTTTTGCTATATGGTTTAATTTTATTATAAAGTAAACATATCAATTTTATGGACAAATATACATGCAATGCTGGTTTGCTCTTCTTACAGAGAGATTTTGATGTTATAGCCTGACCTAAAGGAATTGTGTAAAACATGTTTGTGATGCGTGCAACCTGAAAATGAAACAAGATATACCATACAGTATGAAAGCAATCTAGCAGTAAATAGAGAATGAGAGTATCTTATGTGTCATATTGATAAAGAGCAGAATATACTTTTTATATATTTATATATAAGTGCATTTTTCCACCTTAGCATTATCTTACTAATAATTTATTCTCTGCAGTATTTCTAAAATTGAAGACACATAGTACATTGTATTAGTCTGCTTCTGTTGCTTATAACAAAATACATGAAACTGGGTAATTTATAAAGAAGCAATATTTATTGCTTACAGTTTGGGAGGCTGAGAAGCCCAAAGTCCCATGAACACATCTGGTGAAGGCCTTGTTCGTGGTGACAGTAAAGCAGGGGTCTCACATGGCAGAAATGCAGGGCAGAAGGAGACTAACTCCTCTCCCGTCCTCTTAAAACCATCAGAGCCACATCTATGACACAATCTAATCACCTTTTTTAGTTATCATTTCCCATACTGTTCACATTGTCAGTGAGGAATAAGTTTCAATGAGTTTGTTGGGGGGGGGGGGACATTCTATCTATAGCAACCACCAAAAAAGAGGAGATTTAAAAAATGCCTGTAGCTTGCACAAAGCCGGAAATAGTTCTACTGCCACCAGAGTTAAAATCCTAATGACTCATGGGGAAATGGGAAGAGTAGTAGAAGGTGATTGCCTCAAAAGTGGGCCAAAATTATTCCTAAATTAAAGGTTACTCTGGTTTCTCATAACAAATGACTTAAAATAGTTTAAAATAATCAAACTGATTTCAAGTAACGGAACTGAGTTCTGAAACAATGATGGACAAAACTATGTGGCATCAAAGAAGGTATATATGCCATTTCTGGCATCCAATAAATAAATTAAGATGTATACAAAGAAGCAAGAATATATGACAGATAATAAAGAGAAAACCAATGATAGAAAGAGACCCAGAAATAACACCAATGATACAACTAATTGTAAAGTACTTTAAAAGAGTTATTGTGATTATATTCTATATATTCATGATGCTAGACGAAATATTGAGCATATTAAGTAGGCACAATTGAACTAATAAAGGCAAAAATGTCTGAAATAAAATATGTACTAAGAGTATTAACAGATTAGACATGGAGGAAGAAAAGATTAGTGAACTAGAAGATTTAGCAATAGAAACTATCAAAAATGAAGCACAATGAGAAAAATACTGAAAAAAGTTAAAAGAACACCAGCAGGCATGGAGAAAATTTAAGTGGCTTAATATAGATGTAATATCAGTTCCCCAAGGAGAACAGAGAACAGAAAATCATTTGGAAAAAAAGTCTGAAAAACTCTAAATTTGGCCTCCAAGAAGCTAAATAAAACCTGAGCACAACAAACATAAACACCACCAATAAATATCAAAAACAAGTTGTTTAACATGAATAAAAAAGTTTAAAAAACTTAAAAGCAGCCAGAGGAAAACAGAATACAATACGCACAGAGGACAAATGTTAAGAATGTCAGAAACTTATAAAAAATGCACTCCAAAAGACAGTGGAGACACTTTTTTAAGAAAGTATTTTCTTTCTTTGGAAAGAAAATAGCAGATCTATAATTCTACATCAAGAAAAATTACCTTTGGGCTGACCCCGTGGCTCACTCGGGAGAGTGCGGCGCTCCGGCCGCGGGTTTGGATCCTGTATAGGGATGGCCGGTGCGCTCACTGGCTGAGCGCGGCGCGGATGACACCACGCCAAGGGTTGCGATCCCCTTACCGGTCACAAGAAAGACAAAAAAAAAAAAAAAAAAAATTACCTTTGAAAAAAAAGGAGAAAATGTATATTTAATCCAGGCATACAAAAGCTGAAAGAATTCATTAACATCAGAATTTTACTACTAGATGTGTTAAAGGAAATTCTTCAGGCAAAAGTAAAATGGTACCAGATGCAAATCTGATCTATACAAGAAATAAAAAGCCCTGAAAATGTTGTTTCAATAAATGTGAGAATTAATTTTCTATACAAAATAAATGACTGAATAAACAAAAATAGTGATAATGTGCTGTGTCACTTATTACATTTATCAAAGTAAAATGCATGAAAAAATAATGCAAAGTTAGAGAGGGAGATATGAAAGTAAAGTGCTGTAAGGATGCTGTATGTTATGTGATTTGATATTACTTAAAGGTAGACTATAGTAAGCTAAAGGTATATACTATAAACCATAAAACAATCACAAAAAATAAAGAAAAAAATAATACTAATATGAAAGAAAAGACAAAATATAGCAAAAGCAATACCAAATAAAGCAGAAAGAGAGAAAAAGGCTAACAAAAATGATCAGTATAAATAAAAAACAAATAGCAAGATAATGGATTTGAACCCACTTGTACTGTAAAAACCTTTAAATATACATAATCTTAGCACTTCAGATAAGAGGAAGAAATTGGATGGATGAAAAATAATATAAAAATTCAACATGGCAAATTAGTCTCAGATGATTATTGAGCACTTGAAATTATCACACTCCAAATTCAGTTTTCTGTAAGTATAAAATATACCTTAAATTTTGATGACTAAGATGGAAAAAATAATATAAAACATTTCCTTGATAATTTTATATTAATTACATGCTGAAATGATGATATTCTGATTATATTGAGAAAGGAAAATATATTATTAATAGTATTTGTTATTTGTTTATATTTATTTTATAATATAGCTTCTATGAAAACCAAAATTTGTGAAGTGGTTTTCATTCAACTTGTGGGGAGCAGCACTGATCTGAATTAAATAAAGAGCTCTTACAGCTCAATAATAAGAAGATATAGAACTCAATAACATAAGGCAAAATATTTGAAGACTTTACCAAAGTAGATTTTAAAAAGGCAAATAAGCACATCAAATGATGTGATATCATTAATTATTAGGAAAATTTCTTTGTATTTAAATACAGGTTTTGTATTTGTTTTTGTTAAGAAGTTTAAAGTCAATCCACTGTAGCTAGGAAAGAGGTATGTTTAAACAGTGAAATGAAAATAGGCATTTCTACTGGTAAAGTTTTTTTTTTTCTTGCTAATGATGAGATTAGATATATTAGTACTACTTAATATTTTACACACCCACACGAACACACAATAATGGATTCTGCTTGAATGAAGTCTCAAATGTAGAAAAAGTAACAGTATTTACAAACTGCAGAGATAATGAGATAATTCTGAGATGAGAATGAAATGACATCCAAGGATATGTCACATTCATATTTTCTTTTAAGATAACCTGCTGTGTGAAGTGTAATTGACTGACACCCTCCAGCCACATCTTTGTTTCACATTTCTCCTAGATTTCTGCCACCCACTGGGCATGGCAGGAGATCTAGAAATGTGCCATTCCTGTCTTGGTAACGGGATTATTCTATGGGCAACCTTTTTCAGAGGAATCCTGTAGATCTGGTCAAAACTTTCTCAGAATAGTACCGCGGTCTAAGAATATTTCTACCCACTCCTTCCTTCATGCTCTCCTTTAAAAGCTTTTAGACATGCATTGAGCACAATTTACATGGTGCACAGTTCAGCATATACTTGAAGTCTGATGTAATCCCTATATTTATTTGGAAATAAAAAGTATGTTTTATATTTATGTTTATACCTAATAAATCCATCAACATAAACAATGTCTAAAATATATTAGTTTTCTTTAGTACAGATTTTTATATACCACAAGTGACTGTAAGGAGTAAAAAGTATTGTATTTTGTCTGTTTTTACCAGACTTTCATACTGGAAATGACTTTAAGCTTTTGCCTTAAATTAATGTAAAAATTATTTTGCTTGATTACATAGCCATGCCTGAATTATTAGATGTTTTAAAGTCCTCTTAAGTCTCAAAAATAAAATTAATTTTAGCTCTTTATGTTTAATGTTCATAAGTGAATATAGTTTACTAAGTGTAAATATTTAAGAACATATTATCGAGATGTTAGTAGTATTATATATGCACCACATTTTTGAGACATAAAGAATAGAATATAATTTAATTTTTTTATTCAAGTATTTATGAATTAAGAAAATTATTCCTATTCTAGAAATTTAATAATTATATATTAAATGACCTCTTTGTAATGCCTGGAATTAAGGAAGAAATGAACAAATATTTGGAGTATTTGGAGCTAAACACTAAACTAAGCTTTACTGTTTATAGGAATCCACTGGGAGTCTTCAACAGTACTTGTTAGGGTAAGGCTTAATCAGCATTTCATCAGGGAAATTGCTAAAGTACCAACTAAGGAGACTATGAAAATAACCATAACAATTAAAGAAGCTAAATAAATAAGAAGGAAATAAGAAATTGTTTAATATGCTAACAGCTACAGTCATAAAATAGTATCATGTAACTTATTCCAAATGGTTATGTTATAAAACTGTGTTGTGCCATGATAAATCAATTAAAAGTAAAGAAGAAACATTGAAAAGTGGAAAAGGAATTCTTGAACTGTCTATAAATAAAACTTGTATATAAACTTGTAGAAGAGTTCATCTTATTAAACCAAATTGCTATGTTAGGAAATAACATTCTTATGTTTGATGCCAATGAAGTGGAGCTTTCATGTGCCCCTCTATCAAGTTGTTAGTGTGATAATTCTCTCATCTGAAGTATGGTTATTTAAGATATTCCCACACGAAGAAAAGACTTGTAGTTAATAAGCAAATCAATGATATTTGGACAAGGGCAAATAATCCACTATCTTTTGCTGCATCTATTACAAGTATTAATTAGTGCAGTCATTCAGAGAAATACTCACATATGTCCTTTAACCAAAGCTTTTAGAACTTGGTATCAGGAAGTGAGAATCTTTCAGATGCATCGACCCTAATTTTATTATTAAGCCTTGAATAAAGACTTCATTTATGCAATTGTGATTATTAAAAGCAGTTATTTGAATAGCACATATACTAATACATATTTAATAGAGGCTTGAGAGTAAAATTGTTTTTTCTTCTTAATTAAGTAGTTTGATTGCTTAACAATAAGCTTTGTGATATCTCCTGCACAGCTACTACGATAAGTACATAGGCACAAAGCCACGGAGGCAACAGACATACTGCTACACAAGCTGTCTAATAAAGAAACATGCAAAACAAAAACAAACAGTGAAAAACAGGAACAAGTAATCATTATAGGTCTCAATCTAAATCTAAACAAATTGAGTGAGACTAATAATTTCACCATCATGACTCATCTACTTTTCAGATAATTGTCTTTAACCTCTCTTCAATAAAATTGTTCTGGGATTAATACTTTAGTCTCATATTATACATATAACAATGTGGAAATAAAACAGTGGGATTTGCATTAGGACCTTGTTATATCTTGCTGTGGATTCATGTCCACCAAAACTTAGTCCCCACTGTGACAGTGCAAAGAGGGTGGGAAATCTTATTACTAATTGAAAGGTGGAACCTTGAAGAGATAGATTGTGGAGACTACCCTCATGAATGGATCGATCCATTCTTGGAATAGTGAGTGTGGTTCTGAGAGCTTTAAAAGGCAAGGGCATGAAGTTCTCTCTCTCTCTCTCTCCTTCTGCCATCTTTCAATGTGATACCCTGTGTTGCTGAAGCCACCACCAAGGAAGACCCTCACTAGATGTGCTCTGTGGACTTTGGACTTTCCAGCCTCTGACACTGTAAGCAATAAATATTGTTTCTTTATATAAAATACCAGGTCCAGGTATTTTGTTATGAGCAACAGAAATGAACTAATTTGGAAAATTGGTACCAGAGAAGTGGGGTGTAGCTTATAACAAATACTTGAAAATGTGGAAGTGGCTTTGGAACTGGGTGTTAAGGAGAGGCTGGAAGAATTTGAAGCAGCAGGCTAGAAAAAGCCTAGATGCCAGTGGGAGTTTAGAAAACAAAAATATGAGGGACAATTTGGAACTTCTTACAGACTGGTTAAATGGTGGTGACCAGAATGTTCGCAGAAATATGGACAGTAATGATCAATCTAAGGAGGTCTGAGATAGAAAGAAGGAGATTTTTTTTAAACAGAGGCAAAGATCACCCTTGCTATGAGCTTGCAAGGAACATGGCTGCATTCTGTTCATGCCCAAAAGTTTTATGTAATGTGGAACTCTGAGGTTCTGAACCAGGGTATTTGGTGGAAGAAATTTCTAAAAGTGTTAAGGAAGCTGCATGGCTACTTGCAACAGCCTATCCTGAGTTATGGCATAAAAAGCAAGAATTTATAATTCAAAAAAAAGCAGAGGACAAAAAATTGGAAAATGTTCAGCCTGGCCACAAAAGCAAGGGTATAAGGAGAATAGTACAGAAGAAAAGGACTATGAAGAGAACGGAAAAATGGCCTTTAAGACATTTCAGAGGCTGCCTCTTCAGTTAAAGGTCCACAGGCCTAGAGAGACAGAATGGTCTCAGGGAACAGGCCTGAGATGGACTTCATGGCTTGCTGCTTCCAGCACCAGAACCACAGCTGCTTTGGCTGCTTCAGCTGTGGCTAACTTGACCCCAGCAGTGGCTGGATCCACAGGTTTGGAAGATACAATCTGGAAGGCTTGGTAGCATCCACATGATGGTAGGTCTGCAGGCTTGAAGAATGCCAGAGCTGTGAAGGCTTGGGAGCCTCCACCTTGATTTCAAAGGATGTAGGGAAAAGCCTGGGGGCCCAGGAAGAGTTCTGTTACAGGGACAGATTCACTGCATAGACTCTTCACTAAAGCGATGGTAACAAGAAAGGTAGGGTTGGAGTTGCAGCAGAAAAACCACACCAAGGCTAGGTCTAGTAGAGCCATGAGTGTGGGACTCTCAAGGAGACCCAAGATCATAGAGCTGCCATTGTGCAACACCAGCCTGGGAAAGCTAAAGCATGGAAGGACACCAGGAAAGTCACAGGAGCAGAGCTGCCTGAGGACTTGGGGATCCAACCCCAGCACCAGCATGCAGAGGACATCAAACACGGATTCAAGGTACATGATTCACCAGCTGTAAGATTTGATGCTTTCCCTGCTGGATTTTGGACTTGTTTGGGACCATTCTTTTGGCTTACTTCTCCCTTTCTTGAATTGGAATACATACCTTATGTTTGTTCCGCCACTGTATCTTGGAAGTAGATAACTTGTTTTGATTTCACAGATGGGAAACCTGAGATTTTAGACCTTTGAGTGGAAACAAGTTAAGACTTTGGGACTATGAGGATGAAATTAATGTATTTGCATGAGAAAAGGACATGAGTTTTGGGGGGCCGAGGCAGAATGCTGAGCATTGATGTTCCCCAAACTTAGTCTTCCCTGGGACAGTGTAAACAGGGTAAGAAATCCTATTAAGGTAATTGAAAGGTGGGGACTTGAAGAGGTGATTAGATTGTGAGTACTACCCCCCTGAATGGATTGATCCATTCTTAGAATAGTGGGCATGGTCTGAGGGTTTTTTTTTTTTTTGGCCGGTTCGGCACAGTATGGTCTGCACCACGCTCAGCCAATGAGTGCACCGGCCATCCCTATATAGGATCTGAACCCGTGGCCTTGGCGCTACCAGTGCCACACTCTCCCAAGTGAGCCACAGGGCTGGACTGGTCTGAGGGTTTTAAAAGGAGAGGGCACAGGAGCTCTCTCTTGCTCTCTCTGCTCCACCATTCTGCCATGTGAGACCCTTGCATTACCGCCAAGGAAGACTCACCAGATGTCTTCCCTGGGCTTTGGACTTCCCAGCCTCAGAAACTGTAAGCAGTAAATTTCATTTTCTTACAAATTATCCAGTTTCATGTATTTTGTTATAAGCAACAGAAATGGACGAATACATATATGAATTTTGTTCCCCAAAGCATATGTTGAAGTCCTGGCCCAGGTACCTCTGAGTGTAACTTCACTTAGAGATACAGTCATTAAAGAGACAGTTAGGTGAAAATAAGGTCATTAGGATGGGCTCTAATCAAATATGACTTGTGTCTTTACAAGGAAGTGTTGTTAGAACACAGACATACACAGAGGGGAGACAGTTAGAGGATATTGGGATAAGATGGACATCTATAAGCCAAAGAGAGCAGCCTCAGAAGAAACCAACTCTCCTAACAACTTGGTCTCAGACTTCTGCAGAAATGTGAGAAATAAATTTCTATGGCTTAAACCGCTCAGTGTATGGTACTTTTTTATGGCAGCCTTAGCAAACTAATACAGACTTACACTCAAAAGGAACACGAAATTTGTGGTGAAATGATTCATATTTCCATATGATTCTATGTGAAAAAAATGCTGTACTTTTTTGATTTGGACTCACAGAAGTATGGTGCAACCACATTAAATTTATATAATTATTCAATTATTTGTTTGTCAACTAGGAGCTTCTAGAGCATAAAATTTTTAGATAAAAGTTTATAAGTGTGAAAAATATGGATTAAATATCATGGTTTTTACTTCTTATAGTCAAGTAGAAAATGATGCACTAATTGTGGTACTTAAATTCATATACAATATCTGTAAATAATAAAAAAGTAAAATATTAAAATAGTTCATTTGATCAATTTCTTTGAAAATCCAATTTCAATTATATTAAAATTGCCTAGTTAAGCTTTCAAGATTTTAGTTTTTAAGATAAGATGCATAAATGTTCACCCATTTAAATATATTTATCACTAATAAAATTTTTATATGAGAGAATCCTATATTTACACTTATATTTAAGAGTAAAAATTAAGTATGTATACATACTTAATATTTTAGATGTCCGTCTAATTTTTGAAACATGAAATTTACATAAGAAGAAACCCAAATTAATCTAAAATTAACACTCTCAGTGGCATGATGTGTTTACTATCGTTTTCCTTTAGAAATATAATGCATTTCCAATTTTAATATTTCCTACTAGTCTTATTTCTTTAAGAAACTTCACCAAGGTTAGCCTAATATACAGTAGAATTTCAGATGTGGTGCAAATTCTGTAAGAAATCTAAAAATGCTTATTTAAACTGCTTGAAATGCTAAAACCTTAATTAAAAAATGATTGGAAGTGCATGAGCTTACAAAATTGTACCATTATGGCATAAAATCCCATAGATATTTTCTCTTCGCTTTCTCATGGCACAGTGTTTGTTAGCATATCTTTTTACACCTAGGGTGACCCTCATATTTTAGACATAAAGTTTTATATCTAAGTTTTCCAGTTATATTTCTGTGAGCATAATCTCTTCTTTGATATGGCCAGGTTTTAGAAATTGAGATGTGCACAGCTTTTCTATAAGGGGCTGGTAGATAAGTAGGGAGAAATAGATCAACTTAATAAATGTTCATTCACTAAGTCTTATAATACTAAAAAAGAGAGAAATCTAAACAAGTTTAGGAATATACTTCTCCTGAGAATATGTAACATGAACTCATCCTGGAAAAAATTGTAATAGTTCAATGGGGAAAACAAAAAAACAAAAACAAAAACAGGTAACAGTCAATTTTTCATAGAAAATATCAGAAAATTATAAAAATTAATGTAAAATATTATTTCAAGTGATAAATAATAAAGAATAGTACTATATATTCTAATCAAAAGAGAGTTTTAAAAAATTCTAAACTATGGTGAGTCATTAGAGAATTTGGAAGCAGGTGTAGGACCTTCAAATTTAGTTACATTATGATAGATAAAGATTGAAACATCTCAAATAATCTGGAAAAATCAAATTTTCAGGTATATCAGATAACTATGGAGAAAACAAGTTTGGTTGAATTGAAATTCCAGAGAAGGAGCAGTACTACCTAGGTGAGACAAGATCATCAGCTATTCCCACACTCCACTCTTCACAAGAGTCTAGGCATAAGGTAAGCAGTGGACTTGACATATGCGGAGAGACTCTCTTAGTTGTGGGAGAAACCAACAGATGCTTTGACAGTTGGGTAGTTTTTGCCAAGAAATTAAAAACTAGATCATCTACAAATGCATGGCCAATTTTTCCCAGTGGATATTTGCTGAGAGCTGAGAAAAGTGAGGTTAAATCTTCCATGGTCACATGATTTTAGACAACAAAAAGTAACCAGAAGGAGAGTCCTGCAGCACACACGAAAGATTTTTTTGATTATTTCCTTAATAAACAGTTCTGCAAAGTTGAACTTATACATTTTACTGTAGTACCACATATTAGTATTTAGTTTCATGGATCAATACTCTGGATTTTGTATCTAAAACCTCATCACCAAACCCAAAGTTGCATACATTTTGTACTGTTTTAAAATAGAGGATTTACAGTTTTCATTTTACATTTAGGTTTATGATCCATTTTGAGTTAATTTTTATGAAAAATGTAAACATTATGTCTAGGTTCCTTTTCCTTCTCCAATGAATTGTCTTGATCGTTTGTCAATGATTAGTTGAATCGTGCTTGCCACTTTATTCCATAAACTTTCACTTTTTTTCCTTGTCCTTCTCTGATTTTTGTCCCTCTTTGGCTTCCCCTTATAAATACCCTTGTTGTTATACTGGGCTCAGTCATATGATGCAGGATAATCTCAAGAACCTTAATTTTTCATATCTGCGAATTTCTTTTTGTGAGGTAAGGTAACATATTTATAGGTTCTTGGGATTAAAATGGGGCATCTTTGGTATGGGAGGGGGACATTATTTTGCCTACCACCAGTAGGTACAATTATTCTTCCATGTAGAAAAAGAAAAAAATTAAGCCATTTAAAATTAACAAAGATTTCCAAGGTCAAACAAAAAGAAAGTGGCTTATCGTGATTGCAGTCTATACAGTCTTACCATGCTCTTGTTTTGAGTCCATTGGATAATGGTTGGGCAACATAAATTTAGGTGGATAATTTAAAAATTATTACTTGTTTGAATTTATGATTGGTTTAATATTTTATTTCATGGATAGCCTATCTGGGTAAGAGCAGCTAACGTTAGTTGGTTTATAAATGGCATATATAGAGACAAAAATCATGGATCAGATACCTGATATGGTTTGGAGCCACATACTGTTGAATTTATTTATTTATTTATTTATTTATTTATTTATTTATTTATTTATTTATTTAAGAAATTGACACTTTACTATTATACTCTTATATTTTAAAAGTAAATATACAGTGCTATTTTAATTTATCAAGATTTTATAAAATTTTAATTCAAAGTTTAAATTTTAAATACATTACCTTTAATATGAAAATAATTTTAACATATTACTTATTTTTGTTTACATCTGCTGAATGAAATAATTGTTAGAATGTATAAGTAAAGCAACAAGAGATATTTTTGTGTAAGTTAATAAGTACTGAGCATGAGGGGAGATTGATCAATGTGATTAGGTCGTTTGTGTTTGTTAATTGGCACTTAATGAAATTATGCCCCTACCCTCACATAGAGACTGGGAGACAGGGACCCTATATTCCTTGATAATTACATTTCAAAGGGATGACTCCCAGGTCCTTGCGAAAGACGTTCCTGGACTGTAAAACTGTCAAGAGGCTAGAAGAAGATTTATATCATGAAGAGCCAGAGAAAGAATTTGCAATTATAAGTTTTCTAAAGGACATGCTCTAAGCAACAGGAGGTCAGGAACCTAGAGTCAGGGAGAAGTCTGTCTAAAGTTTAGTCAAGCTGAGGGCAACTTAAGGCCACCCTGGTCACTTGACAAATGCAGATATTAAAAAAGTACAGTCCTATTTTTAATAAATTCCCAGTGAAGCAATTATAGTACATATTTGTAGGTATCTATTTTTAAAACCATATGTTGGGATTGTGAGAGAAAATCAATGTGCTGCTGTAGAAACTGAGGCAGATGTGATAAATTAATATTCTAGAGATCAGGAAAAAATCACAGAGAAAATAAAGGTGACATTTTCTGTGATGCAAATTGCTTCAACATGAAGAGAGATCCTCAAGAGGTCTTGCAGTTTTTCCTTGATTGATGGCTACATCCTGATGGGTGACTGTCAATTGAAGCCTTCCATTGTAGGACACCCAGTATAATGTGACAATTAGCATATAACAACAAATGAACTTGATCTAATTTTGAAAAATTTCACAAATATTATTTAAAGTACTATGACTAATGACTTGCAGATTAATAATTATCATGTTTTATTTGGACTGTGTCTAAATGATATTTCTATTAAATGTTTTAAATTATTCTGTTTTTAAAAATAGAGCATTCTTATTTATGAATTTTCAGAGGATATCTATTTTTAATTCAGTCTCAAGTGTACTTAAGACATATTTTCCATAAAATATGTGTAGAAATGTTTTGCAGTATAAGAGTGATGGATCAACTGAAACGGAAAATGCCTTTACTTTTTAATCTAGTAAAACTAATTAAAATGCCTGTGTCTTTACATTTATCATAATCTTTAAGAAAATCTTGTAGCAGGATTGACTTTTAATTATACAAGTTTGAAGTAATCAGTTTAATTTTGAAAAAAAAGGATATTCATTTATCCTCGTGTTATTGCTAGTGAAATTAAAGACACTATATTAAGAGGAGGAAGAAATGGCACTGGCAAATGGAAGTTTTAAGTTTTGTGTTGATTTTTAAAGATTCAAATAAGTTTTTGTTGATATTTTAGATTGTTAAATAATATTTATGATAATCCCTTGTTATTGTATTTTTATTACTTAATAAATAAACATATTTATTTTGTTATTTTTATCTGTGAGGCTTTTTTATGGTTCTGTAATGTGTCTGATTGGCATTTAATCTTTGTATGATATAGGCAAGGAGTGTTGTACAATAATTGTAAATATTACTTCTTTATATATTATTGTGCCACTTATAGTTGAATATTACTAGAATTTTTTGATGAGAAAACTGAGTCTCAGATAACTTAAGTAACTTACATACAATCACAGGACGGGTAGTATATGTGGCTAGCAGTGCCAGGGATGTATTTTTATCAAAATAGAAACCTCTCTCCCAAAACACCAACACAAAGGAGAAAATGAGGATAAAAACAAGGGGCAAATTAAAATTTAAGCAATCAGGAAGCACATTCTGAGGCTATCAGATTACATATTGCCAGAAGCTTATATAGAAACTGGATACAATTTCTCAAATTTCAAAGCAAGAATTCAAGTTAAAACCAACCAACCAACCAATCAACCAACAAATAAATAAATAATTAGGCCAATAAATAAGCAAGCAAGCAAATGAGCAAACAGCAGGATGGTTAATAGTGGTAGAATGCAAGTTTTTCTGAATGATTATCATGAAATTTTCCTGGTATTTCTAACTTTTGTTTATTCACTCGGTGAATTGTGGTTCTGGAAAAGACTCTCCAGGCTAAAAAGTTCATGACTTCATCTTTGGCATGGGATCTGCTTATGTTCAAATTACAAATTTATAACATTACAGGTACGTAAATTGCAACAATTGGCCACAGTGCCAAGTGCTTTACTCATCAGTGCTGATTTCCAGGGCTATCTTCTGTCTGGAGTGCAAGATGAAGGGCAGGTTCTCAGTAGGACCTATGCAGCAAGTGGAAGATTTATATGCTTGAAATGATTGTCGGAGGTATAGAGACACATAGTTATGGTTCCAAGAATTTGAATGATCTCCATCCTCTACTAAAGATTTCTTGTCCTTATTACTTACACCGTGGAATTCTTGCCACAAAACTGGCTATTTTTAGCCATTTGAAAGCAGAAATATTTTGTTATGTAAACAAATACCCTATATTTTACTCATGAATAAGTTGAGTATTAATTTATTTTTATGTATTTATTTATACACTAACTGATTCACTTGCTAAATTATTAAATTGTTAATTTCCTCATTTATTTAAAAAAATTAATATTTCTCTTAGTATAGCAAGTGTTTGGTAAAGCAACAATCAATATAGGTAAAATTTCCATTTTCAAGTAGTTTAAATTTTAGTGAACAGGATACAAAATGACATAATAAGCAAGTAAATGTCCAGAATATTAGATTGTAATATAAGATATGAAGAAAAATAAAGCCAAGTAATGACATAGAGAATGATGTTGTTATAGGAATGGTTGACAGAGAAGACTTCTGCTGTAATTTTCACTCAGGGATCTGTACTAAGTTAAATAGAGGGTATGTTTATCCAAATGAATGAGTTTTAAAAAATACCACCATAGTAATCAAAATCTTTGCAAACCCTTAAGAAAACTTTTACTTTAATAAAATATTCAAAAAAGTTTCTTAGAAGTACAAGTATATGAACATCGTTTTTATGAATACAATCATTTTAGAAATACAGGGTTACACAGAAAGCTTTCTAGGAAGATGGGAATGTAAGTGAAGGTAATGATAAAAGATCACACATTATTATGGGAGAAATGAATATCACAATGACTTAAGGCAAACACACTGGAAAATAAGATGAAAAGTCCACAATAAATTAACAACAGTAGACTAGATGAACCCAGCTATAACTTTTGAAATATAATCAGAAGAAACCTTGCACATCATTGTCATCTGTCTTAGTACATCTGTGCTGCTACAACAAAATACCATAAACTGGGTAGCTTTAAATAACAAAAATTAATTTCTCACAGTTCTGGAGGCTGGGGAGTCCACGGTCAAGCCACTTGCAGGTTCTGTGTCTGGTGAGCACCACCTGCTTTCTCATAGACAGTGCCTTTTAGCTATGTCCTCACCTGGCAGAAGAGGCCAGCTAGTTCTCTGAGGTCTCTTTTATATAAAGGCACTAATCTCATTCACGAAGACAGAGGCCTTATGACCTAATCACCTCCCAAAGGCCCCACCTTCTAATCCATCGCCTTAGTGATTAGATTTTAACCTAATAAATTTTAGGTGGACACAATCATTAATCCATAGCATCATCTATTTATACATTGTTTTAGAGCTGAGAAATAAAAGAAATGGAAGAATAAGAGAGTTTAAATCAACTTTAAGTAACTAGTAAGTGACACTGTCAAGTCTGGGTAGCTCTGGACATCCAGAGTGGTGTCTTTCCTATCATTCTATTACCTACAAATTTTAAGATGTAGTTTGAAAAAACAAATTTTTTAATTTAAAATTTTGAATCCCAATAGTATGTTTGTTATAATATATTCTTTAAAATTGTAGGCATAAACAGGTTTAAAAGATGTATAACATTATTTTGAAGAATGTTGTCTTACAGGAAATACTGGATTAAATACCTTTGAAATTAATTTCAGTAAACCTTTAAAATGAACTGGATTTGCTCAGGAGCCTATTAAAGAAGAACAAATAGAAGCAAGGAAAAGTTTTAATTAAATGCAAAATTATTTGATGGAACTTTGCAGAAACCAGTTGTATAAAACCACTCTCAACACTTAATTTCCAATTCTCTTTATATTTGTCAGGTAACCTAAAAGCTCTCTTGAGATGCTAGCAACTGGTTCTCTAATGTAAAGTAAATATTTTGATACAAAGCAGAGGAAATTGGAACAATGTTAGAAAAATGTCAAAACTGGAAATAATCTAGAACTTATACCACTTCTCTGTATTTTCTGACAAAGATTTTTAAAAAATAATCTTATGAGACATGAAAATACCATAGGCTTTTACAATTAAGCTCCCTATTTGTTTTATTATAAAGTGTTATATAAAATGCGTACCAGTTTTTCAACAGTTTTAGGAAATAAAAAAGTAAGTTCAAGGACTGTCAGAGGAAGTTGTTGGATTATTTTAGATGGTTTGCTATTGTTTTTTAAATCATATTTTCATTTGTATTTTTTATTTGCATCTCTTTGATGCTAATCTATACAACTAAGAAGCAACCCTGATTCTCACTTCTCATCCTAACAGTAAACAAATATTTTTCCACAAATGCATATACATTTCATATCTACCACCCCATTAATTTCTTATCCAGTTGCTAGTCTTTTGTGATACCATTGATTCTGTTTTCCTCTTTCTTCAACTTATCTGAAGAAATATTCAAATTAGCAGTTATATTAGAATGGATAAAAATTAAATTATTTCAGTCATTAATTAGGCAATAACTATGATATGCAGTAATAATAGCTTTTCTTATTGAACACCTACTCGTTGATATTATAGATTTTAAAATGCCATTTTTTCAATGCTGATGTGAACAGCAAGTTTTAATTTCTAAGTTCTGAGATAATGCTATGTATGTATTTTATGTATATTTTCCTTTTAAGGTTTGATATATGTGTGATTTGTCATCTGCTTAAAAAACTTATTATCATATTTTAGAAACTTACTTCCCTAACAAGTAAAAATTCTGTCTTCCTTGTGAATAAACTCCACTGAAGATGTTTCAGATGTCAGTTGCACATCCAAAGACTTTTCTATAATCACGTTTTGTATCGATTTAAAGAAACTCACAATTTGGAACAAATTATAAATAATGTATGTACAACAACCAATTACAAGTATATTTATGTTCCAAATTGCTCTTAATTTGGTAAAAATAATAGTTATGGTTATTATGACAATATTTGATATTGTACTTCATCAAAATTCTGTCAACAATAAAACTAATGATTGGATTTAACAAACTTCTTAACTGAATTTATAATAGCATTCACAACAATGTCACGTTTCAACTTTTCCAGAATGAACTTCTTAAGCTTTACTTAGGAACAGCATAGGGAAAAAAAAAAGCAAATTATTATGAAATTTAATTATTTTATCTGACATTCTCCTGAAATATTTAATTATATAAATCACATAATAACATTATTTAATGTGAAATTCCTCTTCTACTGATCGAATTGACATATAAGCAATCATTATTTCCCTTTTTACACATGTAAAAAAAAATCTTGAAAGCAAAAACGAGCTAGATACAATTAGATCAGTCATTTGATCTAAATGAAGAGTCAGCCTTCAAAGACTGATATGTAAACACATCTCCTGCATCTGCACAAACTAAATCGTCAATTCCAGGTTTTAAAAATTACTACTACTTTCCCATTTGCTTATTTTTCCTTTCGTTGCCTGTGCTTTCGGGTTTGTATTCTAAAGTTTTTTTCCCAGTCCCACTTCCTGAAGTGTTTCCTCTATGTTTTCTTTTAGGACTTTTATGGTTTCAGCATGTATATTTAACTATTTGATACACGTTGAGTTGATTTTGGGATATGGCAAGTGGTATGGGTCTAGTTTCATTTTTCTACATATGGCTGTCCAATTTTCCCAGCAATATTTATCAAAGAGGCAGTCTTTTCCCCAGTGTATGTTCTTAGTGTCTTTGTTAAAGATCAGTTATATCAAACTAAAAGGTTTCTGCACAGCAAAAGAAACAATTAACAGAGTGAAAAGACAACCAACACAGTGGGAGAAAATATTTGCAACATATGCATCTGACAAAGGATTAATAGCCAGAATATACAAGGAACTCAAACAACGTTAACAGTAAAAAAACCAAAGTAACCCAGTTAAAAAATGGGCAAAGTTTCTGAATAGGCATTACTCAAAGGAAAATATATAAATGGCCAACCAATGTATGAAAAAATGCTCAACAGCATTCAGCATCCAGGAAATGCAAATCAAAAGCATATTGAGATATCATCTCACTCCTGTTAGACTGGCTATTATGAAAAAGACTGAAAATAACAAATGCTGGTGAGGATGCAGAGAAAGGGGAACTCTCTTACCCTGTTGGTGTGATTGAAAAATTGTACAGCCATTATGGAAAATGGTATGGAGGTTCCTCAAATTACAGATAGGACTGCTATATGACCCACCAATCCCACTGCTAGTATGTATTCAAAGGAATGGAAATCATCATGTTGGACAGAGACCTATACTATCATGTTTACTGCAGCTCTATTTACAATGGCCAAGAGTTGGAACCAATCTAAATGCCCATCATAGGATGAGTAGATAAGGAAAATGTGGTATATTTATACAATGGAATACTACTCTACCATAAAAAAGAATGAAATACTGCCATTCACAGCAACATGGATGAACTTAGAGAAAACTATGTTAAATGAAATAAAGCAGGTGCAGAAAAAGAAATACCACATGTGCTCACTTATATATGGGAGCTAATAATAAATAAATAAATAAATAAATAAAGTTAATTAATTAATTATTTAATAAACAAGTAAATCAAAAAAGAAAAAAGATGCAACAATCACAATAATATATTGAACTTTTTAAGAGAAGAGAACAGAACTGAGGTTGCCAGGGGTAGGAAAGGGGGTGGGGGAAGAGAGGAATTGATAAAGGGGCATGATAATTGATTACATTTTATAATGATGAATATACTAATCATTCTGATTTGAACATCACACACACAAATAAAAAACTAATAAAGAATGTAAAGATAAACTTCCGTGTCTTGCTTTTAAAAAATTAATAAATTACTGCTACTTTGAAAGCAGATGGGGCTATGGTCAGTGATGTACCTCATTCTCCACAGTGGAAGGTAAATGTTCAACAAAATATTGTACAAATTACGTTTATCTTAAAATTCCTTGAGAAACAGAATTCATTATTTACTTTTCACTGCACATGTATTTTAGTTCAATGTGTCCAGAAATAATTATTGCTTAATATAAAAACAATTACCATAAAATAAAACAAGCAGTTTTAGATTTATACTCTAAAATAAATGACAAGACCATCATATCAAGAGTGATTAGTCTACGGTCTTTAAATTCTATAGCAGGACTGCCCATCCTCACTAACTCTTATTCAGGCACATATCATGCCTGTAATTCCTTCCCTTTTCCCACTATTCCTACCTATTAGCACTCTGGAAGCTTCATGCATCTTAGAGGCTGCAGCACCAGTAAGTGGTATCCCAATTATCTGGTATATTAAGGTTTCAGCAGGAAAGTAGCTGTGAGTATTTCTCCCACTACCACCCAAGACTAGAAGGATCAGCAGTCCCTAGCTTCTCCGATACAAACAGACCTTGATTTATTGAGTGACTCATGCATAAATCATACATTATCAGACAAGATGATAAAAAAGCTTCAAGTATAAAAATCACCGTCTACCAAATCCAGCCTGGTTTATTTTTTCATACAGTCATTATGAATTTCTATTTTAAAAAATAAAGGACAAAGCTATACCAAACTAATACCAGAAAACAGACCTAAAGCACAATTATGAAACACACGGTAAATTATTTGGGTTAGTATCAGATGTTTGTATTTGCTGACTAAAACAGCTCCTTAGGAGGGCTCTTCATGACTTAAAACTAACAAACTAACCAACAAAAAGCACTTTGAAAATGACAAAAGAATAGTTCACTAATAATTTAATCAGATTTTTATCTAAACCTCCTATCAAGAGTACAACAAAGGCCCAGCCTGTGTAAATATGTTGGTGTTAATTTCGTGTAGTTCTTACAATTAGAAAGAAACTTGAATTCATTGTCTGTTCGTTGGCATTTTTCCATCAATTATACTACTTGTATAACAAAATAATATTTATAGCCTAAATGAATATGAGGACTACAAATATCCAGCAGATTTTGATCCATGTTTGGCCTTTAAGTATCGGTTGGTGATTGAATATTAATGCACAAAGGACCTCAGAAGACAAATGCATAGCACCGTAACACTCTTTCTAGCACTATATATCAAAATGGTTTTTTTGTTAATCCTCTTCTCTTCTCAAATACAAAGTACTTTAGAGAAAAAAAACATCTTTATTATGTCATTGCTGGTTCTCTATCACCTAAAATTCATGAGAAAAATATTTATTGAAAGAATGAGGGTGGCTTTTGCCTTTCTGGCTCATTTGGATTTTTCAAAATGAGTATGGATTATATTATAATAAATAAAAAGTTTAAAATAAAAATATTAATGTACAAATATCCAAACATAAATTTACCTCTCAGGAAATTTTATTGACTCATGATTTAATGAAATAGGGATATGTAATACAGTTCGTCAAGCTCAGTTTCGTGGTGGAAACAGTAAACCTTTCTGTAGGTCAAGTTATTTTTACACAATCACAGCTTTTATACATTTTTCTCAGTTCAAACACCTTACATAATAGACAACTGACAGTATAACTAGGAAAGTCCCAGAGGAGCCAGACGGGCAAAAGCCAGTTTCATTCTATTAAGGTTTATTTTATTTGGTTAATTACTGAACAGTTTTCGTTCACTTAGAGAACCTGGTCATACCTGATATAAATTTTGGTATTAGAAATATCCTTTTTTCTCTTGGTTATTTATTCATTTATTTAAAAATACCAACTGCACATGGTTCTCTTGTAGGTTTTAGGGACAAGAGCACATTAGGCACATCTGAAATGAGGTGTGTTCCAGTACGCTGAAGCACGTCACAGACTCCAGCATGCAGTGAATTCTCCCTGAAACCTGAAGGACAATAATCCAGCAATTGTTCTGACTTCCCTAACAAAGTTTACTGGACAGACTGAAACATGTTGAAAACTGGGTCATGCTGGCAGTGCATACAGACTCTCCTCCAGCTTCCCATTAACCAACTCAGAAAGACACCAAAAAGCCAATCCCTTGCAATGGCAGTGGCTCCTGAAGAGATGAAAAAAAGCATATGAAAGATGCTAGGGAGAGTTTTTGTGCCTGAAAACTTAGACCTTCTTTGTCTTATTATTTAATAGAACATTTGAGGACTGGAGAGGAAGTAGGATATTTTGCTTAATCTATATCATTCATTTGTTTCTATCCAAGACACGAGGCATTCTTGGGCTTGAGAAACAGACTAACTTCACCCCACCTCATGGGGAACGTTTGAAATTTAAAGAAATGTTTCCTCTTTTCTATTTTCTAACCCCGTGTCTCATGGATGATTTCAGAATCTGTAACACTGAGCACAATAAGAGTCAAGAAAAAGAGAAAAGGCAGTGCAGTCTCCCATCCTGAGGTGTGTGGTGGCCTCAAAGAACATCCCTCCAGGCAGAGCTGGGGATTATTTGAGCCCAGGAGAAAAGTATTATGGTGATTTAATATTTTATCTCATTCAATTTGTAAAAAAGAACTACAAATAAAACCTGTATTCAATGGCTTCACAGTCCACAGTACATCGAAATGAGCAAGTGCTAGACATTAGAAATGGTTTAGAGTACAGGATTTTCATGTTCATCAATGAATCCTGATTTTAAAGAATATATCTTTAGCATACAAGGGCATAATGTGTGGGGTTAAAAGTATTTTACACACACACCTGATATAGAGTACTGAGATTGATAGAATTTAACTAATTTCAGGAAAATGAAACAGAAAAAACATCTTTGTAGCCAGGCCTTTAAAACCCTGGAGACAGATAACCATGCCAAAGACCTACAAATAAAGCTATATTTTTGTAATAAAGTAAAAAATGTAATATTTTGCCAGTCTTAATAAAATATGAAATAGTATAAATTATGAATTTTAAACAGAATATCAAAAGAAAAGGGATGTATGTCTTAAAGGGTGAGAAAAAAACCTGGATGAAATAAAATGACAAATCAATTGTAAAATTCAAGTGATGAATAGAAATCCACTTTTAAGACAAGTAAGAATAAGAAATTTGGGCTTTTTCAAAATTCTTGACATGGCAGTAAAATACTGATAAATTCCAAAATGTAAAGTCAGCTGAACTACAAAGAGAAGAAAATGATTGTTGAAAAGTAGCTAGAGTAGATATGAAATAAAAATATTTGATTTCAGTGTGAGACAATAAGTATTCCCAAAGGAAAAAAAAATGGATAAGGCATAAAACATAAAATGAATGATACTTTTCTGCAACTAATCAAAGATCTGGTGCTTCAGCTCTAAATAGATCAAAGTGTTTCATGAAAAATTAATGGGAAACATCAATGCCTAGCGATATTTGGAAAAATTCAGTGCTGAAAGTTTTCATGAGCAGCCAGATAGAATAAATTGGGTACCCATTACCCGATTCAGTTAGACTTTCATATTTTTTCATAAGTAAAACTAAATACAAGGAAATAGACTGAGATTTTCTCTAATAGTGGAATGGTGCTAATTTGCTAAAATAAGTAGAACCAAGTGGAATGGTTTAACTCATTATAAAACAGTTAGTGAAGAATTTAAACTTTCCCATCCAACCATCTCTATGGTTTTCTCAACATCTAGATTTAGGGAGCAGAAGGAGAGACAGAAATTATACAAGAAACATGTCCAGTTTTTAGTAGGCATGGGCAGGAAGTGGCAATGCATTTGAGATGCTTAATAGTGTCTGTAGGATACTTCTTTTTATTTCATTATTTCCTTCTCTTGTCTTTATTATTTTATTTCTTTCACTTTCTTTGGCTTTACTTAGCTCTACTTTTATTTCAACTTATTTCTCATCTGTATTTGTTTCAAACACAAACATACAAGCAGTGGTGTATTTTAAAAAATAAAAGCTCTAAATTGTAGCTTTTGACTATTATTGTGGTGTAATGCTTCCACCATGGTTAAATTGAAGCTTCCAAGGTGAGGTCATGAGCTCATAACATGTTAAAAATTTAACATGGACACAACAAGCTAAAATGAGCCATTTTCAGCACAATGCTGCATCATTTATATGTGTGTGTGTGTGTGTGTGTGTGTGTGTGTGTGTGTGTGTGTGTGTGTGTGTGTGTATTTATATATATAAATTTTTATATTTTATACAATAATATTTGTATATATATAAATGATGTTAAATTATATATATATATATATATATATAAACATATATCTTTTTTCATGTAACATACTTGAGACCAAAACATTTTAAAATAAATACAGTCTCCTGGTAAATTAAACCTTTAATCCCTACAAATTTACTCCTTCTTTTTCCAATAATTATTTCTGGCCTTAAAAGTCTACTATGTTTATTTTGAATTATTTTATTTTCTCTTTTGTTTATTCTATTATAATTTTGTCTAGAATATAAATTATATTTTTAGCTCTAATGTTTGATTTTAAGTAATGTATCTGTGGATGTCTGCGCCAATGTTTCATAGTAATTTAATTGATTACTGTATTTTGCATTTTCAAATTTAAAAGTTCACTCAGCTTAAATATTAATTCATCTTAAATCAGCTTTTCTATTTATTAAACTTATTCTTATCTATAGCAACAATTATTCTCATGTAATAAATTCTTCATTGATTCATGAATGGCTTGAAGTTTTCATATAGTCACCATGTCCTTATATTTATTTTATAGAGACTAAATATTATTTATAATCACAAAAAGTAAACTAGCATTTCAGCTATTGTTTCTGAAGGCAATTATATAGCTCTATAAAAATCTCCAAATTGAAATGAAGAAGTTGACAGATAAAATAGAATTAATATTTTATTTAGCTTGTAAAATTTAATATTCTAGATCAAAAAAGAGTTTTGTACTAGTCAGATTTTCTAATACTGTGAATTAAAGAATGAGTGTGCTCCAACAGATAAAAATTTGGAATGGTGTAGATGTCTTTTTCGTTGCCCAGTGAGATTTATGTCATGATGATATTCGGCAGTTCAATTCAGATTCAGTGACTGGAAGAAAAAAGAAAAATATATAAATAACTGTCTAACGTATGCACTAGGAAAATGGTATTCATTTGTTTGTAAATTTGCTTAATTGTATTAATAAATGTAAGAAATGACCCATAAACAAGTCAATCATATCTGATGCACAAGACATGAAACACCACTTTCATATTCAGACTTCCTTTGAAAAACAGATGTTTAATTAATGTTAATTAATTGATAATAATTGCATGCCATTAATAGGAGAATATTAACTCAAAGAATATAATTGCAATGGCTTGTTATTGATTCTCTAACAAATCAAAATGGATTATGTAGCTGATCTCCAATTTTACTGACACAATGTTTAAAATTTGAAAGGGATTAATAAACAATGTAAATTTCCCACAATGCATAATAATAAACATATTTTTTTTACAAATGCTACCTTTCCAAACTTAGAGCTTTATTTAATTCAACATATTTGTAATTATGATGTTACATTTCTATAAAGTACCTTTAATCAAGTAAATTAGTTGACCTATATCATGTCAAGCTACTGATTTAAGTAACCATTGCTACAAGGATACTTCAAAAGCTCATGAAAGATCTGTATTATCTTTCAATTTTATTTTTCCACAAAATTTTTGAAACATCCTCATATTTTTTTCTTGTTTTTCATTAAATTAAATTACATTTAAAAATATATAGAAATACATAGTTTTGTAAATATATGTTTCTATAATTAACACTTTTAAGAAAACTAACAATGTTATTTGGCCTATGTTTATTTGGAGAGGCAATTCATTCATGTTTATTATTTGATAAACTCAACATAAGGGTCAATATCTATAGGATGAAGCAACCATATGAAGAGTTCCAAATGACTTGTTTGGTAAGAGTTTTAAATATATTTTAAATATAAATATACTTGTAATTTAATTTTACATTTATTTTTCTTTCTTCTATTAACATATTTAAAATGCATAAAAGTATATAAAGCAATAATCATAGTATCATATATATATATGACAATCATAGTATACAGGAAGTAAGAAGAGACTAAAACTACACTGGAGGAAAGTTTTATATTTTACTAGTATTAAGTTAATGTTACTCTACCGTACAATGTGATAAATTAATATAAACATTATCGCAAAAGCAACCACTAAGAGAGTAACTAAAAAAAAAAAATGTTAAAAATCAAATATGTTAAAATGATAAACTAGAAAATAATATCTACTTTAATAAAAAGAAGGCAATAAGAACCAAACCAAAAATCCATGATATATAAAAAATAAGTATCAAAATGTTAGATACAAATCCAATCATATTAATAATAATATTAAATGTGAATGGATTAAACACTTTAATTAAATGGGAGAGAATTTTGACAGTATTTAAAAAATGATTCAACTACATTCCATCTATGATACAAATACTTTAAATGTAATAAAAGTAGAGAGAAGATACTAATTACTGAAATCAGAAATGAAAGAGAGGACATCACTACAAACTGACAGAAATTAAAAAGATTATAAGGGAAACAACTTTTAAACAACTTTTTGCCACAAATTAGACATAACCCCATAAATAAACAAATTTCCAAAACTCGCTCAAGATGAAATACTAAAACTACACAAACCTATAACAAATGAGGAGATTGAATTAGTAATAATAATAATAATAATAATAATAATACTAACAACAACAACACTGTCAACAAAGAAAAACTCAGGCCCAGATGGCTTGGCTGGTGAATTATACCACCTTTAAAAAAGAATTTACACCAATCATTTACAAACTCTTTCAGAAAATAGATAAGTAGAAAATGTCTCTCATTTCTTTCTTTGAGACCCTTATTACTCTGAAACCAATGCCAGACAAGGATAAAACAGGAAAAGACAACTGAATACCAATATACTTCATGAATATACATAAAATTCTCAAAAAATATCAGCAAACTAAATCCAACAATGTGTAAAAAGTCTATATACCACTACCCAGTGATATTTATCCCAGAAAGGGAAGGATGATTTAACACATGAAAATCAATCAATACAATACATCATATTAAATTGAATGTAGGACAAAACCACATGACTATCTTATTAAACAGAGAAAAAGCACTTGACATTATCCAATACTCTTTCATAATAAAAAAAAAATCAACGAATTAGGACTAGAAAGGTAGAAGGGAACTCCTTTGGTCTGATGAAGAAAACCCACAGATACCATTTTACTTATTAGCGAAAGAATGAATATTTTTCTCCTGTGAACAGGGAGAAAAGCAAGGAGATCTGGCCTCACTATTTCTATTCAATATTTTTCTGAGGCTTTGAGTCAGGGCAATTAGTCAATAAAATGAAATAAAATACTTCCATATTGGAAAGAAAGAAGTAAAAATTATCTGTATTCATGATTGACATGATTTTGAGTGGAGCAACTTCCTTAAGGGATTAAAAAAATATTAGAACTAATAAATGATTTCAGCAATGTTGCAAGATACAATAATAACACACATAAGTCTACTATATTTCTATGTACTAGCAATGAAATATATGTAATAAGGTGAAGAAAAGAAAAAAAAGGAAGGAGATAGGTTTACATTGGAAAGGAGGAAACAAAATGTCCTCTATTCACAGACAACATAATTGTCTTCATAGAAAATACCAAAGAATCTAGTAACATGATAATAGACTAATCAGTGAAATTATCAAGGAGGTCATAGAATTCAAGGCTGATGTACAAATATCAGCTGTTTTTGAAATATTATATACTATGAATAAAAATGTATTTTTGTTTAAATCTAACATTTCTAATCCACCGTAGTTAGATATAATCTACCAAAATATGTGAAGTTCTGTATACTGAAACTTGAAACGTTGAGAAAAAGATTCAAATAAGACCTAGAAAAAGTAAAAATGTATCATCTATTAGCTCCATGGATTGAAAGACTCTCCAGATTTATCGATATATTCAGTGTCATGATCATAATAATTAATAAACTATGTAGTATTCATGTAGTAATTATGTAGCAGTTATTAGTAATTCACGTAGTAATTATGTAGTAATTCATGGAGTAATTATGTATAAATGATGTAATAATGAATAAACTAGATTTATATTTATGTGGAAATACAAAGTACAGTAGCCAAAACAATTTAGAAACAAAATAACAAGTCAAAAGATTCACACTATTTGATTTTAAGTCTTTATGAAACAATAGTAAAGAATTAGCTTAAACATTTGGATCAGAGAAAGAGAATAGAATTTAGAAACAGATCTAAATATTTACAGTTAATTGACTTTCATTAGGGAATAAAGGCAACTATTGAAGAAGAGATATTCTTTTAAAAACAAGATACTGGAAAATTGGACATCTATATGTAAAAATCAAATGCGCAGTAACCATTCTTTGGAACATGTAAAATTAATTTAATATAGATTTTAAGCCTAAAAGTAACACTCAAAGTAACAAAATATCTGAAAGAAAACATAGGAAAGTGTATTTGTAATATACATTTACATATATTTAGTTCATATGTGTTCATATATTTATGACTTCATCAATTAAAAAAAACTAGTCTGTTTTTCTTGAAAGCCAATGTTAAAAAAGAAAAAAAAATGAAAAGACAGGTCTTAGACTGGTAGAGAATATTAGCAAACTTTCATTTCCTAAAAGACTTATACCCAGAATAGGTAATAACAATTATTCAGAACTCAGAAATAAGAAAACAAATAATGCAATTTTAAAAATTAGCAAGAGGTTTGAACAGGCAATTCACAGAAAAAACTATATGGGTGGCAACAATCACATGAAAGGATATTCAATGTTATTAACCGTTTAGTGAAATGCAAATTAAAACCATATTTTATATCACATCTTTCTATGTGATTGTTGTTTGTGTGTGTGTGTGTATTCTTTTAACTGACAATACAAAATGCTAATGAAAATGTGAAGTGACCAGAATTCTCAAAATGGTGCAATAAAAAATGTTATAGGTACTTTGGAAAACTATTTGGCAATTTCTTTTAAAGTTAAACATGTATTTACCATATGATCCAGAATTCTATTCCTAGGCATTCCCCAAAAGAAATGAAAATTTATGTTGACAGAGAAATCTGTACACACATGGGTATTGAAAAGCTATTAATTACTTTCAAGAATTGGGAACAATCCAAATGTCTTTCATCTCGTGGACAAATAACCCAAGTGTAATGTATCCATGCAACGGATATATGGGATACATAGACATATAACAAAATCAACTCAAAATGGATTAAAGGCTTAAATATAAGACCTGAAACTATAAAGCTCCCAAAAGAAAACATAGGGGAAGTAGT
Organism: Cynocephalus volans; assembly: GCF_027409185.1. Lineage (NCBI taxonomy): Eukaryota > Metazoa > Chordata > Mammalia > Dermoptera > Cynocephalidae > Cynocephalus > Cynocephalus volans. Next base: position 48,936,775 of record NC_084466.1, on the reverse strand, counting down.
TGGAAACATAAAGAAGTAGTATTGGAAAAAGACTTTATGTGCTTTTTTCAATACAAAAGCACAAGCAACAAAAGAAAAAACAAACAAATGGGATTATATCAAACTAAAAAGCTTCTGCACAGCAAAGGAAACAACAGAGTGAAAAGATAACCTACAGAATGGGAGAAAATACTTGCAAACTATGTAAACAATTTAAAAGTTTTAAAAAAAGGAAATAAAAAATAAAAATAAAAAATGGGCAAAGGAGCTGCATAGGCATTTCTCAAAGGAAATACAAATGGCCAACAGACACATGAAAAAATATTCAACATCAGTCAGCATCGGGGAAATGCAAACCAAAACCACATTGAGATATTGTCTCACCCCAGTTAGACTGGCTATTATCAAAAAGCCTGAGAATAACAAATGCCTGTGAGGATGCAGAGAAAGAGGAACCCTCCTACACTGTTGGTGAGACTGTAAATGAGTGCAGCCATTATGGAAACAGTATGGAATTTCCTCAAACAACTACAGATAAAACTGTTTTACTATCCAGCAATCCCACTGCTGGGTATATACCCAAAGGAACGGAAATCATCATGTCGAAGGGATACCTGTTCAATGCATCTCTATTTATGATAGCCAAGAGATGGAACCAACCTAAATGTCCATCAATAAATGATTAGATAAGGAAAATGTGGCACATATGCACAATGAAATACTACTATGCCAAAAATGAATGAAATTGTGCCATTCACAGCAACATGATGAACTTAGAGAAAGTTATGTTAAGTGAAATAAACCAGGCACAGAAAGATAAATATTGCATGTCTCCACTCATAGGTGAGAGCTAAAGAATTAAATAAAAAACAAAGGGGAAAAAAAGGAAGATACAACAATCACAATAATTTGTTGAACTTTCAAAAAGAGAGAACAGAACTGACACTACCAGAGGTGGGAAAGAGGAGGGGGAGGGGAGTTAGCGAGAAATTGGTAAATGGGCACAAATGTGTACTGTTGACTATACTACTTATACTGATTTGAGAATCACATATTGCACACAGGTACTGACATTCAATGCTGTACCCCACAGATATGTACAATCAACTATGTTTCACTTAAGGAATTTTTTAAAAAGGAATTAATTACCAAAATATGCAAGGCACCAATTAATTCCAGGTGGATTAATCAAACTCCAAATGCTACATACTGTATAATTTTATTTATATTTCATCCTGGAGATAACACAAGTACAAGGAAAGAACCGTTTAGTGGTGGGAAGAGACGGTGACCAAAAAGGGACGTTGTTTTCTCAGAAGAGTGATGAGTTTGATTATAGTAGTGGATTCACAAGTATACACATTTGTTAAAAGACTTATCCAAAATTGGTTAAATTTTAATATACACAGATTCTATCTAAGTAAACCTAACTAAAAAAATAAATATTTTCAGAAAATGTGATTATATTTTCTATTATATGTCAACATTTTTGTTCATTAAACAAAAAGTTATAAGAACAAAACTTATGTTTAAATAAGAATAACTTGTTTATAAGACAAATTTACAATTTTTCTCTGTTTTTTATATAACATATTTAATCAATTTAATATGAGTTTCACTCACAGGATATTAATATGTATATCTTCTATTGACAAAAGTACCACATTTTCTGAGCTACTCTGATTTTGTAAGCTATGTTTTGCTGTAGGCTAGCAATAAATGGACTATGGCTTAAATTATATATACTAGTATTTTCCAAGATAGGAAATCACAAATGGTTAATTAATGATCTTTCCAAGGAGAAATCTATTTCAAAAAGCATTGGCTTGCATTCTACAGTACATGGCAAGTGGCAAGGATCTTCAATTATTCTGAAGTACCTTGCTTATTGCCACTTCATGAGGGTGATGGTTATGAAAATAGTTGATGCATCTGTATTTCCTGTATCCTGGAATCTGTAGTATACTCATAGTTCTGAATAGCATGTATATGCTTTTTCAATACAAATGTATTTTTGCTTGTTTATAATATAAATCACATCTTTTATTATTATTTTTAATATATGTAATTAAAATACAAAAAAACATTTCTATGTAGGGACAGGTGGAAATAGCAATGGCTAACCATGTGATTCCCATATTGACATGAGGTACATTTTATGTCAATTTAATTTAAATAATAGTTTAAAATTTTTATAGTATTTTTATGCTTTTATTCCCATATTAACAAATAATGTAATTTTTACCTTGGAAAGAATTGGAGGTTAAAAATAAACTTCTGTTTAACATTGTGGTATTTGAGCTATACGGAATTTTTAAAAAGTACTAAGAGGACCAAGTTATTTCACAATCTGAGATTTTTAACGTTATTTTATTTTTTATTTTATTTTATTTTATTTTTATTTTATTTATTTATTTATTTATTTTTTAATTTTATTTTGTCGATATACATTGTAGCTGATTATTGCTCCCCATCACCAAAACCTCCCTCCCTTCTCCCTCCCCCCCTCCCCCCCAACAATGTCCTTTCTGTTTGCTTGTCGTATCAACTTCAAATAATTGTGGTTGTTATATCTTCTTCCCCCCCCCCCCGGTGTGTGTGTGTGTGTGTGTGTGTGTGTGTGTGAATTTATATATTAATTTTTAGCTCCCTCCAATAAGTGAGAACATGTGGTATTTCTCTTTCTGTGCCTGACTTGTTTCACTTAATATAATTCTCTCAAGGTCCATCCATGTTGTTGCAAATGGCAGTATTTCATTCGTTTTTATAGCTGAGTAGTATTCCATTGTGTAGATATACCACATTTTCCATATCCACTCATCTGATGATGGGCATTTGGGCTGGTTCCAACTCTTGGCTATTGTAAAGAGTGCTGCAATGAACATTGGGGAACAGGTATACCTTCGACTTGATGATTTCCATTCCTCTGGGTATATTCCCAACAGTGGGATGGCTGGGTCGTATGGTAGATCTATTTGCAATTGTTTAAGGAACCTCCATACCATTTTCCATAGAGGCTGCACCATTTTGCAGTCCCACCAACAATGTATGAGAGTTCCTTTTTCTCCGCAACCTCGCCAGCATTTATCGTTCATAGTCTTTTGGATTTTAGCCATCCTAACTGGGGTTAGATGGTATCTCAATGTGGTTTTGATTTGCATTTCCCGGATGCTGAGTGATGTTGAGCATTTTTTCATATGTCTGTTGGCCATTTGTATATCTTCCTTAGAGAAATGCCTACTTAGCTCTTTTGCCCATTTTTTAATTGGGTTGCTTGTTTTCTTCTTGTAAAGTTGTTTGAGTTCCTTATATATTCTGGATATTAATCCTTTGTCAGATGTATATTTTGCAAATATTTTCTCCCACTCTGTTGGTTGTCTTTTAACTCTTTTAATTGTTTCTTTTGCTGTGCAGAAGCTTTTTAGTTTGATATAATCCAATTTGTTTATTTTTCCTTTGGTTGCCCGTGCTTTTGGGGTCGTATTCATGAAGTCTGTGCCCAGTCCTATTTCCTGAAGTGTTTCTCCTATGTTTTCTTTAAGAAGTTTTATTGTCTCAGGGTGTATATTTAAATCCTTAATCCATTTTGAGTTGATTTTAGTATACGGTGAGAGGTATGGATCTAGTTTCATTCTCCTGCATATCGATATCCAGTTATCCCAGCACCACTTGCTGAAGAGGCAGTCCCTTCCCCAGTGAATAGGCTTGGTGCCTTTGTCAAAGATCAGATGGCAGTAAGTGTGTGGGTTGATTTCTGGATTCTCTATTCTATTCCATTGGTCAGTGTGTCTGTTTTTATGCCAGTACCATACTGTTTTGGTTATTATAGCTTTGTAGTATAGCTTAAAGTCAGGTAGTGTTATGCCTCCAGCTTTATTTTTTTTGCTGAGCATTGCTTGAGATTTTTAACTTTAGATTCAACACTTGTTAACTGAATATCATCTGTATGTAGTCAAAGGAAAGTATAATTTAAAATATTCTAATTTCTATTGGTCAGGTATTGATTAAATAACTTTTGTTTTACTTTGGGAAAATAAATACTTTCTTAAAATACCACCTCATATGAGACAAGATTAAAGCAAATGCGGGTGCTGGCAAGAGGTAAAACTTATCTCCCTGAGCAGATATTAGAGGGATGATCTGGTAAATCTCAATTGGAATCTAACAAATAAAAATTAGAATCAGTTTTAGTCTGTCCTACACGAAGATTACATATCCCGTGTGCAGTTATAACTACCATGTTTTTTGTTTTATTCATAAGTATAATTCTTTCAAATCATATCTGTCAAGTGGCCAAGTAATATTATAAATCTATTATCTGAAGTTCATTAAGTTTCCCAGCACTGAAACTGCATGCACTTGAAAGAACATATGCAAATGCATTGGAGCCTTGAATTACTAAGCAGCATCAACCTACATAATGCAAGTCATCCTAAGGCTAAAATGCATTATAAGGGTTCAACTAAGATACAGTGGTTTGAAGTTGACAAAGGTAACTTTAACTGAAGAAAAATGACAGTCCATGGAAAAAGTAGTAACAGTTATCTCCATTCAGAAGATAGATGAATAAAATGAAAATTTCCTTAAAGGCTGGAAAACCCATTTTATACTTGATTACATTGCAAGAGACTAGCATTAAATCTAAGAAATGGCAGACATCCAATAAATATTTATTAATGAACTTACCAAATGTTAGACTTCATTTGGAGAAGATCTAAACTGAGCATGTATCGATACCAAACTCAAGAACAGCAAACTTTATCTTTTACCCATTGCCTACTATCTGCATAAGTGATGAAAATGTATAGATTCAATCTAACACGTTATTAAGGAGTTTGTGTACTTAGTCATTCTAAGTTTTGTGTTTGATATTTAACATTTTGTATGTATATTTCCCTAAATTAAAGTACTACAATGTAATTTTACTAAAAAATGTAAAACGTGTATTATAATAATTCCTCATAATTTCCATATTGATTAAGCCCATGTGCTCTGTAACCAGTGTTCAGATCCCAGCTTCTCCATTTTCTAGCTATGGAACCTTGGGCAAATTAGTTAACTGTATGATAATAATAATTCTTAATTCACAAGATAGTATGTTACAAGGATGAAATGACTTAAAATACATTGAGTGCTTGGAAAACCTAGTGCATACTAAAAGCTAAGTTTTACTATTTAATAACGATGACAGTACATTTACTGTCGAAAAAATAAATTATATAATAGGTAGTAAAGTAGAACTAAATAATCCTATTCTTTAGAAGAGCTATATCACACAATTGCAGTATAAAAGTGAATTTCTGGCTTAAAGATGTTGTTTTAAACACAAATATTTGCATCTGTTTCAGAAATTAGCAGAGGAGATAATAGCAGCAGTATTTTGGAGGACAGAAAACACAGAGAATTGTTAATTGGTAGTTGACCATAAAAAGTTAAATACTAAACAGGAAGTACAAAAAGCTGAGTAGCAACCTGATTTGCACTGTGCAAAACTTGAAGAGTTCAATAATAGGCAAAAGTACGTGGAAGGTCCTTGAAGGAGTGAAGATGGGAAGATTGCTTGAAAGTGAATGCTACCTTTTACCCATCAGCTAAATATATTCTGTCCCCACAATTGGGGCAGCCAAAGAGTGAATAACGTGTAATCTTCAAAACCTATTTATTCTTCTCAAAAATGACCTGAGACATTGACATGGAGTATTCTCCAGTAAGATTGTCCAGCCGGGTTACCACAGGTGTAGGTCACGGACAATGTACATGCATACGAACCTTCAAATAAGATTTTAGTGACCCACTCCTAAACATGAGTCAAAGTCATAGGTATCAAAGGAATGCTCCAATATTGAACAATGAGACTTTTTTAAAAAAGCAACTTGAATAAAATAGCTGTGTACTTTCCTTTGTCATCTCTATACAGCAAACCCTTGAACAACACAGGTTTAAACTGCAGGGGTGGTTTATACACAGATTTTTTTTTTCAATAAATGTGTGTTGAAAATTTATTTCAATAAATATGTCATGAATGCATGACACACCTAACCAAATAGTAAAGAAGCCTACCTAACAGTAGGTAGGCCATTAGTAGGCTATTGATACTACTTAAGTAAACTGTGGAGCCCCTGGAGGGAAAGCATTGACATATTTAAGAAGTAATTGAGTAGTTATGTAAAGTTTTGGCGGACTCAAACATTATACATAAATTTTCGGCTGTGTGGGTCAGCACCTATAACCCACACAATGTTCAAGAGTGAAACAGAACTTATTCTAGAGAGAGAAATCACGTAGAAGTTAAGAATTACCAATGATTCCTGTGGTGGTTGTTTAAAATAATTTGGGAATGCACATTATGAAATTCAATAACACATAACATTCTAGAAAAGACTTGCAGTAGCATCTACTCACATGTATCATCTACTACAACATGGGGTGGAAAGGAGTATGTGTGTGAGTTTACACTTGAATACCCAAATATCAAAGTTCATTCACCTCATAATTATTAGGTATGGTATCACAAACAGGTTAAAAATATTTAATTCCTCATTTCTCTAATTCAATGTTTATTTAGTATCTTTTATGCAATTATTATGTGTGGGGGGTACTCATATATATATACACATACGTACACACACACACACACACACACACACACACACACACACTTCATAAATTTATACATATTTAAGTACATGAAATAAAGGCATTTTGGACCAAACATAAAAATAAAATTTTGTGATACCTGTTTACGAGCTGTCTGCCCCTTTACCCACTGTACTTTTTAACTTCCTGTGTAATTTATGCCAGCACCTGGTGGTATGTATTGCTATAGACTTGTATGCTGCCCGGTGATAGGAACCATATTTTTTCATTATTATATACACAGTATCCATGTATTTAACCATATTATTTTCACATTTTGAGTATATAAAACTGAGAAAGACACACACCTGCTATAAACAGGCTTTCATTGAAATATTTTTGTCGGGATATTATTCTCTTTTTTAGGCTAATTTGTATCCCTTTTCCTTTATATTGCCTAATATAAATATGTTAAATAAAATGCACTCATTTTTCTAAAATTTAAGATGCCTGATGGTAAATATATATAAGAAAGTCTACCAACAGAGAAATTAGTGAGAGTTTTCCTCACTATAGAAGTAGCTCACTGGCTAGTTCTCAAGCTAGAAATGTTCAACAGAAGATTAGCACAAGAAATGATATTTTATAACTTTCCTTTGTAGAAAACACATTTATTTAACTTGTTTTGCTCTAAAGCTGTGTACTCATATTTTTGCATGTATCTGAATGCCAAACAGTTTATAAAAACCAATTAGTTGAGAGATTTTATATATCGTCTTATTTAGAGCCACTAACCCATTTTAGTGTCTCAGGTTCACAATTTCTAAGTCAAAGGTAAAAATAATCATGCAGTGAGTGATATTTAAGAGGTAATAAAAGTACCATTTGAACAGAGAATTAGTAGTATAACCTTTAAGCTCAGGCTCTCATAGGTGTAATATATAGCCTTAGGAGAAATACTTTGTAATTAATTGTGTAATTTCAAGTTTTTTCTGCTCATCACTAACTCTCTTCTCTTTTCCGAGAGCCAGCTCTGTAATTACAGAACCTGAAGAGTTACTTGTTTCAAGTAACTGTAACTAAGAAAAACTCCAGAAAACTGAGTTTATACCATTTACTGATTTTTTGTGTTTTGCCCTTCTTATTCCCCAAGGGAAATGAGAGGAATTTATTTTCCCACTCGGAGTATTTTACGTCATGATTCTTTCAGAATATCAAGACTAACAGGCTATGAGGTTAAGCATTAGGTTCAAATAGACAATGAGTCATTTTATTGCTTGCTGATTAATTTCGAAATGGCATTATGATTTCAATAAAGTAACATTATATTATTTTATGAAAATATTATCTCTACTTGTTTCTCACAATATGAGTTGTTACACAAAATAAAAAAATAAAAATTCAAATTTGTTTAGAAATTCCATTATTACAAGGCAAAGTTTCTATTTGTTATAATAAAAATCACAATGTATTAATATGTTATCATTTTGAGCTGCCTTGCTTATACTTTTAAACTATCTAAAATATTTGCGTGAAAATATACAGCTGTGAAAAATCATCTTGAAACAATAAGGAAAAACAAACTGAGAACTTTTGAAGTTTAAATAACTTTTTTTTTTTGAAAAAGGGAAGCAAATTTGAATAGAGGTCATTATGATCATTGATGTCTCTGTTAGTTAACATAATAAGCCAATACTAACCACTATTTACTGCTCCTTCAAATTATGTTACCTATGCCAAAGGTGTACCAGACTTATGGTTGATCACCTATCTGAGTATCATATAATTCAAGAACTATATCAGTTTTGCTGAAATAAAAAAAAAAAACACAAGATAAAAAGCTGAATATTATGAATATTACAAACTGTGTAACCATTATGTCCAAGAATAATATTTATTCTCAGATTCCGTTTATATGCTGATTATTTTTCCTAATTCCAATTTCGTGTTCCATTGTGTTTTATGTATTATAAATGTGTATTTTATAGCTGATTTTGTCTGTATTATAAAAATCCCTTTCAAAAATCACTGTCAAACAATTCAGGAAAAAGACTTGTTTTAGGTATAATGTTAAGAACAAAACATTAGCTGATTTTATCCAGTGAATAGGCTGTTTTGACTTTAAAGAGTGAAACTGCTAATACCACTTTAATAATAATAGTAATGAAACCTGACAGCCTCATATTTAACAGTCAGTGGAAAACATAATATGCTATTTCTAATGAAGTGAGTTGATCAGATATGATTGAAATATATTTTCCACTTACCAAAGAAAAGAATATACACTACTATACAGAATACATTCTGGAACTTGAGATCTTTGATTTGCTATTTGATTCCATAATCTAATCACACAGAATATTCAGAATTTATATTTCACATGATTTTAAAAAGTCCCTTAAGGCCATTAGGGTAGAAAGTGTTATAATACTATTCCAGTTGATCTTATCTTTGAATATTCTTGTTTAACTTAATTGTTCTCCTCCTCCATTGTTGTGCTGCAACCTTTTTTTCACTAAAACTAAGACATACATTTTATCATGTCACTGTTTTTTTTTAAAAAAATCTTTTATTGTATTTACATTTTTTACAGTGTCAATTTATCTACTAATGTTATGGTCAAAATCCATCACCACCCTGCTGTAGTCTTCCTTCCCAGTATTAGGTCTTCCCACTTAATTTCCCTTGTTATTCATGCTTTATCCTTACCAAACTACTATGAGTTCCTGCGTATGATGTATGCTTCTTCATATTTAGACCTTTTCAATTTTGCATCCCTTTTCTCTCACACTATATGCATCTAATTTTTTATAGCACTTATCTGGCTTCCCTTTCTGTAAAATAACTTTCTTGAGATGTTTGTTCAGTATTAGCTATTTTGTAGCTGCTTCTCTTTTTTTGGCCACTGGCCAGAATGGGGATCTGAACCCTTAACCTTGGTGTTATAGCACTGTGCTCTAACCAACTAAGCTAACTGGCCAGACAAGCTTCATTTTTGTTTATTTATGCATTAGTTGGATATGGGACTTATTCAAATGAATTATAATCATCTTTTCCACTTGTCTGTCTCTTAATAGATTTATGTTTCTTGAGACTGAAGAACTTTCTTATTCCAAAGTTTTTTTCAATGATTATTACAGGCCTCTCATAGGAGAATACAAAATAATTTGACGAATGCACATGTGATTTGGCATTAGTTATATATATGTGTGTGTGTATATATATATATTTTATTTTTATATTTGTATTCATATAAACAATGGTATCAATGAATAATAAGGTTAAAAAGTACATATTCAGATTAGATTTTTAAAAGATTACAAGCTAATATGTAAAGGTTTACATGTCTAAATATTTATGGAGGAACAGAAGATTCCATCTCATTTTTTTTTAAGACAATAGTTGTAAGTAGAAGTGTTAAAACTCAAAGACATTATGAGAAATACCTCTAGCATATTGATGTATTTGAGTCTGTTGTTTTAAACTGAAAAGGAGTGTTATGTAATTTCTTGATATTCTTTACCATAATTTTTAATAACATATTTAGCAAATTATTATTTGCATTAAAGTGTTTCTTTCTATGTAATTGACAGGTTGAGAAATTAATCTGCTTATGACAAAAAATGTAATTAAATGTTAACAAACTAAGAAAAATTATCTCATGCAATTCTGTTTAGATTTAGGTAAGATAATGTCAAATAGAAACCAAATAAAAATCTGTCAGAAGTGAGAAGAAACTAGTAACTGCGGAGATATATGAAATAGGAAGACCAGTGTGTAAGTCATAACTACTGGAGCCAAGATGAAGCAAAAATGCCAGAGCAACTAAATGTTCATTTGTTTTCAGATAAGGTAAAGACCCTGGTTAAAAGGATCAGAATTCCTTACATGAATCACAGGTATCTGATTATGAAAATAAAGCAAATGTGTTGTTTGCTAAGATTAGAAAAAGTTACAATTTGAAACAGAATAGGGACTGGACTTGGGGCCCTTCACCCCTATCCATGAAGGATTGAGACAAACAGCTTCCCAACCACAGAAATCCAACTCACAGCCATGTGAAAAAGGGCTAAGCCATATATCTCTTAAGCAGTGTGTAGAGCTAGGGCTGGGTCTGGAGCTCACAGAACCCTCGAGCCCATTCACAAACCCTTCACACGCAGGTCTACGAGCTAGGAAACCGGAGAAAAGATCCCTGGAGTCTTGGTTGATGAAAGAGTAGCCTTTATACAGCACACACACATCTCAAAGCTAGGCAGTACAAAGCGAAACTCAGAAACTCCACGGCTACTGGCAAAGTCAGAAAGAAAAACACGGAGCAGCTGCCAGCAGAGTAAACATGGTCTATTTTTAGACACGAGGTCTACCCGACAGCTTCTGCCTCACAAACTGAAGACACAATAGCAAACTAAAAAGATACATGGGTGCACAGGCACTCTAACTCCACCCACACACAATTTGTTTACAAGAAATGTGCTGCACCACACCCAACCAGACCTGAGGTTGAGGTGACTGACTAAACTATTCTATTTTCCCCACACAGTGTCTTGCAGGAATGTGGGAGCAGGATGTAAGCACATCCCAAGATGTATTCCAGGGATGATCCTTCACTGCATTTTTCCTTTATTATAATACTAAAAAGTCACACACAGGGGTGATTTAACATGTTAAAGAGGTATGTGATTAAATGAAGCATGACCCCCAAGTGCACATGTGCCAAGAAATACCCACCTCTGCATGCTTGGATGTCACCTCTTTCCCATCTAAGCCACTATAAAACTTTCTCCTATCTCCTCTGGGGAGTCAGCCTGAGGAAACTTTCTTTTATGATGTCTCGCTTGTGCACTGGCACAAGCTCTAATAAAGCCTTGCTTGTGCAGACTGATTGACCCTGTGTTAATTTCTATTACACTTGGAGTCAAAGAACCTGATCCTGTAACAAATCCATCCAAAATGTTACTCAGCATTGATTCTAAGGTTCTTGGTTTGAATTAAAAAAATCGTAATTAATGTGTATTTAACTGTTACTAGATTTTAATTGATGCTTAATTGAAATTATATTAATTTATAAAAGCTCACATGCTGCTCAATGAGACTTTATGCTAAATATTTGAGACTAAGCTAAAATTTATAGCATCTTTCAAGGTTGTTGAAATTTTGTAAACCAGAATATTCTACAGTAAATGGCTCCTAAATTGCTAATGCCAGATTAACCATTCTGCCTGAAAAAACTAAAACACTAGACAAAATACATGAAAAAGCAGTTTTCAAGATATGCTCCAATAGTTGGGAAACAAACATTTTTTTTTTTTTGAGTGTTCCATCAAAATAAGAAATCTGTAGCTGAAGAGTCCAATTTTCCTTTGGCCTTTGTAGTTCCATATATATCACACCCCCAAGAGATACAAGAACCAGTCCTATAAAATTTCAACCTAAAAAAAAAAAAAAAAGACATCAGAGAAAAACATATCCTAATATGAATTTATTTGAAAATAAGAAAAAAATTATAATCTGGGATGCACAGCTATGGCAAGCCATAAGTGCTTACCTGAACAGTAGGGGAAAGGAAAAGGTTTTAGGGCAAATAAGGAGTTTACAGCAGCTTCTTGGAAATAGAGTTGATTGGTTCCAGAGGCTCAAAGTGTTCTATTGAGAGCATCTTAACTGAATTGCTGTAGTCCTAAAGAATAGTGATAAGCCTGGTCATGGAAATATGTGCATAGTGGGAAACGTACGTTGTGAAAAGCAGGAGATGTGTGAAGACATGAAGGTATTTCTTGTGGGTCTATTTTAGAAAGTTCTTGAGATAGTTCTTATCTCAGAATTACAAGCGTGAACTCTCCTTGCTCTCGTGGCTCCGTTTGTTTGAGTCTGACAAGAATGATTTTATCCTGGTGTCTGCAACATTCACAGAAGTTTCTTCATTGATCTAATTTATGGTACCTTACTTCTTCCCTTTAATTCACTTAGACTTGATGTAGATGGTTCCTCACTGATATAATTTATAGTACCTCACCTTTTCCCTTCAATTCACTTCAAATCCAGAGTTGGAAGCTACTTCCTTTACTTACTAATATTTGCATTACAGGAGCATCCAGTATTTGATATTTCAGCAGTATACTTTTCAGGATTTTCTTAGTCAAAAATAAATTCAGACAATATAGATTTTGCTACTTTTCTTCCTATAGCTGAAAGCAGAATTTAAATTCCAGGGGGTTATTCTAGTAGTGAGGCATATGATTATTAATTTCTGCCTGACCTTGCTGATTTAACTGGGATGTATGCCTTTACATGTGTTTCTTCAACAAAACCTCCTATAACCAAACTCCTACAATGCCAACTGCTGCTCCATCTCCTTGTCAGTGTTGAAAGATTCACTTTCAGAGGAACTTTCACTGAGCCAATTTCTTAGCTTCTCTTGGGAGCATGGAATAAGTTGATGTCCTCCCGTGGTATTTGATAAAGCCTCATGAATCTTTCTGCCTCTGAAATATTTCACTGTTCCAAAACATCTTGGCAATGTTGATAATTTCTAAGATGCAAGACCAGCTAGGAGTTTTAATGGGAATTGTGACAGAGATACAAATTAAATGTTTGACTATGTTTCACAGCTGAAATACATTTAACATTCATTCCTTAAGTTTCTTAATTCTGGCAAAATAGTATAATTAATGTAAGACTTATCTCTGGATTCAAACAATATTTGACAATTACATCATTTTGGTACTTATTAACTTTGTGTGTTTGGATATATTACTTTATATTTCAATTTATCTCTAAAACAGGAATGATAGTATCTACAACAAGAAAATCTGTAAGATTTCTAGTTATCTTGCATACTCATTTGATTTTTCCTTCCCAAGTAAACTTTTTTCCTAATCTTGTTAAATATTTAGGTTTCTCTAATTCACTGTATAATTTCTAAATTGAACAGTTAAAAATAATTTCTCAGCTGATTAAAACATCAATAATTAGTACAAAATTTGTCACAATGTTGTATTTATGTTTTTTAAAAATTTTTTAAAATTATTATTATTATTTTTTACATTCTATGATGTCGTTGCAGAGCAGTTGGGAGGGAGGTAGAGAGGGGAAAGGGGAAAGAAATGGGATGGAAGAAGGAAGAAGGGGCAGGATTGAGGCCTGTGGCATCCCTCTCATACCTACAGGGCAGACCAGGGAACTTCCAGCAGTGGCTTGGTCATTGCAGGGCTGGGTGCAGATGTCAAGGGGCTGTGGCAAAAGTCCTCGTCCACAATATTGTATTTAAATATAAGAATTATCATTGTACAATGTACAGACTTTTATACATTTTTATATGTTTTATTTATTGAGTTATTTTACCACAGAAGAGATGTTCAGGTAATTTCTTCAGGGTTTTGTTTTGTTCTTTACTTAACATAAATGTATTTCAGCAATAATAGATATACATTTAAAATATTTTTTGATTATCTATATCCATGTTCTTTAAAATTTCATTGCCTCAATTGGAATATATGATTGCTTTAATTTTACCTCTAAACTATATGAGAGAATTTCAGATTCCAGGGGTTAAGTAAGTAGTTTAAGGTCAAAAATCTACTAAATGGATATCAAATAGAGACTGGTGTCTGATAAAAGGATTACTCAAAAATATACCATTGATATATTTTTTAAAAGTTTTTAGATGTGACAAATTTTATACTTGTAGAGATGAGCGAAATAATTTGTATATAAGAAAAGTATCAGAATACAAATGTTATAAAAATTTAAAAACCAGTCTCTTAAATGTTTAGAATAATTTGCAGTGTTAAAATGTAATCACATCACACAATTCCATCACTTAAAACCAATTTGCTTCTAATTTTAATTTTTAACATTTATAGATTTGCGTTTGTTGAATTGCCTGTGAACTAGGATAGGTCTATGTTACATTTTGAGTGAATAAAGAGCTAAATTTCTACAAGACATTTCACCCTACAAAATAAATTTAAATGTGTTGAGTAAGATGCCTTTGATTTAGAATCAGGTACTTTATATTTCAATTCGGTCAACAAAACTTCCTTGCCTTGAAATTCAAGAAGAAAGACAAGAATTTGTGTTTTAAGATCCTTAAAATAATAAAATTAAACTTTCAACTCCAATCTCACCAAACTTCATGTAATTCACCAAAAGAGTATATAACAATGGTGCATACTTCAAATTTATTATCAATATCAGAAAGCTTTTTCTCTTTTAATAGGTTTCTGTAAGTAAAAAAAATACAAATGATTCTAAGTTACTTAAAATATAAAGCAAATCTACTTATTTCTGAAGTATCTGAGTTGATTATTGTAGAATCTACACCCTCTTCTCTGGTTTAGTTCAGATCTTTCACAGCTTTTCTAAGTAAAATCACTGCATTCCATGTACTTTACTGTGTGCCGAGCACTTTGTAATAAATATGGTCCTGCTAATGAGAAACGAGTGTAAAGATTTCATGCAGCTTGGAGCAGAGTTTGTAACAGTAACGACAACCAAAACAAGAATAACAAGTATCATGGTAAATTATGAGTTCTTTAATGGGGCTGTAGATACTGCTTTGTTTTTTTTTTAAGCAAACGTGATCCATGTTTCAAGAATTAAAATATGGAAACCCAGTCATGAAACACTGACTTGACGTTTTCCTTCTACTATTTCCTCCAACTCCCCAATGAGGCTTTGTAGCTCAAAAACACTTACTTTAATAGTTATTTGTGTATATTTTTACTTATAATCCATTTATATTTTTATTAAATAATCTTGCTTAATATTTCTTACCACTTCTTCCTGAAAACATCTCTTCTACTACTATACTGACTGAAATCCTAAGTTACAGAAGAGTTTATATTCTTACTATAAAACTAGAACAATCAGTTGTGCCTCTAGGTTGCTTGAGGCAGATGTCATTCCAACTGACCTGAAAGGGATAATGACCTGCTGGGACTTTGACATTAACGGTGCAACCTGAATGAAATATGCCTCCTTGGAAAACCCTGTATTTGTCCAATATTGGGAAGTAACCTTCTTGTAAGAAAGTTAAAGCTCAGAGCCCCAAAGGACTTGGCATCCTTGCTTCTGTGTAGAAGTGAAGTGCAAAATGGTAACAGATAAAATGCTGTCTTTATGGTTTGTAAAATATGCTGAAGTTTGGAAAACACTTCTTCCTCAGTCCCCAAGGAATTTTAAAAATAAAAAGAGTTTAGCTAAATCGATTCACTAACTTGTGAGGAGAGTTCATGGAAAAAAATGAATTAAAATAATATATTAAAACATGATTAAAATCATAGCAAAAGACTCAAGTTTCTCCTTTACAAAAATCAAATAGGAATTATTTTAACTGAAATCGATTCTTTTACAGTTAATGAAAATGTAAATTGGAAACTTTCTCCCACAATCTTTAAAATTATATGATTGAGGTGTATTAAGCATATTAGTGAAAATAGTTCCTCTGCTATTTTTTCTTTTAGGGTATTTTGATAGTAAAAATGTTATAGTTTTCATACAAAATATGC
This sequence comes from Cynocephalus volans, assembly GCF_027409185.1. Classification (NCBI taxonomy): domain Eukaryota; kingdom Metazoa; phylum Chordata; class Mammalia; order Dermoptera; family Cynocephalidae; genus Cynocephalus; species Cynocephalus volans. The sequence continues at coordinate 48,920,708 of NC_084466.1, read as the reverse complement.
TGGATTATTTAAAATACTTAAAAATTGCTCATTATTATTGTTAGAAACTGTGTATGATAAATTGTGACTAAAATTTCCCATCCCATTACTTTAACTCATAATACTCCTTTAATCTAGAATATTATTTTCACCTCATATGTGTTTTTAAAAATTATTGCTGTCATCCACTTCTAAACTTTTCACTAAGAACCTTTTGACCATCATCCCATACCAAAATAATCTCTTCTTTCCATGAAACTGCATCTAAAGTTTGGTACACAACACTTCTGTACTTAATACATTTTTATTTACATGGTTTATGTCACTGACAAAAATATAGATTCTTTTCAAAACATCATATTCCTTTTTGTATTATCCACATGATCTAGTAGAAAAAAACAGAAGAGTATGTGAGTAAAAACAATTTTTCTTTTGTTTTTGTTTGTGTGTGTGTTCAAATTCCTCCTGCTTAGTGTGTGTCATTAAGGAAATTGTTTAATATCTCTGAATTTCTCCTGTTTTATTAACAAATTTGTGTTAATAATGGCTGTCTTATAGAAGGCCTTTAATGATTAAATACAATAGCATGCCTGACACATAAATGTCAGTTTTTAAATATCTAGTCCTTCCCCATAGAAGATGCTTCTTACATACTTACATGAACAGATGAGAAAATTATTATAAATGTATCATATATCACTGATTCTTGAGAGAGTAGAGAGGTTGTTATGAGGAAAGATTTCTAGAATTCACCAAATATTTGGAACAGCAAGATGACTTTTACTGTAAATCGAACATTATAGTATAAGGATGACAGTCAGTTGTTTTCCATCTTCACCCAAAAACAAAATGAAGATAATGAATTGACTAATTTCTCATGAGTGTAACTAAAAATGTAAATGAAATTGAGATAATTTTAAAACATATGATGCATTAACATAATTTTTGCAATTCAGTTTTTTTTTTCCTAATATTTACCCTTCCCACAATTAATGGGATTTGTCAATCAAATTCTTCTTCTCTCATATTGAGCATGTGATGTTTAATTAATGCTCATCTATTAGTATTATTTCCTACAAATTTCAATTTTAAGCTTGCAGGAAAAATGTTTCTGTTTATTTTATTCTTGCAGGATGACCCACAAACCGATGTTCACTATATCTATAAGCTATCCACTCACTTTCTGGATCCTTTCCTTCACATATTTTCTTGATTTTGAGAATCACACCTTATTATTTCAGTAAACATTTTTACTCAAGTTAACCTCATTGCATGTTTGTTCCTTGCAACCAAAAACCCTAACTAAATAATGCTATAATTTTAAGATTAACTATCAATTTTACAAAGCAATGACCAATTGTTTTGTTCTGATTTCTACCATTTCTTTCTCTTTTTAAAAATTTATTTTATTTTTTAAAATTTATTTTATTTTATTTTACTTCTCAAAATACATTGTACTTGATTTTCATGCCCCTTTACCCATTCCTCTCCACCACTTCCCCTCCCACCCCCCACATTGTATCTGTGAACTTGGCTTAACTAGTTCAAGGAATTTTTGTGGTTATTCTAACTTCTTTCCCCCAACCTTTATTTGTTTGTGTGTTTATTTATTTATAAAATTTCAGATCCCACAAAAAAGTGAGAACATATGGTATTTCTTTTTCTGTGCCTGACTTGTTTCACTTAATATAATTTTCTCTAAGTCCATCCATGTTGTTGTGAATGGTAGTATTTCATTCATTTTTATAGCAGAGTAGAATTCCGTTGTGTAGATATACCACAGTTTCCTTATCCAGTCATCAGATGATGGACATTTCAGCTGTTTCCAACTCTTGGCTATTGTATATAGAGCTGCAATAAACATTGGAGTATAGGTATCCCTTCGACATGATGATTTCCATTCCTCTGGGTATATTCCCAGCAGTGGGATAGCTGGGTCATATGGTGGATCTATCTGCAATTGTTTCAGGAACCTCCATATCATTTTCCATAAAAGCTGCACCATTTTGCAGCCCCACCAACAGTGGATGAGAGTTTCTTTTTCTCCACAACCTCTCCAGCACTTGTTGTTCTCAGTCTTTTGGATGTTAGCTATCTTAACTGGAGTGAGATGGTATCTCAGTGTGGTTTTGATTAGCATTTCCCAGATGTTGAGTGATATTGAACACTTTTTCATGTGTCTGTTGGCCATTCATATATCTTCCTTTGAGAAATGTCTGTTCAGCTCCTTTGCCCATTTTTTAATTGGGTTATTTGTTTGTTGTTGTTGTTGTTGTAAAGTTGTTTGAGTTCCTTGTATATTCTGGATGTTAATCCTTTGTCAGATGCATATTGTGCAAATATTTTCTTCCACTCTGTTGGTTGCTTTTTACTCTGTTGATTGTTTCTTTTGCTGTGCAGAACCTTTTTAGTTTGATATATTCCCATTTGTTTATTTTACCTTTAGTTGCCTCTGCTTTTTAGGTCCTATACATGAATTCTGTAACCACTCCTACTTCCTGGAGTGTTTCCCTATGTTTTCTTTAAGGAGTTTTATTGTTTCAGGATGTATATTTAATTCTTTAATCCATTTTGAGTTGATTTTGGTATATGGTGAAAGATACAAGTCTATTTTCATTCTCCTACATATGATTATCCAGTTTTCCCAGCACCATTTCTTGAAAAAGCAGTCTCTTCTCCAGTATGAAGACTTGCTGCCTTTGTCAAAGATCAGATGGCTGTAGGCATATGGGTTAATTTCTAGGTTCTCTGTTCTGTTACATTGATCCTTGTATCTGTTTTTGTGCCAATACCATGCTGATTTGGTTATTATAGCTTTGCAATATAGTTTTAAGTCAAGTAGAGTTATGCCACCAGCCTTATTTTTTTTGCTCAGGATTGCTTTGGCTATGTGTGGTCTTTTGTTGTTCCATGTAAATGTTTGGAGAGCTTTTTCCATCTCAGAGAATGTCACTGGAATTTTGAAGGGGATTGCATTGAATTTGTTGATCACTGTGGGTAATATGGACATTTTCACAATATTAGTTCTTCCAGTCCAAGAGCATGGGATATCTTTCTGTCTTCTTGTGTCCTCTTTAATTTCTCTCAACAGTGGTTTGTAGTTCTCTTCATAGAGATTTTTCACATCCTTGGTCAGCTTTATTCCTAAATATTTTATTTTATTTTATTTTTTTTGGTGGCTACTGTAAATGGGCTAGCTTTCTTGATTTCTTTTTCTGCATGTTCACTGGTGGAGTATAGAAATGCTACTGATTTTTGTGTGTTGATTTTGTACCCTGCAACTTTGCTGAAATTGTTTATCAACTCTAGGAGTTTTTTTTATAGAAGCTTTAGGCTGTTCAATATATAGGATCATAACATCTGCAAAAAGGGACAGCTTGACTTCATCCTTTCCAACCTGGATACCATTTATTTCCTTCTCTTTTCTGATTGCACTGGCTAGTACTTCCAACACTATGTTGAATAGGAGTGGTGAGAGTGGGCATCCTTGTCTAGTTCCTGTTTTTAAGTGAAAAGCTTTTCCCCATTCAGGATGATATTTACAGTGGGCTTATCGTATATGGCTTTATTTATGTTGAGATACTTTCTGTCTATGCCTAACTTGTAGAGAGTCTTTATCATGAAAGGATGTTTAATTTTGTCAGTTGCTTTCTCAGCATTAATAGAGATAATCATGTGGTTTTTGTCTTTGTTTTTATTAATGCGGTGTATCACATTTATTGATTTTCATATGTTGAACCAACCTTGCATCCCTGGGATGAATCCCATTTGATCATGGTGTATAATTTTCTGCATGTGTTGCTGTATTCTGTTAGTTAGTATTTTATTGAGGATTTTTGGATCTGTATTCATCAAGGATATTGGCCTATAGTTTTCTATTTTTGATGCCTCTTTGTCTGGTTTTGGAATCAGGGTGATATTTGCCTCATAGAATGAGTTTGGGAGAATGGCCTCTGTTTCAATCTTTTGGAACAGTTTGTAGAGAATTGGTATCATTTCCTCTTTGAAGACTTAGTAGAACTCTGCTGTGAACCCATCTGGTCCTGGGCTTTTCTTTGTTGGGAGCCTTCTGATAACATCTTCAATCTCTTTTGTTGTTATTGGTCTCTTCAAATTTTCTATATCTTCTTGCCTCAGTTTTGGTAGCTTTTATGCATCCAGAAATTTATCCATTTCCTCAAGATTTTCAAATTTGTTGACATATAGTCATGTATAGTAGTCTCAATATCTTGTATTTCTGAGGTGTAAGTTGTAATTTCACCTTTTTTATTTCTCATTTTTGTTATTTGGGTCTTCTGTCTTTTCTTAGTCTTGCTAAAGGTTTGTCGATTTTATTAATCTTTTCAAACAACGAACTTTTTGTTTCATTGAACTTTTGTATTGTTTTTGTGTTTCTATTTAATTTAATTCTGCTCTGATCTTAATTATTTCTAACTTTAGGTTTGGATTGTTCTTGTTTTACTAGATCATTGAAGTGAAGTGTTAGGTTATGTATTTGCCATCTTTCCATTCTTCTGAAGTAAGCATTTGATGCAATAAATTTCCCCCTTAAAACTGCTTTTGCAATATCCCACAGGTTTTGGTATGATGTGTCATCATTTTCATTAGTTTCAAGAAATTTTTTGATTTTCTGTTTAATTTCTTCATGGACCCACATGTCATTAAGTAGAATGTTGTTTAATTTCCATGAGTTTGTATAGTTTTCAGAGTTTCATTTATAATTGATTTCTAATTTTAATCCATTGTGATAAAAAAAAAATACATGGAATAATTCTATTTTTTTTGAATTTGTTAAGACTTGTTTTGTGACCTAACATGTGCTCTATCCTGGAAAATGTTCCATGTGCTGATGAGAAGAATGAATATTCTGAGGTTGTTGGATGGAATGTTCAGTAGATATCTGCCAATTCCAATTGGTCTAAAGTATTGTTTAGATCTTATGTTTCTCTGTCGATTTTTTGCCTAGATGATCTATCCAATGTTCAGAGTGGGGTGTTCAGGTCCCCCACTATCATGATGTTAGTGTCTATTTCTTTCTTTAGATCAAATAGTGTTTGCTATGTAAATCTGGCTGCTCCAACATTAGGTATGTATATATTTATGACTTTTATGTCTTCCTGATGGATAGATCCTTTTATCATTATATATTGACCGTCTTTAACTCTTTTAATGGTTTTTGCTTTAAAGTCTATTTTATCTGATATAAGAATAGCTACTTCAGCTCGTTTTTCATTTCTACTTATATGATATCTCTTTTTCCATACTTTCACTCTTAGTCTATGTGTGTCTTTACAGGTGAAGTGAGTCTCTTGAAGACAGAATATTATTGGGTCCATCTTTTTAATCCAGTCAGTCAGTCTGTGTCTTTTGAATGGGGAATTTAGTCCTTTTATATTCAGAGTTATTATTGAAAGGTGTTGATTTAATCCCAGCATTATACTGATATTTGTTTAGATGTCTTAAGTTTCTTTTGTTCCTTTCTTTCATATTTTCTGTTTGTCTTCTGTATTTGTTTCTTAGAGTGATAGATAAACTATTTTTTCTCTTTTGTTAGCATTTTTGTTTTGCTGATAGGTATTGTTCTTTCTTGTGTATTCATGGTAGTGATGGTTGTTTTTGTGGTATCACACCCAGTACTTCCTTAAGAATTTCTTGTAGGGCTGGTCATGTGGTATTGAACTCCCACAGCTTTTGTTTGTCTGAGAAATATAATATTTGTCCTTCATTTTGGAAGGATAGCCTTGCTGGGTAAAGTATTCTTGGCTGGCAATTTTCATCCTTTAGTGTTTTGAATATATCATCCCATTCTTTTCTGGCTTTTAGAATTTCTGATGAAAAGTCTGATGTTATTCTGATTGGGGTTCCCTTATAAGTGACTTGCCACTTCTCTGTTGGAGCTTTTAAGATTCTGTCTTTGTCTTCGATTTTTGTCAGTTTGATTATCACATGTCTTGGAGAGGACCTTTTTGGGTTGAATGTGTTTGGTGATCTTTGGGCTTCCTGAATTTGGGTATCTGTGACTTTCCCTATACCTGGGAAGTTCTCTGTTATTTTCTCATTGAGTATGTTTTCAATGTCATTTCCTTTTCCCTCCCTTTCTGAAATGCCCATGCTTTAGATATTTGAGCACTTAAGGTTGTCAGTTGTCTCACTTAAATTTTCTTCAATTTTTTTTTTTTATGCAATTTTTTTTTTCTTTTCTCTGGTCTGCCTGTGATAATTCAAACAGGCTGTCTTTGAGGTCAGAAATTCTCTCTTTTGCTTGTTCAAGTCTGCAGATTAAACTCTCTGTTGTATTTTTTATTTCATTGAATGAATCCTTCAGCTCCACAAGCTCAGCTATATCCTTTTTCAAGGCACTGACTTCTTTGTACATTTCTTCTTTCAGATCCTGTATGTTTTTTTTCTCATTTCATTATGTTGTTTCACTGAGCTTTCTTGTATCTCATTTAGTTTCCTTAGAATTATTACTCTAAATTCCTTGTCTGTCATTTCAAAGACTTCCTGTTCTATAGGATCTAGCACTTGTAAGTTATTAATTTCCTTTGGTGGTGATGTACTCTCTTGATTTTTCATATTTCTGGTTTCTTTCCTTTTGTGTTTTGTCACTGTAGCCAGTGGTATCACAGTTCACTCATTTCCCCCTGATGTCTGGCTTGGATCCTTAAGGGATTGCTGCTTCTGAACAGCAGAAATTAGCCTGGACTGGAAGTCCCAGCCCACCTACCTTCACCGGCTGGTTGGGTGGCATGGGAGTCCAAAGCCTCTCAAGTTGCTCACAAGACAGACAGCCTAGGTCGGAAGTCCTGCCCCACATGCCTTCACCAGCCTGTCAGGCTTGGGGCTTGGAAGCTCCATGCTTTTCATGTCCTTCCTGGAGATGGTCCATCTGTGCCGAATGTCCCAACCTGCTTGCGTTCACCAGCTCATCTGGCTTGGGGCTTAGGATCCCAGAGCCTCTCAGGTAGCTCATGGAGACTGGACAGCCGGGGCCAAAAGTCCCACCCCGTCAGACTTCACCAGCTTGTCAGTCTCAGGGTTTGAGAACCCATGCCTCACAGGTCACTCACCGAGATAGCTTGCACTGGAAGTCCCGCCTGAGGCCTACCTGTCTTCTCTGGCTGGCAGGCTTGGGGCTTGTGGGCTCAAAAGCTCTAAAGCTCTAAAGTCTCTTTAGGAAATGGGGAGCAACCTGAACTGGGGTCACGCGGTGGGTGGCTCCTGTCCATTCTAGCACAGATTTCCGGTCCTCTGTCATTGCTCCTCAAAAGCTACAAAAATGAGAGAGCAACACCAGGAACCGACTACTTTGCCATCTTGACCCTTCCCCTCTACCATTTTTTTCTAGGCTTGTTTAATAAATTAGCTTCAGTTCTTCCACTGTAAAGATTAGCCTTCTCTTAAAATTTGTAACCCTTCATAATACAGTCTTGGGTGGGGTTTTTGTTGTTGTTGTTGTTATTGATTTTCTTCTGCTCATATTAAAAAGTATTTCTAAAATATAGTTTTAAGTGTACTGCCTTAACTGAAATAATTTACATTCACTCTTCAACTCACTAGGTTGTGTGAGAATTCTGAAACAACTGGCCCAAAGTTGTCACATTCAAAATTAAATTTTAAGTAACCAGTTGTTGTGAATACTGTTAATTGTGTCTAACCCTCTGCAGAGCTACCTGTTGTTCTAGCCAAAGATATAATTATGGCACCTCATACTCTTTGAACTGCCATGTCCTTTGTACAGAGAAGACAATCTCTCTATTTTTGGAAAGGAGGACTAATTAAATGAATAAAATAATAAATGAAGGATGAGCCACTTGAAGGTTGATATACCTGTGATAATTTTCCCTTAATGGCACATAATAGATATTTAATAAATACTTATTGTAATTGATAGGTATTCCAATAAATATTCAATATTTTCTTCACTTTAAAAACAACTATATTATTCACATTTTTTTATACTATATACCAGGTTACTTCAAAAAATTCATAAAAAATAGAATTAAAAGATAACTCAAATCTTTCCATGAACTTTTTGAGGACCCCTCATTTTGTTCAACAACTTTTAAATGTAATGTGTTGGTGATAGTACAAGATTTAAAAGAAAGAGAAATATATGATAAGTAATAATTTAAGTACATTTGTATTTATTATTTTTATACTTAGTCTATCACCTCTATATAAATTCTTTTCTACTCAGACTAGAATTGTGGGTTTTGACAATTAATTCTTGTTAAGAAAATAGCAATGAAAACATGTCAGAAATTTTATGGAAATAGTTTATAAATTTACACTGTAGCACTTTATGGGAAATTTTACAAACATTAAAAGTCTATGTATACTTAAAAGTGATAGTTCCAAAGCAACAATTTGTTGCTCTCAAGCAGTCATATTGATGTAAGAAGATCAATGGCAGTAAAAATTAGGTGATGCTACTATGATAAGTCACTTACTCTGCAGTTAGTCAGGTTTGTTCCCAAAGCAAAATAATTTGCTTCATTTAGGGTGATTTTCAACTTTATTAAAGAACAACATGAATCAAGAAGACATGAAAGAAATTTTAAATTTGAAAGAAGAGGTTCAATAAAGAGAGTTATCAGCTTATAAGACATATGTGCTTTAATCTCTTAATAAATAAATCTGTCTTCAATATTTTTTATTTAATCTAAAGATAGTTATTGGGTAATGCTACAATTATCCAATAAGCTGATTAAAATCCAAAGAGAAATACATTATTCTGCTTTGCCTGTGAGCCAGATTCATCAAAATAATTTAGAAATTTAAAAGAACAATATAAATATAATTTTTATACTTATAAATCCATTCTTTCCTTAGCATTAAACTTATAATTGTTATGACTAATGACTAATTAACAAGATGTTATCTTTGAAAGCTATCATATATCACATCTTGTTTGTTTTAGGGGCCAAAGAATGTTATTGGAAACTAATGTAATTGACCTCATACCAAAACTCATTTCACCTGGAGCTTTTTAAATATTATCTGTTTTATACCCTGGATTTCTAAATAAATGCTGTTTTGAGAAAGAGTTCAGTTACTAAAAATGTTGAGCCACAAATAGATTGCATAGAGATAGATAAAAGATCACATGGATTTGTGTATTTATTATATTTAGAATTTAATAATTATACTTAGATAATAAACATTTGTGCATATTTTTGTGAATAAAATTAAGTAAGCCTGAATTCAAAATAAATTTAATTTATATATGACTTGAAATAATTTTAATTATGCAAATAGATCTTATCGTTGCATTGTCTCACATACATTTACACACATACACATGTACATATACATATATACATCCACTCTGTGTGTGTATAATATACATATATAAAGTCAAGTTTTCTGAGAATAATACTCTAGCCTCATATTTTATTCCTCTTAATTAGTCAACTATTGCATATCACTATTTTCTGAGTAGATAGTGGGCCATGTTATTCAACAGTATGACTTATATGAGCTCTGGCTAGACTTAACAGTGTAACATGGAAAAATGTCAAAATATTTGAAGAAAATAAATATTATGCATGGAGTGATCAAACCTATGATTTCATTCTGGAAGTCGCTTTGGTAATTTTTAATGTATATTTGGTTTGTTGTTTTGTGAGATTTTGTTTTTCTTATTTGTACTTTTTTATTTTAACAGTTATACAATTAGCATGTATTGTTTTTATATTCAGAAAGTAAAAAAAAATTATTTTAGAAAAAAATGGCATGTGAAAAAACAAGCACACTTATATTAAACAGAGTATTTCCTTAATAAGTCTCATTTTATCTTTCATGTTGGTAATATCATAATCTCCATTATCAGCATTATTCTTCTCCTTTACCTCTTTCTTTTTATCCTTTCTCTTCTCTCTTTTCTTTTCTCCTCAACCTTCCTCCTGATCTTCTCTTCTTTTTCTTCTTCACAAACATGATGAAAAATTATGTCACATCAATAAAAATTTCCTTATAAAACTAATGCTGGGCTATATATATTTTTTATAAAGTGTTTCTCATTTAATTCTGACAGCACTTACATTATTTAGATATTTTTATTGACCCATTATTCGGATGAGTATCTGAGCTTTGGAAAATACGTTTGTCAACTGTCACACTGGTAATACATAGTAGATCCACAAATGCAGTATAAGTCAACCTGATTTGAGAGGCTATGTGCCCACTGGCAGAATCTCACAAGAACTGTCCTCATTGTCAACTCTGTGGTAGAAAAAATGATGCTATTACCCACATGATAACATGATATATAGCTAATATTAAATTCAGTTTAAGGCCATGAAAACATTCTTGAATCCTATCTGTATATTGCAAATTAGATTTCTTATGGCATAATCAATGCCATGAGGTGTGTGACTCCTTGAAAACAGTAACCTCATGATTTGATTGCAGTGACCAGAGAGTAAAGTTCAAGGCAAGATATTCACAGATGAGTATGTCTTGTGGCATTTATATAGGTCTTAAGCTACAAATGGGGTTAATACATTAAGATCGTTTTCCCTTTGTACCTTTTTGATTTTTATTCAAGCACATAAAACAAAAAATGATAGATTAGCTCAAAAATGAATTCTATAATTTCTTATTAAACCAATATGCCTGCTTAGTAAATGTTATGATTGTGCATAAACATTTTCTCCCCATTTTTTTAAAACGAGTGTATAAGACCATTGATTTTCTATCACATTACAAATTTCCATTCTAATAACCACTCCTTTTGGGGGAACATTGAAACTCCACACACTTTTGTTTGTTTCAGCATAGCAATTAATCCTTCATTGCTAATTTCAGTTGAATAATTACTTCACAGTTTTCTTCTAAATTCCAGATGAACTCTTTTCTCTGCCCTATAACCCCATATATTTCCAATTGGTCTGAGCTAAAATTTTAGTCTCATGCTTAGATATTCAAAATCCCAGTTTATGCTAAAGAACATTTATCTCCTTTTCTCATGGCTGACAGGTGGCTCAGAGAGAAACAGACATTGGTTGAGGGACTTTATTTTATACAACCTTTCTTCTGGCTTCACACTTGTGTTTCTGGATTTTCCAGGATCATTTATAATTTCTTGATAAAAGGTGATTAATATCCCCAACTAGTACTTTGGGTTAGTTTATTTCTTGCTTTAGTTCTGTCACAGTTTGCTTTGCATATTGTTAATTTCCCTTATTGGGTGCATATGCATTTAAAGTGATTTTGTCTTCCTGATATGTTGACAATTTTATCACTAAGAAATTACCCCCACCCTTTTGTTTTCATGCCTCGTGTCTTGAATTCTAATATTTTCTGATCTTAATATAATGAAACTGTTTTTCTTATTCTTAGTTTTTTCATTGTATTTCATGTTATCATTCCAGAACATACAAGGAACTCAAGCAACTTAACAAGAAAAAAACAAGCAACCCAATTTAAAAAATGGGCAAAAGAGCTAAATAAGCATTTCTCTTAGGAAGATATATGAATGGCCAACAGACATATGAAAAAATGCTCAACATCACTCAACATTTGGGAAATGCAAATCAAAACCACACTGAGATACCATCTCACCTCAGTTAGGATGGCTAAAATCCAAAAGACTCTGAACGATAAATGCTGGCGAGGTTGCGAGGGAAAGGAACTCTCATACATTGTTGGTGGGACTGCAAAATGGTGCAGCCTCTATGGAAAAATGGTATGGAGGTTCCTCATACAATTGCAGATAGATCTACCATACGACCCAGCTATCCCACTGCTGGGAATATACCCAGAGGAATGGAAATCATCAAGTCGAAGGTATACCTGTTCCCCAGTGTTCATCACAGCACTCTTTACAATAGCCAAGAGTTGGAACCAGCCCAAATGTCCATCATCAGATGAGTGGATATGGAAAATGTGGTATATCTACACAATGGAATACTAGTCAGCTATAAAAAAGAATGAAATACTGCCATTTGCAATGACATGGATGGACCTAGAGAGAATTATATTAAGTGAAACAAGTCAGGCACAGAAAGAGAAATATCACATGTTCTCACTTATTTGTGGGAGCTAAAAATAAATAAATAAATACACACAGAAAAAAAAAAAACCGGGGGGGGGGTGGAGAAGACATAACAATTGCAATTCCTTGAAGTTGATACGCCAAGCGAACAGAAAGGACATTGCTGGGAGGGAGGGGGGTTAGGAAGGAGGGAGGGAGGTTTCGGTAATTGGCCACAATAATCACCCACATTGTATACTGACAAAATAAAATTAAATAAAATATTTTTTAAAAAGCTAGATAAATAAATAAATAAATAAATAAATCTATTAGTATTTTTAGAATTAAAGTACATCTTATAGAAATAGAGTATAATTGAGTCCTAATTTCTTTGTTCAGAACAGCAATTCCTGTCTTTTAAAGTATTTAATTCATTTATATTTAAGGTAATTATCAGTATGGTTAAATTTTATGCTATTATTTTTGTTATTTTTTTTCCTAGTTATAACATCAGTTCTTTCCTTTCAATTTAATTATTCTGTTGGCTTTTAGGTCTACCTCTTTAGATTAAAATGTGTACCCTTAACTCATCAAAGTCTAATTGGAGTTAATATTGCACCACTTTATGACAAACTTAAATACCTTGGAGCAATATAGTCCTATTAACCACCTTCTGTTCTTATTTGCTATTCTAGTTTTGGTTTAAATAGTCCTATATATTTAAAAGAAAGTAGGAAGAGAAAAAAATATTATTTCATATATCTTTGAATATTTGCCATTTTGTGTAGATCAGAGTTATAACCTGGTGTCAAATTCCACCAGCCTAAACCATTAAATAGCATTTCTTTTAATTCAAAGTTGTGCTTCCCTTCGTTCAATGATTATAGTCCTGCACTGCCTGTTGTTCAAAGTCTAAAACCATTTGCCTCTTATGGTACTTTTCAAGTATTACGATTTTCACAAGATTTATTATTTCAATATCAGTTACTCCATCATAGATACAGCAGGATACTATCTCTTGTGGAATACAGCTAGCACATTTAGCATCCTCGTACTGTTGGATCATATTTAAATATATATTTATGTTATATGGATATAAACATGTAATAGAATTAATGTTGTTTATTTGTGTGATACTAACATCAACGTAACCCTGAGGGACAGGCAATCCATTCTGTACCTTTTGCAAGTTACAGAAGACAGCCTTTACACTGTCTTACAGCTTTAGACAAATACTTTGGCAAGTGATGAGGGTACTGGATTTTCCTTTTCCACGCCCCCTTTAGGCTGTTCTGCCTTGTATTGGACAAAATGTTTATTTAACATTTATGGCAAATTGCTATTTGTGAATTGAATAAATTAATTGCTTTTATTTGGCATCCAGGGAAGTTGCATTAGTATATCTAAAAGTAGTTATTGCTTTCTACTTTACAATAATGCTTTGTTGTAACCTTCTTAGGAAATATTCATTAATACATTTTCCAACTATTATATTCACATGGAAGATACATAAATTTTAATGTTATCTGGAAACTTACCTTTAGATCGATAAATAGCTAAATTTATTTATACTTATATCCACTTCAGTTCCACAATTAGCAAATAGAGCTTTTAATAATCTATGACAACATACATTTTCTGATAAATTATTGTGATTTAAAGACTGATCCAATAAAAAATGTACAGAGTTAAAAATTAGCTTGCTTAAAGTTAACTCTTTGATGTTACTAGAACTTTTGAAAGAAAGGTGACAACTCTCCTATTTAGGCAATTTCAAATCAGATTCAGGAGACTGCTTTGTCTATCTCTTTCACAAAATAGATAATGGTTTCAGTTATTTGATATCATAAAGTACTAGCCTCAAGTGTGAATAAATTTTCTTCCTCCCTTTCCCCTGTCCAAAAATATTGATGGCAAAAAAGCTCCTAAACACTGGGTATAAAAATTGAAAACATTCTTTCTATTTCAAAAAGGTAATAAACTGTTTGCCTTGGAGGCCAAATGCAATTGGAGGAGTCATTTTGTTAAGGCAGTGTTTAAAAACAAACACAAATTGAATGGGTTTGGCCCTAAGAAACAGCAAGCAATTTACCATTTGTGGCAGCAATCCTCATTGTTTTGTTATACCCAGACTGATCATATATTTATGTAACCTGCAGGCATCTGATTTTGTGACACTTCATTTAAAATTAGTTCAGGGACAACGAATGCATTATATCATATGTGTGCCACCTTTCCCTTCTTTTGCATGCATTATAATCTTTGCTTATTATTTATCACACTTTTTACACGAGTAGTCACAATTCCTTCTACTTTGTGCTCTTCTTCTCCTCTGCTTACTTTTCTCATATTTTTTCTCTTCTTTCTTTTATTTTATCAAGCGAATATTTTCAATGTATTAGTCTAGACACTTTAGCAATAGCAATGAAAGGGACCTGCATTGGAGTAAACCCACTTTGCTATTTTGGTTTCTATTGAGCCTAACGAACATTAAATAACATAAAGATGATCCATAATATTTACATTTAATAAGAAAAATACAAAACTCATTTCATAATTGATTCATATCAAATTTTATTTAACCAATAAAAATTGATTTAATAATATTATCACATAAATGAGTATTATTAATTAAACATTTATATAAATTTTGAGAACCTTTAAATATTACATAAATATACATGTCACATATATTTTTTGTGAAAGGGAAAATATTTTCATTAACTATTCTTTAAAAAATATTCTTTCCATTTACAATCTACTAATGACTACCAGTCATGTTTGAATTGTCAGATCCTTCTATTTAATTGATCTGCTCTAATAGACTTTTTTTTTTCTCATCTGCTCTCACAACAAATCTTGGCATACAATAATCCCCTGTCAAATTTTACAATTTAGGTATTATAGATGAGAAAGTTTAAATCACAGATTTGCCTATATATATAAACTTTTTTTAATATCAGCAATTCTCCTGACTTCCAGCTCAATATTTTATCTACTATTGTTCATCTGTCTCCTGATTAAATATAGCATTTCTCCTCTATTTTGCATGGTAGAGCCATGTATATTAAAGAAATGCAACACATTTTTAAATAAGCTTGTTTTAAAGAGTTTTGGCTACAAAAAGAAATCGTCTGGTTAGGTAAGATTAACTAAATTGAATGAACAGAATGCAGAAAGATTCTTTTGACAGAACAAAATAATCCCTTTTAAAACTATGTAAGTAATTAGTTAAAATTATTTAAAATTTATTTACTTATATTTATACTTACATTTTTAAATTTATGATATTAAAAATTTATTGTCAATAATGTATGGTGTTTGGGGGTATTTAAAGCTGCATCAGATTTTCTTTGGCATCAGTGATTTTTGCATTATTTGGCTATCATGGTTAAATATTTATGAAGGTGTTATTTATAAAAAGAAAGTATAGTAAAAATTATCATCTATTATAGTTAAGATAATAAACAAAAGGCATATTATGTAGAAGGTGTATGTGTGTATGTGAAAGAAAACTGAATAAATTCAGAAATACTGACTTTCATTCAATTCTGTTCTCTCAAACATGACTTGGTAATGCTATTTCATGATCTCAAAAAGATTACATAATCAATGATTTAGTGAATGACCACAGAGATGTATAAAATAAATCTGTAAAAAAAAAAGAGAGAGAGAGAAAGAGAAAATTCCAAAGTCCATAATCAATAAAAAAATTTATTTACACCTCTTTAAATATCTCACTATTTAATCTTTCCCTATACTCCAAAATAGTTTCCCTGTCTCAATTTGAACTCATATTGTCTATTATTTATTGGTTTTAATATGAAAGTACATAAACATAAATGCAAAACTTAATATTTTATAAAATAAATGGCAATAAAATAACCCTTAAATCAAGAAATAGTGTACTGTTCTAGGGGACCTTAAGTACACCATTTTCTATAAAATCCTTCTTTACTCTCCTGCTTCAATTTTGTGATAATCATTTTCTCCATATCTTTATTGTTTTCCTAATTGTTTATTTCTCAACACAATATAATTTTCTTTGCCTCTTGTGGGAGGCAAAATAATGGTCTCCCTAAGATATCTATGCCCTCATCCTTGTAATCTTCAAATATGGTATCTTATATGGCAAAATTACTTTACAGGCATTACTAAGTTAAGGACCTAAAGACAGGAAGATTATCCCGGATTATCCAGAGTTGCCCAATTGAATCACAAGTGTCCTTATAATTGAAGAAAAACTGGCACAAAGGGATGCAAAATTTGGCTTTGAAAATGAAATAAGGGATGAGAAGCCAAGGAATTCTGACACTCTCTAATAGCTGAAAAAGACAAGAAAAGGATTTTTTCCCTAGAATTCCTAGAATATAATATAGCCTACTAATACCTTACCTTCAGCCCAGGGAAACAGTTTCAAACTTCTAACCTACAGAACAGTAACAAAAAAACAATCTTGTGAGAGTTTTTTAAGCACTAAATCTATGGCAATTTGCTACACCAGCAATAGAAAATTAATACACCACTTTTATTAATTTATATAGATAAAGAAAACTAAATTTATTATTTTAATCTTTCTTTTTTGGTCATTACTAGTTTTTAAAATTTATTCATGTCAATTCTTATGGGTGTGATTTACTCATTGTTGCAGTGCACAGTATTACATTAAAAAATTATAGCAATATATTATCCACTATAAGAGGAAATTTCAAAAGTTCATGAAAAGATTTGTGTCATCTTTTAATTCTATTTTTCCATAAACTTTTGAAGTACCTTTGTGTAATAAATATGATGAAATCCAGGTTGTTTCCTATTTGAGCCAATTACTCAAGAATTTGTAATGAATTTGTGCCTATATTTTGTCTATATTTATCCTTTAGGTTTCTCTAAGATATCTATTTAGAAGAGGGCTGCTAAGTGTAGGATATGTGTACATTAAGATTTAATTAAAAATTTAAATGGTTTTCTAATGAGGTTGTACCACATCCTTCAACCAGCAGAATATGATGATCTTGATCTGCACCTACATCTACCTAGTTTTAGCTAATCTGATGAGTACACGGTTTTGTAGCATGGTAGTTTTAATTTTTGTTATCTTGATCAGCGATATTTTTAACACCTTTATATATGTAATAACTCGTTAAATTTTATCTTTTGTAAATGGTCTTCACAATTTTTCTCACCTTTCTCAACTGAGTTACAGTTTTTTCTTACTATTTTCATTACCTTCTGGATTCTATGCTTTGGTGCTTATATGTATTGGACATATTTTCTCTCACTTGATAATTTGTATTTTCATTCATTTTCCAGTGTCTTTTAATAAAGATAAAATCTTAATTTTAATGTAGTCAATTTGTAACTTCTATTTAAGCAGTACTTTTGTTTATTTAAGAGACATTTCCCTAACTCATAAAGATATTCTTACGTATTACCTGTTAAATGCACAGTGATTTCCTTATCTCATTTAAGTCTTAATCTACTTGGACTTTATTTCATATGGTTTGCATGGGGGGGTGCGGGGGGAGTTGGTGGGAATCATGTTTTGTTTCGTTTTGTTTTTCGATGTTGTCAACACCAAGCTGTAACCAGCTGAGCTAACTGGCCAGTCCTGGGAATCATGTTTTTATATAAGAATACCCAGTTGTCTTAGAATCAGTTATTTAAACAAATATTGTACTCATATGATTCCACAGTGCAATATTTTTTATAATCAAGTGATTATAAAAATAATTAAGAATTTTTATAGGGTACTCTGATGTCTCTGCACTTCTTTGTTTCTGATGAGAAATCAGCCATTAACCATATTGCTCTTCTCCGTAAGTAATGTTTTCTTTCTCACCAGTTCATTCTAAGAATTTCTTTGCTTTTAGCATTTGCAATATGATGTGCCTAGATGGCATTTTCATTGTGTTTAAATTGGGACTTCTTGGATCTCTAAATCAATATTTTCCATCAAATTTGAGAAGTTTTTGGTCATTATTTCTTCAATTATTTTGTTTCTTTTTCTCTTTCTAGGCCTACAATTATAGATATGTTGAACTTCTTGGCAAAGTATGTCAGTGTGTATTTATTTACTTTTTCTTTTTTTTTTCGTATTTAGATTGATCTATTTTCATGGTCACTAATTATTTCTTCTGTCATCTTTAGTCTCCCATTGAACCCATATAGTCATTTTTTTCTTTTAATTTATTGAATATTTTTGCTCTAAAATTTCATTTTTTAAAAAGTTTCCTGTTGAGATCCTTCTCTGTATACTCACTAAGGCCCTTTTTCTTTGGACAAAAATTTCCCTAATTCTTTAAATATAGCTTAATGGCTTCTGTGAAGTCATTTTTTCTAAATTCAAAATTTGATATCACTTTTAATTAGTTTCAATTAGGCAACTTTTTTTTTTCCTCTTTATTGTAAGCTGTCATTTTCCAGTTTCTTTGTCATTATGGAAATAAATAAAAGTAAACTTTCCTCTGACTTCTACTTGTTCTGTTTGTTTTTTCCTTCTTTTACATCATGTAAAAAATTTTATATACTTTGTCCAAATGTTATAGTTTTTTATCCCAAGAAGACATCACATAAACATTTTACTCAGCCATTGTTACCACTAGTAATGATTATTTATTTATCGTGTACTTCTTCAAAACTATTTAGTGAACAGCCACTTTATACTCAGAACTATTTTTGGAACTAGATATATATAGCAGCGAATGGTATAGCTGAAAATAATTGTCCTAATGAAGCTAAATTATATTTGAGGTAGAAATAGAATAAACATAAATAATATAATATTTTTATATAAGATAATATAAATAGTAGGTAATTAAAATGAATGCATTTTAGTAGTGAATTAGATTCCTGGAGGATAATAATTTAAAGAAAGAAGAAACTTGGAATATGTAAGGTGGAAAGGTGTCAGTTTTAAATATTGGACTCATGGTAGGTACATGATTGACAACATTTGAGCAAAAATTTGAGAAGGCAAAGGAATTGGCATTATGGATCTGGGAAGCAAAGAATAGAGACAGAGGGAAGAATACTACAAAGATCATGCCTGGAAAGTATTAAAAAAATAAAAAAGAGGCAAGTATGATGGCAAAAGGGTGAGAAATTTAAAGAATAGTTGGTGATAATATCAGGAAGGCAGTGGACACAAAATGAAGAAGAGCTTTGAAGTTCACTGAAAAGACTTTGGCTTTGCTTGGTGAAATAGGAATCGATGCTTATTGTAAGAATATACTATGGAAGCCAACAGTGTGAGCAAGTTGAACAGTTAGAAGATGATTTTAATAGCCAATATTATTAAAATTATTTTCTAACTGGCTACAATAATCAAGCACATTGTATATTGACAAAATAAAATAAAATTTGGAAGAAGAAAAAAAAAGAAAATGATTTTAATAATGAAAGAAAAAGATATTGTTAGATTGGCAGTAGAGATATGCAGAAGTTGTCGTATTCTGAAAAATAAGTATATGATGGCACAACATCATGTCCGGGCCGGCCCTGTGGCTCACTCGGGAGAGTGTGGTGCTGGTAGCACCATGGCTGTGGGTTCGGATCCTATATAGGGATGGCTGGTGCGCTCACTGGCTGAGCGTGGTGTGGGCCACACCATGCCGAGGGTTGTGATCCCCTTACCGGTCAAAAAAAAAAAAAATGTCCTAATTGAAATGCTGTTGTGTGTGTATTTTTAGTTTTTTGTGTATTAGAGGAGCTCTGACACAGAAAAAGGAAGAGGGATGGAGAGAGAGAGAGAGAGAGAGAGAGAGAGATATCAACACTTAAATATTTCTTCTGTAGAAAAACTTCTTGTATACTTCTATCCTATCAGAACAATAGGTTCTTATATAGGCTTTTTAATTCTGTTTATAGTACTTATTACAATATTACACTTGCTGTTTTATTTATCCACATTATCTAATAGACTATAACCTTCTAGTATCTTTTTGAAGGTATTGGAGACATTAAAAAATGAATTCTTGATTAAATGACTGAATGACCAATAAATGGAATGAATAAAATAAATGATACTAAAAAGATGATATAAAGTGAAGAATAATGTTTATTAAAATGATTTAAAATGATGACTTGAAAATGTCTATATCTCTCATGACATGTTGGAGTTTGGAACAGAATTAAGGGAAATATGTGAAGAAGACATTTCAGTATTGTACACCCACACACAAGGAACATGATTAGGATACAACAATGAAGCAGCTCTCACAAAATTGTAGCTGTAAATCACACTAATGGGAATCCATATGAGGTCTCGTAAAAGGAATGGTGCTCTCTGAAAATTTCTTGAGTAAAGCAAAACCACATTGAGATATCATCTCACCCCAGCTACTATCAAAAAGACCGAAAATAACAAATGCTGGCAAGGATGTGGAGAAAGGGAACTCTTCTACACTCTTGGTGGGGATGTAAGTTAGTACAGACATCATGGAAAACAATGTAGAGGTTTCTCAAACAACTACAGATAGAACTGCCCTATGATCCCGCAATCTCATTTCTGTGTATATACCCAAAGGATTGGAAATCATATTGAAGGGATACCTGCACTCCATTTGCATTGCAGCTCTATTTACAATAACCAAGGAATGGAATCAACCTAAATGTCCATTGATGGATGAACAGGTAAGGAAAATGTGGTATATATACACAGTGGAATACTACTCAGCCATACAAAAAGAATGAAATTCTGTCATTTACAGCAACATGGATGAACTTGGAGAAAAGTATGTTAAGTGAAATAAGCAAGGCACAAAAAAAGAAATACCACAAGTCTTCACTCATAAGTGGGAGCAAAGAAAGAAAGAAAGGAAGGAAGAAAGAAAGAAGGGTTACAATAAAATGTTGAACTTTCAGAAGGAAAGAACAGACCTATAATTACTAGAGGTGGAAAAGGGGGAGGAGAAGTGGAGTTAAGGAGTAAATGTGTAAGGGACACAAAGAACGATTACAATTTGTAAAGATGAACATGCTAATAATATTGGTTTGATCATCACATAACATAAACAAATACTGATTGTCAACTCTGTACCCCATAAATATGTATAATCAATTATGTTTCAGTTCAAAAAATAAATTAAAAAATAAAAGAAAAAGAAGAAAATTTCTTAAGCAAAATAGTTGTTGATAATGTAATTAAATTTTGTTTAAAAAAAAGTTTGTGATCCCCATTACGAAAATAGAAACAGTGATATGATATGGTAATGATTTACAACAACAGGATCAAGATAAGGAAAATAGACTGTATATAAGTTATGGTTAGAGTGCAGGCTTAGCTAGATTCAGTTTCCAGCTTTACCACATACTAGCAATGTGACCAAAGGCAATTTAAAATTATTGTGCACCAAAATCTTTATGTCAATATCTTTAAGTGTGTGTGTGTATGTATATACACACACTTGAGTATGATAACAGTATGTACCTTGTCGATTTATTTGTGGAATTAAATGAGTTAAACATTCAGAAAAACACATGACAAATGTTAAACCGTGTTTGTGTGTGTGCGTGCGTGCGTGCGTGCGTGCGTGCGTGTGTGTGTGTGTGTGTGTTTCACAAGACTGACTCAAAATCAGCATTATGTCTCAGGTACTCAAAGAATCTTCATCTTTCTGTCTCTCTCTTTTCTTTCTTTTTTTCCTACAAACTAACTAGGGTTATAGTGAATAGATTATCCTGAGGGAAATATCTATTTGTATATTTCACATTTACAATGTGACTCTTAATATGCAAAAATAAAATGTTGGCTTTAAAACATGTAAATGAGGAGAGAAGTTAATGGGCCAGAGTTATAGCATAGTCTTTTAAAAATTTCTTTTGAGACCATGAAACAAAAATACTCTCATACTTTTTGACATGTGATAAGCTGGTGTGTGGTCCATTTGTGTTATAATGCTGTTCCATGTTTAACTTACAACAGAAGAATAGGTCCGTGAAATATTAAGCCTGAGATTTTCTTCAACATATTATTTTACCTTTTGCTCTTAAACTTTTCACACCAAATTTCGCTCTTCTGAAGTTTAAGAGCTATATTTCGACATTTAAAAGGCAGAAGAACTCCTGAGGGGTTCACCAGTAACAGCCATTAGTGAATTTGCTGATATAAAACTTGCATGATACCATGAATCTTTCATAGAGTGCCTTTGGAAAAGTGTGTGTGTGTGTGTGTGTGTGTGTGTGTGTGTGTGTGTGTGTGTGTGTGTGTGTGTGTGTGTGTGTGTGTGTGTGCGTGTGCGCACGCGCATGCGCGTATGTATGAGGGAAAGAGGGAGAGAGATTAGACAGGAATGGTAAATTGTATTATATGAACCTTCAGCATGAACCTTCAACATTATACTTTTTGACATTTAATAAAATAGGACTAGATATTTCCTCAAAGGCCTTGTTATACCATTATCTGAAGAAATATCCAGGCCATAGGTTCTGAGAAGCACTATATGTACTTAGATAAGTATATAGGTAGGTAGGTTGACATAGATATAGATGTAGATATAGATATAGGTATAGATAACTTAGCAAAATGAATTTTGCTTTCCTTTTCTGGAAACATTAATATTGACTATCAGCTGTAGAGCCTTAATAATAGCACTTCATATCAGTTTTATATGCACAATAGTAAAAAGGATTTATATATTTCTACTTTATTTTGATCATCTGGATGTTCAGAAATAAAGCACAGAGAGATAAGTATACAGTTTGCAATAATAATTGTTTCTAACTTTTATAGTTAAGTATATAGTATTTTTAGCAGAAGAGTTCTCTATACAAGTAATTTTACAACTGTAAAAAGTCAAAATTTAGACTCCTCGTTTAGGATAAAGTTGATGTAGACTCACTTTTTCCTGCTGCCCTTCCCCTCAATGTACAGCTAAATATTCTGAAAATAATATAATACATGCAACCATAAAATGACTCCAAAGGTGGAAAAAGAAAGGCAGACTAGCTCAGGACTTGAGGAACAACACAGTAGTGTTTTCCAGGTATTCTTTTTAATTTGTACACCCTGAACTAGGTGCTAGAGAGAGGCCTGTAACTTGAAACAGCCAATAGGTACCTAAAAATGAAACAGAGAAAGACTACTCTCTGGCCAAAGGACCAGAAAAAGGAAAGCCCAGCAAAGACACAGGGAGTTAACACATACCTCAACACGTAAGCCTGTTCCTAAAGCAAAATGGGAATGAGTTGGTAGCCAGCTCACTCCTGTTCCACACTTGACAACAGCCTACCTGACTTAATTTAGTGGTAGCATCAGTGTGTCCTGTAGCTGCTCCACCCTGTCCAGCAACCACTGGCAGTGTCAGCCCAATATGCAAAAGCAGCAATGCCAGCAGCGTCAAATAGATGACCCACCCACATCCCACACTCACCTGCAGTGGTACCCAATCAGCTGACAACCACATAATCAGAAAGCTTAGTTCCCCTGGCCTTCCACTCAGTTGCAGAGTGATAACGAGGACTAGAGTTTCTAGACACTCCATCCAGTGGCAGAAAATGGCTCAGCACGTGTTTTCTGAACCTTCCATCTAGTGGCACTGGACAGCCTATACAAGACCTGCAGAAATTCAGCAGGAAACCTCATTGGTTTCCTGGTTTGTTCTGGAGAAACAAAGCTGACTGCCTCTGAAAACTAAATTGTCATTAAAACTATAGCTTGAAAAAGAAGGCCAATCCCTATAGCATAAACCAAAATAAACTGACTCTCCAATGAAATAGACTTAAATAACATCAAAAGTGCATTAACATAATATCCAAAATGTTAAAGAAACAATAAAAAATACTCATCATTCCAAAAGCCAGGGAAACCACAATTTGAGACAGAATGATAAAAAACAAAACAAAACACCAATACCAAACTAAGACAGGTGAAAGTATCTGACAAGGATTTTAAACAATCATAAAAACATTTCAAAAATCAACTACAAATATTCTAAAAATATGTGAAATTATTTACAATCTTTTAATAAAATAGAAATTATGGAAAAGAACGCATGGATATTATAGAACTAAAAATTCAAATAACAAAAATAAAAAAACTTGCTATATGAGCTCAATAGTAGAGTGGAGATGATAACAGAGAGTAGAATCACTATACTAGAGGGCATATCAATAGTGTTTACTCAGTTTTAACAACAGGAACAAAATAACTTTAAAAATATACGTAATCTAAATGACATTGCAGGACAATGACAAAAAATTAATTATCCCTACCACTGGGGTCCCAGAAGGAGAAGAAAAAGTGAGGGAATGAGCAAGTATTTGAAGAAATATATCTGAAAACTCCCAAATTTTTCATGACATAAACCCACAGACTTAAGAAGCTGAGCAAGCCCGAAGAGGATTAAAAACAAACAAAAACTGTACCGAGACATATAATTACACTTGTGAAAATTAAAGTACCAAAAAAAACCAAACAAACTTAACAAGGGCCAGAAAGAAACAATACATTATCTATAGAAAAATTCAAATTCAAGTTACAGCCTATTTCTCTTCTGAAATTTTGAGGCCAGAAGCAAGTAGTGCAATATATATTTTTTTTAAGTGCCAAATTAAGACAATTGCCAGTAGTGAATCTTCTACTGGTGCAACTATCCTTTAGAAATGAAGAATAAATAAAGATGATCTCAGACAAAAGAAAACTAAGAAAATTTTCCATTATAAAACCTACCCTTAGGCATTGGCAAAAAAGGAGTTTTCCAAAAGGAAATAAAACAGTAACTAAAGAATAGAAATAAGACTTATTTCTTATTTTCAGACAGAAATAAGAACAATGTATTGGTTAAAATTGTTGGACAATATATAGACTATCCTTCATTATGTGAATTTTCTAAATCAGAATTAATGGTTGAAATGAAAATTGTAACACCACCTGACGTGGTGCTCACTGTATGTAGAGAAAATATTTCAGAAAACTGTAAATTTTAAAATTAGGAGGTTAAGTGGACCTAAACTCCAGTAAGTTTTCTGCATGTCATTCAGAGTGGTAAAATATTGATATCACTAGACTATCATAAGTATACACGTAGAAACACTAAAGCAAGCACTAAGAAATCTATACAAAATGGCATACTAAACGCATAAATAATTCAAAATAAATTTCTGAAATAGGATCAGTAACACAGAGAAAGACAAGTAATGGGAAACAGAAGAAAAATATGGTTAGGACATAGCCATAATATATTATTAGTTACTTAAATGTGCATACTCTAAACTATTAATTAAAAGTTAAAGCCTGGCAAAAAACAAAAAAATAAGAAAACATTAGCCAACTATATAATGCCTATGAAAAATTCACTTTAAATATAACATTGTAGATAAGTTAAAATTAAATGATGGAAAAATATATATTGCACAATATATTCTTTTTAAAAAGCAAGATTTATTATATTAATATCAAATGAAGTATACCTCAGAGGGAGAAATATAATAGCAACAGAAAGAGATATAATATAATGATAAAAAGTGTCAATCACAGTAGAAAGACACATCAATCCTGAGTGCATATGCACCAAACAGAGCTTTAAAACACAGGAAGTAAAATTAATTTAGCTGAGAGAAGAAATACACAAAACCACAATTATATGTGAGAACATTAACATTCTCATCTCAGTAAATAATAGGACTACTAGATAGAAAGTCCACCAAGATATGGAGGAACTGAACAACACCATCATCAACAGATTCTAATTAACATTATTTAATACTCCATTCAAAAACAGTGAAATTCACATTCTTTTCAAGTGCTGATGAAATATTTGTCAAAAATAGGTTATATTCTGGCTCATAATGTCAACCAATAAATTTGAAGTAATTAAAATTAAACAGAGTATGTTTTATAATGATAATGGAAACAAACAAAATCAATAACAGAAGGACCAAATAAATATCCTCGACACATATACATTAAACAACATTCTTCTCAATAATATGTTGGTCAAAGAGAAGTCTCAAATAAAATTAAAAGTACATTGAACTGAGTTAAAAAAAAATAAAATGTATACAATTAAAGAGTTGCAGTTAAAGCAGTGCTGAAAGGAAAATTTATAGCACTAGTTGTCTGCATTAGAAAAGAAAAAATGTCTGAAATTTACATTCTAAGTTTTCATCTCAAGAAACTAGAACAAGCAAAGCAAAATAAAGTAAGCAAAAGGAAGAAAATAATAAAGATAAGCTCAGAAAATAGTGAAATTGAATACAGGAAATAATGAGAAAATCATTAAAACAGCAATATGATTGCTTGAAAAAAATCAGCAGGATATAAGCCTTTCTCAAAACTGACAAAAATACAAAGAGAGACGTGGTATGAATACCCAATGCTAAGAATTTAATTGGGGATATCACAACAATTCTTTCAGCCTTTGACAAATAAAGAAAAACCGTGAATGGCATTCTGATCCTCAATCTAACAACTGAGAAGAAATAGAGTAATTCCTTAAAAATAACAAACTACCAAACTCAGCCAGAATGAAACAGATATTTTGAATAAGCCTGTCATCATTAATAAGTTAAGTTTGTTATGACAAATTACCTGAAAGAAAAGTATCCAATCCAGATAGTTTTCATGGAGAATTTTAACAAATATTTAAGGAAGAACTAACACCAAATTTTTACAATATCTTCAAAATGATAAAAGAAAAGGGGATATGTCCCAACTAATTTTATAAGGCCAATATTATGCTGACACTAAAACCAGATGAAGACAATACAATAAAACAAAACAGCAGACCAATATTTCTCATGAATTTAGGCGAAAAATCCTCGAGAAAATTTTAGCAAATAAAATTCATCAGTTTAAAAACAGAACAATATACCAACCTGGCATGCATGACTAATTCAACATTGAAAAAAATTGCCAAATGTTATTTACTCTTTCAACAGGCTAAAGACTAAAAATCATGTGACCATATCCATTGATGTAGAAACAGAAAATCACGAAAAAAACCAAAATTACTCATTTGTGATAAAAACGACTCCGTTAATCTCACAAGGAGCCTCTATTAAAAAATCTGCGGCTAACACCATAATTAATGGAGAGTGATTGAATCCTTTCTTTCTGAGATCAAAAACAAAGTAGGAATGCCTACTTACATTCTTATTCAACATAGTATTGGAAGTTTTAACTAGCACGGTAATGCAAAAAATAAGTAATAAAAGTATGTACAGATTAAAAAGAACAAACAAAAAGTCCCTATTTACAGATGATATGTTTGTTTCAAAGAATTGATAGAAAAACTCCTGTGCTAGTGGATTTAAGAAGGTTATAGAATACAAGATTAACATGCAAAAATCACTTGCATGTCTAAATGCTTATAATTAACAATTTGAAACATTTTTAACATTTATTTGTACATATTTGTGGGGGTGCCATGTGTTGTTTCAATACATGCATAAATATCAATTGATTCACTTAGGGTAGATACCATAGCTTTGTACCCATTAATCAAACAATTCCCCTCCCACCTACTTCCCTTACCCTCCCAACCTCTGGTAACCATTATTCTACTCTATACTTTTTTTTTTTTTGTCTTTTTAAAAATTATTGTAACATAGCTGATTGTACATATCTGTGGGGTATGGAGTTGAATATACCTGTGTGCAATTTGTGATGATCAAATCAGGATAATTAGTATATTCAACATTATAGAAAGTAATTGTTTTTCATGACCCTTTACCGATTCTCCCTTATGCCACTCCCACTCCGCCATTCCCACCTCTGGTAACCTCAGTTCTGTAATCTCCTTCTGAAAGATCAAAGTATTATTGTGATTATTGTATCTTTGTTTCTTCCTTTTACTTATTTTTTTTATTTGCTTACTTTTTAGCTCCTGCTGATGAGTGAGGACATGCTGTATTTCTCTTTCTGTGTCTGGCTTATTTCACTTAACAGTTTTCTCTAAGCTTGTCTGTGTTACAGTGAATGGAAGAATTTCATTCATTTTTATGACAGAGTAGTATTCCATTTGTGTATGTGTGTTTTTATATATATGTATGACATTTTCCTTATCCAGTCATACACTGAAGGCTGTTGTAAATAGAGTGATGATAAACATAGGAGTGCAAGTATCCCTTTGAAGTGATGATTTCCATTCCTTTGGGTAAAGCAATCCTGAACAAATAGAGTAAAGCTGGAGGCATTATATTACCTCACTTCAAATTATACTACAAAGCTATAATAACCAAAACAGTGTAGTACCAGTATAAAAACAGACACTTGGACCAATGGGATAGAAAAGAAAACTCAGAAATAAAGCTATGTATTTATCCAACTGATCTTTGACAAAGGTGCTATAAACATACAAACATAAAACATATAAACATTGGGAAAAGGAGAGTGTTCAGTAAACGGTGCTAGAAAAAAACAGATATCCATATGTAGAAGAAAGAAACTAGACCCCTAATCTCTCACCACATACAAAAATCAGCTCAAAATGGATTAAAGACTTAAATGTCAGACCTGAATCTATAAAACTTCTAGAAGAAAACTCAGGGGGAAAAGTCTAGGACATAAGATTAGGCAAAGATTTTATAAATAAGACCTCAAAAGCACAGGCAACAAACAAAGATAAACAAATGGAATTTTACCAAACTAAAAAGCTTCTGTACAGCAAAGGAAACAATCAACACAGTGAAAAGACAACCTACAGAATGGGAGAAAATATTTGAAAACTATGTATCCGACAAGAGGCTAATATCCAGAATACATAAGGAACTCAACTGAAAAGTAAAAACAAAAAAAACCCCAAACAAACAAACAAACAGAAAAACAAATCTGATGAAAAAAACGGGCAAGGAAACTGAATAGACATTTCTCAAAAGACATGAAAAATGGCCAATGGGTGTATAAAAAAATGTTCAACATCACTAATCATCAGCAAAATGCAAATCGAAACCACAGCGATATATCATCTCACCCCAGTTACGCTATTATCAAAAGTACAGTAAATAACAAATGCTGGAAAGGATGTAGAGAAACAGGAATCCTTATACACTGTTGGTAGAATTATAAATTAGTACAGTCATTATGGAAGCTTCTCAAACAATTTGAGATACAGCTACCATATGACCCAGCAATCCTAGTAATGGCTATATACCCAGTGGAATGGAAACAATCATGTTGAAGGAATACCTGCATGCCCATGTTCATATCAGATCTGTTCACAATAGCCAAGATATAGAACCAAACTAAATATCTATGGACAGATGATTGGACAAAAAATATCTGGTACATATTCACAATGGAATACTACTCAGCCTTAATAAAAAAAGAAAGAAAGAAAGAAAGAAATATTGCCATTCAAAGCAAATGGATGAACTTGGAGAAAATTATGGTAAGTGAAATAAGCCAGGCAGAAAGAAAAACACTGCATGTTCTCACTCACATGTGGGAGCTATGAAAAAGAACAAAACAAAACATAAAACAAATAATAATAATAATAATATGTTGAAGTGTTAAAAGGAGAGAGAAGAACTGGGGTTACTAGAGGCTGGAAAGGGGAGGGGAGAGAGGGGACAGTGACAGGCTGGTCAATGTACACGAAATTCCAGGTAGAAAGGAAAAATAAGTCCTATTTGTATACAGTCTACCCAGGAATATAAAATTAACAATTATTAATTGTATGTTACCAAAGTACTTGTAAAGAGATCAGATGAGCACATAACAAATAAATAATTGTTTCACAATGATGAATATGCTAATTATCCTGAATAGATCATTACACATTGTATACATGTATTGAAATATAATTCTATACACTATACATATGTACAATCAATATGTTTCAATGAAGAAAAAAATGCTTTGGGAAGTTATTTTCCTCCGCATTCAGCTTATCTCGAGTTTCCAGAAATTCTTCAACTGCTTTCTCATCAGCTCTCAAAGACTCACCACTTCGCCTTTAGTAATTAATAATGACATTTGAATCATTTTTTTTTACCGCCCATAGTTAGCAGCATATTCAATACCGTAGTCAGGTCCAGACTTTACTTTCAATATAGAAAACTAACTTTTTGCTATGTCTGTGATCATAATGATACTGCAGTGTATATGCTTCTGTGATAGTCTTCAATGCAGGACATTAGAAATTTGTTCATATGTGATTTAGGCCTTTCTCAAAATTTTATTAATATGGTTGCCTTCAATGAAGCAGATTCTTAAACAGCTACTAGCACATTGTTCTTGTTTTTCAAAACTGTAACAATAGTGGAATGGCACATGACTCACTGGCAAGCAATAACCATCACTGATTTTCCACCTTCACAGTCCTTAATCACTTTTAATTTCATTTCCAGGTCAATCACTTGACATGACCTATTTATGGCAACATTAGCAGTGGGGTTTGTATGCTTAGGGACTATGATGAGCAAAACAAAATGAGATTAAATTAAGCATAAGAGAAAATAATAAATATTAGCCTGCTTCCAGCCTAACAAGAAAACTGTTTTATGGAAGTTTTTTTTCTTCCTTTTTTTGTAAGTGGGAGTGACCTCTAAATTAATGACAAAAGGCATAGTATAGTAAATACATAAACCCGTAAGATATTTATTATCATTATCAAATATTACGTATATACATAATTATATGTGCTATAATTTTATATGACTGGAAGCACAGAAGGTTTGTTTACACCAGCATCATCACGGATATGTAAATAATGCATTGCAGCATAACCTTAGAGTGTTTTAACTGGGTGATAGAAACTTCTCAGCTTCACTGTAATTTCGTGGAACCACCACTATATATGTTGTCCATCAATATAAACATCATTATGGGCACATGACTGTACATATGGAAAAGCACAAGATCTGAAATAGCTAAAACAATCCCCAAAAAGAATAAAGTATGAGGAATTACTACTTTTTAATATTTGAACTTACTGTACAACTAAAGAAATCAATACAGTATTGTACTGGTGGAGCAATGAAATAGAACATAAAACCCAGAAATAGACCCACACATACATGCTAAACTCACTTTTTGACAAATTTGAACATTCAAATTTGAGAAACTCAGGGGATAATAGCCTTATCAACAGTGTTTCCATAGCATGTGGATATTCACAGGCAAACTATAAATATGAACCTCAATCTAAACCTCATTCTTTTTATGAAAATTAACTTAAATGTAATCAATGACTTAAAAGTAATCAAATGACCATAGCCTTAAATGTAACATGTAAAACTACCAAAAATATAAGATTTTTGAGATCAAGGACTAGACCAAGATTTCTTAGACTTGATACTAAAAGCACAATCATTAGCATAATTTTGAAGAAAATAACTATGTATTTTTTCCTCAATACACTTTTAAGATTGGGATAGTTTTGACTGTCTTCTTACCATTTGAAAAATAATGTCATGATTTAAATTATATTTCACTTCTCCATTTCTAAAACCATAATCCCAACTATATTCTCATATTTGGACTATGTTAATATGTCACCTGAACTTGTCTCTAGGGTTTCAACATTGCCTCCTCAAGTCTTTCCTCAATATAATCCTAACAGAGGACTTAAGCAAAAAATATGCTTATATATCTTTTTCATTCCTTAAACATATATTTACTGGGCAGTTACTGTGAATCATGTATTATTTGATAGATGTTGCTAATCCCCTGCTTTCAATTTATTAATTCCTTTTTAATCTACCTGCTTAAAATTTAGTTCCCCTATAGCCTTCAAGTTCCTGTATAATTTGATAGTTCTCGAATCCCACCACGC
Organism: Cynocephalus volans; assembly: GCF_027409185.1. Taxonomy (NCBI): domain Eukaryota; kingdom Metazoa; phylum Chordata; class Mammalia; order Dermoptera; family Cynocephalidae; genus Cynocephalus; species Cynocephalus volans. The sequence continues at coordinate 48,889,034 of NC_084466.1, read as the reverse complement.
TTTACTTGTGTCTATTTGGTATGACTAAAGCACACCAGTCTTATTTTTGATCTTCAACATATCAAAATAGTTTCGATATCAGAGCCTTAGAACATCCTGTTTCCTTTCCAAGACACATTCTACCCTGGATTGTCACCGGCAAGCCTCATTCTAAATGCACATTTGAATCTTCCTCAGACAGGCCTTCCTAAAAAACATACAAAAGTAATTTCTATCACTTTATCTTATCTACTTTTATTCCACTTATTAGTAAAAGAAATTAAGTCGCTTATTTGTTTGCATGATTTTTGTTTCCTTCACGTTATTTTGTCAGTTCCCAGAGCAAAGAGATTTAGTCGTGTTTACCATCTCAGTAATATGTACTTAATATAGAAGGTATTATGTACATTTTTTTAAATTTTTATTTTAACTACTCAATATACATTGTAGTTGATTTTTGTGTCCCTTTACCCGTTGCTCTCCCTCCCTCCCTCTCTTCCCTCCCCCCCACTATATCATGTCTGTTCACTTGTCTTAACAAGTTCAAGGAATTCTTGTGATTGTGTCTTCTTTCTCCCCCACCCTTTATTTGTTTGTGTGTTTATTTATTTATTTTTAGCTCCCACAATTAAGTGAGAACATGTGTTATTTCTCTTTCTGTGCCTGACTTGTTTCACTTAACATAATTTTCCCTAAGTTCATCCATGTTGTTGCAAATGGCAGTATTTCATTCTTTTTTATGAGAGTAGTATTCCATTGTATAGATATACCACATTTTCTTTTTCCACTCACCTAATGATGGACATTTGGGCTGGTTCCAACTCTTGGCAATTGTAAATAGTGCTGCAAGGTATCCTTTCAGCATGATAATTTTCATTCCTCTAGGTATATTCCCAGAAATGGAATAGCTGGGTCATATGGTAGATCTATCTGTTATTGTCTGAGGAACTTCCATACCATTTTCCATAAAGGCTGCACCATTTTGCAATCCCACCAAGAGTTTATGAGGGTTTCTTTTACTCTGCAACCTCACTAGCATTTATCATTCTCAGTCTTTTGGATATTAGCCATCTTAACTAGAGTGAGATGATATCTCAAAGTGATTTTGATTTGCATTTCCCAAATGCTGAGTGATGTTGAGCATTTTTTCATGTGTCCATTGGCCATTCATCTATCTTCCTTTGAGGAATGCCTATTTGGCTCCTTTGCCCATTTCTTAATTAGGTTATTTGGTTTTTTGCTGTAAACTTGTTTGAGTTCCTTGTATGTTCTGGATATCAATCCTTTGTCAGATGTATATTTTGCAAATATCTTCTCCCACTCTGTTGGTTATCTTTTCACTCTGTTGATAGATTTTTTTTTTTTTTTTTTTGCTGTGCAGAAGCTTTTCAGTTTAATTCATCCCATTTGTTTATTTTTCCTTCAGTTGCCTGTGATTTGGGGTCCTATTCATGAAGTCTGTACACACTCCTACTTCCTGGAGTGTTACCCCATGTTTTCTTTAAGGAGTTTTATTGTTTCAGGATATATGTTTAATTCTTTAATCCATTTTGAGTTGATTTTGGTATATGGTGAGAGGTACAGGTCTAGTTTCATTCTGCTACATATAAATATCCAGTTTTCCCAGCACCATTTGCTGAAGAGGCAGTCTCTTCGGCACCAGTGTGTAGTCTTGGTGCCTTTGTCAAATTTCAGATGGTTGTAGGTGTATGAGTTGATTTCTGCATTCTCTATTCTGTTCCATTGATGTTAGTATCTATCTCATTCTTTAGATCTGATAGTGTCTCCTTTATAAATCTGGCTGCTTTGACGTTGGGTGCATATATATTTATGATTGTTATGTCTTCTTGATGGATAGACCCTTTTATCATTACATAGTGACCTTCTTAATCTCTTTTTATGATTTTTGGTTTAAAGTCTATTTTATCTGATATAAGAATAGCTACTCAAGCTTGTTTTTCATTTCTATTTGCATGGTATATCTTTTTCAATCCTTCCACTCTTAGTCTATGTGTGTCTTTACAGGTGAGTTGAGTCTCTTGAAGGCAGCATATTTTGGGGTCCATCCCTTTAATTCATTCAGTCAGTCTGTGTGTTTTGAGTGGGGAATAAAATCCTTTTACATTTAGAGTTATTATTGAAATGTGTTGATTTACTCCTAGCATTTTATTGATTTTTGTTTAGATGTCTTAACTATCTTTTGTTCCTTTCTGATATTCTGTTTGTCTTCTGTGTTTCTTGGTTTCTTGGGGTGGTAGATAAACTATTTTTTCTCTTTTTTGTTAGCATTTTGTTTTACTGGTAGGTTTTGTTCTTTCTTGAGTACTCATGGCAGTGATGGTTGTTTTTCAGGTATTAAACCCAGTACTCCCTTGTGAATTTCTTATAAGGCTGGTCAAGTGGTAGTAAACTCCCACAGTTTTTGTTTGTCTGAGAAATACACTATTTGTCCTTCATTTTGGAAGGATAGCCTTTCTGGGTAAAGTATTCTTGACTGGCAAGTTTTTCCTTCAGTATTTTGAATATATTGTCCCATTCTTTTCTGGCCATTAGGGTTTGTGATGAAAAGTATGATGTTGGTCTGATTGGGGCTCTGTTATAGGTTATTTGTTGCTTCTCTCTTGCAGCTTTTAAGATTCTCTTTGCTTTGAGTTTTGCCAGTTTGACTATAACATGTCTTGGAGAGGACTGTTTTTGAGTTGAATGTATTAGGGGATCTTTGGACCTCCAGAATCTGAAGATCTGTGACTTTCCCTATATCTGGGAAGTTTTCTGCTGTTATTTTGTTCACTATATTTTCCATGCCACTTCCTTTTTCCTCCCCTTCTGGAATACCCATGATTTGGATATTTGCATGCTTAAGGTTGTCTGTTATCTCTCTTTTTTCTTTTTTTTTAAATTTTTTTTTTCTTTTTTCTGGTCTGCCTGTGTTAATTCAAACAGCCTGTCTTCAAGGTCAGAAATTCTCTCTTCTGCTTGTTCTAGTCTGCTGGTTAGACTTTCTGTTGTGTTTTTTATTTCGCTGAATGAATCCTTCAGCTCCACAAGCTCTGCTACATTCTTTTTCAGGGCATTGATTTCTTTGTACCTTTCTTCTTTCAGATCCTGTTTATTTTTTCTCATTTCATTGTGGTGTCTGAGTTTTCTTGTATCTCATTTAGTTTCCTCAGAATTATTGCTCAAAATTCATTTTCCGTTATTTCAAGGACTTCCTTTTCTATAGGATCTAGAGCTTGAGAGCTGTTATTTTCCTTTGGTGATGATGTACTTTCTTGATTTTTCATATTTCTGGTATCTTTCCTTTGGTGTTTAGTCATTGTGTCAGGGGTTATCGTGGTCCACTCATTCCACCCTCATGTCTGGCCTGGATCCTGAAGGGACTGCCAATTCTGGGCAGTGGGAACTAGCTTGGGTTGGGGGGTCCCTCAGTGCCTGCCTGTTCCAGAATGGCTGACTTGGGTTGTGTAGGCCCGGTGGCTTTCAGTTTTCTCTGTGCGGCAGAGACTGACCTAGGTTGGAGGTCTCATGGTGCCTGCCTGTTCCAGCGTGGCTGACTTGGGGTGTGTGGGCCCAGTGGCTCTCAGGTCTCTCTTGGTATTGTGTACATTTTGATTGATTAACAGCCTAATTTAATAATCTTGGTTTCGTATCTATAATGTTTGTTGTTAACAGTCAACACCTTAAAACATTTTTCTAATTTGAAATATATGTTAATTTTATCAAAATGAATGACCTTATGTTATATATGTACACTTCGGTGGTTTTTACCTTAACAATAAAAAGCCAAACAGGAATTTTGAATCTTATTTAATTCCAATAAATATATCCATCTCCACATGCAAGTTCCTCCAACTGAAAATAGTTTTTTATATTGGTTATGAATATTCATGGGGTACAAAGCTAATTGTCACCACTCGTGACCAAGATGTGTTGGCCAGTCCATATTGGCAGTATGCCAATTACCACAAGTTGTTATTATGCCCTGTGTCCCAAACCTAAAAACTCTATCAAAAAACTCCTAGAGCCGGTAAATAATTTCAGTAACATTGTAGGATATAAAATAAATGCCCTGAAATCAATTGAATTTATATTCTCCAATAATGAGCTAACAGAAAGAGAAATCAAGAAAGTAAGCCAATTTACAACTGTCTCACACACACACAAAACATTTTTTGATGTCTTTAGTGTGTCTTAATCTATTACTTTATTGTCAGCCTGTGTCTTGTACTTTGCTTTGGTGTCCTTTTGAAAATTTTATTAAAGCTAGACTTTATTACTTTGCAAATTTAATCTGATACTGTCTTTTGGTAAGATAATTAAACCTATTCATGTTTTGGAAAACGTGTATCTTCCTTTTAAGTCATGTTTACCATTTGTTATCTTCTACTTTACTCTTTCCTTTTGCTATGCACGATATGCTTGACCAGATTAGCTTTTATTTCCTTTTCTTAATTTGGAAAATATATAATGCCTTAATGTTATTATAATGGTAAACTTTCTGTTATTATAAATTGCAGTTGAATGTATATTTTTCTGTTACTATACCAATATAAAAATAGCTTTACTAATATTCTACAATAAATAATGCTGAATGATATTAAAATTAAACAATCCATTGATAATCTGTAATAATCTAAAAACAATAGAAAAAATTTTGAATAACAAACTTCACTTTACAAAAATTTAAACTTTAATATTTATTTTCCTATGTCTTCTTTCCTCTTGGCCCAGAATATTTATGTTTTTATATTTAAGATATAAGATATCTGTGTTGTCACTTTCTATTTCCTGCCCTGATTTTACTAAATAAGTTTATATGTAAATAAATGAATAGTTATATTTACATATATATGAGAATGAATATTTTTACCAAAAATAGTTTATTACTTTATATCAATAGCTACATCAGCCCTAAATTCTGCTAACTATAAAGGATATCAAGGGAAATGGCATAAGAATTGCATTTTGGTTTTAGACATTTCTTTGTTATGAATTATATATACTGAAAATATGTGTATACATGACAAAAGACTCATACTGAATGTACGAACCACATGCAAATCAATAAAAAATAGATAAACAATCCAATAGAAGGGGACACAAAATGAAACATATACTTTAAAAAGGATTACAAGTGACCAATACATATATTGACAAAGTAATCAGCATCGTTACTCATAAGGGCAATGTAAATTAAAACCACTACATGATACTATTTAAAACCTAGCAAAATGGCTACTATGAAATACATTGAGAATGGCAAATATTGACATGGATGTACTGCAGATGGACCTCCTATACATTGCCCTTAGAAGTGAAAATATCCGGTCTTAAGAAACAGTTTGACAGTGCCAACTGCACCCAAACATAGGCCTGTAGTATAAACCAAAATTTTCATTCCTCTTTTTTTACCCTAAGGATGCCATCGAATACATTCTTTCTCATATTACCCAATGACATCGTTAAGAGGATCCCTGAAATAAATTTCTCATAGGTCTTAGTGTCAAAAAGAGCTGTGTTTCCCCCCAAGCAATTGGACTCATTTTTGTTTCATGGGTACAGTGAATCAGGGGCCTGGTAATGGTCCTGTCTTTGTGTTTGCTGCTGGAAAGCTTAGAGCCAAATTGGTGGCCCAGAGACTGAGGTTAAATTACTCTATGCATTTTTCTCTTATTACAAAACATAATTATTGAAGAAAAACTGGAAATTCTGATAAGAAAAAGAACATAAAAATTGCTGTACTCTTCACTACTCCAAGATGCTCACTGTAATTGTTTTGTTGTTTTTCTTATTTTTATTTCTATGCACACGTCCTTTTATTCTTTTTTCAATATTATATATATTATTCATTTTACATATTCATGGGGCACAGAGCTGATTGTCTGCACCTATGCCCAAGATGTGATGATCAGATCGATACTATCTGCATGCCCACTACCAAAAATCACAATTGTAGAGCTAGAGCTAGGGTCTGGAGCTCACAAACCCCTCGAGCCCATTCACAAACCCTTCACACACAGGTCTATGAGCTAGGTAACCGGAAAAAAGGTCCTTGGAGCCTTGGTTGAAGAAAGAATAGTCTTTATTCAGCACACACACATCTAGGAGCTAGGCAGAACAAAGAGAAACTCAGAAACTCAACTACTATGGCAAAGTCCAAAGTGAAACTGAGCAGCTGCCAGCAGAGTAAACATGCTCTATTTTTAGACTCGAGCTCTGCTGTCCAGCTCTGCTACACAAACTGAAGAACACACAACAAACTAAAAAAATACATTGGCACATATGCACACTAACTCCACCCACACACAACTTATTTACAAGAAATGTGCTGCTTGACCCCCAACCAGACCTGAGTTGAGGGAGTCTGGCTAAATTATCCTATTTCCCCCACAACAGTTTTTCCCCATGTCTCCCAATCCATCTCTCTAACCTCCTGCCCCTCCCCCTCCAGCAACCATAGTTCTGTTCTCTCCCTCTGCAAGTCCATTGCACCACTGTGTTTTTTTCTTTCTTTCCTTCTTTCTCTCTTAGCTCCCACTTACGAGTGAGGATATGCAGTATTTTTCCATCTGTACCTGGCTTATTTCACTTAACACAATTTTCTCCAAGCTTATCCATGTTGCTATGAATGGTAGAATTTCATTCTTTTTCATATACCCCTAATAAATGGGTACCTATTTCCATGAAACAAAAAAAAAAAAACCAATCACATATGCACAAATGTTCATATCAGTTTTATTTATAATAGTCCCAATCATGAAAAACAATGCCAATATTCATCAGTCTCAGAATTTATTTATACATTTTGGTGCATTTCTTTCTTTCTTTCTTTCTTTCTTTCTTTCTTTCTTTCTTTCTTTCTTTCTTTCTTTCTTTCTTTCTTTCTTTCTTTCTTTCTTTCTTTCTTTCTTTCTTTCTTTCTTTCTTTCTTTCTTTCTTTCTTTCTTTCTTTCTTTCCTTCCTTTATTTTATTTTTTTAATTTTATTTTGTCAATATACATTGTGGCTGATTATTGCTCCCCATCACCAAAACCTCCCTCCCTTCTCCCTCCCCCCTCCCCCCCAACAATGTCCTTTCTGTTTGCTTGTCGTATCAACTTCAAGTAATTGTGGTTGTTATATCTTCCCCCCACCCGGTTTTGTGTGTGTGTGTGTGTGTGTGTGTGTCTGTGTGTGTGAATTTATATATTAATTTTTAGCTCCCACCAATAAGTGAGAACATGCGGTATTTCTCTTTCTGTGCCTGACTTGTTTCACTTAATATAATTCTCTCAAGGTCCATCCATGTTGTTGAAAATGGCAGTTCGTTTTTATAGCTGAGTAGTATTCCATTGTGTAGATGTACCACATTTTCCGTATCCACTCATCTGATGATGGACATTTGGGCTGGTTCCAACTCTTGGCTATTGTAAAGAGTGCTGCAATGAACATTGGGGAACAGGTATACCTTCGACTTGACGATTTCCATTCCTCTGGGTATATTCCCAACAGTGGGATAGCTTGGTCGTATGGTAGATCTATCTGCAATTGTTTGAGGAACCTCCATACCATTTTCCATAGAGGCTGCACCATTTTGCAGTCCCACCAACAATGTATGAGAGTTTCTTTTTCTCTGCAACCTCGCCAGCATTTATCGTTCAGAGTCTTTGGATTTTAGCCATCCTAACTGGGGTTAGATGGTATCTCAGTGTGGTTTTGATTTGCATTTCCTGGATGCTGAGTGATGTTGAGCATTTTTTCATATGTCTGTTGGCCATTTGTATATCTTCCTTAGAGAAATGCCTACTTAGCTCTTTTGCCCATTTTTTAATTGGGTTGCTTGTTTTCTTCTTGTAAAGTTGTTTGAGTTCCTTATATATTCTGGATATTAATCCTTTGTCAGATGTATATTTTGCAAATATTTTCTCCCACTCTGTTGGTTGTCTTTTAACTCTTTTAATTGTTTCTTTTGCTGTGCAGAAGCTTTTTAGTTTTATATAATCCCATTTGTTTATTTTTCTTTTGGTTGCCCGTGCTTTTGGGGTCGTATTCATGAAGTCTTTGCCCAGTCCTATTTCCTGAAGTGTTTCTCATATGTTTTCTTTAAGAAGTTTTATTGTTTCAGGGTGTATATTTAAATCCTTAATCCATTTTGAGTTGATTTTAGTATACGGTGAGAGGTATGGATCTAGTCTCATTCTCCTGCATATGGATATCCAGTTATCCCAGCACCATTTGCTGAAGAGGCAGTCCCTTCCCCAGTGAATAGGCTTGGAGCCTTTGTCAAAGATCAGATGGCAGTAAGTGTGTGGGTTGATTTCTGGATTCTCTATTCTATTCCATTGGTCAGTGTGTCTGTTTTTATGCCAGTACCATACTGTTTTGGTTATTATAACTTTGTAGTATAGCTTAAAGTCAGGTAGTGTTATGCCTCCAGCTTTATATTTTTTGCTCAGCATTGCTTTGCCTATGCGTGGTCTTTTATTGTTCCATATAAATGACTGGATAGTTTTTTCCATTTCTGAGAAAAATGTCTTTGGAATTTTGATGGGGATTGCATTGAATTTGTATATCACTTTGGGTAGTATGGACATTTTCACTATGTTGATACTTCCAATCCAAGAGCATGGGATATCTTTCCATCTTCTTGTATCCTCTCTAATTTCTCTCAGCAGTGGTTTGTAGTTCTCATTATAGAGATTTTTCACCTCCTTGGTTAACTCAATTCCTAAGTATTTTATTTTTTTGGTGGCTATTGTAAATGGGTAGGCCTTCTTGATTTCTCGTTCTGCATGTTCACTATTGGAGAAAAGAAATGCTACTGACTTTTGTGTGTTGATTTTGTATCCTGCTACTGTGCTGAAATCATTTATCAATTCCAACAGTTTTTTTGTAGAGGTTTTAGGCTGTTCGATATATAGGATCATGTCATCTGCAAACAGGGACAGTTTGACTTCATCTTTTCCAATCTGGATGCCTTTTATTTCCTTCTCTTCTCTGATTGCTCTGGCTAGTACTTCCAACACTATGTTGAATAGGAGTGCTGAGAGTGGGCATCCTTGTCTGGTTCCTGTTCTTAAAGGAAAAGCTTTCAGCTTTTCCCCATTCAGGATGATATTGGCAGTGGGTTTGGCATATATGGCTTTAATTATGTTGAAATACTTTCCCTCTATACCTAACTTATAGAGGGTCTTTGTCATGAATGAGTGCTGAACTTTATCAAATGCTTTTTCAGCATCTATAGAGATGATCATATGGTCCTTATGTTTGACTTTATTAATATGGTGTATCACATTCATTGATTTGCGTATGTTGAACCAACCTTTGCATCCCTGGGATGAATCCCACTTGATCGTGATGAATAATTTTACGTACGTGTTGCTGTATTCTGTTTGCTAGTATTTTAGTGAGGATTTTTGCATGTATATTCATCAAGGATATCGGCCTGTAGTTTTCTTTTTTGGTTATATCTTTACCTGGTTTTGGTATCAGGATGATGTTTGCTTCATAGAATGTTTTTGGGAGATTTGTGTCTGTTTCAATCTTTTGGAATAGTTTGTAAAGAATCGGTGTCAATTCCTCTTTGAATGTTTGGTAAAATTCTGCTGTGAATCCATCTGGTCCTGGGCTTTTCTTTGTTGGGAGCCTTCTGATAACAGCTTCAATCTCCTTTATTGTATTTGGTGCATTTCTAAACACAACATGGTGAATCTTACAGGTATAATAACTGTAATGCAGTCACACACAAGAGAGTAATACACTATCTAATTCCATTTATATGACATACAAGAACTGGCAGAACTACTGCATGGTCATAGATATTAGAATAATAATTACCTCTGGGTGAGATATTAACATAGAAGAGGCATAAGAAATCGTGCTACCCTGTTGGCAGTGTTCTGTATATTGAACTGAGTATTGTTACACAAGTGTTTATACATGTAAATTAATTGAGCTGTGTTTTAGTCTGTTTTGTGTTGCTATAACAGAAATAACTGAGATTGGGTAATTTATAAGGAAAAAAGTTTTATTTGGCTTACGATTCTGAGACAGCTGCATCTGGCACAGGCCTCAGGCTGTTTTTACTCATGGCGGAAAGTGGCAGGCAGCCGGTGGGTACAAGTAGATCACAAGGCGAGAGGAAGAGAGAGAGAGAGGAGGTGCCAGGGTCCTATATACAACAAGCTCTCACGGGAACTAATAGAGCGAGAACTCACTCATTACCCCTCCTCCCCCAGGGAGAGCATTAGTCCAGTCATGAGGGATCTGTCCCCATGACGTAATCATTTTCCAACACTGCCACATTGGAGAACAAATTTCCACATGAGTTTGGAAGGGACAACACATCCTAACTCCATCAAGCTGTATAGTTGGTATTTTCCCTCTTGTATACATAAATTACACTTCAACATTTAAAAAACAGGAAATGTAAAATATCCTTTCTTTTAAAAATGTATATCAGGGCTATGTGGATTAAACGGATGATTACATTAGATGTGGGTGGCTGTGAACAGCTCTTTAGTTGATACCTTATATATTTTCTGCTTAGATGACTAGTTTAAATAGAGTTGAAACAGTTTCTCTAGCACTCCAAATATATCAAATTATTTAACATTTTAAAGTTAATATAATTTGCAGCTAGGTATCTCATATTTTTTATTCTGTTATTCCATATAACTGTACAGATGGAATTTGCTCAAGAGGAGTCCAAGAAATGAAAAATTGCAAAGAATTGTGTATAAATAGGTATTCACAAAATCACTATTGTCATCTACCCAATCTTATAACTTTGGGGGATAGTACAGAACCCAAAATTATGCATACTGCCATTTTTCTGTAATGTTATCACCATAAACTTATCCTCTATATATTGAATCTTCTATATTCAAAGAATTTTTCAATCTCACAAAAACACTGACAATTAATATGACATAACAACATGTATTTGTTATAGAACAGTATATTTCTTAGTTATTTTTCTATGCCCATGTCGTTTTATTCTTTTTTAAATTTTTTAAAAATTTTATATATATTTTGTCTTCAGACTTTTTTTAAACATGTCCTTACCATTTAAAAACTTGCTTTAATCCTTGAAAAAAGCAATTCAAATAAAAATAAAAATGAAATAGTATTTGTCTTCCCAGTAAAAAATATGATCACTTATAAAAAAAATTCTCAAGTTTCCTTTCTAGGCATAGGTACATTTCTAGCTACATAAAATTGAAGCTAGAGAGCGAGACAGAACTATTTTCAAAGGCAAAAAGATCTTAAGAATTTTGTTATAGAAATATAAAGCATTTATAACATGATAATACTTTATTTCCTTCTTTATCAGATAAACTATTTTTATCACAATGCAAAGACATAAATTATTGATTTTTATCAAAAATCTTTTTAAAATAATATTTTTCATGATTGTAGGTACCTTGTTACCACCAATGGCATGTGAAGTTGTTTACAAAGGAACATTTAGCAGTCTTTATGAGATTTGACTCTTAAAGCAGCACATCACGTTTTTATTTGAAACATCTTATGGCTTATCAGCTCATAACTACCATGTCATGTCATCTCCTGTACATTTGTTTCCATATTTGTCATTTTAAACCTTACGTTCCTATCTATATTGTCTGAAATGTATGAGGCATACGCATGAATATTTTCTTGCTTTATCTCATATAGCTCTCCTAATCTCTTTTCATCTAACCACATATATTGTATAATAAATGTTTTCATTAGTAAAATAAAATACTACACATATGTGTTAGTTGTAAATTTTTCAACATGCTTATGGTATATTATAATTCTAAATGTGCACATTACTAATGTGCTAATTTTTAACAGATATACAGGATTTCTGTACATAATTTCATTAATATTACATGAAGTTATAAAAGTGACAGGAATTTGTGCAGAATTATGTTCATCTTAAAATGTAAAATCACATCAATCATGGTTTGGAGTGTAAATAATAAATATAAACTTTTTGCTCACTATGAAAAGAATAAAAATATGAGAGTTTTATATTCAAGTATCACCATTAGAGAAGAAAAGCAACCCTCTAATTACAAAACATTGTAAAAGTCCTTAGGTATGCATTAGGATTGCAAGAAATATTTTTATATAGTATAGAGTCATGCTGATGGCAAATTCACAAAAAAGAGAAAGAATAAAAGCATCTGACTGGAGAATCAAAGATCAATTTATAATTACCCCAAATAGTGGCTAACACAAAAAATAACATAATAGAGATTTTAGGAAAAATAATATCAACAATTTAGAAAATATATGGTAAAATGTTTATCATGTCCTAAGTATTTTAAACGTTTTTACATCTATGTGTAACTTTCTACTTAATGTAATTACCTTTTACAAATTCCATTTTCTTGATAAATGTTTTAAATTAAGTCTGTTGTTAGCTATTTACTTCTATTTGAAGAGAATCTTTGTTTTTCTTTTCATAAGATTACTTATCTAGATAAACATTTCAAAATATTTCAAATTAACTTTAATTTGAAATGTTAGTTTTAATAAAAAATTAACATTTAATGCTATTCAATACCAGGCACTGTGTAAAATAAATGTGAAAAATGCAAAAAAGTTTAAACTGTAGGATGGCTATAGGTTTTTGGAATATTTGTTCCATTTCTCTTCCATTCCTCCTCGTTTCACACAGAAAATATGAAGTTTTTATGACTGCCTGAAGTCCGTATGATCAAATCCAGCTTGATTTGTACAAAAGTTACCTATATGTTTTCTCTCCTGTACACTCAGTCTGCTCAAGCTGTGGTGGTTCCCTTGCTTTTTCTCAAGCAGGTTATGTGCTCTCAGGTCTTATAGCCTCAGACTGCCTGTAACTTCTTTCTAGACCATTCTTCCTCTGAAATTTTCATGACCAAATTCCTCACTGCTTTTATGCCTTTTCTCTAATTCCTTAGTGAGGCTCCCCTGAGCACCTCCAGCCCCTCCACACACACACACATAATCTTGACTTCCTTTATCATGCTCTTCTTTATCTTTTTCCACATTTTTCCTTCTGTCACATGATAAATTTTTTTACTTATTCATTTTGCATATTGATTATTACCTCCTCCCCAACACAAAGGAATGGAAATTTTATGTGGGCAAGAATCTGTGATTGATTCCAAGTATCTAAAATACAGTAGGTGCTCAGTAAGTATTTGTTTTCTATTGAAAATAGATGGACATAATAGTATCTATCGCAAAGTTTCAGTCTGAATAAACAACAGTTCTATATAATTACTACTGTGAAAGATCCATCAAAGGCTTCTGGTCAAGATGTCAGCATAGACAGTCCCCAGCATCACTCTGTCCCACAAATAAACCAATTTACAACTATAAAAAAGCAACAACAGCCAAGCTGGGTCTGGTAGAGCTCAGGGGAAAAGGAGCAGAGACCTACAGAATGAATGAAGGTGGGAGAAGCCATGATGAGAGAAAGAAAAAAACACTCTGACCATTTTGTGCCATGGCCACTTTAAGGCTGGAGCTACTGAGTACATGGAGCAGGAGCTGGCAAAATCCACAGCTGTGCCCTTCGCATGCAGTTGTTTAGAGGTGGCAGGGGAGAAGAGGGCCTTGGTGGCCCCCAGGCCAGCAAGATCACTAACAGGGTTCCCATGGACCCACAAAGGAGAGAGGAGCTGCCACAACAACTGAAGAAAAGGAGCCATTCAGAGGCCAGAGAGTAATCACAAGGGACTGATGCATGGCCTGTTCCATGGGAAGTGTTTGCAGCATGGGCGGTGGGGAAGTTGGGCCTACCTGGGGAACACTGGGGCACGGCAAGGGCAGCTGATTTCTCCCCAATTAGCACAGGACTACTCAGAGGAGAATGTTCAGGAATATAGAATTGCATGGGGTGCAGTTTGATGAAAAGACTCAGGTCCAGATCAGAGTTTCTGCACAACCCAGGTGCACCAGATCTCTGGAGAGCTGGAAGTACCTATAAAGTCAACCAGTAAAACCTGGGCTGCACAAAAAGCCTTCCCTAGGGAATCAGCAGCAAAGCAGCAATATAGCTAAACCACACAGCTCAAGTTCTGGTCCCCATAGGAAGTTTCCCCATTTTAGAAGTAAGCAAAGGACAAAATATTACTTACGGCCCAGGCACACTGACAGCACCTTGGGCCTCCCAGGGACCTGAGGCATGGGGCCGAGGACTGGACCCCCCCTCCCACAACCACTGCCAGTGCCAAGGAGCATGCCAAAAACATCATCTCCTTGTGGGTGGCCCACCACAGCCACCACAATAACCACAGCTGTCACAAAAGGAGCTAGACACCACAACCACCACGTAGATGGTCCACCAGCCACTGGAGTGCTTTGACACAAGGAGAGTCACCAGCAGAGACCAAAGAAAAGAAAAAGATTTCTCTCTCCACAAAGCCCATTCCAGAATGACAGAAGAAGCATCTGCTCTACGATAATATTTGGGGACCTGATCACACCTCTCAGCATTGGACAGATCATCTAGGCAACAAATCAACAGAGTAACCATTATTTTTAAAGAAGGAGAGGAGAAATCTAGGGTAATTAGAGGGGTGTGGAGGAAGATGAGAATGGGGAGAGATTGGACAAGGGGCATGAAGAATAAGTACAATTCGTAACAACATATATGCCAGTAATATTGATTTCATCACCATATGTCAATGTTGAACCCCCAAAGTATGTATAATCAATTACGATTCAATAAATTTTTTTAAAAAACCCATCAAAATTTTAAAAGTTTCCATATATATGCTAGCTACATCCTCTTCTGCCATTACATAATAATTTACGTATTTCTACTTGGTAATTCAATACAATATTTTTTTGTCAAGGTAAATGCTTCTAAGTGGAACTATTTTTACTCTTTACAAAATTTTTAGAAAATTTAAAGTGTCAATTAATTTAATGGTGCCAGGGATTAACATATGCACACTAGTTGTATACAAATTACATTACTCTTCATAAAAGCAGAAATATGTGAGTCAGATTCTGCCCTAATTATCTAGTTGATGCATTCTAGTCCTTTTTTGTTATTGTTGTTCATTTTATGTGTCACTCATAACAAACTTTTCAGATCATTCTAAAACCAGGAGGAATTTTGTCCAGACTAGAAGTGGGATTTTTTTTTAGATAAAGAGAGGCATAGCATTACAGTAGCCAGCATTGAAATAGCATACACATAATATGTACAAGAGTCAGAATACTAAGATCCATTTATCTATATTTATTTATCAATCATCTGTCTATATCTATTTATCTATTATATCTGTATAGGTGTAAATTCTGTCAATTTATATACACATACAAAGCATGTAATATAAGAAGCACATTAGTCAGAACAGAAAGATGCATATGCATAAATGCATATACAGATATACAGTTAAGGGACGGCAGATAGGTCAATTTTTTGATAGGCACTTAGATAAGTAGAAAGTCAGGTCAACTCTTTTGAAAGATGAAATAGAATTCTCTGAATAAGTAAAAGCACTCAAATCAGTTGATTCTATCAAGTTGAAATTGAAAAATTGATTGAATGCATGTATTAAAATGACTTATGCTTGATTTTTCTCTCTTGGAGATAGAGCCTTTGATAAATAAAATAGTTTAAGACATCAATTGTATTGAGAAGTAGGGCAAAGGATTCTGTGAACACTCAAACAGCAGTGCAAGATTGAGTTATGCCAGCTAATGTCAAGTTTGGTCAGACAGCTCATGGTTTCAGCACAACATAAAGTTGTTTAGTTGGTTCTGAAACCAAACTGCACACATTCAGGTCACCCTGAGTGATTGCAGTGCCACCAAGAGAAAACAAGCTGAGATTCATTGCAATCATATTGTGGGGCAGGGAACCCCAGAGGTCTTTTTGGGCAATGTGGTTTCAGCTGAAAATTTTATGAAAGCCCTAGGCAGGAAGAAAAATCCAATCTGCCCTGAGAAAAGTTGGGAATTGCAGCCACTCATATGAATTCTCAGTCATCCTATTAAAGCTAAACAGATTTTTTTTTTTCTTTTAGAAGATTGAACCCAGACAACCTGCATGAGAATAACTTGGGTGCTCATTTAAAATGTACATTAATCAACCCCTCTACAATTTCACTGTATTCAAGTCTCTTCGGGGGCCTGGTCATCTGCAAGTAAATAAATATTACATGTAATATGTGCACACTGCATTCAAATATCATTGAACTAAATTATAAAAGTTCTTGAGAACAATTAATGATTTTTTTCTTTGTTTCTTTGTATCCTCGATGACTAGCTACTTTATGGCAAATTATTCAAATATATTTTTGAGAAAATCCATTGTTTCATGGTTACAAACTTTTGGCTTCTATGAATTTTTTTTTCATAAAGGAAGAAGAAAATGGGCAGGATTCAGTCCTTAAAAAGTGAGACATATTGAAAGAAATCCTTTTTTTTTGCCCTGTTTATTTTTCCTGAGGTCAGTCTCTCGTTTGCCTTGCACGAAATAAATACAGCTAAAATGGAAAACAACAGTGTTTTTTGGTTGAGGAATTACACGTCAAACTTCAGTGATACCAGAACAGCTGGAAATTGAAAGTAATGTAGAATAAAGAGGGCCACAAAATAGAGTATTCCAAAAATCTGTGTAAAGATTGTCTTCAAACCTTGGCTTTTGCTAGAAATGTATATTTAAGGAGTAACAAACTATGCTAGGCTAAGGATTCACGATACATAGTGGAAAGCACTTCCTGAAGGCTGAAAAAGATGAACAAAAATTTCAAAGCTGCTCTGTGCTAGAGAGTAGGGCTGGGTAAATACCTCTGGCTTTTCATGTAAACCCTAGATTTGCCAAGTCTAGGCCCATGTTAAAGAGTTACTTTAGGACTCAGGGAAAAACCACAATAACCACTGCAAATTAAAGCCTAAAACCAAGGCCCCACAAGATCTTGGTATTCATCTGTAATTTAAAATCATGCTGGAGAAATATCCAATACTCTTTAATACTGTTTAAATGATAATACAATCTAGAGATCTAGAGACTACAACATATACATCATAATGTCAAATATAAAATAAAAAGTTACTAGAAATGTGAAGAAGCAAAAATGTGACCCACAATCAAGAAAAATAGTAGTGAATAGTGGTAGACTTCCAGGCAATCTGTTATTGGAATTAGAAGAGATGAGGACAGCTAATAACTATTTTAAAGCACGTACAGTTAAAAATGATATGATGAGTATAAAATATATATTTTCAGACTAGAGATGAAAATTCTATTGAATATCCAAATAAAACCCTTAAACCTGAAACATTCATATCTAAAAATTAAAAATTCATTGGATAGGATTAAAAGTTGATTGAACAATGTAAAACAATGTACTAGCGAACTTGAATACAAGTCAATGGAAATGATACAAACTGAAATACGTAAAGAAAAATATGTGTAAAACAATGAGCAGAGCCTGAGTAGGTTATGGGACAGTATCAAACCATCTAGTATACTTGGAATTGGAATAGCAGGAGAGGAGGAAAGGAATGGGGCAGAATAATTATCTGAAGAAATTTGGATGTAAATTTTCCTAACTTGATTATGAGTATGATTTATTGCCATTTACTTAGACATTGACTTTGTCAGTGTAACCATTGAATGTCATTGTATAACACTTTCAGCAAAAACTGACACAAGTGAACACTTTATACCACAAAATGTGTCTAGACTGGGGACTTGAACTGAAAACTGAGCACATCTTTACTTCAGACCCTGCCTTTCCTTAATCTGGCTAACTTTATATTGTATATGAGCCTATGAATGGAACATATTTGTATTTTTGTATTTATGTGTGACAGTTTTGTGGATGTATAAAAAAGAAGCATTTCATTCTTTTTTTAAAAATTTATTTTATTTATTGAATCAAAATCTATTATACATATTTTGGGGTTTGAACATTGAGATGTGTTGATTATATCAATATTACTAGCATATATATAGTTACAAATCGTAATTATTCTTTACGTCCCTTGTCCAACCTCTCCCCTTCCCCCATTCCCTCCCTCTCCAACCTCTAATTGTCCTAGGTTTCTTCTCTCCTTCTGAAAGAATAATGGTTACTCTGTTAATTTGTTGCCTAGAATCTGTCCAATGCTGAGAGATGTGATCAGGTCCCCCAATATTATCATAGAGCAGATGCTTCTTCTGTCACTCTGAAATGGGGTTGGTGGGGAGAGACATCCTCTTCTTCTTTGTCTCTGCTGGTGACTCTTCTTGTAAGAATGCACTCCAGTGGTTGGCGGACCATCTGCGTAGTGGCTGTGGCATCTAGCCGCTTTTGCAGCAGCCATGGTTATTGCGGTGGCTGTGGTGGGCCACCCACGTGGAGGTGCTGTTTTTGGCATGCTCCTTGGCATTGGGGGTATGCCTGATTGTGGGGTGTGTTTGGTCTCCTTCTCCATGCCTCTGGTCCCTGGGCAGGCCCCAAAGCACTGGCGCCATGTGCCTGGTTGTGGGAGAGGGGTCCAGTCCCCTTCTCCTTGCCTCGGGTCCCTGGGTGGGCCCTGAGGTACTGGTGCAGTGTACCTTGTTGTGGGAGGAGGGTCTAGTTCCTGGCTCCACGCCTCGGGTCACTGGGCGGGACCCAAGGTGCTGGCGTGGTGTGCCTGGTTGTGGGAGGGTGGTCTGGTCCCCTTCTCCATGCCCTGGGACCGTGGGCCGGCCCCGAGGTACTGGCTTGGTGTGCCTGGTTGTGGGAGGGTGGTCCAGTCCCCTTCTCCATACCCCGGGTCCCTGATGGCATGTTGTGCCTGGTTGTGGGAGGGTGGTCAGGTCCCCAACTCTTTTTATGGATGAGTAGTATTCGATTGCGTATTGGAGAAACATGGATGAGTTTAGAGAAAATTATGTTAAGTGAAATGAGCCAGGCACAGAAAGAGAAACACCACATATCCTCACTCATAACTGGGAGCTAAGAGAGAAAGGAAGGAAAGGAGGAAGAAGAAAAGAAAGAAAAAAAGAAAAGACCACAATAAAACTATGAACTTTCAAAAGGAGAGAACAGATTTATACTCACTAGTGGTGGGAAAGAGAGAGGGGCAAGGGGTTACGGAGTAACTGGGTAAGGGACACAAAGAAAAATTACAATTTGTAACGGTGAACATGTTAATAATATTGATTTGATCATCATGTACTGTACACAAATACTGATAGTCAACTCTGTACCCCCAAAATATGTACCATCAAATGTTTCAATTCAAAACTAAATTTTGTAAAGAAACATTTCACTGAAAAGCTGCAATTCTACTACTCTGCATTAAAAAGAATGAAATTCTCCCATTCGTAGCAATATGGATGAGCCTGGAGAAATTTTATGTTGAGTGAAATAAGCAAAGCATAGAGGGAAAAATACTGCATGTCCTCACTCATAAGTGGGAGCTAAGAGAGAAAGAAGAAAGGAAAGAAAGAACAGTGGTGCATTGGACTTGCAGAGGGAGAGAGAGCATACCTACAGATACAAAGTGGAGTGGGGGGGAAGTGGGGGAGAGGGAGGCTGGGGACAACTGGGTGGAGGACACGGGGTACAAATGCAATTGTGGTAATGGGCATGCTGCCAGTATGAATCTGGCCTTCACATCTTGGGCACAAGGGGTGACAATCAGTTCTGTATCTCATGAATATTCATAACAAATAACATGAAAAGAAAGAAAGAAATAAGGCAAACTAGGAAAGAGGAATACCCCATGTTCTCTCTTATAACTGGGTGCTAAGAAAGAAAGAAAGTAAGAAGGAAAGAAAGAGAGAGAAAGAGAAAGAAAGAAAAAAGAAAGAATGAAAGAAAGAAAAAGAAAAGATCATAACAATTCATTGAACTTTCAGAAGGAGAGAACAAACCTAAGGTACCGGAGATGTGGGATGGCAAGAGGGGATTTGGGGAGGAATAGGTCGGGTAAAGGGCATAAAGAAAAATCATAATTTGTAATAATGAATATGCTAATAATAATAATTAATAAGTAAATAAATTAGGTATAAATTTAAAAAGCTGCAATATTAGTGTGAAATATTAATAGTTGATTGTGAATTCACAAAAGAGGAGCAGCCTTAACTCTACCAGTGATCATTCAACAGCAAAAGCAACAGCAGCGGTGAGCTCTTTCTGATTATTTTTCTGAAAAATAGTATTAACACTACTTGATAAGACTAACATAGCACCATGGTTCTTATATTAACACATTGGAGTTTGAAGAATGATTCAAAGGAAAAAAAATACATTTTTGAATTATTGAGATGCAGTAAAACTTAAATTAGTTTGAATCTTACATATATTTGAGCTTATTCATATGCTAACCTCATTATTATTAATGTAACCATTAAATTTAGGATATTGCACATTGAAAATATTGATTTCATTATTTATTATCTTTTGGTTTATTTTATCAATCTCTTGTATGACATAACGTAAAAGTAGTAACATTGCAACTTGGAACACATTTGTGTTAGAAGACTCTTTCAATTTTTAAAATAAATAATTTATTTAATTATTTAATTATAACATGGACTTGAGAAATCTTGTATGTTTAAAACAACAGATAAGGGGCTGAGCCCATGGCGCACTTGGGAGAGTGCGGTGCTGGGAGCGCTGCGACGCTCCCGCCGCGGGTTCGGATCCTATACAGGAATGGCCGGTGCACTCACTGGCTGAGTGCCAGTCACGAAAAAAGACAAAAAAAAAAAAAAAAAAAAAAAAAAGCCCAGATAAGTAAAAGGTATAATTGAAGATCCTGAAAAGAATATGAAAGTTATTTTACTTTTGAGTTACTTTGCCCATCATGTCATTCCTCAGGTTCTTTATTATAGTTTAAATAAGCTATTAAGGTTTCTTTTTAAACAGTTTTACATACACTGTATGTATAGTTCCTGCAATCTCTATCATATCTTCTTGGTCTAGGAATGAGTATCTGACCCAGACAGTGGTCTATATTTGTCCAATGGTTTAAGAATTGATGCAAAAAACTTTTAGTCCTTTAGAATTGTTGCATGTTAGGTATCTAACTGCGAAAGCAGATTCTCATTCAGGGCATTCAAATTCAAGATATGGATGCCAGTTAGTTGGAAATGTTGGAGCAAAAGAGGCATACATAGAGGGAAGCTGAGTGGAGCACTAGAATCAAGTAGCTCAGACGTCTATTCGTGAATCTCTTCAACTGCTGGGGAAGTTGTTGAGTCATAAAGAATTTGGTCATATTCTCATAAACTTTGAGAATATTGACATAGCTACTAATATAGATGCTTGTATTAGTGATATAAACTTTTTTTCAGATTATATTTTGTCCCTTAAAATTGAGTTTAAATTACACTGACAAGCATATGAGCAAAATGTGAAAGAAATTTCTCTTAATATATTGATAATACATTAACAATGTAAATTTGTAGGGGTATATTTTAATTGTTAGTTGGTTATTTAATCGTATATTTTAATCGTTAATATTTTACTGTTTATCATATTGTAATATATGATATAGAAATATGTGAGAAATTACATTTAATAACTTTTCAGTCATCCTGTACTCTAATTGTCTTTATGTGAATATGTATTTTGTGTATTTTTATTCACATGAAACCCAGACAGTACTTGAAATTTTTTTCTCGTTAATTTTGGTGACTGACAGATCAGGCCTAATTAAGTTAATACCAACAAGTTGGAAAAGTTCTGAAACAGTAAGTACACCTTGAGCTATAAGAGCCTGTTTTTAAGTGGATTTTAATGGATACATCAGTATATTTGAATGGCAAAGTCTAAATAGTCATGCTTAAGCCCTAGAGAAAAGATTAGTTTGTGTGTGTGTGTAGTATGTAATAATATGGCCCTTGTGGAATATTTTTATTAGCATATTCATTATTACAAATTGTGATTTTTCTTTATGCCCTTTACCCAACCTATCACTCCTCAAAACCCCTCCCTCTCTACCTCCGAATCTCTAGTATACTTAGGTTTGTTCTCTTTTTTCTGAAAGTTCAATGCATTGTTGTGGTCTTTTCTTTCTTTCTCTCTCTCTCTCCCTCCACCCAATTATGAGTGGGAACATGTGATATTTCCCTTGTCTGGCTTATTTCACTTGACAATTTTCTCCGTACTCATCCATGCCACTGCAACTGGCAGAATTTAATTCCTTTCTATGGCTGAGTAGTATTCCATTGTGTATATATGTTACATTTTCCTTATCCAATCATCCATCAATGGACACTTAGATTAGTCCCATATTTTGGCTTTGTAAATAGAGCTTCAATGAACATGGGAGTACAGGTATCCCTTTGACATGATGATTTCCATTCCTTTGGATATATGCCCAGTAGTGGGATTGCTGAATGATATGGTAGTTCTAGCTTAGTTATGTGAGAAACCTCAATACTGTTTTCCATAATGGCTGTGTTAATTTCCAGTCCCACCAATAGAGTAGAAGAGTTCTCCTAATTTATTTTTTTCATTGACAAGTAAGAATGGTATGTATTTATAGTGTAAAGCATGATGATCTGATATATGTATACATGCAGAATGGCTAAATCAAGCTATTTAGAGTGCATTACCTCACATACTTATTTTTTGTAGTAAGAACATAAAATCTACTCTCTTAGCAATATCCAAATACGCAATACATTGTTATTAACTATAGTCACTATGATGTACAATATATTTCTGGAACTTGTTCTGTATAGCTAACTTAAATTTTGTATCCTTTTATCAACATTAAAAACATTTAGCCTCTTTGGAATCTTTGACTTTTAAGTGTCTTTAAGACTGAAATAGATCTTACGCCAGAAAATATGTCTCATGTCAGGAAGAGACATCTGGCATGAGCTACCGCATTTATACCTAAGAAAAACTGCAGGGCTAAATACACTTCAAAAAGTTTGGGTACTTACAGCAAAAAGATTAAATAAATAAACAGCCACAAAAAGCATACTATAAATCTTTATCTTTGTCTTTCTAGAAGGGGTTTTTAGTGATTAATTATGTTAGTTACACAATGTATACAAAAAAAATGAAATTTCAAAGATTGTGTGATTGCTCTGACCTAAACCAAATTCTAAGAAATTCAGAACTCCACAGTGGTCTACTAGCTATATGGTCCACTTGCTATATAGATAAGGTACTAAATCAAATATGACTTAAATTCGCATCATGGTAGACTAGGGAGTACTGGAATGCATACTGATATTATTTTCTCAGTTTCTGAAAATTTATTTGGAATAGACACTCTAAAAAATTGGTAAAAAAAAAATCCATACACATACATACATACACATATATGTTTCTTAACTCAAAGAGAAAATTTATGTTTGGTTTTGGTTGATTTTTTTTTTTTTTTTTTTTTTTTTTGGTAGGAGGAGAATTATATGGAAGCTTCTGGAGTTGTAATTCCCCAACAAAAGAGTAAAAAAAAAAAAAAAATCCATATCACTAGTAGTACTAAAGAGATTAGAGAAAAAATAAATAATAAAATGTCATATATCTGCTACCTGAAAAGATTCACCTCTGAAAATGACAGTGGATTTAAGAGTTTTAATCTAGTCATGATTCCAAATGCTAGAGATTCTTTCCTGTTTGAGGCAGGCGGGAGGAGCCATGACATTTGTATAAGTTATTGATTGAATTGGCAGATATGTTCTTTCTAATTCAATAATCATAGAATACCAGAATCTTCACGTGACCACCCTACTAAGACACCAATACACACACACATCATTTTTTTGCAACAGGGTATTTACAGCCATTTGACTCCATACTGATTTATCTCACAGAATTATTAATTATCTAGTCACCCTACAGAACATGATACTGGCAAAAACTCAAGAGTACAAATTTTAAAAAATGCTTGTAGGACTCAATAGGACCTGTGAATACACAGTGTAAGAAATAAATATCAAGAAAAAAACAGAAAACTCTTTATTCAATAAAGATTCTGAAGTTCTGGTAGTCTACGGCCAGAGGACTCTCCCTTTCAGAATGAAATTGATATTGCTTCCCTTTTGCATGCTATCACTAAGAAAGAGGGGCAGCAGCCATTTGTGGATCTTACTGAAAATTTAAAAAGCATGTATCTAATTTTAAAGAGCATCTGTGTAATGTGTATAACTCAAACTTATTTATCAGGTGACATGGAACAGATGAAAGTCTTCCAACTTCACAAGGCTATAGTCCAAGCATTTCTGTTACATGAATTTTACCCAGAGGAATCATTTGTTCTGTATTTGTGTGTGAAATATCAGAAGGCTGTATGCAATCTGTCTCAAACCACAAAAAGAAAATGACTATGGATATCACTAGGATTTGGAAAAAAATCCTTGCTTTTTGGTGAGCAGTTTGTGAGAAACAATTTCTGGCTTGCTTATGGGCCCTAGTATAGCTCTGAATGTCTGCATGTGAGCCTCATTTCTAGTGCAAGATGTCCACGACAAATTCTAAGGTACCTCTTTTAGTTTGTTGTAATGTCTACTGTTCCCAGGAAAATTCACTTCACTACTAAATGGTCATGTCACATGTGAGAGTTGGTTTTAGGATGTTCTGAATGCATAGTAATTCACATAAGAAAATTTCAAATTCTCCGCATGCCTTCAATTGGTTGCATTGTCAGCACCCTTTCATGCACACTCATTATGTTATCTGAACTCCCCAGTGATCAGGTGACTGAAAAGAAACACATCTGAGCTTGTTTTATAGATAGTTCTACAAGATATGTAGTTACGAGGTAGAAATACACCATTATAATGGCAATTCCTGTATTTTCTCTAATTTCCTTCTCTTACCCTCTCTTTATTCAAAGTATGTGTTATTTTAGTTTCTTTTCAAAAAGTAAATGCCAAGACAGATTTTTAAAATGTATGAGATTTATTAGGGTAAATTCTGAAGATAATGAAGCAGGAGGTAGGAAGAGGAGACATGGAAAGTTTACACATTGAAACACAGGTTATATCTGGGAAAATAAGAAAGAAAAAATGTCTATGATGAACTTTAGAGTGCAGTGCAGGTCAACCAAAAACATGTGGTTTTATGAGACTCATAAAAAGTGTTTCCTGTTAGGAAGACATGGGCTGATTCTACTACTCCTGCCATGTTCAGGCATTGGCTTTGTTTGAATACAGTGCTGGAACCAAAGCAGATGAGTTTGTCAGTCAACTCTGCTCATCTCAGTAGGTTCCACAGAAAGATCTGAGTGCACACCTCCATAACTACCATGTACAATTTCCTCTTGAAAGGGGGGAGATGATTTCTAATGCAATCCCATATGGTTTACTGTATTCTAAACTTTAATATTTTTAAGCATATTAGCCAAGATTTCTCCTTCACAAGCCTCAGTACACCAGCCCTTTCTTATCTGGTCCATGGCTATAGAGTAGGTACTTATCAACACTAAAACTAAGTACCTTTGTAACACTGTGACTTCACCATTAGACCCTCTGTTGGGTTTTCTGCCTGTGTTCTTGCTGGATAAAATGCAGAGCTCTTTAAATGCTGCAGTGGTGGCATTCTGGCTTTCATACTCTGTTCTGAGCTGATAGTTGGCTAACCTGGTGTGTTTATTTTCTAAAGATTCTCCACTTCACAATAGTGAAATTATTCCACAATGCTTCATTTTCCTCCGTATCTCTCATGTGTTAGAGCTATTGCATAAATCAGTGCATCCCAGTATATCTGCAACTTATCCCTATTGTGGGGAAAATAGAATAATTTAGTCAGTCTCCCTAGGCTCAGGTCTGGCTGGGGGGTCAAGTAGCACATTTCTTGTAAACGAGTTGTGTGTGGGTGGAGTTAGTGTGCATGTGAACCCATGTATCTTTCTAGTTAATTGCTTTTGTGTGTTCTGCAGTTTGTGAAGCAGGCTGGCAGCAGAGAGCTTGCATCTTACAATAGAGCATGTTTACTCTGCTGGCAGCTGCTTAGTTTCGGTTTTTCTTTGGATTTTTCTGGTAGCAGTTGAGTTTCTGAGTTTCTCCTTTGTACTGCCTAGCTCCTAGCGTTGTGTGTGCTGAATAAAGACTGTTCCTACGTCAGCCAAGGCTCCAAGGACCTGTTTGCCAGTTACCTGGTTCATAGACCTGCGTGTGAAGGGTTTGTGTATGGGCTCGAGGGGTCTGTGAGCTCCAGACCCCAGCTCTAGCTCTACAATTGGCGTAGTCAGCAGGATTATGCTACACCTATTTGTTACACGTGAGAGCCTTCATAATTGTGAAGACACAGCACTGATATGGGGCTATCAATACTACAATTACCTGATAGCAATAATTTTCTAAATTATCAGCTACTTCATTGATAAATTGTAATTCCAGAATATTTTTCATAATCTTTTTCTAATTCCTCACATTACGTCTGATACTGAGTGTTTTTGTTTGATTTTCCCAGGTACAGAGCCTGAGACAAGAATTCAGCTGCAAGTGGGTTATCTGCGAGGTGTTCTTAGAAAATACTGGGAGGAGTGGAAAAGTGAAAAAGGAGAGGTAAGGATGTCAAGATAAAGTGCATTGTCAAGCTAGTTACCCATGTGGACAATTGGATCTCTATCTTTCTGAGAAGTTAGGGGGCAGTGTAGAACATGAGCTTTCTAGTTATCCCACCACAGAGGTAGGAAAGCTGAGGAACTTATCTACCAACTCTCTGTCATTGTGTGAGTAAGAACTACCACTGTCAATAACACTTCAGCAATTCTTGCTTGACGTGTACTTAAAAGAGGAATGGTTCTGTGTCCAGAAAAACTACCTCAGGAAACATGAGTTCACATCAAGAAGCTTTTTGCCTGCAAAAGTGACTGCTGATGAGAACGGACTGAGTACCAATAGACTCTTCAACAGGTTATAATGACAAAAATTTAAAGTAATGTCCTTAGTATAGAAGTAATAGACAAAATAGCAAAGACTGAAATGCATTCATGCTTCATCTATTCAGAATCTAGAAAACGTACACTAAATATAGTAAGCCAGTCACAAAAGGACAAATAGTAATTCTGCTTATATGAAATAACTAGAATATGAAAATTCATAGAGACAGAATGTGTATTAGAGGTTACCAGAGGGAGGAATGGGAAGTTATTGCTTTAGGGGTACAAGGTTTCTGTTTCAGGTGATGAAAAAAAAACTTCAAAATAAATACTTGTGATGGTTGTACAATATCGCGAATGTAATTAATGGCACTGAATGGTACACTTAAAAAGGCTAAAATAGCAAATTTTATTATATTTACATATATATATGTATTTCACCATAAGAAAAAGTCTATATAAGTGTTTTAAAAATAATTCACCAACAAGGAAAAACATATTCTGTGAGGAGCTGCCCGAAATCGCCATTACAAGATGGCGCTGATTTCCGGTGGAGGGCAGGGCTGCTCGGTAACACGCCTGGGCCGATTAGGCAGCCACCAATAAGGTAGGAGCACGTCCTAGGCGAGGAGCAGTCTCTATATAAAGGGCGCGGGTTCCCTCGCTCGGGGTCTCCATTTTTGGCAAGCTTATGCTCTCCCTCTCAAGATGCATTAAAGCTGATCTGCAGAAGGATCCTTTGTGTGCCGCGTCGTTCTTGCTGGCGAGACGGTAGCGCAGGACATTTGGTGCCGAAACCCGGGAACTTGTGTCATCGTCAGCACCTTCGGAGACCCCCTGGAGACAGGGAGGATTCAGAACTGTAGGAGGGTAAGTTCAGAGAGGTATGCCTGTTCTTGGTCTGGGGTTAATCCGGTTGGTTTAAAAGGTTTTGAAATCGCCCGTTGGTGTGGTCAGACTGACGTAGATAAGCAGCTGCACCAGAGACCTGTGTGAGCCTCTAGTACGTAAGGGAACGGCGCGTCTCACAGCGCCTCCCACGGAGTGGGGCGCGTTATGGGTTCCACTCAGTCCATGGTTACCGCGTTAGAGGCCGTGCTGAGACAACGTGATATAAAGGTAGGGGGCCGTGTGCTCAAAAATTTTGTAAAAGAGGTAGATCGTGTAGCGCCGTGGTTTGCTTGTTCCGGCTCCTTGACTTTGAGCTCTTGGAACAAACTAGGCAGAGACCTTGACCGCAAGTATGCGGAGGGAGACCTCCGTCAGGGCACCAAGACCATTTGGAAGTTTATTAAAAATTGCTTAGAAGATGAGGGCTGTAAACCGGTAGTGATAGTAGGGCAAAATACATTAGAGGAGGTCCAAGACAGCATGTCAGAAACTGAACGGAGTGAGAGGATGGGTACCCGCAGGAGGAGAGACGTCTCCCATAAGAAAAAGGGCCCTCCCGGTAAGTCTACGGACGAGGGAGAGATTCTAAAACAACAAAGTGACACTCCCGGCACATCTGCCGGTAAAGGAGGGATTTCAAAACCCAGACAAAAGTTGGAAGGGAAAGAAGGAGGCCTCTACCCTATGCAAGAGCTGGGGGCCTTAAAACAAGAATTAGAAGATTTAAATCTGGATGAGTCCGACTCCGATCCCCTCAGCCCTAGTGAGGAATCCGATTTGGAGGAGGAAGCTGCCAGGTACGAGGAGGAGAGATATCATCCCGACAGGCGGCGGAGACCACTCAGGGAGTGGAAATGCTGGCCGCCCCCAGTGGCCCCCGCACGGCCTGCGCCTTCGGCGCCTCCTCCTTACGTGCAGTCTTCTAATCCCTTCTCATTCCTCTCTGATAAAGTGAGGGAAAAGGTTCGAGCTGCCTTCCCAGTTTTTGAGGTTGAGGGCGGAGGGAGAGTTCATGCCCCCGTCGAGTACACCCAAATTAAGGATCTAGCAGAGGCGGTTAGAAAATATGGTGTAAATGCCAATTTTACTCTAGTAATGCTAGAAAGGTTTGCTGGTGTGGCTATGACACCCGCTGACTGGCAAATGTTGGCTAAGGCAGCGCTCCCTACCATGGGTCAATACATGGAATGGAAGGCACTATGGCATGAGGCTGCACAGGCTCAGGCTAGGGCAAATGCTGCTGCACTAACTCCTGAGCAGCGAGATTGGACCTTTGATATGTTAACAGGCCAGGGCCCGTTTGCCGCTGATCAGACGGCTTTCCCATGGGGTGCTTATGTTCAAGTTTCTAACACTGCCATTAAGGCTTGGAAGACACTCCCTAAGAAGGGGGAAACTTCTGGACTTACTAAGATCATCCAGGGACCTCAGGAGCCATTCTCAGACTTTGTGGCTCGAATGACAGAAGCGGCAGGACGTATCTTTGGGGACCCTGATCAGGCTGTGCCTCTTGTTGAGCAACTGATTTTTGAACAGGCTACCCAGGAATGCCGCACGGCTATAGCACCCAGAAAGGGTAAAGGTTTACAGGATTGGCTCAGAACTTGTCGAGAACTCGGGGGACCTCTGACCAATGCAGGACTGGCAGCTGCCATCCTCCAGTCACAGAGACTGCCTAAACAGCAGAGACAGGGGTTGGACCGGAGAGTTTGTTTTAAATGCAGTCAATCGGGACACTTAAAAAAGGACTGCCGAGCCCCAGACAGGGATAAGGGCCCTCAGAGTACAGACACCCTCTGTTCCCGCTGTTCCAAGGGATATCATAAAGCTGCTTTATGCCGCTCCGTTAGAGATATCAAGGGGCGGCTACTTCCGCCGCTGACAGAACAACACCAAGAGATTCCAAAAAACGAGAGAAAGGGCCCCCGTTCCCAGGGCCCCCAGAAGTATGGGAACAAAACAAACCGGGGTCAAGGGGAAAGGGAGGAGAGCCTGTCGGAGGACACACAAGATTGGACTTGCACGCCTCCTCCGACTTCATATTGATGTCACAGATGGGCGTCCAGCCGGTTCCTGTGCAGTCCATCCAGCCCCTGCTGCCTGGAACTGTGGGCCTTATAATTGGCAGAGGATCGTTGACCTTAAACGGTCTAATTGTCCACCCCGGGCTAGTTGACTGTCAACATGGCTCCGAGATCCAAGTCCTGTGCACATGCCCAGGAGGAGTTTTTTCTATTACCAAAGGAGACAGGATAGCTCAATTGCTGCTCCTCCCAGAGGTCGCCGGACCTTCAGAGCCTGGGCGAGACAAAATGGGCTCCTCGGGCATGGATTCCGCGTACCTAATGGTTTCCCTAAATGAGAGACCTAAACTAGAGTTATGGGTTGAAGGAAAACTGTTCACCGGCATCATGGACACCGGTGCGGATAAGAGCATTATTTCCGCCCATTGGTGGCCAAAGTCCTGGCCTGTCATTAAATCATCACACTCTCTACAAGGCCTCGGTTATCAGGCCAGTCCTACTATTAGTTCCGCTCCCTTGTCTTGGGAGACGGCAGAAGGACAAAAGGGTTGTTTCACTCCCTACGTGCTTCCGCTCCCCGTTAACCTCTGGGGGCGCGATGTTTTACAAGGGATGGGAATTAAGTTGTCTAATGAATACTCTCCTCAGGCTAAGGAGATTATGGCCAAGATGGGACATAAACAGGGAAAGGGTTTAGGAGCCAGGGAACAGGGCCGGATTGAACCTATTCTCCCTGACGGCAACCCAGGAAGACAAGGTCTGGGTTTTCCCTAGGCGCCATTGAGGCGGTACGACCCATTCTGTGGAAAACGGAGGATCCGGTGTGGGTTCCTCAATGGCCACTATCCTCTGAAAAATTGAGGGCGGCAACACAAATAGTACAAGAACAGCTAAGGTTAGGACATCTTGAACCGTCCACCTCTCCTTGGAATACCCCGATATTTGTAATCAAGAAAAAGTCAGGAAATTGGAGACTCCTCCATGACCTGAGAGCCATTAATGAACAGATGAATTCCTTTGGCCCCGTGCAAAGGGGCCTTCCACTTCTTTCCGCCTTACCTAAGGGTTGGAATTTAATTATTATAGATATTAAAGATTGCTTTTTTTCCATCCCTTTATGTCCCCTGGATAAACCCTGTTTTGCATTTACTCTCCCTTCAATTAATCATATGGAGCCTGATAAGCGGTTCCAATGGAAGGTTTTGCCTCAGGGTATGGCAAATAGCCCCACCATGTGTCAACTATATGTTCAAGAAGCTTTGAGCCCTTTAAGGCACCGGTTTCCCTCCCTAATTCTGATTCATTATATGGATGATGTCCTGTTATGCCACAAAGATTTGACAGTTTTACAAAAGGCATATCCTTGCTTACAGTCCATCTTGTTACACTGGGGCCTACAAATTGCTGCTGATAAAGTTCAGATTGCAAATACTGGACATTTTTTGGGGTCTATTATCTTTCCTGATAAGATCGTCCCACAAAAGGTGGAGATAAGAAGGGACCACTTACAAACTCTAAATGATTTTCAAAAATTGTTGGGAGACATCAACTGGCTCAGACCCTTTCTAAAAATCCCCTCTGCGGCCCTGAAGCCGCTGTTTGACATTCTTGAGGGTGATAGCCATCTGACTTCTCCCAGGTCCCTCACTCCGCCAGCAGAACAGGCCTTGCGGTTGGTAGAACAGGCCATACAGGGAGCTCAATTGACACGTCTTGTTAATACATTGCCCTTTTCCTTGTGCCTTTGTAAAACAAAGGGACTGCCTACTGCTGTGCTTTGGCAAAACGGCCCCCTTTTGTGGATCCATCCCAATGCTTCACCAGCAAAAATCATTGATTGGTATCCCGATGCTCTGGCACGGCTTGCCTTACGTGGACTTAAGGCCTCTCTCACTCACTTTGGCAAATATCCAGAAATGATGATAGTTCCCTATACTTTGCCTCAGGTTCAAGCCCTGACGGCTGCCTCCAATGAATGGGCCATATTGGTCGCCTCTTTTCCAGGGCAGATAGACAATCATTATCCCCAACACCCTCTTTTGCATTTTGCCTTGTCCCAAGCGGTGGTTTTTCCCCGGGTAACATCCTCTGTGCCCTTAATAGATGGCTTGGTAGTCTATACTGATGGCTCCAAGACGGGGATTGGAGCCTATGTGATTGACGGTCAGGTTGTCTCCAAAAGGTATATTGAAACCTCCCCCCAGGTTGTTGAATGTTTGGTAGTCCTAGAGGTTTTACAGACCTTTTCTGGCCCTGTAAATGTTGTCTCTGATTCTAATTATGTAGTAAATGCAGTTAATCATCTTGAGCTTGCTGGTATCATCAAGCCATCCAGTAGGGTGGCTTGCGTCTTTCAACAAATTCAAAATTGCTTGTTAGCTCGGCGACACCCATTTTATATAACTCATATACGGGCACATTCAGGTCTCCCTGGCCCTATGGCACTAGGAAATGACCTGGCCGACAAAGCTACAAAGCTGATTGCTGTTGCCATGTCTTCCAATCTGGAAGCTGCTAAAAGCTTCCATGAACGGTTTCATGTAACGGCCGAAACCTTGCGCCGTCAGTTTTCCTTAACTAGAAAAGAAGCTAGAGAAATAGTGACCCAATGTCAAAACTGTTGCCAATTTTTGCCTATATCTCATGTGGGGGTCAACCCAAGAGGCGTAAGACCGCTGCAGGTTTGGCAAATGGATGTTACCCATGTTGCCTCTTTTGGAAAACTCCAGTATTTACATGTGTCCATTGACACTTGTTCTGGTATTTTACATGCTTCTCCCCTATCGGGAGAGAAGGCTTCCCATGTAATCCAACATTGTCTCGAGGCCTGGAGTGCCTGGGGTAAGCCCAGGGTCCTTAAAACAGATAATGGACCTGCCTACACTTCCCAAAAATTCAGACAGTTCTGCCATTATATGGAAGTAACCCATTTGACTGGCCTACCCTATAACCCCCAAGGACAAGGTATCGTAGAACGTGCCCATCGCACATTAAAATCATACTTACAAAAACAAAAAAGGGGAATTATGAAGGAACTTCCTCCAGTACCAAGGACAGTGATTTCCCTGGCATTATTTACTTTAAATTACCTGAATTTAGATGAGCATGGACAAACAGCGGCCGAGCGTCATTGCTCAGAGCCAGACAGGCCAAAAGAAATGGTAAAATGGAAAGATGTGTTGTCTAACGAATGGAAAGGACCGGATCCTATTCTTATAAGATCCAGGGGAGCTGTGTGTGTTTTCCCACAGAATGAAGATAACCCTTTCTGGGTCCCTGAGAGGCTTACCAGGACGGTCCCAGAACGGAAGGATGGCGCCAAGACCCCATCTGAGCTGGAAGATCTGGCTGTTCCTCCCTATTCTGATGGTGATGATCAAGACCCCAACGGCCTTGGGCGAGCCGCGCTGGGGGATACTGTTGACCTTCCCCCTCCCGATGCCAGTTCATCATGATACTAGGTTGTTTCCTCGGTTTTTCAGTTCTAATAAGACTTTGGATCTACCTTATCTACCTGAAGACACGGAGATAGCGGGTTGGACGAGAGAATTTGACAACCTGATAAACCAGCTGCGCATGGCCATTGTGTCCGTGAATTCAACAAGAGTGGATGTCTCCTTCGCAGCCGGACTGTCCTCATGGATTAAAACGGCCGTGTCCCACTTCAAGGAGTGGGCAGGAGTGATTGGGGTTGGCATGTTCTTATGTGGGGGAACTGTGCTCCTACTATGGTTGGTCTGCAGATTAAAAGCCCAGACCCAGAGAGACAGGGTAGTCATCGCCCAGGCATTTCTAGCCCTGGAACAGGGGGCCAACCCTGACGTTTGGCTGTCCATGCTTAAGGATTAGCCTGCTCTGACTCCCCTTCCCCCTTCCTGTTGGCTGGCCTCCCTGAAGCTTGTTCAGAGGAGTTCGCCCTTGCTCAAACAGGTCTATGTGTAACAACAGGCTCCAGTGTGTCCAGAGACGGGCAACTTCCCCCAGACTTGAACCAACCTAAGACATGGTGCCTGGTGGCGATAGGGTCAACCTATGACGGGTAAGGTCAAAGTCTGTGGAGGGACGACCTAGGACAGGAACGCTGGCTAATTTGTCCACGACCGCCGAGCTTGTACCAGCCGCTTTAAATGATAAAAAAGGGGGAGATGTGAGGAGCTGCCCGAAATCGCCATTACAAGATGGCGCTGATTTCCGGTGGAGGGCAGGGCTGCTCGGTAACACGCCTGGGCCGATTAGGCAGCCACCAATAAGGTAGGAGCACGTCCTAGGCGAGGAGCAGTCTCTATATAAAGGGCGCGGGTTCCCTCGCTCGGGGTCTCCATTTTTGGCAAGCTTATGCTCTCCCTCTCAAGATGCATTAAAGCTGATCTGCAGAAGGATCCTTTGTGTGCCGCGTCGTTCTTGCTGGCGAGACGGTAGCGCGGGACAATATTCCTTAAATATAACTAGTAAAATATAAATTTTAAAATGTGAAGAAATTTTCTATGATTCAATATGAACATTGTACATAAAGAAGAAAAATTTATAAAAGTCATCAACACACAGTTAAAGGAAAAAGAAAACATAAATAGCAAATGAACATATAAAAAGAACCTCAAATTTTTTACTACCCAGGGCATTTCAATTGCTAAATGCACACTCACCTATACACATAAAAAGATGTGCAACTTTACTTGGTGAAATTTAATTAACATAAAAAAATAGATAATATTTTATATGCATAAAATGTTCCAGTATAAAAAGTCAGGTAATATATGTTGGGAATAATGAATAGCAATAGGAATTCTCACATACTTCTGGTGGATATAAAATAATTGATGTGGTATTTTATAAAATGAAATTGACAACCTAAATACGGAAATCCTCAATCCCATTTCTATGTTTATACACAAGAAACAAAGATATGAAAAAATATACAATGAGACACTTGGAACAGTATTCTTTGCAAATTTGTTTCTAATAGTGCAAAATAAAAACCATCTACATATATATAGTGTGACTGGATATATTATTTTTGGTTCACTCAAACACTGAAATACTTTAAAGCTATTGAAGTGAATCAATTTTACAGATAAATTTCAGAAATATAATTAAAAATAGCTAGATACACAATGATGAGAATGATATTATAAATTCTGAAAAAAGTAAATATGCAAAATATTATTAAATAATTGATCGATATGTTCATATATGTTAAAAACAAAATGGTGCCCCCAAATCAACTCTGACTTCAAAATAGAAAGGCAGAAGCATGAAGGAGCCCCTTTATAAATGTTCTTTAAAAAGTAAAAAGTATTTAAAGCAAATAGGATCACATCTATTTGTTTGCTAATGTATATTACTTTTACTCTTATTTTTTGTTTGTTTTTTGAATGTTTGACATGTTTATTAAAAAAAGATGATTATATCAATACAACCCCTACTTTTTGTTAAAATTAGTAGCCTTTTTTCCCAGTTAGGATGTTATGACTTAAATTGTCTGTTTGCACATAACTTTATTTTTAACTTTTCTATTTAATTATCTTTTAGTTTGTAAATAATATATGGAGTTGTAAAATTATGATTTGAAAGTCTTTTAATAGGAGAGTTTAAACACTTTTTTTTGCTCATACTTTATATGTTTATTCTTGCCTCCATCATATGGCGTCTTATTTTTAGTTTGTTTTATATTTTTATTACATTCCTTCTGTTGGTCAATCTTTTACTTGCCTATGATTCTTTTAAAATTTTGTCTATTAAGAAGTAACAATTTCTGGCTTAATTTCCAATATTGCTTACTGGTAATTTATAAGTTATATTCATTCCAATTATGAATAAATAAAAAGTGTCCACTTCTGCAGCTGATCCCTAAACGGGAATTCATCTTTCTCATCTCCTTCCCACACCACCCATTGTAGATTCCCCTTAATCTCATCCAGTGCTTCATCTAATCTAATTCACTTGCAAGATGGGGTGATACAGACTTTGTCCTTTTTTACAGTGGTCTCTTTGATGGCTCTGTCATTCTTAACACTCTAAGTGGAAGTACAAAGGAACATACCATAAAATAACATGGGTTTCAAATACACTCCTCCTGTTACACTTCTCACTGTGTAACAGAGATGAAAAAAGGATTACTCAAAGCAACATGAATGCAATGAAAAGCCCAAAGGGACTGTACCTCAGCAACTTCTCTGTTAGAAGGGGAAAACTGGGTTAGCTTCTGTTTTTTATTGTAAAGACAAAGAAGTTTCAATAGAAAAATCAGTTGATTCAATCATTTCAAAAGGACACAAAGATTGAGCAATGTGACAAAAGTTATCTACGCCTGAGTATAACTTAAACAATGGAAACTAGTAACATCATTTAAATCTAAGTATAATTGTCTCTAAAGTTTCCATCAACAAAAAGCTTGCCCATAGCAAACATTTTTTCACATTTTTTCCTACAGCAATTCTTTAGAATCTCTTAACAAGATTGGTATGTCAACCACCTGTTAGCTCTAAAATCATTAAAGTATACAATCCCATACCTAAACAGTGATTAGAGTTGATTAGATGGGCTGTTGCCTGGCTGGCTGTGGGCTTTTGCCCCCCTGGCAGAAGACTTTTGTCCCAAACGTGCATTACCTAAAAACTGTGTTCTAAAAATCAAATGAGAATCAAGATTTCTAACCCTCTACATACTCCCTAACTTTATTGTCTATCATGAGTCCTAGCTCCTCATGATTAGTGGGCTTGACTCTCCCCATCGATAAAGTAACTCCCTTTTTCACCTCCTGGTACAGGAGCATGAGAATTCCACATGGCTGTCATTGCTTCACCCACTTTCTGCCTGCTTTTGGAATTACCACCAACTCCCCAAGGAATAAGAATTTCTAATTCAGCAGAGTAAAAAACTGTAGGAATATAAAGCATAAATTCTGTAAGTGTAATGCTGGTAAGAAAAGATCACTCCACTTTCTTCCACCTCTAACTTTTCAGACCAATGCAATTTAGCTCTATGTGACCATGTGGTGGCCACTGAAGCAGATGCCTTCAGGAAGCAATTCATAGATCATTCCAATATTTTACCAGGACAGTGCCTTCCATTGTGAGAGTATTTAATATCATACTTCAAGTGATCCTTTACTCACTGTTGTGCCTAATATGCTGGGGGGAAAAAAATGATTATATGCAATATATGCAGAGTCCCATTAAATTAGTTATTAGATTATTGGGGGTTATTGCATTCAACATGTACAAGGATCTCAAATAATGAATTCTGGAAAGGAAAATGTCAAGGAAATAAACTCATATTCAGATTTGGCATCACTTCTGGTAAGAAGAAATCACTCGTCTTTCCAAGGTGGAAGAAGTTATATGTCATAAATTTAGCACTGAGTGGCTGGCTTTTCTTCTTGAGATTGTGCCATTCATGGGGCTCAGTATTGGTCTCTGCTCCTGACAAGTTGGTGAGAGGAGCATAGGCCATAAGGTCTGTGCCTAACCTCCCTCAGTGTTTGCATTACTGTATTCTTCATTTGCCCAGTGAACAGCCTGGAGTGGCTGAGGAGAGACAATAGTTAACATACACTGCATATGTTCCTAACAGGTTGTAGAGTGCCTCCTGCTGTGGATACTTCCCGGAGTCCATTGATGTGAGACACAAAGTTTCACACACTTTGTTCCTGCTTCCATGTGTACATCCACATGCTTTCTGCCCTGGACGTCAAAATATCTGATTTTTTCTAATTTTGCTCTTTTCAGGACTCAAATCAGCCAGCCAAGCCATTTGGTACTGCACCGAAGTCTAAACAATTGGGTCAATTTGGGGGGTCTACTTTTCACTTCATATCAAGTTGAAATAGAGAGTAATGCTTGCAGCACTATCTGCTGAGAGAGTTTCCTCCATTAATATATTTCAGAATCACACCCTCAGCTGTGAGTCAAATGTGTCCTCCAAAAGTTCATGTACTGGAAACCTGACCCCCACTGTAACAGAGTTAAGAGAGTGGAAGATCCAATAATGGTATTTGAAAAGTGAGGCCTTTAAGAGGTGATAGGATTTTGAGGACTGTGCCCTCCTGATTGGATTGACCCATTCATGGAGTAATGGGTGTGGTTCTGATGGCTTTATTAGGAGAGGGAGTGAGAAGATTAGCTCTCTCTGGCTCAGGCCACTCTCCATGTGATACATACCATTGCTATGGAGAGTTTCCACACACAAGAAGTCTCTCACGAGATGTGTATCCTGGATTTGAACTTCACAGCCTCCAAAACTATAAGAAAAAAACTTTCATTCCTTTATAAATTACTCAGTTTCAAGTATTCTGTTGTAAGTAACAGAAATGGACTAATACAACCTCTGATGAGTGCAGTATTACAATTGCAGTCTGTTTTCATCTTACTCCAGCGTATCAACTTGCCCCTCGTATAAACCAGGACTCATATCTTTTCTCTTCTGTGAGGTTATTGCAAAGAACCTCTCCTCTCCCCATAAGGTTATAAAGTGATGGGAAAAGGTAAGTGCAAAAACAGGTATATGAATTCATGCCACTATTTCATGATATTTAATTGTGTTATGAGTCTGCTTGACTCTGAATCAAATTGCCACTTCAGCTATTTGATAGAATGCTACTGCACCTGACTTGAGTTTAGCAAATTTGATAATGCTAAAGGGTAGTTCTCCTCACTTTCTTTCTATGATCGGGTACTGAATCTCTGCTAGGATCATGTAGTAGGCAGAATTCTAAGATAGTGGGCCTACCCCGTGGCTCACTCAGGAGAGTGCGGCACTGGGAGCGCAGCGGGGCTGGGAGTGTCGAGGCCACAGGTTCGGATCCTATATAGGGATGGCCGGTGCGCTCACTGGCTGAGTACGGTGGGGACGACACCAAGCCAAGGGTTGCTATCCCCTTACCGGTCACCAAAAAAAAAAAAAAGAATTCTAAGATAGCCTCCAAGGTTTCTCTCCCAGGCTCTGTACACACCCTGTATAATCCCCTCCCCTTGATTGTAAGAGATACCTGTGAAAATTATGGGATTTTACTCATGTGATTAGGCTACATTATATGAAAATGTGAAGGGATTTTGCATATGTAATTAAAATCCCAAATAAGTTTATTTTGAGTTAATTGAAAGAGAAATTATTCTGGGTGGGCTGGAATTAATTCGGTAAAAGGCTGTTAGGAAAGGGCTTGAGACCTTTACTGATGAGAGGATGATTTCACTGCTGGCTTTAAAGAAATGATTCCATATTCTGAGAGGGCTATATAGATGGGACATGGGAGTGGCCTCTAGGCGCTGTGAGCAACCTTCACAAGAGCTAAAAAAAAAAAGTACAGACCTCAGACCTACAATAACAAAGAACTAAATTATGTCAAACAACTTATGAACTCAGAAGGGAAATGTGAACTCCGGATGAAAATGCTGTCTGGCTCACACCTTGATTTCTACCTTGTGAGACCCTGAGCAGAGAATCTAATTATACTGTGTTTGGACTCTGACCTACAGAAACTGAAATAACAAATGTGTATTGTTTAAATCTAGAAATCTGGTGTTAATTTGTTATGGGAGCATACAAAACCAACATAGGCCATTAGCACACAAGGAACCTCTTTCAAATATCAAGCAGTCTATTCTCTATTAAAGAAGATATTGCCAAGAAGTTGAAGTTTCTCATTTGGAAAAAAAAAAAAATTATTATGTCTTCATAGATTGTTTTTGCCCAATTCTCTAGCTTCTTCTTTTTGATAAGTTCTATATATTTCTTACACTTTGCTTTATATTTCATTTTCTCTTATTTCAGAAAAACTTATTGACTTATCTTTCAGGTCACCAGATGCCAGAGATTACAATAATGGGGTACTTTTACGTAAAGTGAGTGATATGTTGGAGGAAGAGAAAGAGAAAGCAGGCAAGCACTGGAGATGTAAGCATGAACCTCTGCCCTGCCTTACTTGGACCCAATGTTACAGGTTGCACTAGACTGGGATTAGCTTGAATCATCAAGATTTGTGAAAAGAATCTTGACTTTGAGAAAAAACATTTAAAAAGCTCTCTAGCTCTTTCAGTAGTCAAACCAGGCTTGACAAACTGGCTGTTTATTATTTCAGTTTCTGTAGGTCAGAAATTAACGCTAATGTCAAAAAAAAATTTTTAGATGTTGAAAAGTACATCATAAATGCCTCTGCCCTTGTTTTAGCCAAGAATAAAAGTACCAAACCAACAATCAAACAAAAAAGCAAACATCCTGGTCTCTGCAGAGAAAAAAAACAGAGTTTTTGCAGTACAGTTTTAGATCAGTTTTATTTCTATATTAATCCTCTTAAGTCAGAGATTATTATGTCCAGTCTTCTGCTAAACCATTTAATAACTATATTTTGAACTTCTAAGTACTGATTTTTTTTACAGATTTCAAATTTCTGCCAAAACTTTCCAGATTTTCTTCCTTTAACTCTATCTTGTTTATGATTTTGAACATATTAATAATTGTAATTTAAAATCCTTGTCTGTTCTCAACAACTCAGTCTCCTGCAGATGTGCTTTAATTAACTATTGTTTCTCTTCAGTTCTGTTCACTAGAAAATATTCTAAGCATATCCCATAAAAGGGAACATTGACAGTGAAGATGAAAAATTTTATGGCATTTGGAAGGTAATGTTTCTGACAAAAGGCAGTTTATTTTTTAAAGCAGATACTAGTATATCTTCCCAGTTCTGTACTGGGATGACATTTAGGTTTGGAAAGCCTGCTATTATTTTATTGTCATCATATTTTCTCTCTGCTTTATCATTTTCTTTACATTCTTGAGCATAGTTTTTTCAAATCCCTGGTCAACAAATTTCTATAGGCCCAATTTTTTCTCCTTTAATGATGCTTTTTTCATTTTTATGTGAATGTTAAATATTGGGTATAGAAAGGTGAAGAGAAAATTCAAAGCTCTGGAAGATGTTAATTTCCTTCAATGATAACCTTTTGCTATGGGCAAACACTTGTTGTAAAGGTGGAATACCCGAAGACAAGCCATGACTGAGCTCATTGTGATGACGGGTATATTTCAGGTATACCTTTTGCAAAATGTACTCCTGAGGAGGCCCAACTAAAAGTCTTACATGTTGATTAGGTCTTTTCTTTCTCAGTGTGCATTGAAGTGCTATCCCTGCCATAAGAAAATTGTCTCATAAGAAAACTGACAGCTATGATCTCTACCTAAGCAAACCCAATGCTATTTCCAAATTTTCATACATCTAAAAGGAAATAGACAACAAAAATTATGTTCACTTCTTTAGGCTTCCTTTTTTTCTTTGATTTAACCTTTATAGACCCTTGTAGCTTCACTAGCTCACCAATACTCTTATACATATTTAAAACTGTTTCATTTATATTTTCTATTTATCTTGAATGAGTGCTCGTATGAAACAAGCTAGACTTCTATTCAAAATTTGTTTCATTTAAAAATTGAATAGATTATTAACTCTGATATAACACACTATCTCTGATACATGTAATTGAAGCCCAAAAAGTAGAAAAAAGAAGAGAAGAAATACATTTGAAGAAATAATAGCCAAAGTTTCCAAATTTGTTATAAAATATAAAATTATAAATTAAAGTATGCACAAATCACAATGACTGCACAAAAATCTTCCTAAGACTTCCAACTGGCTGAACATAAAAATAGAGCATTTTGAAAGCAGTCAACTGTAAAAAATGATGTTTTACATAGAAGATATGCTCTCTATAACAGACACACTTTAAATACAAAGATACACAGAAATTGGATGCAAGAAATGTATGCCAAGGCATACAGTACTTACATGAAAGTTGAAGTGATTGTATTTATTCCAGCAACACAGAAGTTGAGAAAATGAGCATTACCAAAAATAATGAGGGCATTTTGCAATGGTGATAATCAAATTACTTAAAATGGCATGACATCAAAATGTGTATACACCTAAATGCTTTGCTTCAAAATCCGTAAAGCATAGATAACAGTACTATCTAGAGAAAAAGAAAAATCCACAGTGATATTTGGTATATTAACATTCTTATCCCTTTCAAAAACTAATTTTAAAAATATTAACAGATCCAGTGAAAATATAAATTATCTAGATGATCTTAAATATTTTATTTAATCGATACATTGTGTATTATCCAAGAACTATAGAACAAACATCTTTTCAAGTTCATATGAAATGCTCACTAAGTTAGACCACATACTGTGTCACAAAATAAGTCACATTATCTCAAAAGATTGAAATCTTTCAGAGTATGTTCTGTATGTTCTCTATTCATAATATAATTAAGTTGGAAATCAATAACAAGACATTTAGAAAAACCCCATTTGATTTTAAATTAAATGACGCATAAATAATACCTGGTCAATGAAAATAATCACAAAAGAAATTACAAAGTGTGTCATACTGAATGGTAATAAAATCACAATATAAAAATTTTGTGGAATGCCGTCAACACAGTGCTTAGAAACATATAAGTATAAATATATCTAGTCATTGGATTAAGTAAATTCTCTCATTTTATGTATCCCAGTTACACCTTACGATTCATTGCAAGAGCTCATTCTGTAAAAATTCTTACAACATAATTCAATTTTGAATGTCTGAACATTATTTTAAAACCCTACAATATATGCCTTTTCATTATTAAACTTGTTTGTAATAAATCCTGCCAGCTTATACCTTAAATTGGTACCGTGCAAAAGAGATACGAAAAGGGTCTCTCTAGTAAGCACAGGATGAATAAATCCACGCTCCTCCTGGTTTTGCTGTCTGTGGGTTCCCCTGGTGCCTTAATATCATGTACTCCAGATCAGGGATTTGGGGGCAAGAAATTTGTTCAGCACAATTACATCTAGTAGATGGTGCTACTTAACTGTGCTGGGCTGTAGTTTGCAATAAATAATAAATAATAGACCAAACCTCAGTACAGCTGAACAGCTGTCACCACAGCTAACAGTGGAGCCAATCAGGAGG
Organism: Cynocephalus volans; assembly: GCF_027409185.1. Lineage (NCBI taxonomy): Eukaryota > Metazoa > Chordata > Mammalia > Dermoptera > Cynocephalidae > Cynocephalus > Cynocephalus volans. The sequence goes on along the minus strand of NC_084466.1, from coordinate 48,846,440 downwards.
TCAGACAAGAAATATAATTAGGAAGCATGCCCAGACCCAGCTGCCAGAGCTAGCAGAACACATATCTTAACATCTGGAGGCAGTGGCTGCCAAACCTTTGCTACAGCAGCTTTTTGTATTGACTGATAGAAAGATGAAGAAATACAATTTTGCACATTCAACCTTGCTAGTAATAGAAGAATTTGTCAATTTAATGTATAAATTGTTAATTTATGACTAATGGCTTTATTTTTGTCCAAAAAGAAGTCTGCCTTTAAAAGGTTTAGTTCTTTCAGTCAAGGTCTATGTCTATTTTTTTTTTTTTTTTAAATCTTAAGAAGTGAGATTACTATTTAATTTCATTCAATTTGCAGAACTCCTATTGTGTTCACTTGTTCAATTCTATTTTCACATAGAGGCTAAACTAGTTCATTAATAGATACATATTACTGAAAATTATTTACTTAATTGAGCGGCTTTAAGACCCTTTCTACGTTTTATCAAATCTATGGTCTAATCAAAAAATACTAATTTTTATTATATTGTTTGTCTTTATTGCCTTCATGTTTATATTACATTGCTAAGTAAAAAGATAACACCTTCATGGTTGGCACAAGTATAAATCTGTTACACAGAAAGAAACCACAGACCAGGTGAAAAATAAAATTTCTTAAATGTATTTGATGTTTGTCACAGTGTGGGTCATAATGGCATAACTTTTTCTCATATAGTCTCTGAATTTCATGTCTCTAGAAGGACAAAAAGATGACAAAGACATCCTACGATTAGAGTGATGATCGTGTGAGGTACTTCAAGGAGCTCCTATTCTCTCGTTTCAGGTAACTTACATAAACTCTTGACTATGCATGACAATTTTGGACACTGGCTACATGCCTGTTTATCTACATATGAAAGTAGAGTATTTGGGGAATAATTGTGCACTTATAGGTGTTTTATGAGAATCAGAGTGCATTGAAAGTCAAATGGCTAGGCCTCGAACAGGAGATTTCATTCTGCAGTCCTCTTTCATGAGAAGATATGCTCAGCATTATTCATATTGTTTAAACAAATGCAAGTTTTGAAAATTCTATAGAATCAGAGGGTATTTCAAGGTGCTATAAAGTTCCTATTATAGAGATGGTTACTTTGTGAATTCATTTTATGTTTTCAATAGCCAAATGAATCACACAACTGTTCTGTGTTGTGTTCTGATCAAGTTATTTTGGTTTATCATACGGGTATTCATGTAAATTACTTTAGAAAATGTTCTTGTCTCTCCTGGTCTTATTATTACCTGTGAAAATTGTTTTTCAATGTAAATGAATATATTAGCATTTTGTTTAATACATCAGTTTCTTGTAAATTGTTTAAAAACCATTGTTTTTCTTGCGTCCTCTAAAATGGAGTGACTGAAAACCCTGCATGTGTGTGTGTGTGTGTGTCTGTGTGTGTGTGTGTGTGTGTGTGTGTGTGTGTGTGTATGTTTGAAAATCAGATATAACAAAAGTCAAACTGAGAGGTCTTTTTTCTTCCATTCATTTAGTCAACAATTGACAATTTTCTCATATTATTTTATAATCCTTTCTCTATATGATATTTAATTTTAGTGGATTAATATACCCACGTACTTCGACAACTTTGACTAGTTGATGGAATGTATTAATATGTTAAAAAAATACCAACTACAAAAAAATACTTACTGGAGAGATTTGTAAAGGGAATGATTACCATACCTAAGTATTAGACAGAGAATCTCATTAAGAAATATTTATATAAAGTGTAAACACCTAAGTAATGTTATGTTTAAATGTTGTTCTGAGACTTTTCTATCACAATCAACTGCTTATAGACCTCTGGGAAAGATATTTGTTCTGTCTTTAAAGGGTACACTTTTGGAATGTTCAAAAAACTTTGTTTTTTATTTATATTAACCACAATGGTGTGTACACATTGGTACTTTTGTGGTGTTTCATTTTGAGGAAATGTCTTTTGTGATATTCTTCAGAAAGTTGTGGAATTCTTGATGAAGTACTTTGCCCATTTTTCTTTGCCCATTTTTCTACTGAGTAGTCCCATTATTTTTTTGTATTTGTATCAAACAAAAGAGAATTTTATTTTAAGTTTTGCGTTTCTTTAAAAATGCAGACTGGTAAACATTTTTATCCACTCTGGGAAATGCACAATGATTAAGAAAGTATGCATCATAGTGATTGTTTTTCTATGTACTCCCGAATCTCAACCACATATAGTTTGGGATAGCTTAGAGAGTATAACCTAAAGACTTTGGAATTTCATAAATTCCTTTTTAATAAATATACAAAGTGCTTATTTTCATTAAAAAGTTTATACTTTTCAAAAACATAAGTATTTATTACTCCCACCCCATAAGACACACACACACACACACACACACACACACACACAATTACTTAAATAGAAAAGACGAACAAAGTCAAATGAAAATGAAGAAAAGTTGATTCACAGCACTTGATTTACTTCAGGGCTGTCTGGTTCTTGGACAGTTTTGTGTAGCCTTCTCTGTCTGTGTATGTGAGCATTGCATATCTTCAACATTAGATTCTGTGCTTTCTGCAATTTCTTTCTGTCTCTTCTTTGTTACTGTTTTTGCTTTCACACCTCTATTCTCCACAACACTGAGGTCCAGTTTGCCATCATTCTTACTCCATATAGCTTTCAGTCCTTACAAAAGAATATCTCATAAATTTTGATAAGGAGGTTTTTGGGTATAATCCAGTAATTTCACTATTTCTGTGTATTTAACAATTTCACCTGCCTTGTTTTTCAAAGGAAAACGTTTTCCTATCAAACCTGAAATATTTTCTCTGTATCTAATTTTAGAATCTCTAACATAGTTAGAATCTTTCAAATTATCCTGCCAAGGAAGATGTCCACTAAGCCACTGGCTCATACATTAATCAAGTATTTCCAAATCACCACATTTCAATGGGGCCACGCTATTGTGCACATCCGTGCTGGTGAATTCAATCGTGCCATCGTGACAACTTTTAGGGTCTTCTTTGTATTCTATATGAATTTCTCTAGGCAGTACCAATAAGCAAGACCATAATCTACCAAGTACACCTGGTCAGGATTCTTGTAGCTCAGAAGATTTGAGGCCTTGATATCTCCATGTACAAACTCACGCTTGTGAATATATTTCAGAATAATCAGAATTCTTAAGCTTAGCTGCATGACAGTTTTCCAAGAAAACTTTTGGCATTTGCTTCATATATTTTCTGAAGGTCACTCCCAAAGTAATCCATTATCATAAAACTATAATTTTTTCCATTTTCATCATGTAGACCAGTTTCCCAATACTTAGGGACACCCACGTATTTCAGTTTATGGGTACAAATCCAGTTTTGAATTTGCTCTGGTTTAGAAGCTCCCTAACTTTAATTCAGTAAAAAGAGATCCATTATCACTGACTTCTACTTTTACAAGAAAAGGTGCATCGTTGCCAACTGATTTCAAAGAATTGAAGTCAGCAAGATACATACAGCCAAAGCCACCTTGGCCAATGGGTAATCCTAATTTCCATTCCTTTTTTGCCATGTCGGTTATTATCTCCTCAGCTTCAAATTGTTCTGCAAGATGTCTCTTTTCAGGGCACTGTCTTCCACCATGAACTGTTTTTACACAAGGAATTTCCACCCAAGCCACAGACCTACCGCCTTCTGCCCAGTACAAACTTCCTGCCGTTTTCTGAGTTACCTGTGTTATATATGTGTGTGTGTATGTACACAATGTGAGTTCTATGGTATGTGTGTAAATATAATGGTATGAGTGCTATGTTATTATATCTGAATTGTATCTCTGTCACTTGCTTTTTTATCACTTTCTTAATTGTATCTGATTCTATTTTTAAATCTTAATTTAGGTAATTTACAACTTTTTTTTTTTAGTATTCTTTCTTTTAAAAAAAATTATCACCTATTCGAAGATGTTGAAAATAATCCTCTTTTTCCCTATAAGTTTTAATGTTTTCTCTTTTCAATTTAGATGTCTAGTCCATATGGAATTGATGTTTGTTTCTGGTGTTAAGTAAGGTACAGATTATATTTCCCTAATATGTGTATTCTTATGATGTTTAATTTGGATAAAGGAGAGACAGTAATTTAGCTTTAATTGACCAAATTGTGCTTATGTTCAAACATCTCATATTTTTATGTGGTATCTTGGGTGTAAGAGAAAACAGTAAGTAGATGTACCTACTAAGAGAGTGAAATTAAAACTTTAACCAGGTCAGTCACAGGTTGAGTTAAGGGATCTTCCAAAACTCTACCAAACGTAAAGTTAAGTAAATTCTCTATGAAAGAGGTAAGTATTCAACCGAAACCTCACATTATTGCCATAATTATTTATATTTAGTTTAGTAACTGGCGCTCATGCCACCATCCCAAAACAGCAGACATTTATATAGCTTATGATTTTGCAGTTCAACAATTTGGGCTGGGATAACATGAATGATTCCTTTGGTCCCAGCTGGACTCAATTATGCATGTAAAATCACCTGGCATTTAGTCAGGCAGATCTGCTTCTGAGTGGGTGGCTAGCCTTGGCCAGAGTGCTGGGAGTAGCTAGATCATGTGGTCTTTGATCTTTCAGGCTATTCTGGTCTTGGTCGAATGCAAGAAGAGATCCAACAACATCAAGGGAATGTAAGCTCCAACGCATAAGTATTTTTCAAGTTTTTGCTTCCACTGATCTTCCTGTTGTCGCATTAAAGAAATCAAGTCATATGGCCAAAATAGGAGTCAGTGTAGGAGAGGTCTTCACAAGGAATACAAGGATACAAGAGCAAATTAGGGGCCATTACTATAACTATGTACTATAGACCATCTCTGGTTCTAACAATTGATAACGCATGGAATATTCTTCTATCCCTGATCAAGTTCCCCATAGTAACTTTTAATTATGTCATTAAGTTTGAAGTCTAGAATTATGCCTTGTTCAATCAAATCCATAGCTCCTCAACTGTAATTCCTCTTGATACAGAGATCTATGATCTAAAAAGAAATGACATACAGATTGAGATATGGATGGATTAAGTTCTATAGACACTTTCATTTTTTCTGGCCACTGACTCTGGAGGAAGGGAATATTTATTAAGATTGTTTGATACTGTTATGGTTCTAGTCTATGAGAGTGGTTCCCAATTCCTTGTTTTTCATAGTTTTTGGCCTTAACTTCTGGGCTCTTACCTCTCACTTTTGGGTATCAATTATGTTCTATCAAAGTGTACCAAATTTGTGGCTGAGAAGCTTCCTCAGCCTGCTTTTTTCTTCTTTGCTTTCTCTCTTCCTTTCTCTTTTTCTTTATTTCTTTTGGCAGCTGGCCAGTACAGGGATTAAACCCTAGAACTTGGTATATTCAGCATGATGCTCTGACTAACAGAGCTAATCAGCAAGCCTATGCCTTCTTAATTCCCACAGACTTTGAAGACCAGACATTTGTTCACAATTTTGGAGGTTCCAGGCCACTTTAGTCAAATCTGAGAGAATTGAAAGGAAAAATAAAGAGTTCTACAATCATATTTGCAAACTTCAATACTCTAAGAGATAGAGCTTCTAGATAAAAGATCAATAAGCAAATAGAGGACTTGAACAACACTCTAAATCAGCTAAGAGTAATAAATATTAACACAAAATTTCAAGCAACAGCATCAGAATATCTATTCTTCTGGAGTGCACATGAAACATTCTCTAGGATAAACCATATGTTACACCAAAAAACAAGTCTTAATTTTTAAAGGTTAACATCATACATGTATTTTTTATTACTAAAATTGAATGAAGCTATACATAAATAATAGAAGAAGGGAAACTGGAAAATTTACAAATATGTGGAAATTAAACAACACACTCTTAAGTAATCAATGGGTCAAAGGAAATCACAAGAGAAATTATAAAATACTTAGAGGTAAATTAAAACAAAAATACAACAAACCCCAATTTATAGATGCATCGAAAGCAGTGTTCAGATGGAAATTTATAATTCTAAATGCTATAAAAAGAAGGCATACCTCAAATAAGTAACCTCTCTTTACATCTGAGGAATTAGAAGAAAAACAGCCAACTGAAACCAAAGCTAGCAGAAGGAAGGAAATAACAAGGATTGCAGAAGAAAAAGGATGAAGAGATTCAACATAGCTGAAGGTTGGTTCTTTGAATAAAAAAAATTGACAAACTTTTGGCTAGATAAAAAAGGAAAAAAAGCGAAAGAGACACAGAAACTAAAATCAGAAGTGAAAGGGGGCACTACTACTTTATTTGACAATAAAGAACATAAACAGATGTTTTCTGAACCTCCACAGAAAAGATAAAAGACCTGAACACAACAGAGAATCTTTTTGTAGGTAGATCTGATAATAAACTAATATGCATCAGTTTTCTATCCATTGTTTAAAGTATTAATTGAAAAATCACTTTGTTTTACATGAGATCACGGACTTTATACCAATCTGTTCATATATACAGGTCCCTTCAAAACAAAAACAAAAACAAATTTACTTGGAGTCCTGCAAACCCATGGGCAGCCCTAAAAATTACTTCCATCTTAGGTCTGCTCTGGACTTTGAGTTCAGAATGACTGTTACTGTTAGTCTGTTTAAAAAAACAAAACACCCACAACAAAAAACAACTTAGTGTGTATTACCAGAACAAAAGTTGGTTAAGTTAGCTTAGCAGTTTTCTGAGTCTATTCCATTCTCAAGTCATTTTACCGTGATTTTTTTTTTCCTAGCTGGAAGGTTTAGCCAAATTTTAACCAGCCACTACCCAAAACAGTACATCCCTTACTTCAAAATGTATCTTTAAACACTACGTTGCCATGAATAAGGCTTGTATATGTCTCGTAGTGTACTTTTGCAAAAATTTATCTTACATGTATATACCTAAGGGTAGAATTGATGTTTAACAAGATAGTCATATTCTCTACCTAGACAGATATTTTCAAGTCATTCTCAAAATAGAATAGAGTCATATACACTAACTTGGGAATTTTTTTATTGCCCCATCTACCAAATTTGGCATAACCAAAATTAAAAATAAAATCCAATAAGGTAGATAAATTGACATTTTTTTTCTTCAGGATCATATCAAAAATTTTGATTGGGTTGAATTTCTTATTTTCTATTTGAGTATTTCGTTTGTTTCTGCAACACATTTGCTAATTTCATTAGTTTATTTTTCTATTTTTTTTCTTTTGTTGTTTTGTTTACTAATATTTTAGAGGTGTTGCAAATATCATTTTCCTATGTATGACTACTATGACATTTTTATGGTCTCTTGAATAATAAAACTATTATAATTTAATGTATTTGAAATCATCCACTGCTTCCTTTCTTATTTATGCTTTTTACATTTTTTCTATATAAGGTAATGGAGACACCTTATGATTTTTTTGGAGGGAGAAAATGGATATCTGAGAGAATAAACAAAGAGAGGGGCTTAAGCAAGAAAATTATACTCATATATTTAATCATAAAAAGTGAAATTTGGAGGTGTTAATTTCCCTCATAAAAAAATGAAAGAGCAGCTTATTGTTTCCCTCCAATTTAGGAATAAGTTTACCAAAGATTTCTGACTGTTATGCTCAATATTTCAATGTCTGTTTAATTATAAAATGTTTTAGCTATGGTTTATAATAAATGAAATATGTATGACTTTCATTTTCATTTCAGACAGCTAAAATGCATGGTTGATTTAGTACAAAAAAATGGGAAGGGTACCTGGTGGTTCAAGATGAAACATGACATTTGCTTTGATGTAACAAATATAAATTCTAAGTAATTGATTATTATTACTTGAACTCTATGAATTTTGCTTCAATTAATTTTTTCAAAGGATTCTATTAATATAATCATAAATGAGATCTTTCTTTTCATGTTGTCTAGGTCCAATTTCGTTTGCATGTTAAATAAATATTCATTTTATTTCATCCTTTGGTATCTTACAGATATTAAATTCATATATAGAAAATTCCGTATGAAATATCTTACAAAATAGTCTTTCCTTTAAACTATGAGCTGCATAATGGAGATTTTGAAACAAACATTTAGCAAGTTTCAAAAAGTCTTATCTCTTTATAACTTTATTTACCAAATCTTGCTACATTTCCCTTTCTTTGTACCTTTAAAAGCCATAGAGCCATAGAATTATAATTCACATGAGGGAAAGAAAAAAAAATGAATTTAAATAATAAGACTCTTCCTCTAAGCCTTTTACCAAATTAATTTTATTGTATATATATTTTTTTTAAATAGGAAGGAAAATTAACATGAATTATTGTGTGCCAGACATTGTTCTGAAAACAGTATATACAAATATATATTAATTAAAAAATAAAACTATATTATTTCAGTCAAGAAAAGAATTGTAAATATTTTGAAATAATAAATTGCTTTTTTTCCTTTTTTATTGAGGCATAATTGACAAATAAATATTGTATATATTCAAGGTGTACAACATAATGTTTTCATGCATGTACACATCATAAAATGGTTACCACAATCAAGTTAATTAATATATTCATTACCTCACATATTTGCCTTGTGTGGGGGTGTATATGTGGTGAATACTCAAGATCTAAATTAGCAAATTTCAAGTATAAAATGCATTATCACTAACTATGGGTACCGTGCTGCACATTAGATGTCCAGAACTTATTCATGTTATAACAGAAAGTTTGTACCCTTTGGTAACCACCCTTCTACTCTTTTTCTATTAGTTTGACATTTTTAGATTTCACTTATAAGTGAGATCATGCAGTATTTTATATCTGTGTCTGACTTATTTTCACTTGGTATAATGTCATCTGGGGCTATCTGTGTTGTACTGTTGTCATAATGGCAAGATTTCTTTCTTTCTTTCTTTCTTTCTTTCTTTTTTTTTTGCAATAGCTAAGATATGGAAACAACCTAAGTATCTGTCGATGAATGAATAGATTTTTAAAAAGTTATTAAAATGTGATTAGTAAGAATGAAAAGAAGTGAAAAGAGAGGCTTGAGTTTGAAACCCACTGCTTACTCATTGCTCACAAAATGTTACATAATCATTCATAATTTTTAATGTGGAGCTGTCTTTAAATTTCTTAGTAAAATATGGATATTATATATAAATATAATACAACATACAGAAATGATTATAAGTAAGTATGGTTAGGCCCAGATAGATGATCATAAAGGAATGTACATAAAGGAAGAAATATATGAAGATACTTCAAAAAGGTCATGGAAAGATTTATATCATCTTTCAATTCTATTTTTCCACAAACATTTGTAGTACCCTCATATGTACAAATATACATGATCACCATAATTTTCTGTTGCTCTCATTTTCTATGTTAATAATAAATGACATTGAAAAATGTGTAATAGTCCCAGAAGCAGGCAAGAAACAGAACATTCCCAGGGTCCTAAGGCAGGATCCAAGGGCAGCAACCATTGCCTGGAAGCAGGTGAGGAGCACACTGAAAACACCACTTCCGCGCAGATGGCCCCACCACAGCCACCACCATAGCCACAGCTCTCACAAAAGTGGCTCAAAAACACAGCAGTGTCCACAGCCACCATGCAGGTGTCCCATCAGACATTTGAGATGGTATTAACACAGGAGAATTACACACAGATGCTAGAAATGATGTCTCTCTCCTCAAAGCCCACTCTAGAGTAATAGAAGAAGCAACTGCTCTATTGCGTGATCAGACATCAAGATAGAGATACTAGAAATACGAAAACCCAAGAAAATATTACACCACCAAAAGAATACAGTAATTCTCAAATACCAGACCCTATAGAGAAGGAAACCTTGAAATGAATGAAAAGTTATTCTGAACATCACTCTTAAGGAAACCCACTGTGATACAAGAAGATGCAGACAACATCATGAAATAAGAAAAAAATCCAGGATATGAAGGAGAAAATTTACAAAAAGATTAATACCTTAACAAAGAATGAAGCAGAACTTATGGAACTGAAAGATTCATTCAACAAAATAAAAAACACAACTGATGGCTTAAACAGCAGGCTAGACAAAGCAGAAGAAAAATTTCTAATGTTGAAGATAGTCTTTTAGAAATGACCCAGATGGACAAAAAAAAAGGAAAAAAGAATTTTAAAAATTGAAGTAAATCTAAGAGAGCTAGCAGACAACCTTAAACACACAAACATTTGAATCCTGGGTGTTCCAGAGGGGAGCAGAAAGGAAAAGGCATGGAAACACTTCTGTAAAATAATAATGGAAAACTTCCCACATATAGGGAGAGACATGGACTTTCAGATCTTGGAGGCTCGGACATCCCCAAACAGATTTAACCCACAAAGATCCTCTCCAGGACACAATACTCAAACTGGCAAAGCTCAAAGACAAGGAGAGAATCTTAAAAGAAGCAAGAGAAAAGTGCTAAGTCAACTATTAGTGAGCACCTGTCATACCAACAACAAATTTCTCAACAGAAACTCTATAGGCCAGAAGAAAATGGAATGATATATTACAAATACTAAAAGAAAAAAACTGCCAGCAAAGAATACTATACCTAGCAAGGTTATCCTTCAGAAATGAGGGGAAAAATAGTGTACTTTCCAGACAAACAAAAACTGCAGGAGTCCACCACCTCAGGACTAGCCCTAAAGAAATTGTCAAGGAAGTCCTTCGTCTTGAATCGGAAAAATGATAATCACTACCACAAGTACACAGGAAAGAACAAAACCCACAGGTAGAACAAAAATGTAAACAAGAAAGAAACTAAATCATGTCATCACAAAAATTCAAATGACAGTGTAATAATGCCTCTTCTTTATTTCTGATTTTAGTAATTTTGTTCTTTTTTCTTCATGGTCTATCTAGGTAAAGACTTGCAAATCTGGTTGATCTTTTTAAAGAATCATTTTTTGGTTTTGTTGATGTTCTCTATTGTTTTTTAACTCCTGTTTTATATATTTCTGCTGCAATCTTTGTTATTTACTACTTATGTTTACTTTTGGTTTAGTTTGCTCTTCTTCTATTTTCTTTAGGTAGAAGTTTACATTACTGATTTGAGGTTTTGCTTATTTTTAATATAGGTGTTTACAAGTATACATTTTCCTGTAGGCACTACATGAGCCCTTCATCCTATGAATTTTGATATGTTGCACTTTGATTTCTATCTCAAAGTATTCTCTAGTTTCTCTGTGATTTTTCTTTTACCCATCATTTATTTAGGAGAGTGTTGCGTAATTTACAAACATTTGTAAATTTTTGAAATTATCTTCTGTAACTGTGATCAGAGAATATATTTTCTATGATCTTAGTTTTTTAAAAATGTATTAAGACTTGTTTTGTGGCCAAAAGTAAAAAATTTTTAAAAATTAATTAATCTATAAAAGGAAACTATTTAATAATTATATTGAAAAATGAAGTTGACTTTTCAATATTTTTTAAAAACATAATTATAAAAATGTTGACAAGAGGTTATGTTGATTGTCAAATAAGACAGTGATTTTGAAAGCACCTTTTAAACTATGTTATATAAATAAGAACTATTTTAACTGAATTATTTCTTATAAATATGCATAATATACAAAATACTATTTAAAAGTATTTTAGACTACATCCAAACAATATACATAAAATGCACAAATAGGTTTAATATACCCAGAGAGATAGACTGATGATAGAAAGATAGATAGATAGATAGATAGATAGATAGATAGATAGATAGATAGATAGATAGATAGATAGATAGACAGGCAGGCAGACAGACAGGAAGGAAGGAAGGAAGGAAGGATGAATAATCTAGATATAGGGAAAATGCAAGGAAGAAACAACAAGAAGGAAAGGGAAAATAAAAAAAAGTTTTAGAGTTAATGATACTTAAGTACAGATCTAGACCAGGAGTCTCATTTTAGAGTGTGAACAACAGCCAAGTGCATCAGTAACATGGCTATTAGTATTGGAGAAACCTACTTACTGACTTTTAGTGTGACAAATTAGAATTGAAGAAAACTGGCTAGTTGCAACTTAAAATAAAAACCATCACTATAATAATATAAAAAAGAAAATTATTTAAATATTTATGACATCTTTAACAAAATATTAAAAAATAATATCAATTAGCATTAGTTTAAACAAAAACAGAAAACAGTATTTTTGATCGGCAAACTACTTTCATTGGAAACAATAACAATGATATTGCCATGGTTTTGATCTTGTTCTATCAAATTCATTTTATGTAAAAGAAAATCTTTAAAAGAAATATCTGGGTGATATCACTGATCTTCATCTTAAATTCTGTACATGAATTTAGACTCTCATAGAGCCGTCACCTTTATTTCTTCAAAGATAATTGATATTATTTTAGATAAATTATAAAGCTACAGCAGACTTTATACATTCTTTAGTGATGGTAATTAGTCTGAAGAATGTTTGAAATATGTATCTAAGAAGTATATTAGAAAGGAAAGTAAGATAGTTTTTTCTATGTAATAATTATTACTTTAACGTATTTTGTAGTAAATGCTGCTTAATGGTGGAAGCTACATCTAAACATAGTACTATACTTGAATTATTTTATTTTGGCTGATGATATTGTGTTAACATAAATAATACTTAGATGAATTTATTGTTAAATTTATTAGTAAGATGTGATTATTTTTAAAGACTTTGTTTTCAATTTCAAGATATGTGGTTAATGTAAAATACAATTGTTTACAAATGAGAAAAAGCATTTTAGTGTTTGAATGAAGAACTTTTGGAGGGCTTCAAGTTTGGTTTCAAATATTCCACATCTCTTAGCACTTTTGATGTAGTTAGTACCTCATCTCATCAAGTATAATCAGGATGTCAATTCCTGTGTGTCCCAGCTCCCATTCCAACCAAGACTCTCAGCCAAGCAATATCCAAGGGTGAAGTCTTCAGTTCCTAGGTGGCAAGCATTGCCCCTCCTTTGTGTTATATTCCATTAGAAGACTACCAGAAGAGTGATATGTGTCCCCAGTATTTTAAATTGTTTTGGTAAAATAATCCTCAAAATGGTGATTTATTGTTCTTCGGCTATCAATTTTCCTAGACATTCTTCTATTAGTCACTAAACCATGCAGTACACCAAGTGATTAAAAGCCAGGATCTTGGCGGGGAAGAGAATTCATCACAAAAACTTGCACCTGTGAAAGCTAATACCACCCAAAAGGAATAAGAAGAGAAAAACGGGGACAAAATACTACAATCTTCCTTTATACTTCCCTACCCCTTGATCTGCTTCTGCTGCCTCCCTTTTATCAAACTTAACTTGAAGTCAGCTGGATACTTGGCCTGAGAGATGCAATCTTCAGACATTAGCGTTTGGTCAGACAAGGGCAGAATATGGGTATAAGAGTCAGAGAAAGAAACAGAAGCAGAAAGTCACTATTCTTTTCTGCCAACAAAGCATTTTTGCTTTATTTTTACCCGAAGAGGAGTTCTTTTCCAGGAAATTATTTAGTTGCATATATAAATAGTTCTGTTTCCTAGATACAATCCGATAGAGTTTGGATGTGTTGTTCCCTCCAAATCTCATGTGGAAATCTGATCCCCAATGTGGTAGTGTTGGGAGCTGTTTCAGTCATGGAGCGGATCCCTCATGAATGGATTAATGCTCTCCCTGGGGTGTGGGGATAGTGAGTGAGTGCTTGCTTTATTATTTCCTGTGAGAGCTCGTTTTTCAAAAAGACCCTGACACCTCCCCTCTCTCTCCTCTCTTTCTTCCTCTCACTGTGTGATCTCGTACCCATCGGCTGCCTGTCATTTTCTGCCCTGAGTAGAAGCAGCTTGAGGCCCATTCCAGATGCAACTCTCTCAAAATCGTGAGCCAAATAAACCTCTTTTCTTTCTAAATTACCCAGTCTCAGGTATTCTGTTAGAGCAACACAAAATGGACTAATACATAATCCAAAACATGCAAACCAAAGATTAGGTATAAAATGCAAGGCTCATAACAAAACAATAATACCAAATGAAAAGCTGTATGACCAAGTCAAGAATATATAGAGAAAAAAAAAATAAAGAATTACATTTCAGGGAGTCAAAGGAAGCTCATAAATTTTTGTAGTTTGGAAAGATTATTGGGAGTTAAAGTGTCACAAAAATGTTGGCTACATGGAAGAAAGTACAAAGAAAATGGCAGCACAGTTAAATAAAAGAAAAGTCATGAAGAACCATGTACACTAAGATAAGGAATTTTAATTTCATTTTACAGGCATTGAAAGATTTGAATCAGGTGTGTAACATGTTAGAATTCTATGACAGAAAGATTGCTCTGGCAGAATACAGAGTGTTGTTTGAAAAGAGGTAAACCAGAGGCTGAGAGTAAGCTGCAGACTAGCGTAGTATCCGGGAAAGTGATACATATTTAAATTAGGGGTGTGAAAGTGAGCATGGAAAAAGAGGGGCATATTTTATTTGGCGTAAACTTACTCTGTACCTGTCATTTCTCAGAATAATTACTTTTACTTTTATACTGACTAATATCCACAGATAACTTTGTTCTCAAATACGAGCATACTTCAAAGAGTTCATGGAAAGTTTTGTTTTACCTTTCGATTCTGTTCTTTGAAGTACCCTCGTATGTTAATGAGTCTCTACAGAGATCTATAAAATGTTGGCAGTGCACATGTGAGCTTAGGGTGAATACTTGTTGGTGAGAATGTATTTATTAGTAAGAGTGTGTTTTCAGTGACAGCTTTTATAAATTGTTTACTGAGACAAAAATCATCTGAACTATAAGAAACTGGAGACTGTGACTAACACCCCTCAGGGCTGTTACCAGGTATATGCAAACTGTGGAAACCTTTATCCCAGTGACTAGTTTTTTTTTTTTTTTTTTTTGTCCTTTTCATGACCGGCACTCAGCCAGTGAGTGCACCGGCCAGTTCTATATAGGATCCGAACCCGCGGCGGGAGCGTCGCAGCGCTCCCAGTGCCGCACTCTACCAAGTGCGCCACGGGCTCGGCCCCCAGTGACTAGTTTTAAACAGGCACTTGATAACGTTTCCTTCCATTCTACTTTTTTTCTGTTGTTCTTATTTGAATCTGCAAATGCCTTAGTTTGCTGAATTGGGTTCAAAGAAAATAATGTTTGAATTGCAAAGAATTGTTCTATTTGAGTTAGGAAGCTATTTCGTTTAATTTTAGGTATGTGCAGAACAAAAAGCAATAAGAGCTTATTAATTTCCATTATATTCTGTGATGCGTGGTTATTTAGATGATGGAAAGATAGATACACAGGTAGATAGATGAAACAATGACAATTTTCACCATTGATGTAAAGATTACATAACAAAGTTAGTGTTATTGTTTTAGTGAAACAAACTGAGGCACTTACATCTTCTTGTCATCAAAACAATACTTGCAAAATATAAAACATAAGAACTTGGTATCATTTTTTGCCAATTTATTTCACAGAAGCTCAATTATTCATCTACTCATTCACTGAAATATTGAGAGTCTTTATTCCAAAACTTCAAAAAGCTTTTCCTTAGATAAATTTATTTGAACAATGGCTTAATAAAATAGATCAAGCTGTAAATACAACATTTTAACTAGAAGTACATTGTTTAAGAAAATGAATATTGCATAGTTTTTCAGACTGTCCATTCTAAAATCCAAAGCAGCATCTGGTTAAGAAGGGATATATTGGTTTTCTATTTCAGGGACATTTCAACAAAACAATAGACATTTTATTTATGTTCAATAAAAGTCTGTATAACAAACAATAGTTTGTTCTCTTAGTAAGAAATACTATTTTCTTCTCAGGAAACAATTCCTAACAAATGAGGGTGGAAGGTAAAGATGTATTGTTCAGACCAATTACACTGAAGAGAAAGATGAATAAAGGCTGTGGCCTTGTGCCCAGTTTCAAACATATCTCCTATACAAGAAACCGAAAACATTATAGCTATGAAATCTCAGCAAGGTAAAGTAGGACATTTAAAAACTAGTACGTTTATCTATTTTTCTTTTTCATTTCTATCTTGAGCTAAAACATGAAAACTACAGAAGTCAGAGCAAATTGATAAAGTGATTACGGTTTTTGATTTAAAAAAGCTTATAAGTGAAATAATTACGTAATAGGAATTGGAATGTTTCTAACATGTGCATTTCTTTAATTTCTTAAAATGATTTGACTGTTCCATTTTATTTTTTAACTTTTTCATAACACATATCTCTTTCTAGAATAATACATAAGATATGTATTTCTTAGGCCTGCTGTTTATTTTTTCTGTATCTCTAATATCTCTTTCTGTCTATCTGTCTGTCTATCTATCTATCTGTCTGTCTGTCTGTCTATGTGGAATATACTATAAAGCATATGTAGTTCACAGGGCCTGGTTTTCCAAAGCCTTGTAGTTTCAAATATTGACCTTTCAGAGGACTGGAAATTTTCCTCAGGCTATAAAGTCTCTGGTGTAAGATAAAGATTTGTGGCACAGCAAGGTTGCTAGCTCAAGGACAGACTAGTTACTAATTGTTATGTAAAGATACTGAGAAATTGCTGTAATATCACTTAATTGTCTAATGGAATGTCATCTGACTTGTTTCACTGGAAGTTACCAGCCTATACTGTTAAACTATAACCCCACCTATGTTCTCTTCCAGTAACTTCCTGGTCCGGAAAATAAATGCAGGAATAGAACCCCAATTCGGGGTTAATTTCCCAAGGAAGGGATGCCTCTCACTTGAGGGTTCTAGCAGATTAACCGCTTTGGGGTCTCTAACTGCTTGGGAGAGATGGGCTTTGAGTAATCATTTGCATCTCCGTCACCCAGGGGAAGTAGGGTGACAAATCCATGGGGGGCGAAGCAACATGTCTATCTACCTATCAATGTGTCTACCTTTCATCCATTTATCAATCTAATCTTTACTTGGGCAGAAGTATTTTTGTCTTTTTTTTTTCTGAAAATGTTACATACTACTTTAACATAACTTAGTGACTGATTCTCTCTTAGGCAAGTGGCAATTGGAAGAAGTCAGAGGTGACATCTCAGCTCCTGGTGTATGTGTCATAATTTAGTGTGATTTACAATGCCAAAGAAGGATCAGGTTTTCATAGGAAGATAATTACTTGAGTTTTGGACACTCGTACTTATTGTTCTTGTGGCTCATCTAATTGAAAATGTCTGTTTCACATCTCAGAAAATAATTTCTGGATCTTAGGAGAAAAAAGTCTGTGCTAGCCATTATTGGATAAAGAACATTAAATTCAGGTATTGAGATTAGTGTAACAATAAATGAATTCATTTTAAAATAATTTGTGGTGATGCATCAAAATAATATTTAAATAGACTTAATGAGTCAACCTTATATCAACATTTCCACCCACAAATGTTCTTTAGAAAACACAAGAGTACTTCAAAAGATCATGAAAAGATTTGTATTATCTTTTAATTTTATTTTTCCATGAACTTTTTGAAATACCCTAGTATACTACTGACTAATGACATGATTTGCCTATATGTTTTTCACTACAATCAACATGTGAACAATGCTGTTTTACTCTCATTCTATCAGTGAGCTAAAACTTTACATTATTTTATCAAAGTAGAAGACATGCAACTTTGAAGGAATCGTTCATATTTTGTTTACAATTGTATCTCTCTCCTTTTCCTATAGTAGAATTTGGATAAATAGATGCTGAATAAATGAATTAGAAGCTGAGTATCAATATTAAGGAATTATCTTGTTATCTCTCATTACTAAATATGGTTGGTGTTCCTGAATAGAAGACATAGACCTAATTCCGTATCTGCACATTCTCATGTTCATGCACTGGACATTTTCATACTAAAGCAATCTTTATGGGTTCAAAAAATTTATTGTATTTTCTGTGGCTACCTAATGCCAATCTAAATCTGTCCCAAAATTCACTTGCTGCTCCTGCTGCTCCTACTCCTACTTGCTGAAACTAGAGAAACTGCCTTTTAGTAGAATGCATTATAGAAACTAATTTAGATATATTACCACATATTTGAGGCTTCTCATCAGGGCTATAACAAAAAAACAGGCAGGAGGGAAAACGTTAAAAATGCCAAATATAGATATTAAAAAAGAAATACTTGTTTCTTTCTGGTATTAAGAATTTCTAGAGACTTCAAATTAAAATGAAATTTTAGGTAAAGCATTTGTTATCAGATTAGGGTTCCAGTTATGGAAACATTAATATACCTATAAGTCGTGAAATGATTCAGGGAACACTTGCTTACCTCTCCTTGTATATATTCTAAAGTGAGAACTTACAGTAATAAAAGCATGGTTAATTTTATAGCTATAATCTATCATTGGCTCTTCAGCCAAGAATACTAAGAAGGCAGTAATGCCAACTGAAGAAATTTTTTGTGTGATCTGGCAATTTCCACCTTAAGAATTGGACTTTAAGGATCAATTTCTTTCACATAGACTAGTAAACATCCAGCAATTCTCAACATAGAATATTGCACATGCTAATTAGGATTTTCAAAGATTTTCTAAATAAATTGTCTTAAATCAAGATGAAAAGAACAACAGTTTCCTTTGATGGAAGTATCACCTGATATTATGAGTAGTGCTTTGTGAACTGGTTATCACTCTCTTCCTAATGGAAGAGAGCACATTTACTTATTTGAGGTACCACTGTGTAGAAGAGTAGGTAGGATCATCATAAGAGGAATAGAAGTCAGATGGTTTCCTTAAATTCTTTACAAACAGACAAAATCAAATTCAATTAGAATAAGTGCACTTGAATCAGGGAAAGAAAAGGTATTAAATAAAATGACCTAGAATAATAATATCTGGACTCAAAACTGAAATCATAACATCATGAGTCAATAATATAGTTCCATGTTTAGTAGACCTATGAGACC
Source organism: Cynocephalus volans (assembly GCF_027409185.1). NCBI lineage: Eukaryota > Metazoa > Chordata > Mammalia > Dermoptera > Cynocephalidae > Cynocephalus > Cynocephalus volans. The sequence continues at coordinate 48,827,590 of NC_084466.1, read as the reverse complement.
AATAAAGTTCTGTGTTTAGGAGCTCAAATGAGTGGAAAGGTAGAGTGTAATACTGTGCTTAAGTGCCATCTGGAATTCAAAGTTACATATAACTAACTGTGTCCTTTGGCCTTGGAAATATTACATAAATTTACAGGCTTCATTTATTTCTCTAGTTTAATCACACCTATTTTAATTACCTTGCAGAGATCTGTGAGAGATAAATAAAATGACTCCCGATTTTATTCCTGAAATGATTTTTTTGTCTTTATTAAAGACAAAAGTAAGATTCAATATTTCATGTTTCAGTCAAAATATTTTAGGCAGTTACCAAGCATTATATCCTGGAGGATGGGTACAAACTATAACCATTCTCATTCTCTGATTTTAAAGAGCTAATAATCTTGTCCCTAGGGATGGGGCAGTTGTTAGTAGAATTTAAAAAAATCTCAAGAAGTTGAATAATGAGATTTATACACTACAGACCTCAATAGAGGAATAGTTTAATCCTCTTGGAAAGACTGAGGAAGTTTTTAGGTCTAAGGTAGAGTTTGAACCGAATTTTTTTTGGAATTCAGTGAAATATGTAATTCAGGAAATGGTTGTAATTCAGTGAAATATGATGAGCCAAAAGCATTTAATGAGCCCAATGTATTTGTAGTTTTGGTATGCAGTAGGTGTGGTAAAAACACGAATGCCATGCTGGTATTCATCACAGATGTTGGTACAAACATTAAATGAGATAATACATTTAAAGTATTTGGAATAAAATACTATTTATAAAATTATTATTGTGATTCTTGAGAAGATGAAAATATCTTTTTGTTTTTTAATTTTTAAATTTATCATGAACATATTCGGTCTTACAAATCTTGATATTTCTTTTTTTTTTTTTTTAAATTTTATTTTGTCGATATACATTGTAGCTGATTATTGCTCCCCATCACCAAACCCTCCCTCCCTTCTCCCTCCCCCCTCCCCCCCAACAATGTCCTTTCTGTTTGCTTGTCGTATCAACTTCAAATAATTGTGGTTGTTATATCTTCTTCCCCCCCCCCCGGTTTGTGTGTGTGTGTGTGTGTGTGTGTGTGTGTGTGTGTGTGTGTGTGTGTGTGTGTGAATTTATATATTAATTTTTAGCTCCCTCCAATAAGTGAGAACATGTGGTATTTCTCTTTCTGTGCCTGACTTGTTTCACTTAATATAATTCTCTCAAGGTCCATCCATGTTGTTGCAAATGGCAGTATTTCATTCGTTTTTATAGCTGAGTAGTATTCCATTGTGTAGATGTACCACATTTTCCGTATCCACTCATCTGATGATGGGCATTTGGGCTGGTTCCAACTCTTGGCTATTGTAAAGAGTGCTGCGATGAACATTGGGGAACAGGTATACCTTCGACTTGATGATTTCCATTCCTCTGGGTATATTCCCAACAGTGGGATGGCTGGGTCGTATGGTAGATCTATTTGCAATTGTTTAAGGAACCTCCATACCATTTTCCATAGAGGCTGCACCATTTTGCAGTCCCACCAACAATGTATGAGAGTTCCTTTTTCTCCGCAGCCTCGCCAGCATTTATCGTTCAGCGTCTTTTGGATTTTAGCCATCCTAACTGGGGTTAGATGGTATCTCAATGTGGTTTTGATTTGCATTTCCCGGGTGCTGAGTGATGTTGAGCATTTTTTCATATGTCTGTTGGCCATTTGTATATCTTCCTTAGAGAAATGCCTACTTAGCTCTTTTGCCCATTTTTTAATTGGGTTGCTTGTTTTCTTCTTGTAAAGTTGTTTGAGTTCCTTATATATTCTGGATATTAATCCTTTGTCAGATGTATATTTTGCAAATATTTTCTCCCACTCTGTTGGTTGTCTTTTAACTCTTTTAATTGTTTCTTTTGCTGTGCAGAAGCTTTTTAGTTTGATATAATCCCATTTGTTTATTTTTCCTTTGGTTGCCCGTGCTTTTGGGGTCGTATTCATGAAGTCTGTGCCCAGTCCTATTTCCTGAAGTGTTTCTCCTATGTTTTCTTTAAGAAGTTTTATTGTCTCAGGGTGTATATTTAAATCCTTAATCCATTTTGAGTTGATTTTAGTATACGGTGAGAGGTATGGATCTAGTTTCATTCTCCTGCATATCGATATCCAGTTATCCCAGCACCACTTGCTGAAGAGGCAGTCCCTTCCCCAGTGAATAGGCTTGGTGCCTTTGTCAAAGATCAGATGGCAGTAAGTGTGTGGGTTGATTTCTGGATTCTCTATTCTATTCCATTGGTCAGTGTGTCTGTTTTTATGCCAGTACCATACTGTTTTGGTTATTATAGCTTTGTAGTATAGCTTAAAGTCAGGTAGTGTTATGCCTCCAGCTTTATTTTTTTTGCTGAGCATTGCTTTGGCTATTCGTGGTCTTTTATTGTTCCATATAAATGTCTGAATAGTTTTTTCCATTTCTGAGAAAAATGTCTTTGGAATTTTGATGGGGATTGCATTGAATTTGTATATCACTTTGGGTAGTATGGACATTTTCACTATGTTGATTCTTCCAATCCAAGAGCATGGAATATCTTTCCATCTTCTTGTATCCTCTCTAATTTCTCTCAGCAGTGGTTTGTAGTTCTCATTATAGAGATTTTTCACCTCCTTGGTTAACTCAATTCCTAAGTATTTTATTTTTTTGGTGGCTATTGTAAATGGGCAGGCTTTCTTGATTTCTCCTTCTGCATGTTCACTATTGGAGAAAAGAAATGCTACTGATTTTTGTGTGTTGATTTTGTATCCTGCTACTGTGCTGAAATCATTTATCAATTCCAACAGTTTTTTTGTAGAGGTTTTAGGCTGTTCAATATATAGGATCATGTCATCTGCAAACAGGGACAGTTTGACTTCATCTTTTCCAATCTGGATGCCCTTTATTTCCTTCTCTTCTCTGATTGCTCTGGCTAGTACTTCCAACACTATGTTGAATAGGAGTGGTGAGAGTGGGCATCCTTGTCTAGTTCCTGTTCTTAAAGGAAAAGCTTTCAGCTTTTCCCCATTCAGGATGATATTGGCACTGGGTTTGGCATATATGGCTTTAATTATGTTGAGATACTTTCCCTCTATACCTAACTTATAGAGGGTCTTTGTAATGAATGAGTGCTGAACTTTATCAAATGCTTTTTCAGCATCTATAGAGATGATCATATGGTCCTTGTGTTTGAGTTTATTAATATGGTGTATCACATTTATTGATTTGCGTATGTTGAACCAACCTTGCATCCCTGGGATGAATCCCACTTGATCGTGATGAATAATTTTTCGTATGTGTTGCTGTATTCTCTTTGCTAGTATTTTAGTGAGGATTTTTGCATCTATATTCATCAAGGATATCGGCCTGTAGTTTTCTTTTTTGGTTATATCTTTACCTGGTTTTGGTATCAGGATGATGTTTGCTTCATAGAATGAGTTTGGGAGATTTGCGTCCGTTTCAATCTTTTGGAATAGTTTGTAAAGAATCGGTGTCAATTCCTCTTTGAATGTTTGGTAAAATTCTGCTGTGAATCCATCTGGTCCTGGGCTTTTCTTTGTTGGGAGCCTTCTGATAACAGCTTCAATCTCCTTTATTGTTATTGGTCTGTTCAAATTTTCTACGTCTTCATGGTTCAGTTTTGGGAGCTTGTGTGTGTCCAGAAATTTATCCATTTCCTCCAGATTTTCAAATTTGTTGGCGTATAGTTGTTTATAGTAGTCTCGAATGATTCCTTGTATTTCAGATGAATCAGTTGTAATATCGCCTTTTTCATTTCTAATTTTTGTTATTTGAGTCTTCTCTCTTCTTTTTTTTGTTAGCCATGCTAATGGTTTGTCAATTTTATTTATCTTTTCAAAAAACCAACTTTTTGATTCGTTGATCTTTTGAATTGTTTTTTGGTTTTCAATTTCATTCAGTTCTGCTCTGATCTTAATGATTTCTTTCCGTCTGCTAACTTTAGGTTTGGATTGTTCTTGTTTATCTAGTTCTTTAAGGTGAAGTGTTAGGTTGTTCACTTGCCATCTTTCTATTCTTCTGAAGTGAGCATTTAATGCAATAAATTTTCCCCTCAATACTGCTTTTGCAGTATCCCACAGGTTTTGGTATGATGTATCATTGTTTTCATTAGTTTCAATAAACTTTTTGATTTCCTGCTTGATTTCTTCTTGGACCCATATGTCATTAAGTAGAATGCTGTTTAATTTCCATGTGTTTGTATAGTTTCCAGAGTTTTGTTTGTTATTAATTTCTAGTTTTAATCCATTGTGGTCTGAGAAGATACATGGGATAATTCCAATTTTTTTGAATTTATTGAGACTTGATTTGTGACCTAATATGTGATCTATCCTGGAGAATGATCCATGTGCTGATGAAAAGAATGAATATTCTGAGGTTGTTGGGTGGAATGTTCTGTAGATATCTGCCAATTCCAATTGGTCTAGAGTCTTGTTTAGATCTTGTGTTTCTCTACTGATTCTTTGCCTAGATGATCTGTCTAATATTGACAGTGGGGTGTTCCGGTCCCCTGCTATTATGGTATTAGTGTCTATTTCCTTCTTTAGGTCTAATAGAGTTTGTTTTATAAATCTGGCTGCTCCAACATTGGGTGCGTACATATTTATGATTGTTATGTCTTCTTGATGGATCAGTCCTTTTATCATTAAGTAGTGTTCCTCATTGTCTCTTTTTATGGTTTTTAGTTTAAAGTCTATTTTGTCAGATATAAGAATAGCTACTCCAGCTCGTTTTTCTTTTCTGTTTGCATGGTAAATCTTTTTCCATCCTTTCACTCTTAGTCTGTGTGAATCTTTATGGCGAGGTGGGTCTCTTGTTGGCAGCATATAGTTGGGTCCTGCTTTTTGATCCAGTCAGCCAGTCTGTGTCTTTTAATTGGGGAATTTAAGCCTTTAACATTAAGAGTTGTTATTGAAAGGTGTTGATTTATTCCTAGCATTTTATTGGTTGTTTGGTTGTCTTAGGTGTCTTTTGTTCCTTGCTTTCTGATTTACTGTTTGGTTTCTTTGTTTGTTGGTTCCTTAGGTTGTAGATAGTGTTTAGGTTAGCTTGTTTTCTCTTCATGAATGCCATTTTTATTGTACTAGCGGGTTTAGATTTTTCTTGGGTTTTTATGGCAGTGGTAGTTATTTTTCAGGAACCAAACCCAGTACTCCCTTGAGGATTTCTTGTAAGGGTGGTCGTGTGGTAGTGAACTCCCGCAGTTTTTGTTTGTCTGAGAAATATACTATTTGCCCCTCGTTTCGGAAGGATATCCTTGCAGGGTAGAGTATTCTTGGCTGGCAATCTTTGTCTTTTAGTATTTTGAAAATATCATCCCATTCCTTTCTAGCTTTTAGGGTTTGTGATGAAAAGTCTGATGTTAACCTGATTGGGGCTCCCTTATAGGTGATTTGACGCTTCTCTCTTGCAGCTTTTAAGATTCTCTCTTTGTCTCTGAGTTTTGCCAATTTGACTATGACATGTCTTGGAGAAGGCCTTTTTGCGTTGAATACGTTTGGAGATCGTTGAGCTTCCTAGATCTGAAGATCTGTGATTTTTCCTATACCTGGGAAGTTTTCTGCCACTATTTTGTTGAATATGTTTTCAATGGAATCTCCATTTTCCTCCCCTTCTGGAATACCCATGACTCGGATATTTGAGTGCTTGAGGTTGTCTGATATCTCTCTCAGATTTTCTTCCATGTCCTTGATTCTTTTTTCTTTCTTTTTGTCTGCTTGTGTTATTTCAAACAGCCCATCTTCAAGTTCAGAGGTTCTCTCTTCAACTTCGACAAGCCTGCTGGTTAAACTCTCCGTTTTGTTTTTTATTTCACTGAATAACTTCTTCAGTTCAGCAAGTTCTGCTACATTTTTTTTCAGGACATTGATTTCCTTGTATATTTCCTCTTTCAGATCCTGTATACTTTTCCTCATTTCATCATGATGTCTAGCTGAGTTTTCTTGTATCTCATTCAGTTTCCTTAGAATTATCACTCGAAATTCCTTGTCAGTTATTTCAAGGGCTTCTTGTTCTATAGGATCTAGAGTATGAGATTTATTAACTTTTGGTGGTGTACTTTCTTGATTTTTTGTATTTCTGGTGTCTTTTTTTTGGTGTTTATTCATTGTGGCAGGGGGTTTCACAGTCCACCGCTTTGAGACTAATGACTAACTAGGATGTTGCTGTGGTTGCCAATTTGGTATGGCTCCCGCCGTGACTGCTCAGTTGGCCTCTAGTGTCTTGTGTGTGTGGTTGCCTCGGGTCTTGGGCTTCTCCGGGGAGCCACCTTTCTGGTCAGCTTGGACTCTGCTGGGCTGGTGGATCACGTACCACAGGGTGTGTGATCTCTGTTGAGCTTTCACTTCCTGTACAGGACTTCTCCCCGTTCCGTGTGCTCTGGCCCAGGCTGTTAGATCATGCAGTGGTGACCCCACCGGGTGTGTGGTTTCTGTCGAGTCTCCGCCTCCCTGGCCGCATGTCTCCCGCCTCTGTGCACACTGTGCTGGGCTGGGGTGTGTCTTCTGCACCCCTCGTCTATCAGCTGGGCCTTCAAGACCCTGCTCAGCACCGCCTCGCCCAGGAAGTCTACCAGGTTTCTGCTAGGCACAGATGACCAGTCTCTCTGGGTGCCTTTGTAGCACTGTGTAGATCTTTCTCGGGTCTTGTTCACCTTTGTATCCCCCCGGTATAAACCGAGTCTAGTGCCCGCCTGCAGCCTGCTCTCCGGCAGGTTCAAGCGGACCTGGGAACTCTCCTACCACACTATTCCCAACCAGAAATTCGTTAGGCTTTTTTCCAAACTGGTGGTCGCAGAGATGGTATCTGCCTCCCAGTAACAGGAAGTTTACCGGGGCCGGAGTCCAGGGTGTGGTGGAGTGACAGTCGGCCCGCCCGTACTTCCTTGCCCTCCCAACACTGGTCGGGACGCCCCACACCCCCAGTCCCGCCAGAGAACCGCGGAGGGAGTGGGAGCGGAGACTGGCCCGCAGGCTCCGGAAAGCCCCGCGCCAGGCCAAGCAAATGGGCTCAGTGATGGCCGAGCAGGGCGGAGCTGCCCGCACCTGGGAAAATGGAGGCAGCACCGGGGCGGTGAGTGGCCTGGTGGTGCAGGCGGGAGCCGCGTGGGCATCCACCCCCCGAACAGAGCTGTGCCAGGGGTCACTCACAGTGCTGTGCCAGGTCGGGTGCTCGCTCTCTGTCTCTGGTTTGCCGCCTTTCCCAGTTCTCGGCCACTGCCGCCTCGGGCTGTTCAGTCGCGGCACTGCTCGGGCGCTTCCAGGAATCTTCTTTAATGCCGGCCTGAAACCTCGAATCCTGAATAGGGCATCTGGCCGCCTTCAGTGCGGCCCCAGCCTCCGGGATCCTGGCTGCATCCACAGCAGCCCTGGCGCCGTGTTCCCTGTTTCAAGACTCGCTTTTGCAGCTAAGAATCAGTTCTTTTCCTGCTCCACACTTCAAAGCTGTTGCCTGTAAATGAGGCAGCCTCTCCTGCCAGGGGGCAAAGTGGCGTTGAGCCCCCACGACCGGCCAGCAGCTGTAGTCCTCCCTTAAGAGATGGTGAGAGGAAGGTCCACAAGTTTCCCGGCTGCCTGAGGCCCAGTGGCCGCCTTTTACACCTCAGCTACTCCGCGCCAGCCTCCGCAGCCGCCGCCATCTTGAAACTCTTGATATTTCTTTATGAAAATATCTTTTATATGGAGGGTAACTATGATTCTCCTATGAAGTATTATATATGGTGCAATTATAAGGCAGTTGTATTACCAAGCTTCAGGGAACACTAAAAGTGAAAAATAGTAAGAGTTACAAATACTTGCAAAACCAAATTTGAAGACATTCATCATGTTTTCAACTATTAGCTGTGATACTTCAGACTTGTTAAGTGTATAATCTTGTAAAAACATTGATAATTAGAATATGCATTTAACGTTATGTTACTAAAAGAAAAAGATCAGAAAGTAGTGTCCATTAATATAATGAGAAATAAGTCAACGGATAGAGAGAAAATGTAAAGTGTACTTGACAAATATTTTATTTTTTGAACATGAATTTGTTTATTATACACATTTTCTGATAGGTATTGATTTTACTTTCAAGTTTTCCTCCTCTCTTCCCAAACCTTTATCTTCTTCAATCTTTTCAGTGACCTCAGAAAACAACCAACATATTGATGCCTAGCATCACTTTACCATATTTAAACAATATAACAATATTAACCTCCTTGAAAATATTTTCTAGCTGAAAAGAACATTTAAAAATATATAGTAAAAAGGGAAAGCTTCTTTGCTGATAAACTTAAGAAAAATTTCTGCCTCAAATATTTACTCAATAGAGATATATTCCAGAAATAACTTAAATTTGTCTTAAGATAATTAATAATTAAGAAGTACACATTTTCAGGGAAGACGATTTTAAAGCATACATAGGTAACCAAGTGTCTGTCATTTTTGTTCTTCAATGATATACATGTAGATACACATAGAGAAAGAGACAGAGAATGCCATATCTCGGTCTTTGAACTACAAATTTGCAATGACTTCCCTTCCTCATCACTTCAAATACTCATTCCATGGGCATGTATTTTTAAACCCATAACTGTTTTAGCTAGAAAATCTATCACACAAATATTCCATTCCATACATCCACAACTTCTTACCTTACAGCCCATTTGTTCAGCTACTCCTACTTTCTGATTTTATCAGAAGCCCTAATTCACCAAGCCTTATACTATCTTCCACTGTAAAAATCCTCTTCTCTCTTTGCTTCCTTTCCAGCTTTTATTCTATTACTCATAGTTCAATAAGATGTTTTATTATTCTAAAGCCCCATGATGTTTTCTCTTTCCATTACACTAATTTTTAGAATAAATCTGTCTGATTTCTGTCTAAATAAAATATCAGATCACATTATTCCTGGTATAAAATTATCATCATAAAATTAAAATAATCTCTCATCATTTCAATTCTAGCAAAATATTGGGTCGACTAATCTTAATCCTATTTCAACCTTTTCAAAAATTGTTCATGCACCTCAAAATCTATTGCTTTTTTCTCTAGTAAACATGTATTCATTGTTTCTGAAAACCAAACATATACACATACTTTTACATTTGGATTCAATCTATACTATTGTAACAAAGTGGCTGTTTCTTCTGCTATCTAATCTTTGCATTGGATTATATGTTTTCTTGTCTGTCAGGAAAATTATTCTATAAATTCTCTCTTCTCTCTTCCACCCCAATTTAGTTTCTTCCTTCAAATCTTCCTGAGACATACAATCCTATTTTACCTTGTATATCCCCAGTATGTATTAAGGCTATCAGTTATAGGTAATACAAGATTTTATTTAGGGGTTAGATTGTTTTATAAATTATTTCAAAGAAGATGCTTTGCTGCTATTGAACCCTACAACTTTGCTGAAAGTTTTTTTTTGTTTCTTAGATAGTAGTTTTCTGGTGGATTTTGGGGGACTTATGTACAGGATTGCATCATCTTTGAATAGATATATCTTTATTTCTTCCTTTCCAATTTGGATGCTTTTTATTTATTTTCTCTGACTAGTTGCTCTGGCTAGAATTTCCCATACAAAACTGAATATTAGTGGAGAAAGGGAGCATCTTTTTTCTTTTGGGAGGTTTTCTTCTTGACTTTGGCTACAATATACAGAGAGAAAAAAAAAAGTATTTTTCTCTTGAAACAAATTCTCTTGAATATTTTACCACTGCTTATTTTAAGAAGAAAGCACAAAACATGATGATTTTATATCAAGTAAATGCAGGAACCATGTACTCAGATATTGAAAATGTTGTAGATATTGGAATAGTCCCCTAAGACCAAGTTTGTCCGACATCAAAAACTTATAAAAGCTCTCTGCTTTGTAACTTATCTTATAAAATCTCATGTATCTTAATGGAAATACTTACAATTAATGTCCTTGACATGCTCTCAGCATTTTTAGTTCTTGACTGGTCCTTAACAGATATTTCCAGTTTCATTGCTTTATTGCTAAGTGTATAGTCATGCACAAAGTTACTTTCACTTCAGTGTAAAGATTAAAATAACTTTGAAATTTTATTTAGACCTTTGTGAAGCACATTAAACTTGCATATAATAAACTAAATTAACAAATATATCTTTTAAGAAATAAAAAGAGTTAGAGAAAATGGTGATGCAATAAGGGTACCTTAGAAAGTCAGTTGCTTTAAACAATACAGAGCATAGCTGAGAGTATTTTTTATTCTTTGAATCCATAATGGAAACATTTCATTAACCTTTAAACCATGAACTAAATAGGACAAAAATTAAAGCTTTAGCAGTTTCAGATAATTAGATGATTAAAACAATTCTGAAATCCACTAAGGACCTTAAATCCACTAAGCAGTCTCAGACACTAAATAAAATAGTAATAAAAAAATAAAAAGGCAAGATGCTCCTAGGTAACTCAACAAATGTAAAAAAAAAAAAAAAGAAAAGAAAAAGTGTGTGGCATTGGCATTAGTTTGTGGTTGTAATGGATAAATTAAAATGTCAAAACTAGTTTTTTCCTAGTTTTGAAAAAAATATTTCTTTGCAAACATTTGTAAAACATTATAATAACAAATATTTTAATGAAATTGATGTGTGGTTATGACCAAAAAAAGTTTTTGTTTGACAATATTGCTGAAAAGCACATGCATACTTTGTCAAAAAATTGTTTTATTTAAGTTAGAGTATACGTATTATATTATCAACAATTTATATGTTCTGAATATTAAAAATATTTAGTTGACTTAATTTTCAAAGTTGACCGTATGTAAGAATTTCAAAGTTGCCTGTTTTCTACTTTGATAAGATGATGTAAAGTTTCAGCTCACTGATAGAATGAGAGTGAAACAGCATTGTTTACACATGGGTTGCAGTGAAAAACATATAGGCAAATCATGTCATTAGTAGTATACAAGGGTACTTCAAAAAGTTTGTGGAAAAATAAAATTAGAAGATAATACAAATCTTTTCATGATCTTTTGAAGTACTCATATTTTCTAAAAACTATTTGTGGCTGGAAATGCTGCTGAAAGGTCGATTTTGATCCATCTTGTCTCACAAACCAGGCTCCCTTACTCAAGTCACCGACTGGAACTTTCCAGCTGGGATATATGTGTAAATGGAAAAGACTTCTATCAGCTGATATAGTTTAACCAAATTCTGCATATTTACAACTGGTTTTATACCTAATAATTTGACTTGTACTTCTTGAATATATTACAAACACATTATGGAACCTATTTTAATATGTACCTAATTTCAATAACTTTACAAATGATTCTGTATTTTTTAGTTATCTAACCTAAACGTTTTTCACATTACCTGCTCAATTGAAAATATTCCAGTGTGCAGCTTTATTAGAAACTTTATTGAATATCTGACCTTCACAGAGAAGAGCTGCTTTGGGAACAACATACACTTCATCCTCAGTAACAGATATAGATGCTTTATAGCAAAAAAACTCCACAGGAGAATAATTCATCACATGTCATATTATTAATGTGGCAAGGCAATCCCTTATTATGGTTAGAGGATATCAAAAGAAATGGAATTATTTAATTTATATTTTGTTGTTTAATAATTCTACAAAATTAAGAGAATGTTTGTATGGTCCTAGAGGCTTGATTATACACTCAGAAAAATCTTCTAGATTCAGGTAAATTTATGACATTCTCACAAAATTACCAATAAAGAGTTACTTTGTTTCATAACTCACTTAAATCTTTTTAAAGTAATATTTTTTGGTACACGTGTATAATTTAGTGTACAATAATAGCCATTACAATTAAAATATTGCTTAATATGTAAATCTAAAAAATTAAAACTCACTAATAAAAGTTATATTAATAACACTAATAGTGATTCTGTGTTCATAATCATGGTAATATATTTATTGACAATTGTAAGTTCTAGGCACTGTATTACATGCTCTGCAAGTTTCCTCAGTTAATCCTTGCTGTGGGTGGAATGTCCCCCACAACCCCTACCAAGCTCACTGAAGCATAAATTGTGTCCCCCCAAAATTCCATGTATTGGAATCTTGACCCCTACTTGACAGTGTTGAGAGAATGGGAAATCCTATTGTGATGATCAAAAGATGGGCTTTGGGGAGGTGACTGGATTGTAAGGTCCATCCTCTAGTTCATGGGCACGGTTCTGAGGGCTTTAAAAGGAGAGCATACAAGAATCTCTTTGCTCTTCCATTTCCTGTCATATGAGACCCCTGCATGCGGTAAAGCCATCACCAGAAAAGACCCTTGCTAGATGTATTCCCTGGGCTTTAGACTTCCCAGCCTCCAAAACTGTAAGCAACAAATTTCATTTTCTTATAAATCACCCACTTCCAGGTATTTTGTTATAAGCAACAGAAACAGAATAATAGAATCCTCAAAAGACCTTAAGAGTTGGCTATTATTATGAACATATTTTGCAAATGATGACATAGGTTTAAGGTTGTTAAGTACACTTTTTTAAGGTTACTAGCTACTAGATGCTATAGCAGAGATTCAAATATCAGCCTTATCCAAGAACTTGCATAATAAATACAAAGATTAAGTAACAAAGAATTTATATCAGTGTGGTTTTCAAAATGCTGGCTACAATTTATTAATAATTCATGGACTTGATTATGGTTAATCACCAGAATTCTTAAAAAAAATAAAGTGTAATAAATTATAAATATCATATCATATGATAATAATAGAGATATAATTGCTTCATGAATTTATTTTCAGTTATATTCTTGCCAATGAATTAAACACATTACCAGAGCTAAAACTTTTCACAAAGTATTAACTGTGTAAAACAATACATACATCACTAAAAACAAACCAAAAATATACTGAGTATTCTAGAGAAAACAGAAAGTTAGCTTTTATGTGCTAGAAAGTGAGAATTCGTGAAGGTTGTGCTAATTAAGCATTAAAAATTAGTATCCTGGAGAGGATAGAATAAGTCCATCGATCTGTATATAGTTAGATGAAATGAATTCCACTGTTCATTGATCAGGTAAAGGTCTTCACTTCAGATCCAGTAAGTGTTTGTAATCTCAGTGTTGCTTAATAGTCATGGTCCTTTACAAGATTCAGTTGATTAATTAGAGTGGTGATAAAACACAATAGTCAGTTTTGATATCTAACAGGTGAATGCTGCTGAGGGTTGTCTTTTCAAAGACAAATTTTGCTTATGGTCAATTCCTTAATCTCTTTTATTCTCAGACAAAAGAATAATGGCACAAAGAATTACAGGAGGGTACTTCAAAAAATTTGTAGAAAAATAAAATTAAAATAAAATTAAAATACTACAACACATAAGGCACTATTAAGAATATACTGGCTGTGGCAACAATTACTGATGTCCTTTCATTTGAATATCCCTGGGTCACACAACAAAGACCCTCTGGGCAGGCTTGTCATACTTTGGAAAAACAATTGGCTTCCTCATTAATATTACATAGAGTCTTCTTGACTTAACCACCAAAAATTGCAAAGGGTGTAAGATTCTACCTAATTACAAGTCAGTAAGTTAGCCTGTCCCAGTTTCATGAATAATGGGAGAAGAAAATGCTTATAGGTCAGAGACAAAGAACCTTATTACTGATAATGCTGCAAGCAGTATAAGCATTAAATATATTTCTATAAGTGTTCCTTGCCCCCAAGTCCCATGGGGAGATATACATGGGCTCAGATGAAAGCCATGACACACAGTGGGTTGTATTACAGGAGAGGAAGCTGAGCTGAGGGAACGCAGATATTTTATAATGGACAGTAAGCATATCTGCTCTTTGCTCTGGAAGGAGACTATATTTTCTAAGGCTCTAAATCACTGTCAATGCTCATGAGACATGCAACAGAATGAAACACGTTAAAAAAAAATCTCTCAACATTTAACAGGAATTATATAAATACATAACATAACATAGCAGGAGGTTTTAGAAAGTACAGAGTATCTTTTATTATGATCAAGAAATATTGTGATAAGTAAATTCTATTTTAGAATTTTGAATAAATTGATTCTCACTGTTGCAGGAAACAAGTTCAAGCAATTTTATTGAGTCTGTACAGCAGACATAACACATGGTTTCCTTTGTTATCATTGCCTTTGTAACAGGACTTCAAAGCAGCATTCAAATATAAGGATCCCCATGCCAATAAAAAAAACTTGGTAGGAATCAATGGAAACAAATATCTCTGACTCACCCTGAAAGGCATGTAAGTGAGAGATTAGATCTTTTGAAATAATACTATTATACACATATTCAATTTTCAACAGTATATATAAACTTTTTTTAAAAAGTAGACTATGCAACTAATGTTGTGATCATGTGACAATATTATATTGGCACATATATATTCAAAGTCATAAGAATCACAATCTATATTTTTTGTAGTTTTCTGAGAATTGTAGGAGTTGTTTTAACCAACCACATTTAAATTTATAGCAGAAAAATGATAACTAGTCCAGAGAGTTGAAGAACATTTTTCTTGGTCAATTACTTGGATGCAAATATGTTATTAGTGATTTCCTATGATATGTTATCATTGTTAATATTTTAAGCTATCTGCTTTATAGAAAGAATATTATCCTTTACAATTATGATATTCATGTCATATAAGTAGTAAGGTAATATAAGTTATATGCTTTAAAAACCAGTCATTTTAATTAAAAATATTTTTAAAATAAAAACTGGTTGCTGAAAAGTTTGAACCTGGAAGAAATAATTAACAATGTCATTAATATTGGGCCAATCAGTGGCAGGAATTAAATTTCCCTGGATGAAACTTATCAGAATGGTAGGTATAATATGTTTAACAGAATACTGTAATTATAGAAAAAAGATGAAAAACTCAACAGTCTAATTTTCTATAGATAATAGACATCCACCACCTCCAAAGATTCCTTGTGTCTATAGTTAACAATACGGTATGATGCACTTAGAAATTTATTAAGAGGATATATTTCATGTTAATTGTTCTTATCACACAAAAGATTTTGCTTTTATGGAAAGTTTGTGATAGAACTAGAATGGTCAGAAACATTAAAAAATACAAGCCTTGTGATTAAAATTAGTTACTAAATTAAATGTAATCCAGTATTTCTATTTATAAGTATTTATTGAGTCAAGCCATTGGCTTATGGACAAAAGAAGTCCTGGGATGGTAACACTCATAATTATTTTACTTGCATTATTAACTGTCAAGAGTGTCTACTATAGTCTTTAAGGCTTACTAATGTTTGTTTCAGAAGGCTTTGTTTGTAGCTTGTAGCAGGGACCATAAGCCAAATGCAAGGGAAAACAAAGCATGAAAAACAAAAACTACCTATGGTTGATAAAATGAAAGGGTCTGGTGAATTTGTTATTACAGTAAATATTAAGAGTGGATAAGAAAAGAACTGTCTATATAATAAAATATAAATTCATAAGGATTTGATTAACAATCATCTTTGAGTAAGAAATGGTTAATAGAAATATTAACATTTTTTTAAATTAAAATATAATTTACTATACATATTTGTCGGGTACAGAGTGGAATATGAATAGCTGTGTGCAAAATGTGATGGTCAAATTAGGATAATCTGTATGTTCATCATTACAAAATGAAAGCACGCCTTGTGCTGATTGCCCGGTTGCTCCCTAACCTCCCTCCCCCTCCCCCTTTCCCACCTCTAGTAACCACAGTTCTTTTTTCTCCTTCTGAAACTTCAATGTATTATTGCAATTATTGTTTCTTTCTCTCCCTCCTTCCCTTTCTTCCTTCCCTCCCTCCTTCCCTCCCTCTTTTCTTCCTTCCTTCCTTCCTTTATTCCCACTTATGAGTGAAGACATGCAGTATTTCTCTTTCTGAGCCTGGCTTGTATTACTTAACATAATTTTCTCCAAGCTCATCCATGTTACTCCAGTTGGCAGAATTTCATTCTTTTTTATGGCTGAATAGTATTCCACTGTTTATATATACAATATTTTCCTTAACTAGTTGACTGTCTAGGGACATTTAAGTTGGTTCCATACCTTGGCTATTGTAAATAGAGCTGCAATGAACATGGGAGTGCAGGTATCCATTCAACATAATGATTTCCACTCCTTTCAATATGTACCCAGGAGTGGGATTACTGGGTCATATGGTAGCTCTATCTGTAGTTGTTTGAGGAACCACCATACTGTTTTCCATAATTACTGTACTAATTTACAGTCCCACCAACAGTGTTTTATAAGGGTTACCATTTCTTCACATCCTCACCATCGTTTGTTAATCTCTGTCCTGTTGATAATAGCCAGTGTATCTGAGATGATACCTCACTGTGGTTTTGATTTGCACTTCTCTGATGATTAGTGATGTTGAGCATTTTTTCATATACCTGCTGGCCATTTGTATGCATTCCTTTGAAAAACGTCTATTCATCTCCTTTGCCCATTTTTCAGTTGGGTTATTTGGTTTTTTACAGTGAAGTTGTTTGAGTTACTTGAATATTCTGGATATTAATTCCTTGTTAAATGTATACTTTGCAAATATTTTCCCCCATTCTATAAGTTGTCTTTTCTCACTGTTGATTGTTTCATTTGCTATGCAGAAGATTTTCAGTTTAATATAATCCCATTTGTTTATTTTTGCTTTGTTGTCTATGCTTTCAAGGTCTTCACAAAGTCTTTGCCCAGTCCTGTGCCCTGAAGTGTTTCCCCTGTGTTTTCTTCTAGGAGTTTTATAGTTTCAGGTCTAATCTTTATGTATTTAATCCATTCTGAGTTGACATTGATATATGGTAAGATATACAGTCTAGTTTTATTCTTCTACACATGAATATCCAGCTTTCCCAGCACCTTTTGCTGTAGAGGTTATCCTTTCCCCAGTGTATGTTTTTGGTGCTTTTGAAAAAGATCAGTTGGTCATAAGTACTTGGGCTGATTTCTGGGTTCTCTATTCTGTTGCATTGGTCTGCATGTCTGTTTTTACACTGGTACCATGCTGTTTGGGTTACTATAGCTTTATAGTATAATTTGAGAGCTTGTTTGGAGTTTCCAGCAGGGGATCACAGCTACTTGTATACCCTTGTCTAAAGAATGGTCCTCTTCTCTATTGGTGAAGTTCATCCCCTTCAACTGATTGTGCTGCTTTGGGAGGGATGCACATGAAGAGATAAGGGAGGAAAGGGTCACCTGCCCAGCCAGCCAGATCTGCTGAATCAACCTTGGTGATCAATGGGATAACAGATGTCATAGCCAGATTGCCCTCACACCCTGTAGTATAATTTGAAATCAGGCACTGTAATGCTTCTGGCTTTATTCTTTTATTTATTTATTTATTTTAATTTTCTTGCTCAGGATTGCTTTGGCTATTTGGGATCTTTTGTTGTTTCATATGAAAGTCTGAATTGTTTTTTTTATTTCTGTGAAGAATGTCATCAGTATTTTCTTGGGAATCACATTGAATCTGTGATCACTTTGTTAGTATGGACGTTTTCACAATGTTACTTCTTCCAATCCATGAGCATAGAATGTCTTTCCATCTTCTGATGTCCTCTTTAATTTCTTTTGCACTGCTTTCTAGTTATCATTGTAGAGATTTTCACCTCCTTGGTTAAATTTATTCCTAGGTATTTTGTTCCTTTGGTAGTTATTGTAAATGGGCTTGCTTTCTTGATTTCTTTTTATACTGGTGTATGAAAATGTTATGACTTTTGTATTGATTTGTATCCTGCAACTTTACTGAATTTATTCAGTTCTAGGAGTTTTTGTGGTAGGGTTTTTAGGTTTTTCTATATATAGGTTCATGTCATCTGTAAACAGGGACAATTTGAGTTTGTCTTTTCCAATTGGATGCCCTATATTTCTTTCTCTTGCCTGATTGATCTAGCTAGTACTTCCAATATTATGTTAAATAGGAATGGTGACATCATGCAGCTTTGTCTTGCTCCAGTTCTCAAAGTAAAAGAATTTAGCTTTTCCCCATTTAGGATGATTTTAGCAGTGGGTTTGTTATATGTGGCTTTTACTGTGTTGAGATATTTTTTCTTCTATACCTAATTTATAGAGAATCTTTATTATGAGAGGATGTTGAATTTTGTCAAATTATTTTTCTGCATCTATTGATATAATCATATGGTTTTTTTCCTGGATTTTGTTGATATGATGTATCACATTAATGATTTGCATATGTTGACCCTTTCTTGCATCACTGGGATGAATATCACTTGATCATGGTGTATAATTTTTTGATGTGCTATTACATTAAGTTGGCAATATTTTGTTGTGGATTTTTACACCTATGTTCATCAAGGATGTTGGCCTGTAGTTTACTTTTTTGTTCTTGTGTCTTTGATTTTGGTATCAGGATGATGCTGTCCTCATAGAATGAATTTGGAAGAATGGCCTCTGCTCAAATTTTTTGGAATAGTTTGAAAATAAATGATATTAATTCCTCTTTAAAGGTTTGGTAGAATTCAGCAATGAAGCCATCTGGTCATGGTCTTTTCCTTGTTGAGAGACTGCTGTTTACTGCTTCAGTCTCATTGTTCATGATTGTTCCATTCAAGTTTTCTATTTCATCTTTGTTCAGTCTTGATAGTTTGTATGTGTCCAGAAATGTATCCATTTCCTCCAGATTTACACATTTCTTGATATATAGTTTTTCATAAAAACCTTTCAAGTGTTTGTATTTCTGTGGTATTAGTTGCAGTGTCTCCTTTTTCATTTCTCGTTTTTGATGTTTGGATCTTTACGCTTTTTTGGTTAGTTTAGTTAATGGCTGGTCAATTTTGTTTACCTTCTCAAAAAGTCAACTTTATTTCATTGATTTTTTGCATTTTTTTATTCTCTACTTTATTTAGTTCTGCTCTAATCTTAATTTCTTTCCATCTACTAATTTTGGGACTGGGTTGGTCTTGTTTTCCTAGTTCTTTGAGGTATAACATTGATGTTTATTTGAAATTTTTCTAGTATTTTGATGTAAGAATTGTTTAAATAAACTTCCCTGTTAGTATTGCTTTTGCAGTATCCTAAAGGTTTTCATAAGTTGTAAATGTACTTTCATTCATTTCAAAGAATTTTTTGATTTCCTACTTTATTTCTTGACACACTCGTCTTTCAGGAGCATGTTGTTTAATTTCCATGTATTAGTATATATTCCAAAGTTTTGTTTGCTGTTAATTTCTTATTAACAGGCCTGGGATGCTTCTAGTTGGGGCTAGTTGTTGTTGCTGGGCTGGTTGCAGATGCAACGGGGTGCAGCTGAGGCTCTTTGCCCCCCACTACCTCAGATCAGGGCCTGAAGTATTTCCAGCAGCAGCTCAGTGGTCATCACTGAGCTTGGTGCAGATGCCAGGGGTGTGTGTCAGAGGCCCATGGCCCTCCCCCTTCCCCAGCTTCAGAGCCCAGGAAGCTTCTGGTCCTTTTAAGATTTATGGGTGTTGTTTTGTTGTGTTAGAACTTTACTGGTTAATATCTAACTTTGTCTCTGATCTGTGGTTATTTTTTTTTTTTTTTGGTTCTGCATTGGATTATTCACTATTCCCATCACTTAAACTCTGCAGAGGAACTAATATTTATTTACTTCTAAAATGGGGAAACTTCCTGTAGGAACCAGCACTTGAGCCCTGTGGTTGAGCTAAATTGCTGCTTTGCTGCTGGTTCTCTCGGGATGGCATTTTGTGCAACTCAGGATTTAATTTTTGACCTTGTAAGCACTTCCAGACCCTGTGAAGTCTGGTACACCTGGATTTTGTGGGAACTGTAGTCTGGACCTGAGTCTTTTCAGCAAACTGCACCCCCTACAGGTCTATATTCCTGACCAGTGTCCTGTGTGTGGTCTTTGATGATTGGAGGGCATATCAGCTGTCCATGCTGCACCCCAATGCTCCCCTGATGGGTCTGTCTCTCTCACTGCCTGCACTCTAAACACTTCCCACACGATAGGCCAGGTGCTGGTCCCCCAAAATAACTCACAGGCCTCTATCTGGCTTCTTTTTATGGTTTTCTGTGGCTCCTTGCTCCTCTGTGGATCCATGGAAATCCTGTTAGTGATCATGTTGGCCTGGGGGCCACCAAGGACTTCTTCTGCTCTTCCACCTCCAAGCAACTTCATATGGAGGATAAAGCTGCAGCTTTTGCCAGCTCTTGTTCCATGTGCTCACCAGCGCAACCCTTGAAGCTGCCAGGGCTTGAAATGGTGAGAGCGATCTTTTCCTTCTCTCATTGTGGCTTCTCTTGCCTTCATGAATTCCATAGGTCTCTCCTCCTCTTCTGCTGAGGTCTAGTGACACCAGCTTGGCTGTTGTTGCTTTTTACAGGTTTTACATTGGTTGATTTGTGGGAGAGAGTGATGCTGGGGACCATCTATTCTGCCATCTTGACCAAAAGCCTCCCTGACATGTGTTTGATTGGTTGTCTGGGAAACCATTCAGACAACTCCTGATGTTAATTTCTAATTTTCTTCCATTGTGGTCTGAAAATATACTTGGTATGATTTAAATCATTTTAAATTTGTAAGTCTTAATTTGTGGCCTAACATGTGGTCAATCATGGAGAATAATTAGTGTGATGATGAAAAGAATGTATATTCTGTACTTGGGTGAAATGTTCTGTACATGCTTGTCAAGTCCATTTGGTCTAAAGCGCTGTTTAAATCTAACATTTCTCTGCTAACTTTTGTCTAGAAGGTCTGTCTAATGCTGAGAACAGCATGTTAAAGTCCACAACTATCATTATGTTGGGGTCTATCTCTCTCCGTAGATTCAATAACAGTTGCTTTATCTATGTGGGTGTTCTGAAGTTGGGTGCATATATATTTATGATTATTTATCTTCTTGTTGCACTGATCCTTTTATCGCTATATAATGTCCTTCTTTGTCTCTTTTTATAGGTCCTGGTTAGAAGTCTATTTTATATGATATGAATATGGCAACTTCTGCTTTTTCGTTGTGTTTATTTTGTGGAATATCTTTTTGCATTCCTTCACTATTAGTCTACCTGTGTATTTATTGGTGAAGTAAATTTCTTGCAGTTAACATATAGGTGGACCTAGTTTTTTAACCTATTCAGCCAGTATTATCTTTTGAGTGGGGAATAATCCATTTTCATTTAAGGTTGTTAGTGAAAATTATTGCCTTGTTCCTGCTATTTTATTAAATTTTATGGTTATTTTGTTTTTCTTTTGTCCCCTTTCCCCCTTTTATTGTATGTCTTTGCTATTTGATGTGTTTTTTTTTTGTAGTGGTAAGATACATTTTCTTTTTCTTTCTCATCTGCTTATCTGTTCTACTAGCAGCTTTTATTTTTTCTTATGCATTTATATCACTCTTGATTCCAGAAGTAGGACTCCATTGAAAATTTGTTGAAGGGCTGGTTCTTGTGGTGGTGGATTCCTGCAGTTTTTGTTTGTCTCAAAAAGATACTGTTTCTCTTTTGTTTCTGAAGGAAAGCTTTGCTAGATATAGCATTCTCTGTTGGCAGTTTTTTTTTTTTTTTTTTTTTTTTCTTTTAGCCCTTTGAATATGTCATCCAACTATCTTCTGGCCTGTAGGGTTTTCGATGAGAAGTCTTGTTACACTGATAGGGATCCCCTTATAGATTATTTGATGCTTTTCTCTTGCTGTTTTTAGAATTTTTTCCTCATCTTTGACTTTTGACAATTTGACTATTATGTGTATCAGGGAGGTCCTTTTTGGGTTGAATTTGTTTGGGGATCTTTGAGCTTCTTAGATCTGTGGGACCACATCTCTCCCAATACTTGGGAAGGTTTCAGCTATTCATTCATTAAATAGGGTTGCAATACCTTTTTCTTTCTCTTCTCCTTTTGCTATGCCCATAATGTGGATGTTTGTATAATTATTGTTATCAGAAAGGTCTCATAGGCTTTCTTCTTTTTTTAAATTATCGTTTCTTTTTGGGGTGGGGGGGAATCAACTGTGTTAATTTATAAAGCCTGTCTCCTAGTTCAGAAATTCTTTCTTCTGCTCATTCTACCCAGCTGCTCATGCTCTGAGTTGTATTTTTTATTTTATTGAATGGATTCTTCAGTTCCTGGATTTCTGTTTGGTTCTTTTATTATTGTTTCTATTTCTTTGTTGAATTTCTCATCCATGCACCAGATTTTTTTTTCTTTTTTTTTACTTCACTGTGATTTGTCTATTTTTTCATCCATCATATTGAATTTCCTTAATATTTCCATTTGAGAGTCTTCTTCAGGTGATTCATTGGTTTTCTGTTGTCTGAGGCCTGATAGAGAATTGTGGTCTTCTTTTGGGGGATTCATGTTTCTCTGTTTGTTCATGCTTCTCATATCTTTGAGTTGATTTCTGGGCATCTGGCAGTATAGTCACTTCTTTTAATTTTTGGAGTGCTTTCTGAGGGGACAGACTCTTACCTGTAGAAGTGTTTTATATTGATAGTTAGGTTGGGTTTTGTAAGTTTGGTTCTGGTGAGTGTGGTAGTAAATGGTCACTTACTCCCAGCACACTCTTTGCTGGTATGGGTGGCCACTGAGTCAGATATGAGCTCCTGAGGAAGGTGACGTGGATCTATGTGGCTTGCACATCCCTGGCACACTCTCTATTGGTGCTGGCAGGCTCTCTGCATCAGGCAGCCCTCTGACAAATCTTAAGAGCCATTAATTTTTACTGTAAATTATTATTTATTTCAAACAACAAGTATATTTAAATTTAGAAAACAAATCATCTTAAAACAAATTCATAGGCAAGTACTGTATCAGTATTTTTATGTGAATATGAGTATGCTTCTGTCAACATAAAAAGAATACATTCACTGAAACATAGTCATATCATTAACAAATTTCCTATATATAATTAAGCTAGAAAAACTGAACTTTCCTTTAGATTGTCAGGCTTGTTACCATCCCTGGTTTGGGGGTGGGGGGGAAGTCTTCTTACAATAGTTTTAATTTAATTGAAATATCTCTCTTTTGAAAACATGGAAGAACAAATCTTCAGATTTATTGGGTAGCTGTCCAGAGAATACCAAAGATAGCTTAATGCAAAGACATTTTAACAGTTTTAAAATGGAACATAAATTTAGGAAAAGCAAAATTTGTTATTTCAGATTGATCAAAATACAAGGAATAGCTGTTGCCTTGGCTGACACACAAATCAGGATTAACATGAAACAATTATAAATATTATAGAATTAAACATAAAAATCATAAAGAATGTTAGAACATCATGCAGTAAAGGATCCTTTCAGTTTCATTTAAATGTCTTAGAAGCTTATGAAGAGAAAGTATATATAAAGAACACACTGTGTGCTCCAAAGTCATAGTTTTCTTTTAGCCATTAGTACTCAAATTTCTTTCTTAATATTATATGAAAGTATTTAAACATATATATGTATATACGTATGTGTATGTGTGTGTATATATATATATGTGTAGTCATCTTTGAAAGCTTTAGAAGGAAATATTATTTAAAGCTTTACATTAAAATTTTAAATAGAATTAAACTATCAAAATAATATACAAAAATGATATGAACACTTCCATTTTGATTTAATCTTTACATACACCATATGTGTCCATGTAATATATTACAGAATGTTATTGGGTGACAAGAAAAAATATAAGTAATATATTATATATAAATATATATTATAAAAATAAGTAAAAAGTATTGCAGCATATTTGTCCCATTTTTAGAAATTCTGGTAATCTGAGAAATTTTATTTAGTATTAAAATTTTTAAAAAATAAATTCCAAGTTTTCAAAATAAATTAGAGATTTTAGAAATTCAAGTTAACCTTGAAACTGGACATCGACATACAAAAGAATGAAATTGGACCCCTATCTTAAACAATACATAAAATTCAACTTGCAATGGATTAAAGATTTAAACAGAATATCCGAAACTGTAAAAGTTCTCCATGAAAACATAGGGGAAGATTCTAGACATTGATCCTGGTAATGATTTCTCTTATTTGACACCAAAGCATTGGTAACAAAAGCAAAGATAGACACATGTACTACATCAAAAACAAAAAAAAACTTCTGCACATCAAAGGAAGCAATCAACAGAGTTAGAAGGTAACCTATGGAACGGAAGAGAATATTAACAAACATATCCTGAGAGAGAGTAAATAATCAACATGTATAAGAACCTCCTAAAACTAAATATCACAACAACAACAAAACAACCAACCAAACAACAAAGAAGGACTAAAAAATGGCCAGAAGACTTGAATAGACATTTCTTCAAAGGCATGCAACTTCTGAGTGTATGTCCAAAAGAATTTAAATTAAGATCTCTCAGAAATCACTGTACCCTATGTTTATTGAAGCATTATTTACAATAACACAATTGTCACTGACAGATAAATGAATAAAGAAAATGTGGCATATATATAGCACATTGGTCAGTCTTAAAAAGAAAGAAATGCCATAATTTGCAACAACATGGATTAACTTAGGGAACATTTTGGGAAAATGGAAAATTGTTGCTCAATGGTTGAGAGGTTTAATTATGCATGATGAAAAATTCTAGAGACCTGCTGTACAACATTGCACCTACAGTTAACAATATGGCATTTAGCATTTCAAAATTTTGAAAGCAATGAATATGTTTATTGCTTTGGTTCTGGTTGATAGTATCCTGAGCATATGCATCAAACTCATTAAAATGTATACATTAAATATGTGCAATTTTTTGTATATCAATTATATCTCAATAAAGCTTAAATATAAACAATATAATCATATTAGATATTACAAACTGCAAGAAAAATATGGCATTATTACAATATTTATTTATATTCATCTAATCTGCAACAGGTTTGAAATAACAAGGGTCCATCATTTTTCTAATGATGTTAATATTACAATTCTGTTTAGTTATACATATGTTTACATTTCTAAAACCCTAACCATTTATTAAAGCAACATTTTCTTTCAGGAGATAAAGCTTACATTGTTAATTTTATTTAGATTTTCCATGAGAAATTAAACTACATTCTCATAGAATATTAAGCTGACAATTTAGCACTATGAAAACTCATAGAGAAGTCATAACATGACTCTAATTTTTAAAAATTCACCTTGATTAGATATATTTTACAAAAGTCAATACCTTTTACATATATACAATCTTTAATCACTGAATGATTTGCAGTTCTTATCTCTTAATCAAGAGATAAGTAACCAATGTGTTTACTTTAACTGTACCTATAATTTGTTTTTGCTTTTGTGTTAGATTTTTCCTGTTGTTGAAAACTCAACCGGGCAGTTTTTCCTAGCAGAACCAGACATTTTAGACACTAATAATTAATGTTTAATATCCTTTTGAACTGCATACTATTTTAAAAATAAATGAGTATTTGTAAGTTTATCTAAACTAATTAGCATCAGAGCTACCATGAAATTCAAGAGAGCTTATCATCAGCTTAATTATTTGTTTTTTATGTAGTGTTATGTAGGTTTGGACTAGATATTCCTAGGGTGTGCATATATAATGACAGAATTGAAAATGAATTAAAAAGGCCGACTGTTATAGAAATGAAATAGTCCCCGTGGAGGAGGACAGGCAATAACTGTCAATTCTGCGGTCCCGATGTCGACCACACAACACACCAAAACGTTATTCCTGTGACAGCAAAAAGACAGACTTAGGAAAACACCACAGAAGACAGCAATTGATTCTCTTTTCCCATCACAGAAAAGTAGGAAACAAAATAAGACTGAAAGCTCACTGACAGACGACTGATGCTCAAATCATAAAATAAGTCATGAGCTATGGTTTGAGTACCTCAAACAACCTTGGGAAATGTAATAAATTTAAGGAGGCTCAAGAAGGAATCAGATCTCAGTCAGCTTACTATTGAAATTCTCACCCACAGCACAAGTTCACTGAAGACCAAAACTCAGCCCCAGAAGGCACCGGAAAACGCTTTTTCTTTCAGAAGTCTGGCGACACCAGCACCAGTAAGTGAGGCCAGCAAAGCAATTTTGGTGGGACTCCTAGAATGTCTAAGAATCAAAGAAAGACCAGAGCTAAATACTAATGCGACCACTGCTGCCACTGCTGCTACTGCTACTACTATTGCTGCTGGTATTTCAACTACTTGTAATAATAATTACAAAGCTGAGTCTATCAACTTGCCAAGCAAGGAAATACACAGCAGTTAAAAAATGCACTAAGTTGTTGTGATATATAATCGGGTTTTTTTTTTTTTTTAAGTGATGAAAAGGGGGAATTCATGGTGTTAAGCCAATTAAATACTGAAACTAGAACACTGAATAAAATGAAATGAATTTATATGTCTGTACAGTCCAATAGTCAGGAAAGTATTTTTAATTTGGTCTAATAAGTAAATTTTCATTCAGGTCACTCACATCCACATCATTTTATCAGCTTTAGCTCGTTACAATCAGTTATAATGAAACTCAACAGTTTTGGTACATTGTAGGATAGTGCTATTGATATATGTTTATGTGTGAACCGGATTGCCATGTAAACTGCATTTCTTGGTATGAGTCTTTGTCAGTAAAGTTTGAGCACAAATAATTTAGATGGTGGGCACAATGAATTACATATATATATACATATATATATATATATACACATATATATATATATGTATATATATATGTTGACTCTTCTCTAGACCCTGAATGCACAGAAAATTCATTATTCTAAAATCCCAATTTATAAAAATTAATAGAAGAAAAACTGCTAAGAATTTTTGTGAGTTATTGGCTAAAGTTAGGTTACAATAAATGCTATTTTTTCTTTCCTTTGCTGATGTGTTTGTAGTAGAGAGATACAAGAAAATGAACTTATCGTAAAATTTTTTATGAGCCAACTAAAGGACAATGGACAGATAACAGCTATCACTGCTGCACATTATTAAAAGAAGCTTTACTAATCTTGGGATAAAAAAGATGTCCCAGGTGCTTATCAGCAAATTCAATTACAAATGCAAAGCCTAGAAGTTTATAAACGCAAAGCTAAAACCAGGTCTAGATCATTCTGAGGCAACTGGGTAGTTTTTCATGGATCTATATCTAAGCTTGATGTGACAGGAGTAAAATAGAAATCATGCATTAATAGCCAAGAGTACATACATTTTAAATAATGAAATTGGTCTGCATGGAGTAGCTTAGCTAGCAGATTGTCACAGCATGCACCCTCATTAGAATATTTCCTTGAAGTTTAAAATTGTTAGCAGAAGCAAGGAAGAAATACCCAGGTGATAGTAGTTAGACATAGGTATTTATCTTCTAACTGAACTGTTCTTTGATGAATGATGTAGTCCACAGAAATTCTGCTATTTCGGTATACTCTAAATATCAGTCACAATAAATATTACCACAAACTTTAAATGAACACAGTTTGCTGCAGATTACTTACATTGAGGGTTTATGAAACTAGTTATTTTCCCTTATATACAGATATTTGAATAAGCAATGTCCAAAGTAGATTTTACTTCTGAAAACTGTTTTTGCTTTAATTTGAGCTAATATCTGGCTTTTCAGTCAAGAACTATTTATAACAATATCCAATGTCATATTTAACCACAGATCTCAAAATGCTCTATGGTTTTGACTATTTCAGCCTCTTTATATGTTTTGAAATACAATAAATTATAATAATTCTCATTATTTTACTTTGCAAAATTGTATTCGCTAATACTAGCATTTTAATATGTCATATTAAATCCAGAAAAACCTTTTGTAACTGCCAGCAATTTTGGATAATTTGATTTTAATTTTTTTATGTATCAGTTCATTTAAAAATGGTTTTCCTTTTAATATATTGAGGTCTCAAGTTAAATAATATGGCATTTTTTATTGATATCAATGCTTTGTCTCTTTCTTTAGAAAAATTTAGAATTTACATACTGTAAAAGTTAATGTTATTGTTTGTAATAGTTAAATTCTGAGTGTGTTGTTGACTGATCAAAATATTTTAAAATATATTTTTTGTCATGAAATCCTGATTTTGGCTTTTATTAAATATCCTGATCAAACCAATATTGATGCCTTGAAAAGTATATTTGAAGGAACATGTGATGAAAAAGCTACTTTTTTCTTTTTAGATTTGAACAAAATACTGTGCTTTAAGAGGAAATGTATTGTTGGAAGTGAGCAAGAGAATTAGCTATTAATGAGTGTCCTCCAGAAGTGGCCCTACTTCTAGTCTAAATATTAGTGAGATAAACACAATTAAATGGAGCTGCCTTTCCTATACAATTTTTATATCATCACTTATTTTAAAAATATTATTTTACTTCTTATAAAACATTTTATAAACATAAATAACAACTGCAACATATATGCAAGCAAAAATACTTAATAAAATGAACTATATAAACCTGCCACCAATTTAATAAGTAGAAAAATTACTGATACTGTTGAAAGTTCCTTATGCTCATCATAGACACAATGCCCCTGCCTCCCTTCTAGAGGTAACCACTGTGCTGATTTGTGTGTTTGCTTTTTATTATAATTTAAACACACACACACACATTCTTGTGTATGTATTTATACTATCAATTAATAGGTATTAATCTGTCATTTGTAGATATTATCAAAATTTTAGATATTTGCACCAGTAAAAAAAATGCAAAAATATTCCTAATGGCTTTGTTTACTTTGTTAATTTGAACTTCACTAATTATTTTCCTTTTCTCTCATTTATCATTTATTATTTATTGTGATGTGTTTATTGTGTGCCCTATGATATAAATTCCAGAAAAGCACATGTATTTCTTGGCTCTCTTATTTCATGCTGCATTTTTCAGAACTTGCTTATATAGTTACTAAAGAAACAAAATGCTCACACCTTTGTCTTTTAATACTTACAGCAAAACTTATCCCCAAAATATATTTTTCTGTGTCTTATTTTTCTTTTCTAACTTCACTGAATCCACTTTCTGTGTTCTTTTGCTGTCACTACTGTGCAAAGAACTGCTCTTATCATGATCACCAATTACCTCCATGTTTTTTTACTTTCAGGTTTTGCTTCTACTTCACTGTTTTTTTTGTATTTTTTTTCTTCTACTTGTCTTCCTCTCACATATTCAATCTCACATATTGAAAAGTGTCCCAATTCTCAGACTCTTTTCTATTTACACTCACTTTGGCAATGTTATGCAGTTTTTCTTTTTTTTTACTTTTAAATATAACCTATACACTTAGAACTCCAGGTTTACCCTTTACCCCAAACTTGACCCTAGCATATATTCAGCTTCTATTAGCTCCTTTGAATTCCAGATTCATAGGTACAATACCTCTTCAACATCACTTCTCAGATGGCTACTAGGTATCCAAAATGACAATTTGATCTTCTGCTTACTTCTGAAATCTGCCTGTTACACACTTTTCAATTCAGTTGATTACAAAGTCATGATTCCTGTTACTCAGGCCAAAATTTGAGTCTTTTGTGGTGTTTTCATTTTTCTCACATTATACTTCAATTCACCAAAAATCATCTGACTCTTTCTTGCAATATGTCCAGAATCTGACCACTTCTCTCTGTCTCTATTGTTTTCACCATGATAAACTCAGTATTTTGTTCTTTCTGGATTAGTGTAAAATTCTGCTAACTGGTGTCCTTTATATCACACTCGACTTTCAGAATCTATCCTCAATTCAACGGCCTAAATGTCTTTCACATTATGTCAGACCATATTAGTACTGTGCTCTACTCTATCCAATGACTTTCCAATTCATTCAGAGTAAAATTCAAATTCATCGCAATGACTTATCGAGCATATAAGACACAGCCTCACCTCATCCTCATTATTTACCTAAACTTATCTCCTGTTACTCACTCATTCACACACCTTGCTCTTTCCTGAACACACTAGTAGCATACTTGACCCTCAGGACCTTTTTACTTACTGCTTTGCCAAACTGGAATGTTCTTCCTCACAATATGATAATGGCTCATTCCCTCAGCATAGTCAGTGTTGAGTCAATAGTACTTTTTTCATGGAGGCCTTTCCTTACCACCCTACTTAAAATTCTGGATTTTAAAGCTCCTAATTCTCTTTTCTTTTTTCTTTTTTTCCCCTTCATTACACACACTTTATTATGTTCATTTCCTGTCTTTCAATGTGACGGTGTAGGCACTGTGTAATCAAGGATCTGTTATTTGTTCACTACGTCATCTCTAGCAAGATACAGTGTTAGTAAACGTTTGCTGAATAAACAAATGTTTGCTGAACAAAGGAATCATTGAATGGTTTGACTGCTCATAACGACCAAGATCATCTGGAACGGTATAAATAAATGATCAGCAGGGGAAAGAGAAGACTATTATACCATGTTGCCAGCGCACTGCACAGCCAATCTCTTTACCACATTCTGCCCCCTTGGAGAATCAGCCACAAAGTAAAGAGAAAATTTGGAAGATATGAACTGACAGAGGCTAAATTTGAAATTGCTGAGAAAGATTTTGATGTGACCAAAAAAATTACTATTGACTAGATTAAATTCTTGTTATTAAAAAAAAAAAAAAAGTGATCCGGAGACAGAAACCAAGTTTTATAAGGGAGAACAAGGAAAATTGCATTTATTGCCCACCTTAGTTTTATGATTGTAATATGCCATATTTGCTGTATATGGGGCTCATTTCTAATTTCAAAAAGTCTTATTCAATTTGCATATTTATACCATGAGCATATTTGAAAACCCAAGGCTAAAAACAAAGGGTTATCATCTTAAGAGAATGGATATAAATGTCTAGAATTGTGACTCCTCGGTGATATTGCTGTGCAGAGAAGTGTCTTACTTTTAGAATTTACTGATCATCTCATAAGAATGGATTATGATAAAACTGACTCTGAATGTCTAGTTACTCTAAACTCCTTTAAATTGTCTGTCAAGGTGGGCTACAGAAGGAAATAAAAGGAAAGCATACACTGTTTTAGAATGTACTGATGACCCTAACTTTTTGAATCCCAATAGACCATGTATAAATAGAGGCACAATTCTCGTTATTAAAAGGCCAAATTTTGATCCCTAATTTTTATAACAAATGAGCAGTGTCAAAGCAAATATTGCAATGAACAAAGTTAAATAGCAGGATATACTTTATTCAAGGCTGAATTAAATCTGAGCGTAAGTCCCCAGAAACAAAGGCTGGAGTACTTTTAAGAGATAGGGTGGGAGGATCGCAGGCCAACTGTGCTTGCTAATTGGCTTTACCCAAAGGAAAAGTAAACTTGTTTATATCCTCAGGACAGGAAGTAGTTTTACAATTTGGTTCAAGGCTCTCTTGTTTATGTTAGGTTCCTACCTTCCCACAGAAACTGGGAGATAGGGACACTAATTGACTAGACTATTATATTTCAAATTGTCCTTGAGAAAGATGTTCCTGGGTAGTTAAACTAGTAAGAGGCTGGGACAACATTTAAACCTCAAAAGGGCAGAGAAAGAATTTACAATTGCAAGTTTTTTTTTTAAGTAAATTACCTAAGAAAAGGGAAGTCAGTGGCCTAGAGTCAGAAAAAAAATGTATAAAGTTTTGTCAAGCTGGGGGGAACAAACGCAAAGGATATCTCAGTAAGGATTATAATGAAGAGGTAGAATCAAATCATCCCAAAGTAGACCAACCCTGCCAGCCTAGCAAACTGGCATGCTTTTATTATCTTGTGGCTTGTAATCGACTGAAAACCATACCCTATAAATATTTTATTTTGCTTTTTCACAAGAGTTACATCTCAAGATGACAACTTTTAGATTTTGAATGCTTGTAGATGGTTTTCTTTGTTGACTTTTCCCATATGGCACACTTTTTACACACTGTATGTGATAAGAAATTAATAATTGGATTGCAATGATGATGACAAACTGTTAACTCCAGACTTCACTAGCAGGGGAGATATGCAAGGATACAGAGAAGAAAAATATATTTGACTTCAGTATTTTTTTTTTCTTACTAAACATAGTCCTCTTTGGAGGAAATATAATCAAGAGAATCTTTATATCATTCCAAGTAATTGTCCATGGTGGTTCTATATTTTATTAGCTTGAACTCATCTCATATCTGAACAGTTCTCTTCAGTATATGGCTTAGAATTCCACATGGTGGCTTTATGTCTCACTGTTGGAGCTGATAGTAATTTCAAACCCCATGTAAATTTGTCATTTCTTTACACTGTTTATTTCTCACAAGAGATTAAAACTAAGTTTTTCTAATCAAGTTAGAAAACATCATTTGAAAATTACATTGCTTTTTAATGTGTCTGAATCTTAGCACCTTGAAGTAAGAAAGATTGACAATTACTGAATTAAATTGGTAATACATAAAAATAATAACTAACATTGCATAGTGATTATTATGTATTAGACATTAATTAACTCATTTATTCGTCATAACAATACTAAAGACAATGTAATTATTATTGTTATTTTCAAAATGAGGAAACTGAGCCAAAATATGTTAAGTATTTGCCTAAAATCCTACACCCAGTATTTGACAAAGCTGAATTTTGATACCAAGTTGTCTTAATTATATTTTATAATCAAAAATTTTTAGTCTGTTTAATATCTTTTAAAATTCAACTTCTAGGAAAACTATATTAGTCCATTTCCTGTTGCTTATAACAGAATATCTGCAACTGTGGGATGTATAAAGAAATAAAATTTATTTCTTACATCGTTGGAGGCTAGAAAGTCCAAAGTCCAGGGAACAGATTTGATGAGGTCCTTTTCCTCATGGAGACTCTATAGCAATACAGGATATCACATGGTTATAGCAAGGATATAGCAATACAGGATATAACTCTAGCAATACAGGATATCAAATAGCTGAGCAAGAGAGTGCTAACCTGCTCACTTGAAACACACCCATACCACCCTTTAAGCCATCAACTTATTACTCCATGAATGGAAAAATCCATTTGCTAGGGCACGGTCCTTGCAATCTAACCACCTTTCCATTACCATAAGAGGATTTCCCACTCTCAACATTCTTACAGTGGGGATTAATTTATGAACATTTGGGTGACACAATTAAACTCATAGCAAAAACCATACATAAAATTGTATTTTGTATATAATTTAGGACATGTCCTTTTCTTGAGTGTCTAAGTTTTATCTGATGTTTAATATAAGAATCAGATAGGTTTGATAATATTCAACAACTAATTTTTTTCTGTCACAGACGCGAAAAAAGGCTACTAGGCAGCACAGATTGTGTGCATTTAATTATTATCCCCACCACTTTATCATTAACATATTAATTCTATGTATAATACAATTAGATGTAGTGTTTTGTTTGAAATGCAATTATGCAAAAATTGTATGCTATTTACATATTCAGTTTAATTTTACATTTTCCCTTAGCTGACCTAATTTGGGGGAAGAGACCAACATTTTGCAAAGAGAATTTTCTATCACCAGTTGGCACTCTAAATTCATATTGAAAATATTAATACTTATTTAAAAAAATATACTGAGGTGGAATTAGCTTGATGGTAGTAATTATTTCACAATATGTACGTATATTAAAACTGCATATTCTTCACCTTAAATTTATGTAATTTTTGTTTGACAATTATACCTCAATAAAACTAGAAATATATGTATGCTGAACCCCAAAAATGGCATAAAAAAGATAGAGCAATATTTGTATAAATATGCTATAATAATCAACGGAGAAGCTACATTTTAAAATGCACATGATTTATGAAAATGGTACTTCTAATTTTATTTTTATTGGATTGAAACACACATATCTTTTAAAATATAATTTTACATATTATAAAACATTTTATTTGTTTTTAAAAGCAATATGTGATTTGAAGTTTCTTTAGTTATTTTTCATCTCATACACGATACCTGATGCTCCATTTATTGGCATATCCTGTGTCTGAGTCTGGGTGTATAAAGGTGGCACATTGCTTCTTTACTTTAGGCCTTCTAGATTAATGGGAAAACCAACTAGACTTGAATTTAAGGGTCAGAGTTTTCTGGTGTCTCCCTTAATATTGCCTGAGGGATTCTTCTCACTGCAGAAATTTTGTATTTAATCACATCATACTCTAGGGGCATTTGTCATGGTCTTGACAGGTTAGATAAATGGTTAGTTAAAACCAAGGCTGAAGGTCAATAAGGACAAGTCTGAGGTAGTTAAATTTAAAGCAAAATATCAGTTATTACTCTACTTATTAAGAAAAACTAGCTAAGTTCAAACAGAGCAGAATCACTACTTTCGGGTTATAGATTTATAAAAGTAAATTTTGACTCTACAGTAATAGGCAATTAAAATAGAAATTCTATTTTTGTTTTTCGTACAGCGTTATTCTCAGGACCTGTGAGAACCTATTGTTTTCTTCCCATCATATGTATGGTTAACCGAGCATGATTAGTAAGGAAAATGAATTAGAGTAAATAAAATCAATGTGCTACAGGAAATTAGAAAAGTGTGTGATGAATCAAAATTATCAGTAAATTCAGTGTTTTTAAAATTTATAATTACAAAAGTATTTTTTTCATTGTTTCTGACTAGCAATTTTTAAAAACAAGTAGAATATAATCCATCACTTTTTTACATTATTAAATATCTATTAATTACTGTTTTGTTATTGTTCTCCTATAAAATACTTTCATAGGGAAAATTGAGAGACCAACTGTTAATAAATATACAAATAAACAAATACATTTATTTAATACAGTGATAAGTGTTTTGAAGAAAATTTAAATATAGAAATATTATTTGCGGAGACTTGAGATGGGCAGCATTGCATAAAATGCTTAGAGAAGGTATTTCTGAGAAGCTATTATTACTTCTGAGATCTAAATGGTGAGACATACATTGGGACATAAAAGATTTACAAGGAAAGATTATCCTAGGGCAAAGGTTGTTTGTAAATCAAGGATAAAGTACTGTTTAAAGAAAAAATGAAAGAGCACCATGGAAATAGCAGTGCGTAAGTTGTCAGCAAATGTGATAAGTTCTCTAAAAGGCCTCGGTTGCTTGTACCAGAGTAGGATAGGTAAAAAAATTTTTAATGAGCAATCCTTGAGTTGATAATTTCTGATAAATAGTCAAAAATAAACCAGGGTGCAAACTTTTTTTGGTAAAAGGTTACATAGTAAAAGTTTTAGGATTTTTCGGCAAGAGGCAAAATTGAGTATATCACATACGTGCTTATATAGCAAACAACGACACATTTCCACAGATTTTTATTGACAAAAACAAAATTTAATAATAACTGAGTAGACTACCTTTGCAATAGAGGTCTGCTAATGAAAACCATGAAATTATTTATAGGTGTTTAACATTTTGCTTAATTAGGATTCAGTGTTTGTTTTCTCTATCATCAAATTGATTGCAAATACTCATCTGTCATTACTCACCTGTAATGAGATTTTACATATCTTATTTTTGAAATTGTCTTTTAACACAGAAAGATACTGCCAAATATTAATGTCAATCTCCAAATAGATTATTTTGAAGGAGTATATGCAACACTTGGAAGGGATTCTATGATATCCTTCTCTTGATATTTGCCTTTTAGTATGTCATTACATCATTAGATCACAGATTAATTGCTCCCAATTGAACGTTAGGTGGAAACTCCTCAATTGTACAGTTAAATGTATTTTGAAATATGAAAATTTCCTTTACACTTACATCAAACTTTCAAAAACAAGTCTGGAATTGTAGTTTGAACTTGGGGAAAGAATATTTGGTGCAAATTTTCATGGGAATAGACAACAAATATTTTGTTTTAATTTATGAAAGCACAGGAAGAATACACAGCAGCTTGGCACTAGCTAAATGATTCAAAGTTTTGTTGTTGAAATGAAATTACAGCAAAATACATTTTTCACATAAGCAGTATTTTCCTTCGTAATTTTGGGATGATTTCATTAAGAAATATTATCTGCAAAAGTCAGCAGCAAAAGCTCATTTCAAAGCCTTTCAGTGTAATGGCTGGAAATGGTTCTCCTTCAGAATAATTTAAAACTTGGCTATCAGCTCAAATAAGTACTACAAAATTTTAACATTGCTAAGTGATCTAACCAATATGTGGTAGGTCAGGATACTCGACTTCTATTTTTGACAAAAATTTATAGAATCAACAATGGTGACATCCACAAGAGTAAATGAAGTTTGCCATTCACCCTGCTCTTTCAATCACACATACTAGATTCAAGTATTTTCTGCAAATATATGCTGATAAACAACCATGAAGAACAATAAAATTTAAACACCTTGCGTTTTCACAAACTTTGTAAATATTCCCAACTATGTCTCTTTTATACATGTAGTTTTACCACCGTAATTTTTAACTCATCTTACTAAATTTCACTTCTGGGTGTACTGAATTAGTGTTTTCTTGACTTATTTGAAAATATTCTCACTTGCATTTTTTTCCTGCAGTCTATACAAAGAGGCTAATTTTTCAGACATTTCAAATTGATCACTGATCTATTGAAAAATCAGTCACAAGTGAGTAGTGTTAATAACATCGCTCAACTCATCAAGTGCCAAGGAAAATCACTTTAAGTCATATGCTTTACTTTTATTTAAAATAATTATATAATATTGCACCCTAAATTTCATCCTGAATGAATTGGATAGCTATTCTGCTATACCTGGCATTTCTCACACTTGTTTCTCAGCATTGAAATTCCATTTATATCTGGAAAATAAGCTATTTGGCAAGCCTTTTATTCCATATACAGTGATAGTCAAGAAGGCAATTTTTTTTTTTCTTCCACAATCTTAAAATCTAGGGAAAGGGCCCCTGACTTAAATTTGATAATTCAATACTTTCATATTGTATGTTGTAGGTAGAACAAGTGATTGAAAATTTAGGAATAGTTTGAATTTTATTAGAGAGACTATAGACCATGTAGATAGGATTTTTGAAGGGTTTTTTATTCTCTTTTAGATGTAACCATTAACTTTGTGAGAAACAGTCCTTGGTATTGATAGAAATACAGTGGAATCCATGTGACTGGGATATTCAAAATTTCCCTTAGTAAATAGGGCATTATCTGAACCGTAACGTATAATGATAGGAATTCCTAGTGGCCCTTCATCATCATGTCCACATAGAGAACCCTAATATATCATCTCATGTAAATTAACTTAACTGCTTGAATGAAAAGGAAAAAGTTCTAGCATGGTTTCTGTGTTGCTCTATAGGCTATGCTTGTTTTACAAAGGAGTTTCTCTGAAGCATAAAGAAAAAATAAATTCCCAGTGGTTATGCTTTGAGCAGAATATCTTCATTGCTCACTTTGACTAGAAAGAGTGATGACAGACACAAGGTGTGTGTGTGTGTGTGTGTGTGTGTGTGTGTGTGTGTGTATGCAAAGGCATATCAATGCACTGGACATTTTTCTCCTTTCCTAGGAAAAAAACGTAATTTTTTTAAAGGCAACAATATATCCAGCTTAAAAAAATAAAATATATCTCTCAGCTCCTTTACAGCTAAGAATAGCTGGGAGACACAGCTATACCAATGAATGTCCTATAAATAAAACTCACTAGATGAGACTTTTGAGAATCCTCTCAAATATGACCTAAATGACTGGCATCTACCATTTTTCCCAGGCCTAGAAGATAGACGCAGTTTTAAAGTGGAAAGGCCTTTCTAAGGCTATGAGGCAACAAATGGCAGGCAAATGATGGTTGAATATAACTTTAAGGAATGTAGGATATTTTATAGTCATGGAGCTTCTCTAAATATCTTGGCCTACTTTCACCTAAGAAAAATAAAATGCCTAATTTATTTAAACCATGTTTCATTCAGATTTACTTTTTCTCACAGCTCTTTCATCATGTGGACAGTAACATAGACCTGAATAAATATGAAACATAATCTGAAATTGGATTTATTTTCCTGCCTCCCATACTTCAGCCAGCACCATTATATTTATGTATCATAAAACATAGCTTGTGATCAATAAATCCAGTTTGCAATGTAAGAAACAATGTTATAGAACCATCTACAGTAGGAATAACTCTAAAATTTTATGATCTACATAGAAATTCTGAAGCATCTGAACCTATAGAAAAACAAAATTCTATCAGAGCCCCAATTGCTGAAACATTTGCAAAGTTGAAAGCCTTTACAATTGTGGGTACAATTTTTCTCTCTTCTCCCATCTAAGAACAAAAACACCCTAATAAGTGATTTAAAGTTTAGGTGGGCATAGAATTTAAGGTTGTAAATTATTTTTTCTCATATCTATAAAATATGAAACAAAAACTAATAGAACTAAAAGGACAACTAGACAATTCCAATATTTTATACTAATAGTTCAACATTTCTCTCTGAAGATTTGATAGAACAATTGCACAGAAAATCAACAAGGATGTAAAAGAAGTTAACAATATAATAAAAATAGAATGTAATTGATATTTATCAAACACTGCATGAAACAAGGGAAGAATATTCAATTCAAATGCCTATGGATCAGATACTAAGATAGACCATAAACCAGGCCATAAAACAAACCATAACAAATTTAAGATAATAGAAATTATACTGAGTGTGTTCTCTAATCACATGGAACCAAATTAGTAATATAAATCTACTAGGAAAATCTTAAAACACTTTGAAACTAAGCAACATACTTCTAAATAATTCATAGGCCAAAGAGGAAAACTCATGCGGTGCTTGTGTCCTGCAATATTCACATGTTGAAGCAATCCCTAATGTGATAGTACTAAGAGGTGGGGGTGCCTTGGAGAGGTGATTAGGTTATGAGGGCTCCACCATCATAAATGGAATTAGTGCCATTATAAAAGAGGCCCAAGGGAGCTTGTTTGCTCTTTCCTCCATGTGAGGATGCAATAAGAATGTTCCATCTTTGAAACAGAGAGGGAATCCCTGATACATCAAAATCTGCTGGCTCCTTATCTTCGATTTTCCTAGCATTCATAACTGTGAACAATAAATTTCTGTTTTTTATAAATTACCCAATATAAGGTATTTTGTTTTTGTAGCCCTGGCTGACTAAAACACATGGAATCAAAAAAAAATTATTGAAGTGAATGAAAATGAAAAACAGCATATCAAAATTTGTGGGACAGATATGAAACAATGTTCAAAAGGAAATTTATAACCCTAAGTGCTTATTAAAAAAAAATCTGAAATCAACAGTCTAAATCCTACCTTAAATATCTAGAAAAAGAAGAGCAAAATCACCCCAAGGTAAGCAAAGAAATTAAATATTAAAGATAGAAGCAGAAATCAATGGAATTGAAAACAAAACAATACAGAAAATCAATGAAAGCGCGACATGCTTTTCTAAAAATATAATAAAATTAACACACCTCTTGGGAGACTATGAAAAATAAAGGCACCACACAAATTGCTAATATCAGGAATAAAATAGAAGTTATCACTACAGATATTGCAGGCATCAAAAGGATAAGAGAATACCACAAACAACTTTACATATACATATTTGACAACTTAGATGAAAAGACCCATTTCATCTCAAAGCACAAACTAAAACAACTCAACAATATTAAAGAGTTAATTTGAATAGCCTATATAACAGCTGAGGAAATTTAATTCATAATTAAAATCCTCACTAAAAATAAATCCCTAAGCCCTTATGCTTTCACTAGAGAATTTTACCAAACATTTAAGGGAGAATTAACACCAATTTACCAAAATCTCTTCAGAAAATAGAGGAGGACAGAACACTTCTGAATTCATTTTATGAAGATAATACTACCCTAATACCACGATGTTACAAAGACCATGAAATAAATCCATAGACGAATGTCACCCATGAATGTATATACCAAAATTCTTAAAATATTAGTAAATAGAATTCAGCAACAAATAAAAAGATATCATACATCAAAACAAACTGGAACTATGCCAAGTATGCAAAGCAGGTCAAATATTTTACAATAAATCAATGTAATCCATTCATTTTATTAATAGCCTAAAGAAGGCAAAATGTCATGAGTTCACCTGAAAAAAGCCATACCTATGTAAATAGGAATATTACCAATATCAAAGCTGAAAGGAAAAAGTTAGCAAAAATCAACACCCATTCATGATAAAAGCTTTCAGCAAACTGGGAATAAAGGAAACTCCCTCAATTTTATAGAGAACATCTACACTAAAACTATAGGCAACATTATGTTTAATGGTGAAAGACTGAATTATTTTCTCCTAAGATCAAGGATGACACAAAGATATATATGAAGATTTATTATAAGATTTTAGATCCCACAATCGTGGAAGCTAAAATGTTCCAAGATCTGCCATCTGCAAGCTAGAGATCCAGAAAAGCTGGTGGTTTAGGTTCAAGTCCTGAAGCCAGGCAGCTAATGGCAAAGATTCTAGTCTGGTCTGAAGGCTCGAGAACCAGGCATGCCAAGGCCAGGAGGTCATTTTCCCAGCTCTCCAGATTGGCGTATAGATAATTGCACACTTCTCCACCCTTTTGTTCTATTCAATGAATTAGGTAATGCTTATGCTTACTCACATTGGGGAGAGCCATCAGCCTTATTTACTTCATCAATCTGAATGCTAATCTCTTCCAGAAGCACCATCGTAGACACACAGTAAATAATGTTTAAGCCATTAACTGGGCATCCCTTGGCCCAATTAAGTTGACACATAAAATAACCAACCCAATCTTGTTCCATTCATTTATGTGTTATCTCTCTGCCAGTACCACATCGTTTTGATTACTGTACAGATTAGTAGTTGCCAGGGCTAAAGGAAGAAATGGGGCAGGAAAGAAATAATGTGTTCATAAAAGTGCTGCAATGCCACAGGACTATCCTTGTAGTGAAGGAACACTTGCATATCTTGTATGTTTCAATGTAAATGTCTTTGCTGTTATATTGTACTATAATTTTGTAAAATGTTATTATTGGGGGAAACTAGGTTAAAGGGACAAGGAATCTCTTTGTGTTATTTCTTACAACTTCATGTGAACCTATAATTATCTCAAACTTAAAGTTTAATTTAAAAAGGGTTTTTGGAAAACACATTAATTTAATAATAATGGTTTCATCAAGGACCAGGAGTTTGTATGACATGATAGGGTAGGTCGGCATGAATCTTTGGCTTTCTATGGTATCGTAATACTTGTTTCCCAAGGAAAGTTTCAAAGAAATTTTTATCTTCTCAGACATCAATTTTCAAAGAATAATGGCTTCTTTATTGGATGATTACTTTTCTATTCATTGTACCCATGAATAATACATATACCTATATATATATATATATAAATGTATGTATATTCTCATTTTATATGTATATAAATGTCCATTTCAAATGGTATTATATTTTAAACCATTATCTGTTATTCACGTAAATTTTAGAATCACATAACATATCATGTATACATTACTTATGCTCAGATATTATGTACACATGCAAGTATTAGGAATCATCAATAATTTATTCATTAAATTTGTATACAATGCACATTAAAGTTTTTGCTACAGCTGAAGAATTTACATCAAATACTTTACTCACAGTGTTTTTTTCTTACGAAAGTCTTTTCTAATCTCCTCTCTTTGCTTTTCTCTTATTACCACCTGAGGGAAAAAATATTGACATGACAGATGAAGGCCAACCATATTTAAAGAATCCTAGGTATTTATCTATATTTGGCTTTTTTTATGATCACTTGACTTCATTTTTCTCTGTCATCTAGAATGTTAAGTACTTGAGCTATTTTTCTTTTTTACTCTCTTTTTCTTTTTTGCTAGAAAATCATACCTTCCTCAGGTCCAGATAGAAATCCTAAGGTGAATATTGTTCTATGATGCTGAGAGTATATAAATTAATTTTCCTTTTCCAGACTTACACTTTTCTTTGGTTTTATGTTTTTCAACATTAAATTTTAAGAACTTGAAGACAGATTCAGTTGTAGGCTTAAAAAGTATTAGTCAAAATAAAGGCACAGTCCAAATCATAGCATTCTTTCTTAAGCAAGAGAAGTCTTGATGACACTACACTACTAATTTCTCAGGTCATTCTAGATTTTTTACATGTCTTTTTAATTTGCCTACAATCACTTTTAATATTTCCATCAAGAACAGTTGTTCCAGTGTATAGATTCAAGAATAATAAAATATCTTAGCCAGAGTCTTACACAAAGAAAATATAAAAATAATAAAAAGGAAAAAATGAATATATTGTAAAAAAAAAAAAAAAAAAAAACCGTGGTGCAGGTAGATAATACATAGAATGCTAAACCTAATAAAAGTTAAGAAAGATAAATCATGCTGGAGAAAAAATTTGCTGAGTTGCTCAGTGAGGGGGATTAGCCATGGATTTTAAGCTAAAGTTTGTGGTGATTATGTTCCTTAAGTATTAAAACTGGAAATCCACATAGACCAAAACTTATCCATAAATTCTTACACAGAAAGTTAAAACTGTCTCATTGTTAAATGAACAGGATGCTCCTTATCCTGTCCAGCTGGTTAGACAGAATTAGTAATGATGAAACACATTAGTCTGTTTTGATGTCTCCAAGTCCAGTAAGTGGAAAATATTACTCTAAAAATAAATGTCAATTGCCTTAATATGTATAATCTGTTTGCCAAAAAAGAAATTTCTAAATACATGTTGAAATTTAGATTAGAAATCAGCCTCAATAATTACCCAAATATTTTGAAGCTATTACTCCAAACTGTTCAAAATATTCCAATTTAATATTTCATTTTAGTGCCATAAACTTCCTTCGGTTTTAATGGCCACGCTATCAAGATGCTTCAAAACTGCAACATCTACATTCTTATTAAAAATAATTTATTAAGACAAATAATTTCTTTTTAAATTTATATTTAAACATATTTCTTTTAGCTTCACACATTTTCTCCAAAATTCAAAAAATGACCATGCTAGCATATTATGTATAAAAATGACAACAACATCCATATACTCATTAAAATTATTTTAATGAAACTATCTTTAGCAATTCCAAAACAACAGTTAATTGTCTACGTAATTAATATCCTTAGTGAATCTATTTAGTCCTTAATTTTCAATAATGGATACCAAATTTCCAAACATTTGCTCATAATGAAAGTTATTCCCCTGAGCTTATAGCTTTTTGAGGAAGGTAACCAAATCTCTTTAATTCATTCTCTGAGGGGAATAAGTAGTAGATCTCTGGGGAGACTCACCTGTTAATGTGAATTACATTGATACAATTTCTAAGCACTATTGTTCTGTAAATTATCATTTGTAATTTGTATTAATATGAATAAGTAGCCATTGTAAGACAGTGCATTTGACACATTTAATTGAATGCATACCATCCTGAAAACCAAGTTAAACAGAATATCAATAAATACCTAAATTTAAAGTAATGTTAAATGTCACTTATTTCATGCCAGTGAAATGTATTATACTACATATTTACTTTGCTATTAATTTTATAAGCCACAATTTTCTCATTTCATCAAGATAATTTTTAAACAATTTTTTCAACTACAATGACTATGCTTGAATATAGTTCTTAACAGTATAAAGAAACAGGGCACTCTTATTTCTAATATACATCATATAATTAAATGTATTTTCTTATTCAAAAAATGAAACAGTTAATAAAGTGTTATCTATAATCACTTCATATAATTATTAATTCCATTTAAACACTTAAAACATCTGAAAGATTTAACACTGTACTTCTTATTCCAGGCCAATTTTTTCAATAATTCATATCAATTTTATGAGTAATACATTGTTCATATAAAATAATTTTTCCAGTTTCTGTATTTGCAAACTATGGTATCCAATATTTTCTACAAATTTCTTGGTTCTGTTGTGCCAGAGACAGCAGAGCTAATTCCATTTTATGACTGCCAATTAGAAATAGAAGTCTGGAGAATAAAAATGTAGGTAAAAAGTTAAAGTTAACATTCAATAATTTATAGAAGATGATAGCAAAAGGATAAAATGCATATGAGGATATATATTAGCAAAGAAAATGGAAGACATATTCAAAATACCTTCTGAAAATTTAAATGTGATTAACAAATTGAGAAATGCATTTTTATGTATCAATTAAAATGAAAATAATATATAACATAACCAAATTAAGGGATTTTAAGTTACTAGAGGTGTTAAAAATTTGTTCACTCATATACATTTTTTTCCTTAATGAATCAAACTTAATGACACTCACACAATAAGAGGCTTGAAATACCTTTGATTTCTACTTCTCACCAAAAGCTGGTTGAATATTTGTCCCAATCAGACCAAATGAAGTGCGTATAATAAACATTTTTAATGAGTACACAAAGACAGTTAACTGTGGGGCACTGAGCCAAAAAATAATAAAATTCCATAGACTAAGATTGCCATTATGGTATGATTATAATAAACCTTTGTTAACCCATTAAATGACCAGATAAACCAGTTTCCAGAGAAGGAAAGATCAGCAACTAAGCAGACCAGTGACAAAGCTCTGATAATAACCAGTAAAGGTCTAACACAACCAAAGAACACCTATAAAACCTATAAGAGTTAGAAGTCTTCTCAAATGCCCAGGCAAGAATGTAAAGATGTGAAGACTGAGAAAGAACAGGGAAATGTGTCCCCACCAAAGGGAACAAACAAAGCACCAGCATTTGACCCAGAGAAGCAACAAATCTATGATGTGTCTGACAGAGAATTCAAAATAACCCTCTTGATGTTTGGGAAGTCAGGAGAAAATACAAATAGAAAATTAAATGATGTCAGGAAAACAATTTAGGAGCAAAATGAGAAATTTGACAAAAGAATAAAATAAATTTAAAACAACAAATAGATATTCTAGAAATAAATAATATTTAACCTGATTTGGAAAATGTGATGGAACGTTCCAACAGCAGACTTAATCAAACAGAGAAAAGAATCAATGAGATGGAAGATAGAATACATGAAATTATCCAATTCAAAGGGCAAAAAAGAAAA
The DNA here is from genome assembly GCF_027409185.1 of Cynocephalus volans. Lineage (NCBI taxonomy): Eukaryota > Metazoa > Chordata > Mammalia > Dermoptera > Cynocephalidae > Cynocephalus > Cynocephalus volans. The sequence goes on along the minus strand of NC_084466.1, from coordinate 48,782,734 downwards.
AAAAAGAATTAAAGAAAGAAACAGAAACACAGCAAATATGGAACTCCCTCAAGTGAAATAACCTCTGCATAAGTGGCATACCCAAAAGTGGAAAAAGAGGAAGAGACTTAAAAAGCATATTCAGGGAAATAATGACTAAACATTTTCCAAGAATGGAGAAAGATGACAGCATCCAGATATAGGAAGATCAGAGGTCACCAATCAAATTCAATCCAAAGAGGAACACCCCTAGACAAATCATAATCAGATTATTTTTTAAAAAGACAAAGAAAGAATACTGAAAGCAGCAAGATAAAAGAAACATATAATATTCAATGGAGACCCAATGTCTCTTAGCAGATATCTCAGTAGAAACCCTACAGTCCAGGGATGACATTGTTAATGTGCTGAAGGAAAAAGACTTTCAGCCAAGAATTATGTATGCAGCAAAACTAACATTCAAATGTGAAGGAGAAATAAAGTCTTTTTATGGCAAACAAAAGCTAAGGGAATTCATCAACACTAGAACTGCCTTACAAGAAATGCTAAAGGGAGCTCTCCAATCTAAAAGAAGATAACACTATAGAGTAGCAAGAAAACATCTGAAGGTACAGAATATTCCAGTGGTGCAAAGGTGGTGAATAAACCACTTATGTCTATAGGAATAAGACAAATGGACAAATCTACCAGGACAATAACATATACAACAATCATATATGAGATAAGCAATTTTAAAAGTTGTAACTGGGACTGTAATTTAGTGCAACCATTATGGAAAACTGTAGGGAGGTTCCTCAAACAAGTGTGGCTAAAACTGCTATACAATGCAGCAATCCTGCTGCTAGGTATATACGCAAAGGAATGGAAATCATCATGTCAAAATGATACCTGCACTACCATGCTTATCACAACTCTATTTACAAAAGCCGAGAGATGGAACAAAATTAAATGTCTACTAACAAACGAATGGATAAGGAAAATGTGCTATATTTACACAATGTAATACTACTCAGCCATTAAAAAAATGAAATTCTGCCATTCACAGCAACATAGATGAACTTAGAGAAAACTGTGTTAAGTGAAATAAGACAGGAACAGAAAGGGAAATACCACATGTCCTCACTCATAAGAGGAAGCTAAAAATAAATAAATAATAAACAAAGAAAGAAAGAACAACCACAATAACGCATTGAACTCCAAAAAGGAGAGAACAGATCTGTGGTTACTAATGCTGGGAAAGGGGAGAGGGAGGGTGATTAGCAAGAAATTTGTAGAGTCACAAAGAATGATTACATTTTTTAATGATGAATATACTAATTATCCTCATTTGATCATCATATATTGTACATAGTTATTGATATTCAACTGCACATCCCATATATGTATAATTAATTACGTTTCAATAACAACAACAACCAAGTTGAAACTGGGAACAATAAAATGTCAAAAAGTGTGTGTGGTGGGGGGAGGGAGAATAAAGCTAAAGCATAGAATTGTTTTCATTTTTTTCTTAGAAATTAAAGTTAACTTGTTATTAGTCTAAAATAATTTTTTACGATTATAACATTTTTTGTAATCCTCATGGTAACTGTAGTGGATTGAATTATGTCCCCCCAAAACTCACTGAAGCTTGAATTGTGTCCCCAAAGTTTTATGTATTGGAAAATTAGTCCCCACTATAACTGTTAAGAAGGTGGGAAATCTTATGAGAATTGAAAGGTGATTTGACTGTAGGACTATGCAGTAGTGAGTGGATTAAAAATGTGGTCAGGGGCATGGTTATGAGCACTTTAAAAGAAGAGGAGAGTCTGTCTTTCTCTGTCTCTTTCTCTCTGCTTCCACCATCTTGCCATGTGCTACCCCTAGGTCACTGTTGCCACTACCAGATGGACTTTGGACTTCCCAGCCTCAGAAACTGTAAGCAATAAATTTCATTTTCTTTATAAATTACCCAGTTCCAAGTATTTTGTTAAAAGCAAAGCAAATGGACTAATACAATAACCAAAATACTAAAACTTAGAAGAGACATACTAAAAATAAATAGCAAGTAATCAAAATATATACCTAAAGAGAACCTCTCAACCACAAAGGAAGAAGAAGACCAGAAAAAATGGATATACAAAGGAACCAAAAAAAAAAAAATTAAAATGGCAGTAACAAATTCCTATGTATCAACAATGACCCTAAATGTAAATGGATTAAATGCCCCAATTAAAAGACAGAGTGGTTTAGAAGATTTTAAAACAAGAACCAAAAATACACTGCCTATGAGAAACACACTGAACCTATAAAAATACACAACAGCTGAAAGTGAAGTGATGGAAAAAAGATATTTCATGACAAAAAAAAAAAAAAGAGCAGGAGTAGCTATACTTATATCAGATACTGTAGGACTGCTTCCTTTTTCTAAGCAAAAACAACAGATGGCCTAAACGGATAAAAGGTGGTGTCCAAGGGAAGTTAAGGGGGAGGGCTAAGCATAGAGAGGCAAGGCACATGCACATTTGACCTTTTCAAGGATTGGCCTAAGCTTGGAAATCCCCGCCTGCTAAGCACATAAATATGATCTTTTGTGTTACAATAAACGGAACTGCCTGACAGAACCCCCACTGCATGTGTGTGTGTGTTTGTTCCCTATTTGGGAAAGCAGCGGCGTGCTCACCCATCTCTTGGAATCTCTTTTCACCCCACGTCCTGGGGGGAAGAAAAGGGCAATCCCTTTGGCCCCAACCCTCTAGGGAAAGGAAAAACCTGTTGGGGTCCCATGCAGCCTCTGGAGACGCCCAACAAGATACAATATACTTCAAGCCAAGGAAAGTAAAAAAAGATAAAGAAGGTCATTACAGAATGAAGAAGGATTCAATTCAATAAGAGGACATAACATTTCTCTCTCTCTCTCTCTCTCTCAATATATATATATGTGTATGTGTACATGTTTGTGTGTGTGTTTGCACCCAACTCCAGAGCACCAGTTATATAAAACAATTATTATTGGCCCTAAAAAAAAGAGAGATGTACTCCAACACAATAATAGCTGGGGAGTGTAATACCCCACATTCAGCAAAGGACAGATCATTCAGACAGAACATTAATTATCTAAGAAACATTAGAATTAATAGCTACTATGTGCTGACTTGACCTAACAGACATTTATAGAACATTTCATCCAATAGCTGAAGAACACACCTTCTTCTCAGCAGCACATGGGACATTCTCTAGAATAGAATATATGTTAAGTCACAAAACAAGTCTCAACAAATTAAAAAAATCATAGTCATATCATATACCTTGTCTACCACAATGGAATAAAACTAGAAATCAACAACAAAAGGGACACTAGAAATCTAGAAATTGTATGAATATGTGGAAATTAAATGAAATGCTACTAAGCATCGGATTGGCCAAAGAAGCAGTCAAAAAGAACTTTAAAAAGTTCCTGGAGACAAATAAAAATAAAAACATAAAATTTCAGAACCTATGAGATACAGCAAAAGCAGTAATAGGAGAGAAGTTTATAGCAATAAATGCCTACATCAAAAAAGAAGAAAGACTCCGAATAAACAACCTCACATTACACCTTAAGGAGCTATAAAAACAACAAACCAAACACAAAATCAGTAGAAAGAGAGAAATAACCAAGATCAGAGCAGAAATAAATGAATTAGAGGGAAAAAATATATATAGAAGATTAATTAAACAAAAAGTTTTTTTGAAAAAAAAATAAACCTTTAACTAGACTAACAAAGAAAATATAGAGAAGACATAAATAAATATGAAAAAGGATGCATTAAAACTGACACCACAGTTTAAGATGCTACTATGAACAACTATATGTGAATAACCTGGAAAACCTATGAATAAATTCCCAGACACATGCAACTTACCAAAGTTGAACTTGAAAAACTAGAAAACTTTAACAGACAAGTAATAAGTAATGAGATTGAAGCAATAATAAAAATTCTTCCAACAAGGAACACCCCAGGACCAAATGCCTTTATTGCTGAGTTCTACCAAGCATTTAAAGAACTAATATCAATTCTTCTCAAACTCTTCCAAAAAACTGAAGAGGAGGGAATACTTCCAATCTCATTCTATGAGGCCCCCATTACTTTCATACTGAAACTGGGCAAGACACAATGAATAAAGAAAACTACAAGCCAATATTCCTAACAAACACAAATGCAAAGATCCTTAACAAATACTAGCAAACAGAATCCAACAGCACTTTAAAAACATCACACACCATGATCAAGTGAGAAACATCCCAGGGATACAAGGCTTGTTCAACATATGCAAATCAATAAAAATTATACATCACGTCAACACAGTCATTTCAATAGATGCAGAAAATGTATTTGATAAAATCCAACACCCCTTCATGATAAAAACACTCAACAAATTAGGAATGTAAGGAATGTACCTCAACACAATAAAGGTCAAATACAACAAACCCACAGCTAATATCATCCTGAATGGACAAAAATTGGAGGCTCTTCTTCTAAGAGCAAGAAAAAGACAAGGATGCCCACCCTTACCACTCTTATATAACGTATTACTAGAAGTTCCACACAGCACAGCAAGGCAAGAGAAAGCAATAAAGGGCATTGATACTGGAAAGGAGGAAGACAAATTATACCTATTTGCAGATGACATGATCCTATGAATAGAAAACCCTAATGACTCCACCAAATTTTGCTACAAATAATACACAAATTGAGTAACGTGGCAGTATACAAAATCAACATGCAAAAATTAATAGCCTTCCTATATTCCAATGCAAAATAGCCAAAGAAGAAATCAAGACAGTAATACCATTCACAATAGCTACCAAAAAATGAAATGCCTAGGAGTAATGTCAACCAAGGAAAGAAAACCATAAAACACTGGTGAAAAAATTTAAGAGGACTAAATAAATGGTAAGATATCCAATGTTCATGGGTCAAAAGAATTAATGCCATCAAAATGTCCATATTACCCAAAGCAATCTGCACATTCAATGCAATTCCTATCAAAACACCAACGACATTATTTACAGAAATAGAAAAAAAAATCTTAAAATATGTATGGAATCTCTAAAGACCCCATATAGTTGAAGCAATCTTGAACAAAAACAACAGAGGTGGAGGCATCACACTTCCTGACTTCAAAACATACTATATGATAGATCTGCAACATAACCAGTGCCACTTTAGACAAGCCCAAGCACAAAATGGTGCTACCTACGTCCGCCCCTCCCCTCCCCTTTCCCTTTATGAGAAGCCTCCTGACTTAAACAGAAACCCCCTTTGCTTCTGCAAGGAAGCAGTTCTCCTCCCCAACCCCATTAGCATAATGACCCTCCTTGATGGTATCAGCCAATGCTTGGTGCACTATATAAGCTCTACCACCCCCACACCTGGTGCTGTCCACCATTTTCAGGGCAGCTCTGGGCTGCCTGCCACTCTGAGCACAGCCCAGCAGATTTTCACCTTTAATTAAGCTTGAATGGTACCCGGCATCTCGGCTCACTTTCTTTCACTATAAATCTATAGTAACCAAAACGGTATGGTGCTAGCATAAAAAAAGACAAATTGACCAGTGAAATAGAGTAGAAAGCCCTGAAATAAACTCACATATTTACAGCCAAGTGATTTTTGTCAAAAAAATACAATGAAAACAGTATAGCCTCTTCAACAAACGGTCTGGAAAACTTAATATCCACATGCAGAAGACTGAAATTAGGCCCCTATTTCTCACCATACACAAAAATCAACTCAAAATGGACTAAAGGCCTAAATTCAAGACCCAAAACTATGAAACTACTAGACTCAGGGGAAATGTTACATGAAATGGGAGCTGGCAGCACTTTTTTGAGCAAGACTACAAAGACACAGGCAAATTATGTAAAAATACATAAGTGGGGCTACATCAAACTAAAAAGCTTCTGCACAGCATGGGCCGCTGTCAACAAAATGATGAGACAATTATGGAATGGGAGAAGGTGTTTGCAAACTACACATCAGACAAGGTTCTAATATCCAGAATGTGTAAGGAATTCAAACAACTCAACAGCAAAAACAAACAAAAAACACTCACTTAAAAAAAGGGCAATGAACTTGACAGACATTTCTGAAAAGAAGACATGTAAATGGCCAACACGCCAACTTGCTTCACTTCCCCTGTTTTTCCATTTTTCTCCAGTATCTATCCTGACCTATTCCATTTCCTTATGTCTTTTCTACAATGTCCTCCTATAACATCCAACCTCTACCCTTCCCCAAAGCTAAATTTTGAATTCTCACAACAGTTTTTTGCACATCTTCAGTTACTTCTAATTGTCTTGATTCAAGTCTTTTCCTGAACTGTTCAGAAGTCAGACTTGTTCCACTTTTTTTGGTCGTTATGAAATGACTGTGTCCAGTTCCACCTCCCTACAGCCTCTGGTGCTCAGGAGAGCCCTGGCAAGAGATGGGGGTGCATGTCCTTTTCCTTCTTGCTGAATGTCTTCCATATCATGTTTCCATAGCTGTGATCCATCCCTTGGCCTTAACTTTGTAATTTGGAGAATATATGCAAACATACGTAAAGGCTCTATATATGGATGACAATGGAATTTTATGAATTCTAAAATAAAACCCAGAAGCAGAAAAAAAAAAAAAAAAAAAGTGGCCAACAAGCACAAGAAAAAATGTTCAAAATCACTAATCATCAGAGAAATGCAAATTAAAACCACAATGAGATATCATCTCACTCCAGTTAAAATGGCTATTATCAACAAGGCAAAAATGAACAAATGCTGGTGAGGATGTGGAGAAAAAGGAACTCTCCCGCATTGCTAGTGGTAATGTAAGTTGACACAGCCACTGTGGAAAACAGTAAGGAGGTTCCTCAGAGAACTAAAAATAGATCTACCCAGCTAGAAATGAAATCAATATAACCAGAGATGCCTATTGCAGCATTGTTCACAATAGCCAAAAGGCTGAATTAACCTAAATGTCCATCAATGGATAAATGAATTAAAAAACTATGGTATATATACATGAAGGAATACTACTCACCTATAAAAAAAATAATAATATCTTGTCTTTGCAGCAACATGATGGAACAGGAAACCATCACATTACATGCAGTAAGTCAGGCACAAAAAGGGAAATACTGCATGATATCACTCGTATGTGGAATCTAAAAAAAAAGCATTTTTTATACAAGTAGAGAGTAGAATAAAGGTTAAGGTAACCAGGAGGGTTAGGAGGAGAAGGGGTGGACTAATGGGTACAAAGCAGTGCTATTTACCTTAAGTGAATAGGATTTTATATAGAGTATAAACTGCATCATTGTGCAATATATCCATGTATTGACACAACATAGTATTCCCATGAATATGTACAAGTAAATGTTAAAATATTTTGAATGAAAAAATATAATGTAGCAGTTTGAAAGTAAAATGATAGAAAAAATTATATCATGCAAATATATCAATTAAGAAACAAGGATTTATATAATTTTTTCCTGGAGAATTCATTATGTGACAGTGTTTTTATTTTATTCTGGGTGCTCAATTTAAAAATAAAGAAATAAATAAAAGCAAAGCAACATTTTTAAAGTTCTCCACTGTTAAGCTCTCAACTGATTTACAGTAGTTGGGAAATTCATGGACAGTTAGAAAGCCTTTTCAATTAAGGTACAACTTCAAAAATAATAGGAAAGAAGTGCTTTCAAGAGCTGAAAGCTGTGGCCACATGGAACGAAAGAATAAATGGTGAGGGTTTTGTATGATGTTCATATTGAAGTTATATTCTTTTATAGCTCAACAGATCAAATGTGATGAGCCACGTATTACTTTAGGTTATGGGGCTTTCATTTTTACAAAGCCAAGTATCAGGTTGCTCTTCTTTTATAAATATCATGAGGGATTAGAGATTTGTATTTAAGAAAAAAAAGCAACATCCTAACTTCCGCTACCAGTTATGCATTGTGGGCTATTAGTGCTCTGGATGAAATAGACTTCTTTTAAAAGCTTCCAAAGGGGCTACGTTATTGTAACAAAAACTACAAAAGATGGAGTTCTTCTATGTAAAATCCGAATGAGGACACTTGATTTTCTCTATTATCTTTTGATTCTGCAGTTATTTGTCAACTGAACAAGACACACTGAATCTTCCATTATTATTCCTGAGAAACTAATTTTTCTTAAGTCCAGTAATTTGTTCTTTTAGGTTTTAACGATCTAATCTTAAAGTTTATGTAAGATCCTTTGTGAAACATACAACAAACATTACCACATATAAAATATTTTTGTAAAATATCAGTATTTTTGCACGTTCTCATCTACTTTTCTGTTCCTCCCACACTGTAACCTCCCTGGCCCTCTAGCTGATTCTTGACCATACCAAATTTACTGTGTATTAGGGGCCTTGCACAGATTTTTCCCTGTGCTTAAAATTCTCCTGCCAAAACAATCAGGTGACCAAAACCATCACTTACTTCAATCTTTTTCTCCAATGTCTTATTATGACTCAGACACTATTCCATCTCCAATATCCTATTTATAATAGCAACTTAGTCCTCTCTCCACTATATCTGAACTCACTTCTTTCTTTTTTCCCGCAAGGTATTTAGCATTTTAAACATATTTAATCACATATATTTTGCTTATTAATTGCATATTTCCCATTAGCAGAAGTTAAGTTCCATGAAATCAGGAACGTTTTCCCGTTCTGTTTACAAATATGAGCCGTCTCTCCCACAGTTTCAGACACATGATTGATACTTAAAATTTTTGTGAATGAATGTTGTAAAATATAATACATTCCTTTGTATGTGTTATAGGAAAAGATTTAATATATAGTATCACCTCTTCTTTTGCTTAAATTGCAACTCAGTATCTTGTTCTGTAAAATAATAATGTATGTAGTGTGTTCTTTTCCTTTAACTTGACACAAGTTTTTTGCTATTTAACTTTTCAAAAACCCTGCATAAGAACAAAAGTTTAGCATAGCTTTTGTAAACATAAATAATATGTGTGCCCAAGTCATTAAAATCTCTGTTACATCTTCATAATTATAATGTAAAATATGTACAGATATATGGTGATTTTGATTAATATTTTTATTAAAGTATCTTCAGAGAGAAACTAACTCACAGCATGAAATGGATATCTATCTGAGGATAAATCATTAATTATGCATTCATTTGGATAGGTGAAAATAATCAATATTTTAAAATAAATGCAAATTTTATTATGATAAAATATGAAATAAATTAAAATAATTAATAATCAATTGTTTTTAAAATATTTTTTCAAACTAGAAAATAGGTTAACACCTCATTTATATATACCCATGGTTAAATGCTATTAATGGATTAATTTATGTAGGGTAATATAAACAAATTTTACTAGAAAACAATAACACAATATTTTAGTTCTCTGCAAATAGTCCAGTGGTTACTCATTCATTTTCTCAGAGATCACAATATTATTTTACCTACTGTCCAACGTGACAAGGCAGATTGATTTAGGTTATGCCATTTTTACTGTTTGAAAAGTGTTTTTTGTTTGAAAACCCCCCAGGACCCCTAGTAGAAATATAGATGGAAAATTTTAAATTTTGGCTGCCTTTGCTGTTTCCCACCAATGCTGTACCTGGCTGATAAAACCAAGAGCTGTATCCAGATGTAACCAGACAACCTAGGGAAGGAACTACCCTGGGGAAGTTCTTGCTGTCCCTGAGTGATTAACTGGCTCATCTTGGCTTCTGTAACGAACTTGCCTTAGGCCTCGCCAAACCCCCTCCCTCCTCACCAGGAGGGAGTATGTGACTCTATGATAACTTTAACTATATGACTATATGATTTTTTGCCTGTGTGACTATGTGATTTTTTGCCTTTAAAAAAACCCTCAAACTTGGACTCGGGGCTGCTTTCTTACCAGAATATCTGGAGAAGCAATCGCCGGCCGGCTAATAAAGATCCCTCTTTTTAAATTCTCAATTGAGTGTTCTGGTTCTTTTTCTGAGCGACAGCCTCACAACACCAATACCTATGAGGAGTTGCCACATATATTTTGTTCAGTAGTATGTTTGTTTTTACATAGAGGGTTATTCTATTACCAATTATTCCATCATAGCCAGAATTAGAAGTCTTTATTATTTTTTCCATATAATAAATTTTTATGCAATATTGACTTTGTGGAATAAAAGTGTCCACCATTTTAAAGATAATTTAAAACTACCAAGTAGACATGAGAAATCCATGTGACTCTGAAAAAGTAAAGTTGAATAAAATACATATTGTTTCATAGGAAGGTCATCTGACAAAAGACAAATTCCTAGTAACAGAGATCATTTGAGAACCTGTTAAAGCTGTACAGATACATGTGGAGGAAGCCTAGATGCCCATGACACCCAACATTGTTGCCCATTACTTAGCCCATGTCTATGTGATATCTTGTGACCAGATGAAAGAGGAGAACAAATCCTTAATTTGTTTATTGCAATGATTAGGACATGAAATAGGACAGTAGTTTCAGAAATGTAAAGTAATAGAACGTTCAATATTGTAACATGAAAAGGTAGTACAATTTGTCACTTTCAGTATATTTCAGCATTTCTAACATACAAAACTATGGTGATTCTGAGATGCCTACAGCAGAAACTGTGTTGTCATAAGACTATTTATTTTAATATAAGCCATAGAATTTTTAAACCCTACTCATCACACTGACAGTTCTAAAATCCTCTTGGGTTCCAAAATTGTTAAAAATGATTTCCCTGTCCTGATACTATTCCATGAATCTATGTATTGCAATTTCTTTTTACAGCCTAATTAGAGAAGTAAGATTTACAAAGACCCAGAAGTCAAATCAATGTAATAAGAGCACTGTAATTTGTTTCACTGGGTCATATGGGTGAGTCGTGATCAAGAGTAAGAAAATTATGGTTGAAACTCTTCCCACTGACAGATTAACACAGAAGACTGGAACTTTAGATGAGACATTGTACTAAAGTAAGCACGTGAGCAAGTCATTAAACAGTACATAATTAAGGTTGAGGTCTACAGGTATTGACAAATGAAGACTTGAGCCAAGTAGTTTCTGAGAAATTACAGATCAGGGTTCAAGATATATATATATATATATATATATATTTTGGTCTCCAGATAATATCATTTTGCCCAATTTATACTAGGCATGCAACATGTTGTTGCTGACTATAAAATTATTGTCCATCCCTCTTATAAATAACCCAAAGGGTAACAGAGAAATGAGAGTTACATTTTTTTTTTTTTTTTTTTTGTCTTTTTCTTGACCGGTACTCAGCCAGTGAGTGCACTGGCCATTCCTATATAGGATCCGGTGCTGCGCTCCCAGCACCACACTCTCCTGAGTGTGCCACAGGCTCGGCCCAAGAGTTACATTATTAAAAAAGACCCACATTTCCATAATAGCTCTTCTACTCACCAGATGCTCGTATGCAGGTATTAAGTTAGCTGGATTATATTTGGGACCACTCAAAACTTATTTTTATCACTCCTTCATACACATTCATAGTCAAAATTGTCCTTTCAGACAATGTGAGTGTGTTTTTGTTGGAACAATTACTCTTATTTGAATTTTACTCTGTTGATTGTTTTCTTTTCTAGGCAGAAGCTTTTTAGTTTGATATAATCCCATTAGTTTATTTTTTTCTTTTTTTGTATATGTTTCTGAGGACTTATTCATAAAGTCTTTGCCCAGTCATACATCCTGGTGTGTTTGCCCTGTGTTTTCTTCTAGGAGTTTTAAAGTTTCAGATTTTATATTTAAGTCTTTAATCCATTTTGAGTTGATGTCAGTATATGGTGAAAAGTACTCATCAAGTTTCATTCTTTTACATAGGGATGTACAGTTTTCCCAGCACGATTTATTGAAGAGACTCTTCTTTCCCCATTGTATGTTCTTGGTAGCTTTCTCAAGGATCAGTTGGCTGTAAAAATGTATGTTGATTTCTGGGTTCTCTAATCTGTTTCATTTGTCTGCATGCCTGTTTTATGCAAGTACCATGCTGTTTTGGTTACTATAGATTTGTAATATACTTTGAAGTCAGGAAGTGTAATGCCTCTGGCTTTACCTTTTTTACTCACGTTTGCTACATAGTATTGGAAATACTTTCAGAGAAATTAGACAAGAGAAAGAAATTAAGGGCATCCACATAGGAAAAGACTAAGTCAAATTATCCCTGCTTTCAGATGATGTGGTTGTATATATAGAAAAGCCGAGAGAGTCTACCAAAAAACTCTTATGCTGTTAAGTAAATTCAGTAAGGTTGCAGGGTACAAAACCAATATACAAAAATTAGTAGTGTTTTTATAATCCAACCACAAACTAGAAGAAAAAGAAATCAAGAAGCAAGCCCATTTACAATAGTTACCAAAAATTAAAATACCTAGAATAAATCTAATCAAGGAGGTGAAAGATCTCTACAATGAGAACTATGAATCACTGCTGAAAGAAATTAAATAGCAGACCAAAAGATGGAAAGATATTTCTCATTCATGGATTGGAAGAATCATCATAGTGAAAATGTCCATACAACCAAAGCCATCCACAGATTCAATGTTATCCTCATCAAGATACCAATGACATTCTTCACAGAATTAGACAATACAATCCTGTTAATTTTTTAATGTATGGTGGGTCTGCTCTTATGCACTTTAAGTATAATCTGATGCCAATAGGTCAAGGAAGTCCTTGGATGCCTGAGGCTGTATAGGCAGTAAATATATAAATATAACCAGATACACATTTGTTCCTTGAGAACAAATGATTGGTCTTTACCAGCAAGCTGTTTGTCTCCTGAATGGATGGTGCCATATCTTGCTATTGGTTTCTGTTCCTGGTGATAAACGTTGGGCTCTAGCAGCAGCTGGACTTGCATTGTCGGTAGTATGAGTTCTTGGTAATTTTTTCTGTAATTTTTCAACTGAATGCATTTTTGACAATATGTGACTTATTTATCATCACACACCTATACCCAAGACCTTTTTTCTTCAATATTATATAAATATATATATATATATATATATATATATATATATATATATATATATATATATATATATATATATATATATATATATTCTTTTTTTTTCCCATCCAGGGTCCTAAACTTTTCAGCCATTTAATAATAACCATGAGCCTATGTTTATTCTCTCTTAGACCAATTCTCTGTACACACAAGTTGGATGGCCAGGTTCACACCTGAAGTTATACCTAATGGAACGATTTCCCCTTGTTATTATTTTTCAAGGGCAACAGTGTATGGTGTTATACAGCAGTTGTCATTGATTTTGACTTGCACACTTTTCCCAAGATAAATCATCAGTAAAGAACATTGAGGATTTGTTCTCTTCTTTCATCTGGTTGCAAGGTATCCCCATAGACATGCCTTAAGTAAGGGACATCAGTGCAACAATGATGGGTGTCATGGGCATCGAGGCTTCCTCCACATATATCTGCTGTGCACTCTGTCACTGATTGTAATGCATTCCAGGTGTACCACTCCACTCATATATCATCGGATCATATGAGTAATGATTTGCAGGTTCTTCTGACAGTCTATATCTCTTCTGACTAAACTATGACAGAGGTGAAAGAGTTAACATAGTATTCAAACAAAATTTTGACTTTATGGCTTTATTTATTCTATTTAAATGCAAACTGTTTTTAATTCACTTTTTAAAATCATAATGTAAAAGAACACATTTTCCTATGACTGAGGCTATATTAATCATTTTTAGCAAAGATGCCACGTCCTTACTGTAGGTTGAGTTTGCCATAGTCTACAATCATCCTCCAGAATACATCTTATTTCTACCGTATTTGTACTGTTGAATCAAAGTAGACATGATAAGAACCACTACTCCTGCCTTTTTTAGATTATTGAGGGTGGCATTAGTTTTTTTTTATGCCAACTACTGTTTATAATATTGTTTTTTAATTTTTCTTCTATTGAAGAGTAGTTTCTGAAGGTTTCTCCTGAGCTTTTCTATTATGCTAGCTCTTACTCTATGAACTAAAGATACATTGTGATAAAATTACAACTAAGTCACTACTATAAGGTCTGTAAGACAGACCTTGGCTGGAATTCTATTTATTACCTCCCTTCCCCATATATGTCCCAATATACCTCATTTTTAACAGGGAAGGGGCATCATGACATGATGATGTTTGTCTAAAAGTATTAGTTTCAACCCAGACCCTGTTTCTAACATTCCTCAACATATCTGGAAATCTTCTTCTCCCCAGTCCACAGTTACCAGACGAAATTGCCAAAGGTCTCTGTAGTGAAAGACTAGGTATCTATTTTGTGTGTTTTACTGGCTATGGTTTTGCATGGCCCTTTCCCCTGGATATGTCACTTACTTCTTCAGGCAATGGTTTCCAAGTATGATAATTGGCTTACCTCTAGAAACTTATTAGGAGATCAATGCTTCAAAACAGATCGACTGTCTTTAGTACACAGACCTTCTATCCTTTGTGTTTTTCTGAAGGCCCAAATTAATTTTTCATTCTGTTAGTCCAAAACCAATTCATTCTGTTGACCCATCTTTCATTTTTTTCTGTTGGCTTGTGTTTTCCCTAGGGATTTTGTGTTTTATTAACCATGTCCCAAACCCTCTTCTTTTGGCTGCTTCTCAAAACTTGCAGTCATTATTATGGTTGTGATCACTTCTATTCTGGTGGTTAAGCACCACTGCCTAGCCTCCATTATCTTGCTCATAGTGACCCAAGTTATGTAGTAGCCTCTCTTACTTTCAGGCCTGGTATCAGAAAGTGTAATCCTTTTATCATAGCATTGCTTTGAGTTGTGGTCTTCCTAGAGAACATTATCATCTATGAGTCTTCTGACTGCATGTAAATATCCATTCCTGCATAGCTCTTCCTTTTCTATCTGTAAGGGAATTCTAGCCATTTTACATTTATTTGCTATGGACCATCACTTTTCCATGTTTCTAGCAGGTATTATACAAGTGAGTTTATCACGTTCTAGGTCCTGTTCAGGGTGTTATATTCCTGTAATTTGGGATAAAACTCACATTTTGAATTTTATATTCCACTTCTCTTGATCAAGCCCCCCCCCCCCCTCAATCTAGTCTCATGACTAACTGGAGGGCTTCTACTTATAAATGACGTTTAGGTTTTATGCTTCCTTTGGGTTATGGTCCTATTACTCCCTTATGAGGACCAATTTGTCCCCAAATGGACTATTCTACAAATTAACCCTATTTAGGCCTGCCAACCAAGAAAGAAGATGGAGGCAGATCTTAAAATGAAATATGGTGGTTTTGCACTCTGTCAATGTACCTAAGAAGAAATATTTTCTTATGTTACCATAAAGTAGGCATTATTATTATTATTTTAATTTGGTGGATAGTTTCCTTTCTTAAAATTTTTATTAGGATTAAAACACTTAACTTATAGATCTGGCTTATTAACAAAATTTTAAGGACACAATAGAGTATTGTTAACTACAGGAACAATGTTGTCCAGCAGACCTATCGATCTTAATAATCTTGCATTACTGAAACTTTGCACTCATTTAATAGCAACTCCTCATTTTCCCCTTTCCTCAGCTCCTGGCAACCACAATTTTACTTCTGATTTCAATGAGATTGACTATTTTAAATACACAATACTATATAAGTGGAATCATGCAGTATTTGTTCTTCTGGGACTGGTTTATTTCACTTAGCATAATGTCCTCATAGTTTACCCATGTTGTTGCATATAACAGTGTTGTCTTTTTTTTTTTTTTTTTTTTTGTCTTTTTCGTGACCGGCACTCAGCCAGTGAGTGCACTGGCCATTCCTATATAGGATCCGAACCCGCGCTGGGAGCGTCACTGCACTCCCAGCACCGCACTCAGCCCCAGTGTTGTCTTTTTTAAGGCTGAATAATTTTCCATTGTATGTATATCCGCATGTTCTTTATCCACTAATCCATTGATAGACATTTAGATTATTTCCATATCTTGGTTATTATGAATAATACTTTAATGAACATAGGGGTACATATATCTCTTCAAAGTCTTAATTTTTTTCTTTTGGATAAATGGCCAAGAGTGGAATTTCTGAATCCTATGGTAGGTTATTTTTTTATTATTTTGAAGAAACTCCATACCATTTGTTATAGTGGCTGCTCTACCATCAACAGCATACAAAGATTCCAATTTCTTCACACGTTCACCAGCTTTTCTTTTAAATTAATTATTCATTTTTTACAATAGCCATTTTAACAGGTGTATTCTGTCAATGTGCTTTTAGTTTTCATTTACCTGAATGCATCTATTCATGTACATGCTGGCCATTTGTATGTCTTCTCTGGAGAAATATCTATCTGTGTCCTTTGCCAATTTTTTTAATTGGGTTACTTGGGGTGTTTTTGTTGTTGTTGTTGTTGTTTTTTGCTGTGAATTGAAGAATTTTCTTATATATTTTGAATGTTAACCTTTATCAAGATTTGCAAATATTTTGGCTGCCTTTTCATTCTGTTGATCGTTTTTTTTTTTCTTTTCTTTTTTTTTTTTTTTTTGCTGTGCAGATGCCTTTTAGTTGAACGTAGTCCCAATTATCTATTTTTGCTTTTGCTGCTATCATATCCAAGAAAACATTGCCAAGACCAATGAAGATGTTTCCCTATGTTTTCCTTTAGGAGTTTTATAGTTTAATTCTTCTGTTTAAGTCTTTTGTCCATTTTGAGTTAATTTTTGTTGATTTTGGCTATATGGGGTCATTTATGATTCCACATTAATTTTAGGAAATTTTTTAATTTTTATAAAAAAATGCAATTGGAATTTGAATAAAGATTGAATTAAATCTGTAGACTGCTTTGGGTAGTATGCATATTTGAACAATATTAAGTCTTCCAATTTGTGGACATAAGATGTTTCCCATTTATTTATTCCATCATTAATTTATTTCATCAGTGTTTTGCAGTTTTAAGGTGAGTTCAGTTCAATTCTTGTTTTATATGGATATCTAGTTTTCCCAACACTATTGATTGGAGAGACTATCCTTTGCCCATCACGTATTATTGGCACCCTTGTAGAAGATCAGTTGACAGTATATTTGTGGGTTTATGTCTGGGCTTAATTCTATCCCATTTGTCTATATGTTTGTCTTTGTGAAGATACCATATTCTTTTAATTACTGTAGTTTTGTAATATATTTTGAAATCAGGAAGCATAGTGCCTCCAGCTTTGTTCTTTATGCTCAGGATTGTTTTGGCTACATGGTCTGGATAGGGACTGAATTAAACCTGTAGATTGCTTTGGATAGTATGCATATTTGAACAATATTAAATCTACCAAGTCATGAACATAACATTTTTTTCATTAGGGATATTGGGCTCTTTAGATTTTATATTTCTTTGTGATTTGGTCTTGGTAGATGGTTTCATTCTAGGAATTTATTTCTTCTAGTTTATCTAATGTTGTATTAGTCCATTTGTGTTGCTATAACAGAAATTCCTGAGACTGGGTAATTTATAAAGAACAGAGGTTTATTTGGCTTACAATTCTGGGACAGCTGCTTCTGGCATGGGCCTCAGGCTGCTTCTACTCATGGTGGAAAGTGACAGGCAGCTGGTGGGTGCAAGCAGATCACATGGCAAGAGGAAGCAAGAGAGAGGAAGTAAGAGAGAGAGAGGAAGTGCCAGGGTCTCTTAATAAGCTTTCACAGGAACTAATAGAGTGAGAACTCACTCACTAATCTCCCCTCCCCCAGGGAGAGCATTAATCCATTCATGAGGGATCTGCCCCCATGACTCAATCAGTTTCCAATACTGACACATTTGGGGATCAAATTTCCACATGAGTTTTGGACGAGACAATATATCCAAACTCCATCAAATGTGTTGGTAAATAATTGTTCATAGTGGTCTCAATCCCACTTCTGTGTATTTACCCAAAAGATTTGAAATCAGTGTGTAGAAGACATTTCTGTACTTCTTATTGATTTTCTGTCTATGTATTGTATCCATTATTAAAAGTGGGATATTGAAGCCTCCAGGTTTTATAGTATTGCTATTTCTCCCTTCTCTGTCAATGTTTTGCTTTGTATATTCAGATGCACTGATGTTGGGTGCATATGTATTTATAATTGTTATATCTGTAAAGTGAATTGTCCCTTCAGCATTAGATAATGACCTTCCTTGTCTCTTGTGAAAGTTTTTGGCTTAAAATCTATTTTGCCTGAATTATGTATATCCAGCACTGCTCTCTTTTGGTTACAGTATTGATTAAATTATTTTTGTGTTGAATTTTATACGTATATTCTTGTGCTTTGGAAAATGTAAAGAAATTATCACAAATAAAAAAAAAGATACTTTAAATAGATTGAGACAATGTGATGTATTAAGGATTAGAGAACTCTCCAGTTGAGTGGGAGTGGGCAAAATAATCATGCTGGAGGATATCAAAGGAAGCCTGCAAGGAAGTTATATTATAATATTATTGAAAACAGTTGTATTTATCTTTTCAAAAATGTTTTACCTGGAATTTAATTAGTATAAATTAAAAATTATATGCAAAATGACAGATACTGTGTAGCCTGTCTTGTCAAAATCCAAAAATCTCAGCTTTATAATATTATGTAACACTTCTTGCAGAATTCTATCTCTACATGGCTTATTTACATCTCTGCATGTCTTGAGTAACAAATGCTCCAAAACCACACACACACTAAACAAATGCATTATCATAAACATGCAAAACTATTTTTGCTCACAGGTAGACTCCATTGCTTGCTATGATTGGCTTCAACTAGACACTACACAAAGTGTTATAACATCCCTTATT
Source organism: Cynocephalus volans (assembly GCF_027409185.1). Taxonomy (NCBI): domain Eukaryota; kingdom Metazoa; phylum Chordata; class Mammalia; order Dermoptera; family Cynocephalidae; genus Cynocephalus; species Cynocephalus volans. Next base: position 48,763,940 of record NC_084466.1, on the reverse strand, counting down.
TAATAAACTAACTTAATTGCATGTATTTCTTGTACACCACTACTATACCAATACTTTCTCTAGAAAAAGACCTGTTTCTTTTTTTTATGTCAGCATATTGCTGAATAATCCAGTACTCATGAAATGAAAGATTTTTAAATGAATGGATGAAATATTAGTGACAAAACTTTTGCTTTTTGTAATTTTTCAAAACTTTCTCCAGCTTCTGGTAGCCACCATTCTACTCTCTGCTATAAAAGCAATCAAGGTGTCAGATAGATTTCAGTGTAGTGTTGAAGTGGATAAAACAAATCATTTTCCTCAGGTATTCTTCAAAATATGTATGCCTTTTAAATTTGATTGTCTACTATTTCTTATTCCCTTTTACTAACCTGAAGCAACATATTTTCTGTTGGCTGAATTGATATTATTTTCACGAATAATTTAGGAGACAGAGATGGACTCTATGTCATTTTCAGATCCTTTTGTATTGTATTTTCAAAAATGAAGGAGAAAATAAATTATGAAAATTGCAAAGACAAACTAAAACTTTCAGATTCTCATATATTCTTACATTTTTAGGAAATAAAAGTGAATTTTTATGTTAAGAATTCAAGAGTTGAAATAAAATAGTAACACTATTATAATATCATTTAAAATACTCCAGATGCTTATTTTGTTGATTTTATTTAAATTTGATTACTCATGGATATTATCACTGGCTAATTTGGCTTTCTATTCTCTGATATTTTTAAATGAACTCTGAAGTTTTCATAGAGATTTTGTAAACTGCCAAAAGCCAATTTCTCTCTAGAGAGCTTTCCTTATCACAGTGTATGAACTAAAGGAACAGGCATTCTAATACACAAATCCCTCCAAAACTGCATAGCCTGAGAAGCACTTGCTCCAGAGTAGATTGTTAGTAGAAAATAAGGAAGAATTTAGAGAACTAAAATGAATATCATTTGGCTTAGGGCATTTTATTCAATTCATTCTTATATTTAAAATATACACTCAATAATAAATATAACATAGAATAAATATTTTTGTAATTGAAAATGCCTGGCAACTTAAAATGTCTCCAGTAAATAGATTTTACAGTGGAGGTATTTTCTATTCAAATGACTTAAGGATTTTATATAAACCATTGCATTTTTCATTACTTACTTAGCATTTACTTTTAAAATATATAATTTATACTCTATATATGTCTGCTGGTTTTTTGAAAGAGAATATGCAGATTACAAAACCAGGAACTTACATTAGTTCATATGGCCTTAAATACATTTTAAGTTGGTGATAAAGTTATTCAGATTTAGTTTGAGTAGCAGTGAGATGTGTTTTTTTAAAAATCATTTTTGAATATATATATGGATTATAAAACAAAAATATGTATACACTTGAAATCTTTCAAGATAATAACTGTAGATGTGAGAATTCTTTTTGCATTATTTATTTATAGTCAACAGAACAAATATTAAAATTTTTAAAACTATGTCTTTACTGATGAGAATTCAAATTATTTCTATTTTTACATTAAAAAATGTTGTATAATTGGACTCTGGGAAGATGACAGAATTGAAAGTACCAGAAATCTGACTCCCCACCCACACAAAAATTTCACTGGTATAATCTGTCAAATGTAAGTATTTTGAAACTCTGGAGTCTACCGATGCCTTGCAACTTCCAAGAAAAGGCTAGAATAATAAATTACAGTTAACTTTGGTCAATTTCAGCTCTTAGTTCATCAAAGGCTACCCCTTTCCTAGGCCCATGGCAAAAAGCTATGCACATGTTGCCAGAGACGCTTACAAGAAGGTTGTGAGAGCCAGGGTGGGCAATAAGGATCCTGCATTTAAATACTGGGGATCTGTGTTCTGATCACTGACTACTGCTTCTGACCACAGAGATACACACACAGAAAAAGGCACCCATTTGGTTGCATCTCCCCAGATTGTTGCCAGCCACTTCTCTTCTTGCTAAAGTAACATCCAGAAGACAAGAACCTTATTACCTCTCATTTTTCTCTTTTCTCATTTTGGGATTCAGACATGAAGAGTAGGATATTCAAAAGCAATTGCATATAGATAGGTGTATGAGATTTTTCTGTTACTTTAGAATACCTAAAACCAGGTAATTTATAAAGAAAACATATTTCTTAAAGCTTTGAAGGCTGACAAGTCCACAGTTCAGAGGGGACATCTGCTGAGGGCCTTCCCTGGGTGGGACCTCTCTACACAGTCCCATGAAAATGCACAAAATCACACAACAAGAAAGGCAAGAGCTATTTTATGTGCTGTCCTTATAAAGCCACCAGTCTACACCCATGATAACTTATTAGGTCAGTAATCCCTTATTCCATGAATAGATTAATCTATTCATGAAGACACAGTCTTCGGGATCCAATCACCTATCAAAGGCCCCATCCTTCAAATACTATAGTCCGATCCCTCACCCTCTTAACACTGGTATGATTGGGATCAAGCTTCAATGAGTTTTGGGGGGGACATTCAATCCACAGCAGGGAAAAATTAGAAAATTATTGTGTATGCCCAGGGAAAGGTGCATGTCCAGAAAATACCTAAAAATATCTTAAGTTTACATATCAGACTGATCTTCAGCACAGAGACAGCCTGCAGCAATAAAAACAAAACAAAACAAAACAAAAGCCAGAAAAACTTGGGGATAGGGAGAGAATCTGATTTCCAGAGTTAACACATCATTATCTTCAAATGTCCAGTTGTCAACACAAGACATAAAAACAAAACAAAATGAGGATATGTCCCATTCATAAGAAAAAAATAAACAAACCAACAGAAATGGCACATGAGAAAGACCTAATGGCAGATATATAAGACAAAGACTGTGAAAACAATTGTCTTAAACATGCTCAGACAGCTAAGGGACTACATGGAGAAAAGTCAAGAAAATGATGTATGAACAAACGTCCATCATCAGATGAGTGGATATGGAAAATGAGGGATATCTGCACAATGGAATACTACTCTGCTATAAAAAAGAATGAAACACTGCCATTTGCAACAACATGGATGGACCTAGAGAGAATTATATTAAGTGAGACAAGTCAGGCACAGAAAGAGAAATATCACATGTTCTCACTTATTTGTGGGAGCTAAAAATAAATAAATACACAAATAAACTGGGGAGGAGAGAAGAAGACACAACAATTACAATTCCTTGAAGTTGGTATGACAAGTGAACAGATATGAGGCTGTTGGGAGAAAGGGGGGGGAGGGAGGGTTCATCAATGGGGCACAATAATCAACCACATTGTATATTGACAAAATAAAATTAAATTAAAAAATAAATAAATAAATAAATAAATAAAAATGAAAGGTGATGGAAAACCTAAAAAGAAACCAATAAAAGTTTCTGGCACTAAACAGTATAACTAAACTTTAAATATTGAATAGAGAATTTCAGATTTGAGCAGTCAGAAAAAGAATCAGTGAACTGAAGATAGAACATCTGAAATTATTGTGTATGAAGAACAAAAAGAAAAATCATTGATGAAATTGGAACAGAGCCTAGGTGACCTATGGAACACCATCAAGTACATGAAGATGATTATGAGAGTTCTACAAGGAGGAGAGAGAGAGGAAAAAACAGGGTCACATAGAATTCTTGAAGGAATAATGACTGAAAGTTTCCCAAATTTGATGAAAGACATGATTATAAATATTCAAGAAGCTTAATGAATTTCATATATAATGAACTCAAAGAGACCTGCACCGAGACATTATAATCAAACTGTGCAGGGCTGAGCCCGGGGCGCACTGGGAGAGTGCGGCGCTGGGAGCGTGGCAACACTCCCGCCGCGGGTTCGGATCCTATATAGGGATGGCCAGCACGCTCACTGGCCGAGTACCGGTCACGAAAAAGACAAAAAAAAAAAAAAAAAAAAAACTGGGCAAAGACAACGACATTGGAGGCCAGAAGGCAGTGGGCTGGTATTTTTGTTTAAACAAACAAACAAAAAAAACTGTCAACCTAGTATTCTGTAAGTGGAAAAAATGCCCTTCAAAACTGATGGAGAAATCAAAACAGTCCCAGACAAACGTAAGGTAAGAAAGATCATTATAACTAGACCTGCTTTGCAAGAAATGCTAAATGGAGTATTGCATGTTGAAACAAAATGACACAAGACAGCTATCAAATATTTATAAAGACCCAAAGATTGCAGTAAAAGTAAACATATTAGCAATTATGAAAGCTAATATTATTATAACTTAGGTTTTTAATTCCACATTTTGATTTATACATAATTTAATGGACTAATCCTTTAAATAAACAATTATTAGCTTATCTATTAGACACAATGTAGAAAGATGCATTTTGTGATATTAAAAATTAAAAGGGGTGGGAACAGAGTTGTAAAGAATCAGAATTTTTATGGCAGTACCATACTGTTTTGGTTATTATAGCTTTGTAGTATAGCTTAAAGTCAGGTAGTGTTATGCCTCCAGCTTTATTTTTTTTGCTGAGCATTGCTTTGGCTATTTGTGGTCTTTTATTGTTCCATATAAATGTATGAATAGTTTTTTCCATTTCTGAGAAAAATGTCTTTGGAATTTTGATGGGGATTGCATTGAATTTGTATATCACTTTGGGTAGTATGGACATTTTCACTATGTTGATTCTTCCAATCCAAGAGCATGGAATATCTTTCCATCTTCTTGTATCCTCTCTAATTTCTCTCAGCAGTGGTTTGTAGTTCTCATTATAGAGATTTTTCACCTCCTTGGTTAACTCAATTCCTAAGTTTTTTTTTTTTTTTGGTGGCTATTGTAAATGGGCAGGCTTTCTTGATTTCTCGTTCTGCATGTTCACTATTGGAGAAAAGAAATGCTACTGATTTTTGTGTGTTGATTTTGTATCCTGCTACTGTGCTGAAATCATTTATCAATTCCAACAGTTTTTTTGTAGAGGTTTTAGGCTGTTCGATATATAGGATCATGTCATCTGCAAACAGGGACAGTTTGACTTCATCTTTTCCAATCTGGATGCCCTTTATTTCCTTCTCTTCTCTGATTGCTCTGGCTAGTACTTCCAACACTATGTTGAATAGGAGTGGTGAGAGTGGGCATCCTTGTCTAGTGCCTGTTCTTAAAGGAAAAGCTTTCAGCTTTTCCCCATTCAGGATGATATTGGCAGTGGGTTTGTCATATATGGCTTTAATTATGTTGAATACAGACACACTGACCAATGGAATAGAATAGAGAATCCAGAAATCAACCCACACACTTACTGCCATCTGATCTTTGACAAAGGCACCAAGCCTATTCACTGGGGAAGGGACTGCCTCTTCAGCAAGTGGTGCTGGGATAACTGGATATCGTTATGCAGGAGAATGAAACTAGATCCATACCTCTCACCGTATACTAAAATCAACTCAAAATGGATTAAGGATTTAAATATACACCCTGAGACAATAAAACTTCTTAAAGAAAACATAGGAGAAACACTTCAGGAAATAGGACTTGGCACAGACTTCATGAATACGACCCCAAAAGCACGGGCAACCAAAGGAAAAATAAACAAATGGGATTATATCAAACTAAAAAGCTTCTGCACAGCAAAAGAAACAATTAAAAGAGTTAAAAGACAACCAACAGAGTGGGAGAAAATATTTGCAAAATATACATCTGACAAAGGATTAATATCCAGAATATATAAGGAACTCAAACAACTTTACAAGAAGAAAACAAGCAACCCAATTAAAAAATGGGCAAAAGAGCTAAGTAGGCATTTCTCTAAGGAAGATATCCAAATGGCCAACAGACATATGAAAAAATGCTCAACATCACTCAGCATCCGGGAAATGCAAATCAAAACCACATTGAGATACCATCTAACCCCAGTTAGGATGGCTAAAATCCAAAAGACTATGAACGATAAATGCTGGCGAGGCTGCGGAGAAAAAGGAACTCTCATACATTGTTGGTGGGACTGCAAAATGGTGCAGCCTCTATGGAAAATGGTATGGAGGTTCCTGAAACAATTGCAAATAGATCTACCATACGACCCAGCCATCCCACTGTTGGGAATATACCCAGAGGAATGGAAATCATCAAGTCGAAGGTATACCTGTTCCCCAATGTTCATCGCAGCACTCTTTACAATAGCCAAGAGTTAGAACCAGCCCCAATGTCCATCATCAGATGAGTGGATACGGAAAATGTGGTACATCTACACAATGGAATACTACTCAGCTATAAAAACGAATGAAATACTGCCATTTGCAACAACATGGATGGACCTTGAGAGAATTATATTAAGTGAAACAAGTCAGGCACAGAAAGAGAAATACCACATGTTCTCACTTATTGGAGGGAGCTAAAAATTAATATATAAATTCACACACACATACACACACACACACACACACAAACCGGGGGGGGGGGAAGAAGATATAACAACCACAATTATTTGAAGTTGATACAACAAGCAAACAGAAAGGACATTGTTGGGGGGGAAGGGGGGAGGGAGAAGGGAGGGAGGTTTTGGTGATGGGGAGCAATAATCAGCTACAATGTATATCGACAAAATAAAATTTAAAAAAAATTTAAAAAAATAAAAAAATTTAAATAAATAAATAAATAAATAAATAAAAATAAAGGAGCAAACACTTTAAAAAAAATAATAAAGTCACAATTATAGCTTAAAAAAAAAAGAATCAGAATTTTTGTATATCATTGAAGAAAAGATGGTATAATTTCAAAGTAGAGTGTTATAACTTTGTAATGTGAATTGTAATCATCATTGTCACCACAAGAAGAAAGGGCATAGAACATACAAAAGAGGAAATATAAAGGGAAATAAAACATTTTACTACAATACAAATCAGCTAAACACAAAGAAGACAGTAATGCAAGAAACAAAAAAGCTATTAAGCATATAGGAAATAAATAACAAAATAATAGAAGTGTGTCCTTTCTCATCTGTACTCACATTTAATATAAATGAGTTAAACTCCTCAATCAAAATACTGAGATTGGCAGGATAGATAAAATACCATGATTTACCTACATATTGTTTACAAATGACTTATTTTAGATCCAAAGACAAAAATAGGTTGTAAATAGGATAGAAAAATATATTCCGTGCAAATAGTAACCAAAATAAATCAGGATTGGCTTTAGTAATATCAGATAAAATAGATTTTAAATAAAAGAAATTTACAAGAGATAAAGAAGAGAATTATATAATAATTTATTTTATTTTATTATAAATTTATTTTAATATGTTTATTTTGTTATAATAAAAGATTAAATAAACAAGAAGATGTAACAATTATAAATATTTATATACCAATTTTCAGATGATCAAAATATATGAAGCAAAATTCACAGAAATGAAGGGGAAAGCAAACAGTTTTATAATAGTAGTTTGAGAGTTCAACACCCCACTATCAATAATGAATAGAACAACCAGACAAAAGTAAGAAAATATAGAATTTGAACAACATAAAAAATCAACTAGACCTAAAAGACATATACAGAATACTCTACCCAACAACAGAATACACACTTATTTTGAGTATGCATGAGAAATTTTATAGGATAGACATTATATGGGGCCACAAATTAAGTCTCAATCAATTTTAAAAAGTTACATATCATACAAACTATTTTCTGTGACCACAGTGGGATAGAGTTAGAAATCAACAAATGGAAAACTGGAAATACACTAATAGTGGACATTAAACTTACCCTTAAATTACTAATAAATCAAAGAAGAAATAACAAGGAAATTAGAAAATACTTAGAGAATGGGTGAAAAGAAAACACAACATATGGAAACTGTGTGATACAGCAAAAGTAATGCCAATGAAGAAATTTACAGCTATAAACAAATTAAACAAGAAAGATCTCAAAACAAACTATCTTTACAATGTAAGGAAGTAGATGGAGAAAAACAAACTAAACCCAAAGCAGAAGGAAGGACATTTTTAAAAATTTTATAAATTAGAAATAAAAAATAAATAATATAAAATAAAATACTTACATAAAAATAAAAATATAAAAATTTGAACAGATATAATGAAATCTAGAATAAAAATATGAATAAAAATCAATGAAATCAAAAGTTAGCTTTTCAAAAAGATCTATAAAATTTACAAATGTTCAGCTATATTAAGAAAAAAAGAGAAAACTCTCACTAAAATCAGAAAAGAAAGTGAGTATATTATTACAGATTCTACAAAAATAAAAATGATTAGGAGAGTACTAATAAGTTAACCCACAGAATTCCAATAAATTGTTTAACCTTGATGAACTACAGACAAATTCCTAGCTATGTAGAAACTAGTGAGATAAGCTGGAGAACACATGCTTTTTTAAAAAATTTAATTTTATTTTGTCAATATACAAGGTGATTGATTATTGTGGCCCATTACCGAAACCTCCCTCCCTCCTTCCTCTCCCCCCTCCCCCTCCCTCCCAACAACCTCATATCTGTTCACTTGTCATGTCAACTTCAAGGAATTGTGATTTTTGTGCCTTCTTCCCACCCCCAGTTTCTTTGTGTATTTATTTATTTATTTTTAGCTTTCACAAATAAGTGAGAACATGTGATATTTCTCTTTCTGTGCCTGACTTGTTTCACTTAATATAATTCTCTCCATGTCCATCCACATTGCTACAAAAGGAAGTATTTTTCTTTTTTATACCAGAGTAGTATTCCATTGTGTAGGTATACCACATTTTCCATATCCACTCATCTGATGATGGACATTTGGGCTGGTTCCAACTCTTAGCTATTGTAAATAGTGCTGCAATGAACACTGGGGAACAGGTATACCTTTGACTTGATGATTTACATTCCTCTGGGTATATTCACAGCAGTGAGATAGCTGGGTCCTATGGTAGATCTATCCACAATTGTTTGAGGAGCCTACATACCATTTTCCGTAGAGGGTGCACCATTTTGCAATCCCACCAAAAATGTATGAGAGTTCCTTTCTCTCTGCAACCTCGACAGAATTTATCATTCACAGTCTTTGGATATGAGCCATCCTAACTGGGGTGTGATGGTATCTCAGTGTGGTTTTGATTTGAATTTCCTGAAGGCTGAATGGTGTTGAGCATTTTTCCATGTGTCTGTTGACCAGTCATTTATCTTCTTTGAGAAATGCTTATTTAGCTCCTTTGTCCATTTTTTAATTGGGTTACTTGTTTTTATGTTGTACTGTTGTTTCAATTCCTTTTATATTCTGGATATAAATCTGTTGTCAGATGTATATTTTGCAAATATTTTCTCCCACTCTGTTGGTTGTCTTTAAACTCTGTTAATTGTTTCTTTTGATGTGCAGAAGCTTTTTATTTTTATATAATCCCATTTGTTTATTTTTCCTTTGGTTGCCTGTGCTTTTGGGGTCGTATTCATGAAGTCTGTGTCCAGTCCTACTTCCTAAGTGTTTCTCCTATGTTTTTTTAAAAAGTTTAATGTTTCAGGGTGTATATTTAATTCTTTCATCCATTTTGAGTTGATTTTAGTATATGGTGAGAGGTATGGGTCTAGTTTCATTCTCCGGCATATTGATATCCAGTTATCCCAGCACCATTTGCTGAAGAGGCAGGCTTTTCCCCAGTGTATAGGCTTGGTGACTTTGACAAAGATCAGATGGCTGTAGGTGTGTGGGTTGTTTTCTGGATTCTCTATTCTATTCTATTGTTCAGTATGTCTGCTTTTATGCCTATACCATGATGTTTTGGTTATTCTAGCTTTGTAGTACAGTTTAAAGTAAGGTAGTGTTATGCCTCCAGTTCTATTATTTTGCTCTGAATTGCCTTGGCTATGTGTGGTCTTTTGTTATTCCATATAAATATCTGGATAGATTTTTCCATTTCTGAGTAAAATGTCATTGGAATTTTGATGGGGATTGCATTGAATTTGTATATCACTTTGGGTAGTATGGACATTTTCACAATGTTGATTCTCCCAAACCAAGAGCATGGGATATATCCTTCCATCTTCATGTGTCCTCTTTAATTTCTCTCAGCAGTGGTTTGGAGTTCTCTTCGTAGAGATTTTTTCACATCCTTGGTTAACTCTCTTCCTCAGTATTTTATTTTTTTGGTGGCTATTGTAAATGGGCAAGCTTTCTTGCTTTCTCTTTCTGCATGTTCACTATTGGAGAATAGAAATACTACTGATTTTTGTGTGTTGATTTTGTATCCTGCAACTTTGCTGAGATCATTTATCAACTCCAAGACATTTTTGTAGAGGCTTTAGGCTGTTCAATTTATAGGATAGTGTCATCTGCAAACAGGGACAGTTTGACTTCATTTTTTCCAATCTGGATGCCCTTTATTTCCTTCTATTCTCTGTTTGCTCTGGCTAGTACTTCAAATACTATGTTGAATATGAGTGGTGAGAGTGGGCATCCTTGTCTAGTTTGGCAGTGGATTTATCATATATGGCTTTAATTATGTCGAGATACTTTCCATCTATACCGAACTTGTAGAGAGTCTTTATCATGAATGAGTGTTGAATTTTCTCAAATGCTTCATCAGCATCTATAGAGATGATCATGTAGTCCCTGTGTTTGATTTTATTGATATAAAGTATCACATTTATTGCTTTTATAGATGTTGAACCAACCTTGCATCACTGGGATGAATCCCACTTGATCATGGTGTATAATTTTGCATATGTGTTGTTGTATTCTGTTAGATAGTATTTTATTGATGATTTTTGCATCTGTCTTCTTCAAGGATATTGGTCTGTAGTTTTCTTTTTTAGTTGTACCTTTACCTGGTTTTGGTATCAGGGTGAAGTTTGCTTCATGGAATGAGTTTGGGAGAATTGCCTCTGTTTCAGTCTTTTAGAATAGTTTGTAGAGAATTGATGTCAATTCCTCTTTGCATGTTTGGTAGAATTCTGCTGTGAATCCATCTGGTCCTGAGCTTTTCTTTCTTGGGAGCCTTCTGAAAACAGCTTCAACCTCTTTTATCGCTATTGGTCTATTGAGATATTCTGCATCGTCTTGGCTCAGTTTTGGTAGTTTGTGTGTGTCCAGAAATTTATCCATTTCCTCCAGATTTTCAAATTTGTTGGCATATAGTTGTTTATAATAGTCTCTAATGATTCCGTGTATTTCAAAGGTATCAGTTGTAATATCACCTTTTTTATTACTAATTTTTGTTATTTGGGTCTTCTCTCTTCTTTTTTTCTTAGTTAGCTGTGCTAATGTTTGTCAGTTTCATATATCTTTTCAAAAAACCAACTTTTTGATTCATCAATCTTTTGTATCATTTTTTGGGTTTTAATTTCATTAAGTTCTGCTCTGATCTTAATGATTTCTTTCTGTCTCCTAACTTTGGGTTTGGTCTGTTCTTATTTTTCTAGTTCTTTAAGGTGAAGTATTAGGTTGTTCACTTGCCATCTTTCCATTCTTCTGAAATAAGCATTATTGAGATAAATTTCCCCCTTAGTACTGTTTTTGCAGTATCCCACAGGTTTTGGCATGATGTATCATTGTTTTCATTAGTTTCAATAAACTTTTTGATTTCCTGCTTGATTTCTTCTTGGACCCATATGTCATTAAGTAGAATGCTGTTTAATTTCCATGTGTTTGTATAGTTTCCAGAATTTCATTTGTTCTTGATATCTTATTTTAATCCATGTAGTCTGAAAAATTACATGGGATAATTCCAATTTTTTTGAATTTGTTGAGGCTTGATTTGTGACCTAACATGTGATCTATCCTGGAGAGTGATCCATGTGGTGATGAGAAGAATGAATATTCTGAGGTCGTTGGATGGAATGTTCTGTAGATATCTGCCAAGTCCAATTGGTCTAGAGTTTGTTTACATCCTGTGTTTCTCTGCTGATTCTTTGCATAGATTATCTGTCCAATATTGATAGTGGGGTGTTCAGGTGCCCTGCTATTATGGTATTAGTGTCTATTTCCTTCTTTAGGTCTAATACAGTTTGCTTTATAAATCTGGCTGCTCCAACACTGGGTGCATATATCTTTATGATTGTTACGTCTTCTTGACGGATCAATCTTCTTATTATTATGTAGTGGCCCTCCTTATCTCTTTTTATGGTTTTTAGTTTAAAGTCTATTTTATTGGGTAAGAGAATAGCTACTCCAGCTCGTTTCTCATTTCTGTTTGCATGGTAAATTTTACATCTTTTCACTCTTAGTCTATGTGAATCTTTATAGGTGAGGTGGGTCTCTTGAAGGCAGCATAGAGTTGGGTCCTCCTTTTTAATCCAGTCAGCCAGTCTGTATCTTTTGATTGGGGAATTTAATCCTTTTACATTAAGAGTTGTTATTGAAAATGTTGATTTGCTCTGAGCACTTTATTGATTTTCGTTTGGATGTCTTAAGTGTCTTTTGCTCCTTTCTTTCTGATTTATTGTTTGTCTTCTGTATTTGTTGGTTTCTTGGGTTGTAAATAAACTTTCTTTTTCTCTTCATTGTTGGCATTTTTATTTTACTAGTGGGTTTTGATTTTTCTTGAGTTTTTATGGCAGTGGTAGTTATTTTTCAGGTACCAAACCCAGTTCTCCCTTGAGAATTTCTTGTAAGGGTGGTCATGTGGTAGTGAACTCCTGCAGTTTTTGTTTGTCTGAGAAATATACTATTTGCCCTTCATTTTGGAAGGATAGCCTTGCGGGGTAGAGTATTCTTGGCTGGCAATCTCTGTCTTTTAGTATTTTGAATATATCATCCCATTCCTTTCTGGCTTTTAGGGTTTGTGATGAAAAGTCTGATGTTAGTCTGATTGGGACTCCCTTATAGGTGATTTGATGCTTCTCTCTTGCAGCTTTTTAGATTCTCTTTGTCTTTGAATTTTGCCAATTTGACTATAACATGTCTTGGGAGAAGACTTTTTGGGTTGAATACACTTGTGGATCTTTGAGCTTCCTCAATCTGAAGATCTGTGTCTTTTCCTATACCTGGGAAGTTTTCTGCCACTATTTTGTTGAATATGCTTTTGATGCAATCTCATTTTCCTCCCCTTCTGCAATACCCATGACTCAGATATTTGAGTGCCTAAGGTTGTCTAATATCTCTCTTAGATTTTCTTCAATGTTCTTAATTCTTTTCTTCTTCTTCTTTTTTTTTTTCTGTCTGCCTGTTTTATTTCAAACAGCCTATATTCGAGGTCAGAAGTTCTCTCTTCTACTTCTGTAAGCCTGCTGCTTAAACTCTCTGTTGCGTTTTTTATTTTATTGAATGAATTCTTCAGCTCGGCCAGCTCTGCAACCATCTTTTTCAGGGCATTGATTTCCTTGTACATTTCTTCTTTCAGGTCCTGTGTACTTTTTCTTGTTTCATTATGCTGTCTAGCTGAGTTTTCTTTTATCTCATTTAGGTTCCTTAGAATTATCACTCGAAATTCCTTGTCAGATATTTCAAGGGCTTCTTGTTCTATAGGATCTAGAGCTTAAGAGTTATTACCCTTTGATGGTGTACTTTCTTGATTTTTCATATTTCTGGTATCTTTCCTTTGATGTTTAGTCATCGTGGCAAGGGATTTCACAGTCCCCTGGTTTGACACCATTGTCTGGCTAGGATGCTGCTGGGGCTGACAATTTGGCATGGCTGTCTCAGTGTCTGCTCAGTCACCCACTGGTGCCTCAGGTGCATGTTTGCCTCAGGTTTGGGCCTCTCTGGGGAGGTATGTCTCTGGTTGGTGAGCACTCGGCTAGGCAGGGGATGGAGTCCCGCCATGGCGAGTCCTACTTGCTCGGTTGCATGCTGGCAACATGGGGCACGTGGTCTCCACGGATCTCGGGCCTCTCCAGTGAGGTGCCTCTCTTAGACACACACTTCTTTATTTCAAAATTTAATATAAAGATCCAGTGATCAAAACACTGTGGTATGTTCATAGACAGACAAATACAACAATGGAATAGAATAGAGAGCCCCCAAATAAATCCACACATATATGGTCAAATGATTTTTGACAGAGCACCAAGCCCTTTCAATGGGGAAAGGAAAGTCTTACCAACAATTAGTGCTTGGGAAAACTGGATGTCCGCATGCAAAAGAATGAAGTTGGAGATTTACATAACACCACATAATCCAGTGATTCCATTAGCATATATATCCCCAAACATTAAAATCGGGGTCTCAAAGCAATATTTGTACACTGATGTTCATGGCAGCATAATTCATGGTAGCTGAAAAGTTGAAATAGCCCAGGCATCCAAGGACAGATAAATAAATAAGCAAAATGTAGTATATACTTAAAATGAAATATTATTCAGCCTTAAAATAAAGGAAATTCTGGCATATGTTACAACACACAAGAAACTTATGGACATTATGCTATGTGAAATAAACCAATTGCAAAAATACATATATTGTATGATTCCACATATTTTAGGTATCTAGAATAGTCAGAATCATAGAGACAGAAAGTGGAGTGGTGGTTGCCAGGGGCTGGGAAGAAGTAGACATAGAGAATTTTTGTTTAATTGGGGTAGAGTTTCAGTTTTGCAAAATGAAAATAGTTTTGAAGGCGGATGGTGGTGATGGGTAAACAGTGATATGAATGTATTTAATACCATTTCACTTTACAGTTAAAAATGGTTAAGATGTTACATTTATGTTAAGTATATTTTACCAAAACTTTCAAAATTTGAAGTAACAAAAAGACAATTGGGAAAATTTGAATATGGACTGGGTATTAGATGACATCAAGGAATAACTACTTTTGTTTGAAGTATTTATAGCAGTATGGCTATGGTGAAAAAATTTATTTTAGAGATGGACACTGAAGTATTTAGGAATAAAATGTCTTAAAGTAACTTACCTTAATATACTACAATAACAAAATAGATGAAGAAATGTGGCAAAATGTTAACAACTATTAATTCTAAATGATGTGTATACTGGTGTTCATTATACTATGTTTTCTCTCTCTCTTTTTTTAATGTTTTCATAATTTTTAAAATTCTATTATTTGCAGAGCTCATATACTCCATGACTTTGCCCTTTTTTATATTTTATTTGTTCATAGAAGTAATGTGTTCAGAAATGAGAACACAGCAAAGTAAATACTATTGTTCTACTCAAAGACAGTTCTTTTAATACTTTAGTATTTATCTTTATGATTTTTCTAGACTTATTGTGAACAAATCACAACAATTTTTAATGATAATCTCCTTGTAAATGTCATAAATATGTTCCATTAAACTTCTTTATAAATATTTTCTGGCATATGGATAGTGAAATTCTCAAGAGTTGGATTGTTGGCTCAAATTGTATGTGTATTTATAATTATAAATGGTGCTGCCAGATATATTTCTAATTATCTTATAACATTACATATACCCATTATTGATTTTTGTGGATGAAAATATTTGCCCCACTCCGTATGTAACTTTTTGGCTGAAGGGAAATCCAATACTTGGCTACAGCATCTTATTCAGTCCCCCAAGGAAAAAAATAATGACATAATTTTATTGATGAGATATTGTAGGAATGTGGACATTTTTATCTGAGTTCCTTTCTCCTCCCTTCCTGTTTGAAGCATGTTTACCTGAAGTAAACATGTATCCCTATTTTGCTGCCAAAGGCTTCCTTCTGTTGGAGAAGACGGCAGCTGCTACACTACCTGTGACTGCATGGGTAAGATTGCCAATATATGTAAGACACTTTTACAGTTACCAGCTTTTATCTTCAATACGAAAGTACTTCAAAAAGCTAGTGGAAAAATGCAATTAAATAAATAAATAAATATTTTCATGAACTTTTTAAAGTACCCTCATACTGATTATTTTTTATTCTCTGTGGTTCTACTGTCTTGTAAATTGTCTGGAGTGGAAGAGAGGTGCTATTTATCTGGTTTCTAGTGAGCTCCGAATTTCACATGCATGGGCAGTAATGTTGATACATAGAGAAGGAAGGGATGTAGGGAGCCAGCATGAGGAAATTGAGGCATTCTAAGAGCCAGAGAAAGTGACTTCAATTATCATTAATGCTCAACTGGACACCAGTGACATGGATTTTCAAACTGAGGCATGATTCTAGCCTTTTACACAGAATAGTGGCTGTTTTGATATAAATAGGACTACAGATACTAACCTTAAGTACAAACTTGTGAGCTCCAGCCTTAAGGATAGCTGTGAGGAGCACAGAAATTTTACTGAGCTTGAGCATAGATGAGCTATGTGTGTGCATTTGTGTGTGTGTGTGTGTGTAAGGATAATTACTTAAAATAGCATACAGTAAGGTTTATTGTTACACTTCTCACCGTGTAAAGGAGACAAAAAAAGGATTACTCAAAGCACCATGAATGTGATGAGAAGCCCGAAGGGACTGCAGCTCAGCAACTCCTCTGTTAAGAGGAGAAAACTGGGTACAGCCTGGATTCAAACTTAGCTTCTGTTTTTTATTGTAAAGACAAGAAAATTTCACAAGAAAAATCAGTTGATTCAATCATTTCAAAAGGACACAAAGATATGGGCAGTGTGACAAAAGTTATCTATGGCTAAGTATAACTTAAACAATAGAAACTAGTAACATCAGTAAAATTAACAGTGTGACATCCCAAAGTACAATTTGTGAAAATCTAAGTTGGTCAAACTTTGATCAACTAAAATATAACCTCTCCTAAAATGATTCAAGCAAAAGTTAATTTTTATGATAAAATCTAAGTATAATTTTCTCTAAAGTTTCCACCAACATACAGCTTGCTCTTAGCAAATATTTTTTCACATCTTTCCCTTCAGCAATTCTTAAAATCTCTTAACAGAATCCATATGACAACCATCTGTTAGCTCTAAAATTATTAAAGTATAAAATCCCATACCTAAGCAGTGATTAGAGTTGATTAGATGGGCTGTTGCCACACTACCTATGTAGACTTTTGTCTCTTAACTGAGGACTATTGCCCCATACATGCATTTACTTAAAAACTCTATTGTAAAAATCAAATGAGAGTCAAGATTTCTAACCCTCTACAATTTATTTTGGTGGGGGTAGTACAGTTCTATGAACTTTAACATGTACAATATATAGCTTTATTTAACCACCATAACAATCAGTACATAAAACAATTGTGTCATCCCATAAAACTACCTCCCTTGTGTTGAATTCATGCTCTTCCCGTCCCTCAGCCACCACGATCACTGTTCTGCTTACCATCAATAGTGTTGCCTTTAAGAAGGTCATATATATGTAAGTATAGAGTGTACGATTTCACAGATAAATTTCTTTCACTTACCGTAAAGTCTTTAGAATCCGTTCAATTATTGCATGTGTCAACAGTTTGCTCCTTTCATTACTCAGTAGTATTCCATTGTATGCACCACAATTTGTTTATCTATTGCCCCACTGAAGAACATTTGGGGTCTTTTACTGATTTTTAGTAATTATGAATACAGCACCACAAATATCCATATGCAGGGTTTTGGGTGAACATGATTTTGTATTTTTCTCATTAAATACTGAGGAGAGGAATGGTTGGGTCATATGGCAATCATGTGTTTAATTTTATTACAAACTGCTGAAGTGTTCAAAAGACCAGGTGTCTCATCTGGTATTCTCACTAGTAAAATATGACAGCTCCAGTTGTATTGCAACCTTATGAACAGGAAATTGTCTATAATTTGAAAATTATTTTAACTCTCCCAAATAAGTATGCAGTAATTGAATTTTTATTTCCCTAAGAGAAATAGTGATCATTTTTTAGGTGTTTATTTGCCTTGTATATAAGCTTTTTGGTGAAATGTCTGTTGGATCCTTCCTTCCTTCCTTCCTTCCTTCCTTCCTTCCTTCATCCCTTTTTGAAACATGTTGATTATACATATTCATGTGGTACAGAGTTGAATATTAATACCTGTGTACAGTACATGATTATCAAATCAGGATAATTAGTATATAAACATTACAAAACGTAATTATTCTTTGCGACCTTTAGCCAACTTCTTACTAATCCCCCTTCCCCCTCCCAACTTTATAACCACATTTCTGTTCTCTCCTTTTGACAGTTCAATATATTATTGGGATTGTTGTTCCTCTCTCTCTCTCTCTCTCTCTCATTCTCTCTCTCTCTCTCTCTCTCTGTCTCTGTCTCTCTCTCTCTCTTCCCACTTATGAGTGAGGATATGCAGTATTTCTTTTTCTGTGCCTGGTTTGTATTACTTAGCATAATTTTCTACAAGCTTATCCATGATGCCACAATTGGCTGAATTTCACTCCTTTGTATGGCTGAGTAGTATTCCATTGTGTACGTATACCATATATTCCTTAAACAGTCATCCATCTAGGGACATTCAGGTTGATTCCATATCTTGGCTATTGTAAATAGAGCTGCAATAAACATGGGACTGTAGGTAACCCTTCAACATAATGATTTCCATTCTTTTGTGTATATACTCAGTAGTGGAATTGCTGGATCATATGGTAGTTCTATCTGTAGTCGTTTGAGAAATCTCCATACTGTTTTCCATAATGGTTGTACTAATTTATAGTTCCACCAACAGTGTATAAGTGATTCCCTTTCTTTGCATCATCACTAGTATTTGTTACTCTCTGTCTTTTTGATAATAGCCAATCTAACTGGGGTGAGATGATATTTCAGTGTGGTTTTGATTTTTATTTCCCTGACAATTAGTGATGTTGAACATTTTTTCATGTATCTCTTGGCCATTTGCATAACTTCCTTTGAGAAATGTTTATTCAGTTCCTTTGCCCATTTTTAAATCAGATTACTTGATTTATTACTGTTGAGTTGTTTGAGTTCCTTGTATATTCTGTATATTAATCCCTTGTCCTGTATATTTAACATGGTAAAATGTCCATACTACCCAAAATAATCTACAGTTTCAATTTGAGTGCCACCAAATTACCATTTTAATTCCCACAGAAATAGAAAAAAAAAAATCCTTACATTGATGTGGAACAACAAAAGAGCCCAAATAACCAAAGCAATCCAGAGAAAATAAATAAATAAATAAATCAGAGGCATTACACTACTAACTTCAAATTATACTACAAATCTATAGTAACCGAAACAGCATGATAGTGGCATAAAAACAGACACACAGACCAATGGAACAGAATAGAGAACCTGGAACTCAAGCTACATTCTTGGAGGCAAATTATCTTTGACAAAGGCACCAAGAACATACACTGGAGAATGCACAGCCTCTTCAATGAATGATGTTGTAAAAAATGGATATCCACGTGCAGAAGAATGAAACTAGACCTGTACCTCTTTGTATTTTTTAATTGACAAATAAAAATTGCATATATTTATTGTGTACAACCTGATGCTTTGAAATATGTATACATTGTGGGATTTCTAAATTGAGATAATTAACAAATGCATTACTTCATATACTTATCAATTTTTAAGTTGAAAACACCTAAAATCTACTATTAGTAATTTTAAAGAATGTAATACACTGTTATTAACTATAATTAACATGTTGTACAGTAGACTTTTTGAACTTATTTTTCTTACTACCAGAAACATCATATCCTTTGGGTGACATCTCACCACCTCTTCCCACCAGCTCCTGGTAACCACCACACTACCCTGTCCTTCTATGAATTTGACATTTTTAGACTTGATATAAATATCCTCTTGGTTACATTCTGGATATTGAAAAGTGATTTGCAGTGAAAACCAGTTTCTACCTATAAGACACTAGTGTTGTCACTTATGTTGTTGGGCTGCCAAGATGCCATTTACCAGTCTAGGAAACTGATTTTCCAGCAGCAGTAGCCTCTGGCTGTTGGTAGGTCAGGTCTGCCACCTTCTCTAGAGGATTACGCTTGGTTGATAAGAGCTGTTTTACTCAGAGATGATTGGGAGATTAGATTCTTCAGCAAACCTCCAGAGGTCCTGTGCTGTAGCCTATTAGCAACCCAAAGGGGTTAGAGTAGCACACACCACTATTTTCTATGTTCGATGGCTTTGTGTCATAATTCACACAGCAGAATTCCTGCTGCAATTAGGATGGGGACAAAGGTCTCCTGAAGTAACATTTTTGTTTAGTTTAATGGTGGGTAAATTTTTTTCTATATAAGGACATATAGTAAATATTTAGGCTCTTCAAGCCACATGGTCTCTATAGAACTCCTCAACACTGCTGGTAGAGGGACACAGCAGACAGTAATTAAGAGTATGGTACCGGTATAAAGATAGGCATATAGACAACTGGAACAGAATAAAGCCCAGACTTTAACCCACAAATATACCGTCAACTCAGCCTCTACAAGGGTGCCAGGAATACACAATGGGGGCAAGAAGGTCTCTTCAACAAACATGGTTGGGCAAACTGAATATCCACAAGCAAAGGAATGAAATTGGACACTTAACTTAAAAAATACACAAAATTCACTTAAAATTGACTAAAGACTTAAACAGAAGACCTTAAACTGTAAACTTTCTTGAACGAAACTTAGAGAAGCTTCTAATACTATTCTCAGCAATGATTTTTAGACTTGACAACAAAATAGCAGGCAACAAAAACAAAAATAGGTAAGTGGGACTATGTAAAACTAAAACAACATGTGCACAGCAAAAGAAACAATCAACATAATGAAAAGGTCATCTATGGAACAGGAGAGAATAGCTGCAAACCATATATCTGATAAGGGATTAATATACAAAACATGTGAGAAAATCCTTCGACTCATAGTAAAAAAGCAAATAACCTGATCAGAAAATGGGAAAAGGACTAAAAAGACATTTCTTTAGAGTAGATGTACAAATGGCCAACAGTTACATGAAAAAAAAAAAGTTCAACATCACTGATTATCAAGGAAATGCAAGTCAAATCCGTAATGAGATAGCACATCTCACCTGTCTAGATGGCTATATTTTAAAAAACACATAAAAGTTGGTGAGTAAAACAAATGTTGGTGAGAATGTGGAGAAACTGGTATTCTTATACACTCTTGGTGGGAATGTAGAATGGTGCAGCCACTATGGAAATCAGTATGGAAATACCTCAAAAAAATAAAATAAAATAAAATAAAATAAAATAAAATAAGACCTATCATGTGACCGAGCAATTCTGCTTCTAGGTATTTATCCAAAAAAATTGAATTCAGGATCTCAGAAATACCTGCACTCCCATGTTCATTGCAGCATTATCCACAATAGTCAAGATAGGTACAGAAATAATCAAAATATTCATTGATGAATGAATGGGTAAAGAAATTGGGATGAATATGTATGATGTAATATCATTCAGCCTTAAAAAAGAATATCATTCTGCCATTTTCATCAACATGGATGAACCATGAGGACATTAAGCTGAGTGAAATAAGCCAATCATACAAAGACTGATAATGAATGATTACGCCTATATAAGGTATCTAAAATGGTCAAACTCATAAAAACAGAGATTAGAATGTTGGTTGCCAGGGGCTGGTGGGGGAGGGTGGGATATGAAGAGTTGCTGTTCAATGGTATAAAGTTTCAATTATACAAGATAAATAAGATCTAGAGATCTTAAGTACAACAGTGTGCCCATAGTCAAAAAATTAACTGTTTTTATCATAATAAAAAACAAAGGAAGGAGCTTTGCTGTGTTCCAATAAAATTTTACTTATAGATATTGAAATTTGAATCACATATAATGTTCACATTGCCAGGTAATATTATTAATTATTTTACTTTTTTTAACCATATAACATTTTTTTTTTTTTTTTTTTGTCTTTTTCGTGACCGGCACTCAGCCAGTGAGTGCACCGGCCATTCCCATATAGGATCCAAACCCGCGGCGGCAGTGTTGCCGCGCTCCCAGCATCGCACTCTCCCTAGTGCGCCACGGGCTCAGCCCAACCATATAACATTTTAAAACCATTTTTAGCTCATGGGCCATAGAAGAGAGATTTTGGGCCAGGCTGTATCTGCAGACTCTTGGCTTAGCTTCTTCCCCTACTCTAATTTACTCCCTCTTAACAGGTTTCTCTTGAGACCACTCCCTCAATTAATCATTTGTGCAAGAATCTCCATCACAGCCACTGCTTCTGGAAATCCTTACCTAAGACACCACATTTCCCAAAATATGTGACACCATATTTTTGCAATTTAGAAGGTGAGGGTAAAATAACAAACAATCCTTATTACCTGTTAAAACAAACTGTACTGAGTCATCAATGGTTGTATATCCTATTAGATAGTTGATGTAATCATTCCTATTTTCTAGCATTCCATCTCTCTACTTTTGGTGTATTCATTAATTCATGACTTAACTTGCCTTTATTAATAATAGCACATGCATAATTTCTTTTCCAAGAACATTTACAATTGTGATAAAATGAAATAATATTCTTCATAATATATTACTTTAACTTAAGTGAAAATGAATGGTATTGATGAGGTTTAGGACATGCTTAACCCAAAATATGGCACCTTGGTGTTGGAAACTACAGCAGAATCAGGAAGGTCTCTCTTACCTCCTCCTCAAATCCTTCTCCTATGAAGTAGGTCATAAAACTTTCTGAACTTTCCCTGAAGCAGGTCATTTGAGAGGTACCTTCCCTATACCCAGAGAAAATGAGCTGAATACAAAGACACCAAAAAAGAGTCTCCTAGATGTCCATTGATGGACAACTGGACAGGAAAATGTGGTATGTATGCATAGTGGAGTACTACTCAGCCATAAAAAAGAATGAAATTCTGCCATTCACAGCTATGTGGATGAGCATGGAGAAAAGCATGTTGAGACAAGCCAGGCACTGAAGGAGAAATACCACATATTTTTACTCATAAGTGGGAGAGAGAGAGAGAGAAAGAAAGAAAGAATAAAAAGTAAGGAGGGAGGGAGGAAGGAAGCAAGGAAAAGAATGAACAATCACAATAATGCACTGATGTCGGGCTTTAAAAACTAACGCCAGGCCGAGCAGTGGCGCACTCGGTAGAGTGCTGCGCTGGGAGCGCGGCGACGCTCCCGCGGCGGGTTCGGATCCTATATAAGAATGACCAGTGCACTCACTGGCTGAGTGCCGGTCACGAAAAAATGACAAACAAACAAACAAAAAATTTAAAAAAATAAAAACTAACGCCACCTTAAGTGGCATTGCAAGCAGCACCATTATGGGCCCACAAGGGCTTATTAACGTGGCAGCCTAAGACAGCACTGGGAGGAAGTAGGGTGGGAGTGTCTGCGGGAACCTTGCCTTAGCCCTTAATTGGCCACACTTGTGAACACTGCATGATTGCAATAGATAGGCATTGAGACAGGACCCTTAAGCTGATAGGAGGATGTAAAAAACCTGCCTTCCCCATTTGCCTTTAAAAGCAAGTGCCTGTGTGCTAATAAACGGAACTGCTCCACAGAACCCCCGCCGCGTCTGAGTGTCCTTTAACGGGGCTGGTTGGGGCCGGCGGTGTGCTCACCTCTCTTCATGGCTCTCTTCCCCCGTCTCCTTCCAAAGGGGACAGGAGGGAAAGAGGAATCCCGGGCCGTTTGCTCGCCCACCGAAAGGAACAAGGCTAGGGCTGTTCGGGTTGGCTGGCGGTGGACCCAACACACTGAACTTTCAGGAGAGAACAGACTTGGTTACTAGAGGTCGAAGAGGGGAAAGGAAGTGGGTAGTGGGGTTAGAGAGAAATTGGTTAATAGACTCAAGGTATGATTACATTTTGTAATGATGAATATGCTTATTATCCTGATTTGATCATCACACATTGTACACAGACATTGCTATTCAACTCTGTATCACACAAATGTGTTTAATCAATTATTTTTCTATAAAAAAAGGAAAAGAATCTCAACAACCAGGCCTTGCTAAGTTCTCTCCACAGTTCATTACCATTAGATCATATCCTGGTTTTCCAATCATACTTCTCCAAGATTGTCTATTCCTCATCAAACCTAAGCACAATAATATACAGATTTTCCTGTTTCTTTTGGTATTCATTTCCTCATGAAGGCTCCTATGTCACATAGAACTCTTATTAAATAAATTTGTATGCTTTTCTCTTACTAATCTGTCTTTTGTTATAGATGCCCCAGCCATGAACCTAGGATGGATGAGGAAAAGCTATTACTTTCTCCACTGCAGTAATACGTCTCTATACAGGTTGAGTATACCTTATTCAAAATGTTTGGGACCGGAAGTGTTTCAGGAGATAATTTTACTGAGGTAGAGAAAAATTTTTCTATATACATTTGACTTGTAAATCTCTTACTTTCTGATCCAAATAGTCAGTTTTTGTGTATTGTCACATGTTCAAATAAGAAATAACTAGTTTTTAGGTTTTCCTGGATTAATTAATATCTTCAAAATGTGTGTGTGTGTGTGTGTGTGTGTGTGTGTTTTCCTGTTATTGAGGCATGTGATAAAATGACAGTTACAGTTTAGAAGAAAAATAGACTGGAGTCTATGATAAAGTCCTGACCCTTTCTACAAATCTCTGATACAGTACAGAAATGCACATACAAACTAAGTCAGTGAAATGTTATCTCACATATTTTTCCTACCCTATATAGATAGACATACCATATGTTTGAGACCATTTTAACTCAGCAAACAAGCTTTTTTCCTTTTAAAAAATATTAAACAAAGCTGCTAAAATAATGTTCTTCATTTCTTACAAGGTTTTGGCAACACATAGCAGACTATTGAACTAACAGTGTTTCACTTAAGATATTCTATTTTCTCACATGATATAATATCTAAAGAAAGCAAGCATGTTGTCTTGTGTTTACAGTAGGGCTATGGCAACTCCAACCATCATATCATGCAATTCCATTCAAAAGAGTGGTGCCAAAAAAATGACTTTTTATTTAGTCATTTTATATTAGCCTTCTTTTTAAAATGTTTTTATCTTAAAAGAATCTGTTCCAGAGTTCTTCCATATAATTATTCTTAGGACTTATCCAACTTGGTCATATATACTCTGTCATTTGAAACTAAAATATGTCAAAAGATAAATGGGTTAATAAAATGAGCTCAGATTAATAATGTCTTGTTCTTAGAAGAAAAGGTTCTTTTAGAAGAAAAGGTTAACATGTTATTTTAAATATTAAATTAAAATGAAAGGAATAGAGTAAAATTGAGAGAGGCATTTTATAGCTAATAAATTATGCATTCAGACTTAATCATTCTTCCCAACTCCCTCCCACGTAGACTTTAATCTAGTGGCAGGTAAATATAAATAATTCATTAGACACCTAAAACTTTCAGAAATATTTCTATTTAATATAACACTCTATTAGGATAAAAGATTTTGATGTCATTTTATTTCCACATTGGCAGTATATTGAATTCCTAATTATACAGTTAAGAAGATTGACAAAGTTTTTCAATTGAAACATTAATGAAAATTGGAGAATAAAGCATTAACTCTAATTCCGTAATATAATCCTATATAATTCATGCATAAATAAAGCTCGATGATGGTTTTAGAGGCAGACAGTATGTTAAAATATTCTTATATAATATCTGTGCCAAATCACATATCTAGGATTAGTTTTAGTTAAAATAATTTTCCAAAGAGTTATTTACTTTTCTTTACAATATTGTACTTTTTTATAGAGAGGCACTCCTGGCCAAATTTTGAAATAGGGAGAGACTGAGTCATAGAAATTTTAGTGATTTAATCAAAGCCACTAACTATATTATGTGTAGAGCTGATAAAATATAGTCGTGATTCATTCTTTTTTTTTTCTAATTTTGAATTAGAATCTTCAGTTTTCATGGGTACTAACAATAATGCATTTTCATTTTGCTTTTAATTTGAATTAAAAAAAAGCCAAATGATGTTTAATCCTTTCTTTCTTTCTTTCTTTTTTTTTTCTTTCCAATCACCATTTCACCTCTGACATATGCTCAATATCTTAAAAGAACATTTGGAATTTTAAAACAGTGATTTTTAAAGTGTATTTCTCAGACCAGCAGCCTCAGTACCAACTGTGAACATGTTAGTAATGAAGATTTATGGGGCCCCTTGATATACTGAGCCTGAATATCTGGGGGCGAGTCAGAAAATTCTTTTATCAAATTCTCCATCTGATTCTTATGCTTAGTAGAGACTGAGAACTACCATTTGGGACTATATATTTTTTATGTAAATTTTATTCTGAAATGCACAAATTTTAAAATTAATTTCAGTTTTGTCTTTTTAGTGAAATTTATAAACATTAGCTTGTATTTCATCCTCAGCATAACTGTAATATATGGTGAAATCTACTCTCTAGCATGAGAAAGTTAAAAAATGTTTATTATTTCTACTGTAGTTTAGAGATTGGAATAAAAAATATGAGAATGCCAATAAATTCAATTAATTTTACAACTCCTCCTGGAGTTTACACATACAATAAAAAATTAGAAGAAAGTTACTATTTATACAGTTATTATACAAACATATGTTTGCATAGTAATATATATTATATACATGTGCATATTTGAAAAAAGTATATATGTTTACTATTTACAAAATTTATAATTATGGCTTATTTAGATTCTATTTTTGCAAATGGTTATGCATTGATTACAATATATTTAGGAATACCATTTTACTTTTCATAGTTTCTATGGTCTGGCTAGCTATGTTTTTATATTTCTTACATAGTAAAATCATTATAATATACATAGAGTTAGTGTTCTCTTACATGCTTGCTGACAAAGTTATTTGTATGTGTTATAGTGAATATAACTATAAGGAAACATAGAAAAAAATCTACTCTACCTTCATAATTTACAGATAGGGTAACTAATTTCAGTGAATTTGAGTTATTTTCTAAGATTTCTTGAAAAGTTTAATCACATTGAACATACTCTGGTTTCTTCTTTTCTAAAAGAAGTTGCTCTACCCCAACTTCCCTAGGGGACAGGCTCTATAATGTAAAGGAATATATATATGTTTGAATTGTCTACACCCAGGACACAACTGATGGGATTGGCGTTGTTTATCTGATTACCTCTACTGTTGGCATAATTCTAGGATATTTGCAAAGTGGAAATTCTAGACTAATCTTTGACCCATGGATTAGTTTGATGCAAAATACTGTGTTCACATTAATAAAAATAAATTATAATGCATTTATTTTTCAAGAACATATGATAGGAAACATAAAAAGAACCTGATTGGGGGGTGGGGAGGGATGGAGACAGAGAAACAGAGAGACAGAGAGATGAGAGAGAGATGACAGAGAGATGGGAGAGAGAGAGAGAGAGAGAGAAGACAGAAATACAGAGTAGCTATATGCAGTAATGGAAAAACTGGAGAGCAGATTCAAGAATTTTATCATAGTTCTTGAGCATAGAATTAGTCTAGATCTTAAATGACCTTCCAGTTTTAATGTTAATGAGAATTGCCTGTAAGACAATTCCCAGAATTCAAATGAAGTTCCTTTTCCCCCTTACTGCTATAAGCACACTCACACTTTACCACTGCTGTAGATTGGATGCCCCATTCCCAACCTCACTGGGACTTAATCTCCACTGCAACTGTTGAGGGTAGGAAATCCATTTATGGTAATTGAAAGGTGGGGCCTTGAAGAGGTAATTAGAATCTAGGACCATGCCATAGTAAATGTGTTAATAATGGTGGTCAGAGGCGTGGTTCTGAGGGCTTTAAAAGTAGAGTGAACGAGGTTAAGCTGTCTCTGTTTCCACCATCTGCAATGTGAGAACCTGGGTCACTGTCGCCACCACCAGATGTGTTCCTTGGACTTTGGGCTTCCCAGCTTTGGAAACTGTAAGCAAATGAGTTTTGTTTACATATAAATTACCCAGTTCCATGGATTTTGTTATAAGCAACTGAAATGGACTAATACAAACACCATTATTTTATCAAGGCTCAGTAGTTCTGTGTTTTTAATGAAAGGATTCTAAAATGCATATGATACAGGTTACAGTAGAAAAGAGTCACAAATCTACCACCATTATATTAGTAGTTATTCTAAACCTAGATGTTCTTAATTTGGTATCCATCAAAGGTCTTCAGAGAAGTCTATTAATAGACAACATGTGTTCACAATATACTTAGATGTCTGTTTTTCTGAGAAGAGTCATATATTTAACTCAGAAGATACGTCAATGACTGATATAAAAATGTGTTATCTGAAAGCTATTTATCCAATTTCATACCAATTTGTCCCAATTTTTTTTCCATGAATGTTCTACCTCAGAATCCCCTGGGATGCTTGCTTAGAATGTAGATTCATGGCCTAATCTTGACAAATGGGGCTGGAATCTATAGCTTAATAAACTATTCACATTTTTCTTGGACAAAAATTTTTGAATACTACATGAAAATAAAGTGACTTTTTCTATATTTTGCATCAACTTCAACCCTGTGACAAAAGAACACTATTTTTAAATAGGACTAGCTTCTTTTGCACATGTTTTTTGAGCTAAGTGTGATATTCATTCAGTACTAACCTGTTTTTGCAAAGCACCATGAGTTAGACAAAAGTCACTAACATTTTTTTGTATGTTTGACAGTGTGGAAACGCAGTCAACCCTATGTAGATATCCATAAACTCGATATTGGTTGATACCCACTGTGGGAATAATTGATCTTTTAAAAAACCCAATCATTTAAGAAACAGAGCTCCACAATACTTATCTGTCTTTCATTCATAATATTCTTAATGCTACTAGGGACACCCCATGACATATTTTGCTTGGGTATCTACTGCAATAAATTTTCTGAAAAACTCACAGTGGTTAGAAAATATGGTTGGCACAATGCCTGCTATAATACAGGTATGGGAGAGATTTCTATAATATTTATTGACATGAGGCAGACTGGAACTAAGGGAATTGGTTGGTGATAAAAGTATAATAAATTGTAAACAATAGTATTCTTTATTTTTTTGGTTTACATCCTCCCTTATTTTATTACTATCCATGAATATACTTTTATATATTAAATTATTATAGAATTCATATTTTAGGGCACTAAGTCTCCAAAATGAAGGAATCTTTTATACTTTCTTCTCTAATTTCAGACATAAAAACACGAGAAGTAAAACTGCCAACTTAATTTTGAATTGGAAGCTTAAACTTAATAGAATAGAGTAAATACCTTCAGAAATCTCAAGTAAGGAATTAACAGGGTAAAGGCTCAGCATCTGACATTTGACTATCTCTTGGTTTATTCTTATTACTCATTTGCCTTTTTATTTACAAATCTAAACTGAGTGAAAACTCTACCTTTAGAGGGTAAAACAGAGCTATTTACAGATGAGACACACCCACTCATTCTCTATAACTCTGGACATTTATCTTGGTTTCAAATGCTAATCTTTCATGTCTTGAGCCTCTTACTGAGCAGTGAATGTTTATCTCTGCACACTCCATTTCTCTTTCTGCTGTGATTTTCATTGGAGTCAGTGGTTTTGTCGCTGAGCACTTCCGAGTGTGCTTCTTTGGGCATATTTGTCTTGCATGGAGTATTCTCAGAGATCACACTTTCAGTCTGGGCCCCCATGCCTTCTTCTAAAACTGTTAGAATCCCATCAGGATGGTCCACTATAAACTTTGCATGTTCTTCAGTGAAGCACATAGGTGGTCTTGTTTTAAGCACATTTTTATGAGGTCCATGGGCACCAAGCAGCACTTGTTTTTCTTTCTTCTTGTAGATGTTGTGCTGGGCTTCTGCTGTGATGGGGTCCTTTTCTCATAGTCCTTCATTAAGTCCCAGATACCTCCTATCAAAGCGTGTTTAGCCTTCTGTTTATTTAGTAATTCAGTAAGTTAATTCCTTACTTCTCGGGCATTTCCTTAAAGGTCTTCATTTTCAGTTATATCCACAACCAAATCAACAGCATAAGACACTGTATTTCCTCCATATGTATTGAAATACTCCATCTCAGGGCTCCTGAAGGCTTCTGCAAATTTTTGGGTTGTTACCACACATGCCATCGGGTGGTCATTGCCCATTGGTTTTCCCATTGTGATGATATCTGGAACAAAATCTTTGCCATGCATTTGGAAGCTCCAGAAATGTTTCCCGACTTGGCATACTCATGAAATTCATCAGCTATAAACACACCTCCAGGTCCATGTGCATATTTTGCCACTTTCTGAAAGTAGCTGCAAGAGGAGGTATTTGCTGCCACAATTCTGCATGGATTCAGCAATAAAGGCAGCAATCTTCCTGCCACTGCTAATAAACTTCCTCAATAATATTCTTCACTTGAACTGCATTAGCACTGACTGTTTCTGCATGGCCTTCTCTACATTTTCCTCTGTAAGTATCCAGACTTGGCATGCATACAAATTCTTTCTTGACATCATTGCTCTTCCAAAATTTATATGGACTGATCTCAATTAAAGATGATAGGTGACCACGGTAAGCATGATCAAGAGTGATCATGTCTTGATGGCCTCTGAACTGCTGAGCCAGGTATAAAACTAAGTCATTAGCTTCAGATTCTAAATCTGTGAAATAGCAGAGAGTTTTCCTGGCAGGGTTGCTGAAAGACACTTGGCATACTCAACAATGTTGTCATGGAAGAATCAAGAATTTGTATTTAACAGTTCCATCTAGGTCAAGGCAGCTTTGACCACTTCTGGATGGCAGTGTCCCACATGGGCAACTTTGTTGATGTAGTCCAAGTACTGTTCACCTTTCTCATCACACAACTACTGCTCCTGGGATCACACTATTTTGTTCGGATCCACAGCAAAGAATACTTTGCATGAGGGCCTGATGTGCTTCCCCCTCAGCGCCAGGGTATCCCGCTTACTGTATAGCTCCTACATGGTGGCAGGTGCCGGACGCCCAGAGGGGTTTCCACTTTCCAGTCAGTGTGCCTCCACTGTGAGCCCCCAGTGACCTCTGATGCCCTGGGCAAGGTGATCCCGGGAGTGGTAACAATGGTAGGAAAGGCCAAGCCTTTGAAACAACAGTGCTCTTGTAGAAAGTGGATTGGGGACCATTTTATGTATAAGTAGAAAAAAAAGTGGCTTCATTCAAAGTTGTTTTCTTATGCTGGATGGACCTATTATTATTGCTGTATATCTGAAACTATTCTAGAAACATTTGTTAGCTGATTATTTTCAGACTAAATAAATGTTCATTATGTTTTGTTTCATTATGTTTGTATCCCTTGAAAAACTATCTAATGATTTTTAAGCAAGCAAGACAGTCAGCCAGAAGTAACATTTTTGCTTGCAATATCTTCTCTTACCTTTTGTCCTTAGATTTATTCAAAATTAAATTCAATCACATTGAAAAAAAATTTCTTATAGATAGGCTTAAATAAATAGATTAATTAAAAACACATTATTTCATACCACTATAAACACGTGTAATTTTTTTCTGAGAGGCACTATAAATTCCCAGTTCTGATAGAAACCTTGTTCTTTTGAATATGTAAAGTGGCTGATACCTTTATTGCATGACTTCTAAGGCAACAATTACTTCCCTTCACCACCTAAAATTCCTCTAACTATGCTCTAAAGGCCTGAAGTTTACAATCACATTTCTTCTTTAGCAAAAATTTTTACACCTGCACACTACTCCCTATTAAAAAGGAAATACATAACATAAAGAATAAACATCTATTTAAACTTTTGAAGGATTTTAGGACAGCGTTTCTTTCTTTCTTTTTTTTTTTTTTTGAAGGCTATTAAGAATTTAATAACCCTAAAACAGCATTTCTTATATTTTTCAAGTAAATTCATTACAACAAAACAACAACTATAGCTTTGGCATATGCGGTCTTCCTTACAAATACTTGTCATGATTCTATATCATGCATTATATACTTGCATTAAGTTAACTAAGCTATAGTTACAAATACTCAAACATATTATTCTAAATAAACTTGCAGTTCCTTCAAGTTTGTTAAAATTTACCTGGGTTGGTTGTTCTAGTTCCAGAAAAACTCTCATTACACATGAAGTATCTCATTTGGCTAAAATATTCAGGTTCAAATTCCTCCATTCACCATGTGCATTTTTTACTCCTGTGTATTAGTCCGTTTCTGTTGCTTGTAACAAAATATCTGGAACTGGGGTATTAATAAAGAAGACAAAATGCATTGCTTAGAGTTTCTGAAGCTTAGAAGTCCAAAGTCCAGGGAACACATCTGGTGAGGATCTTGGTGGTGGCGACAGTGACCCAGAGGTCTCACATTGCAGAAAATGGCAGAGCAGAGAGAGTGACATAGGTCCTCATGCACTGTCCTTTTAAAGCCCTCAGAACCATGCTCCTGACCACCATTATTAATTCATTCACTACAGCGTGGTCCTGCAATCAAATCACCCCCCTAGGCCCCACCTTTCAATTACCATAATAGGATTTCCCACCCTCAACAGTTAACAATGGGGATTAAGCCTCAATGAGGTTGTCAGTGCTGGGGGGGGGGGGGTGGGCATTCAATCTTTTAGATGGAATCCTCTTTGCCTCATTTTTCTTTTTAAAATAGCTCAAGATTTATTCGCTGTTTTCAGTATTAGTCTCTATTAGTATTAAAGTCCTTGGATTCATAGATGAAACTTCATAGCATCTTTCAGTATTAAGGGGGCAAATTTTTATATATTGTTAAACAAAGCACACAAAATACAGATTTCAAGAATTCTGTTACTTATTATGCACAATACTGGAGTTACTCAATTAACATCTGGGTGTACATATTATTTTTTAAATTTTTATTGAAAATATTGAATGATTATTAATGGGGTACAGAGCTGTATTTGAATGCACATATACAGTGTGTGTTAATCTAGTCAGGGTAGTTAACATATTCATCACTGCAAAACTTAATCATTTCTTTGTGATGTGCACATTTGATCTCTCTTTTAGTTGTTTTGTAACATGCAGTGAAGCACTACTGATTATAGGATTCTGGGAAAACTGTACACCAACAGGACTTATTTTTCCTATCTCACTATAATTTTGTGTCCATTAATCAGCCTTTCACTATCCCTCTTCTCTCCCCTTTCTTGCCTCTAGTAACCATAGTTCATCTCTCTCCTTTTAATAGTTCAACTTATTATTATTGTTTTTCTTTGTTTGTTTCTGTGCTTGTTTTTCAGTTCCCACATATGAGTGAGAACATGCAGTCTTTCTCTTCCTGTGCCTGGCTTATTTCACTTTACATAATTTTCTTCAAGCTCATCCGTGTTGCTGTGAATGGCAGAATTTCATTCTGTTTATGGCTGAGTAGTATTCCATTGTGTATTTGTACCACCTTTCCATTCATCTGTAGATGAACATTTCGATTGGTTCCATTTCTTGGCTATGGTGAACAGAGCTGCAATGAACATGGGGGTGTAGGTATTCCTTTGGTATAATGCTTTCCATTCCTTTGGGTATGTACCACTAGTGGAATTGCTGGGTCATATAGTAGTTCTATCTGCAGTTATTTGAGGAACCTCCACACTGTTTTCCATATTGGCTGTATTAATTTACAATCCCACCAGGAATATATAAGTGTTCCCCTTCCTTCATATCCTCGCCAGCATTTGTTATTCTGTCTTTTTGATAATAGCCATTCTAACTGGGGTGAGATGATGTCTCAGTGTGGCTTTGATTTGCATTTCCTTGATGCTCAGTGAGGTTGAACATTTTTTCATATACCCGTTGGCCATTTGCATGTCTTCTTTTAAGAAATGTCTATTGAGCTCTCTTGCCCATTTTTTATTGGGTTGTTTGTTTTTTCAACTATTGAGTTGTTTAAATTCCTTGTTTATTCTGGAAATTATTCCCTTGTTGGATAGTTTGCAAATATTTTCTCCCGTTCTGTAGGTTTCTTTTTGCTTCATTGATTTTCTTTGCTGCACAGAAGGCTTTTAGTTTGACGAATCCCATTTGTTTATTTTTACTTTTTTTCTTGTGCTTTTGAGTTTATATTTATAAAATCTTTCACCAGTCCTATGTCCTGTGTTTTCTTCTAGAAATTTTATACTTTTAGGTCTTCTGTAAAATCTTTAATCCATTTTGAGTTGATTTTTGTATATGGTGAGAGATAGGGGTCTAGTTTCATTCTTCTCTGAATGGATATCCAATTTTCCTGGCATCATTCATTAAAGAGGCTGTCTTTTCCCCTGTTTATTTTTTTAGAGTCTTTGTTGAAGACTAATTGGCAAGTATGTGGGTTTATTTCTGGACTTTCCAGGCTGTTCCATTAATCCAATGGTCTGTTTTTATGACAGTACCATGCCATTATTTTACTATAGCTTTGTAGTGTAATTTGAAGTCAGGTAGTGTAACATTTCCCACTTTACAGTTTTTGCTCAAGATTGTTTTGGCTATTCGAGGTCTTTATTTTCCCAAATGAATTTTAATTTGGCTTTTCTTTTTTCTGATGAATGTCATTGGCGATTTAGCAATTTTTTTTTCTTTTCCTTTCTTTTCTTTCTTTTTTTTTTTTTTTTTTTTTGCAGCTGACCAGTATGAGGATCAAAACAATTGACCTTGGTGTTACATGGCTATGCTCTAACCAGTGGAGCCAACTGGCCAGCCCATGTCATTGGTAGTTTGATAGGGGTTCTGTTAAATCTGTAGATCACTTTGGGTAGTATGTATGGACATTTTAACAACATTAATCTACTGAGTCATGAGCATGGAATGCCTTTCCATTTTGTTGTGTCCTCTTTAATTTCTTTCACCAATGTTGTGTAGTTTTTATGGTAGAAATCTTTCACCTCCTTGGTTAGATTTTAACACACCTCTTTCAAAATTGGATAGATCATCTAGAAAAAACAATTCAGAGAAATATTGAATTTTAATAACATATTAGACCAAATGGAACTGACAGACATTTACACATTTCATCCAACAACTGCAGATGTACCATTTTCTCATCAGCATGTGGATCATTATCTCAGATAGATTACATGTTAGACCACAAAACAAGTCTCAACAAATTTTAAAAGATTGAAATCGTATCAAATATATTTTCAGACCACAATGGAATAAAACTAGAAATTAATGACAAACAAACTTGGGAAACTATACAAACACATGGAAATTAAGCAACATGCTCCTGAATGACCAATGAGTCGAAGAAGAAATAAAGCAGGAAATCAAAAAATTCCTTGAAACAAATGAAAATACAAGCACAACTTAACGAGAGTCTATGCAATACTGCAAAAGTAGTATCAAGAGGAAAGATGATAGCAATAATTACTTACCTTAAAAAAGTTGAAGGATCCCAGGTCAACAACTTAACTTTATACCTCAAAGAACTAGAAAAGCAAGAATATTACAAAGCCAGAATTAATAGATGTGAAGAAATAATTAAAAGAAAAACTAAATGAAGTAGAGACAAAAAAAAAAGGTATGAAAGATCAATGAAACAAAAAGTTGGCTTTTTTGAGAAGATAAACAAAAATTGACAAGCCTTTAGCCAGACTAACTGAAAAAAGGAGTAAAGAGCCAAAGAAACACACAAAAAATCATTAGAGACTATTACAAACAACTATACACCAACAAATTTGGAAATGGATTAATTTCTGGGCAAACAGAACCTACTGAGACTGAACCGAAAAGAAATAGAAAACCTGAACAGACCAATAATGAGTAACAAGATTGATTCAGTAATCAACAGCATCCCAACAAAGAAAAGCTCAGAACTGGATGGCTTCACTGCTGAATTCTAGCAAACTTGTAAAGAAGATTTAATATCAATCTTTCTCAAACTATCCCAAAAAATTGAAGCAGAGGGTATTCTCCAAAACTCATTATATGAGACCAGCATCACCCAGATACCAAAATCAGACAAGATACAACAAAAGAAAGAAAATGCAGGCCAATATCCTTGATGACCTTAGATGCAAAAGTCTGCAAGAAGATGCTAGCAAACAGAATCCAGCAGCGTATCAAAAATATTAAAGACCATGATCAAGTGGGATTTATCCCAGGGATGAAAGGATAGTTCAGCATATACAAAACAAAGATAAATGTGGTATGCCACGACAACAAAATGAAAGATAAAAACCATAAGATCCTCTCAATAAACCTAGAAAAAAATATTTGATAAAATTCAACATTCCTTTATAATAAAAACTCTCAACAAATTATGCATAGAAGTAAAGTATCCCAACACAATAAAAGGCATATAAAACAAACACACAGCTAACATCATTCTGAACAGGTAAAAGTTTAAAAAAAAAAAAAAAAGATTTTTCTCTAAGAACAGGAGCAAGAACATGCCCACTCTCACCACTCCTATTTAACACAGTGCTGTAAATTCTAGCCAGAGCAATTAGGCAAGATTAAGGAACGAAGGGCATCCAGACTAGAAACAAAGAAGTCAGATTGTCTCTTTTTGCAGGACATGATCTGATACATAGAAAAACCTAAAGACTCCACAGAAAAATTCTTAGAGCTGATAAACTTAGTAAAGTTGCAGGACAGAAAATCAATACAAAAAAGTTAGTAGCATTTCTATACACCAACAGCAAACTAGCAGAAAAAGAAATTGAAAAAGCAATCCTGTTTACAATAGCTACCCCAAACATAAAATACCTAGGAATAATTCTAACCAAGAAGGAGAGAATTTCTTGAGATATTATTGCACTAGCAGAGAGAAAAATGACAATATGCTGGGAAATTAAATAGATGGAAGTCTGAAATAAAAGGGTGATTCTTGCCTCAAATACTTAAGCATTGGGAGTTTCTCTAAATATTCGTCAATTTCCCCATCTATTAAAGGGGGACAATAATAGGACCTCTTAAAATTATTATACTTATCAAATTTAAGAAGAAATAATATGTTATTAATATTTAGTAGCTGTTCAAATTTACACTTTCAGCAGCTGCATCTATAACAGGGGTTGACAAAATTTATGAAAGGACCAGATAAGTATTTTTAGCCTTTGTGGGCCATACACGACACTGTAAAGGAAATTAGTCAGAGACAATATGCATTTGAATAGGTGTGGCTATGTTCTTGACTGTAATCACCATAAAGAAAAGATCGGTGTTCAGGGGATTGATATGCTATCTACCCTAAGTAAATCATTGAACAGTATATGCATGTATTGGAACAATATACACTGTACCCCACAAATATGTACAATTAAATTTAAAAATAAAAAAAGTGTATGAGACAGTTTAAATGCAAAATCATAAGTGGCTATATAAGGGTACTATGATCTGAAAGTTGCACTCTGGATAATTAAGAAAAACTATAGCAACCATGCAATAACCTAAAACATTTCTGTAAAAATTACTTTGTATTGAACAATAATAAGGAAATAAAACCAGAGCTATAAAGTTACATTTTAATCCCACTAGAAGAGTTTGAAAGCATAAGAAAACTTAGAAATTCTACTTAAAAGCTACTACATTGTACTGTCTTATTATTTATGTTTTTGTTTTTCAGATTATTAATCTTGCTTTCAAAAGTTATAAATCATTTTTCTAACACTGAAAAATTGATTTAAGCAGCATACCAATGGACACTGAAGCTGTATTGTGAGGAATAACAAAATAGATTTCCAAATTCAGGAATCTGTAAAATTCAGAAGTCTTCATTATTGGCATTACACTTTGATTGCTGATTTGTTTATTTCACTACGTCATGCCGGGTAGTTAGTTACTCTGAAGTTTGTGCCAACTGAGTTGTCATCCATTTTAATAATAAATTCTGCTAAGATTATTCCCTTTTTGAGATTAAATTGCTCTGCTCAGAAGAAGTGTCAGTCATCAATATAAAATACAAAATACATTTTAGATATACTAAATGTAGGCAATAAATGTTGTGCACTTACAATAATTAATTGATTTTTATTAAATCTGGAATTCTCTGCAAAACATGCATGATAAATAAAGACGATGGAAGGTTATTAAGGTACATAAATAATTACTATGCTTAATTTCTACAAAGGAGCTCATTAAATATTTTGTTCTTCTAGGGTTAAAATTCTTTAAGGTTATAGTTTTAAAATCCAGTTTACTTTTATCTAATATCAAAGAAGATAAAAAATATTTCATGAGTCTTCTTTTGTTCTATTTAAAAATACTCTTCACTATCTCCTATTAAGTTATAAATATATTTAATTAGTACTGTTTTAGAAATATAGTTAAATACATTGCCTGATGGTATCTTGACAACTTTTTGAGAGTAAAACAACTGGACTTTCATTTCTTAGAATAGGCTTATTTCCTTTACTCAGATGAACAACTAATTAATAGCCTTACTCTATATTTGAAAGGGAAATTCATTAACCAAATCTCCAGTCCAAAATGTTGGTGTTTGAAAGTAATTATTTTTATTACATTTTTCAAGGTAATTTGGCACTTTCCTGACTCCTCTCCTATCCTGCCTTATTCAGACAGACAAACACACATACACACAAACATCCGCACACCTGCACACACACACACATACGCACCCCCTTCTTCTTCTTTTACACCTTTACATCCCTCAGTACCATTATAGAACTGTCTGGTTCTCCAGTGCCTTCTGCCTTATTAGTCCTTCTGGGAATATCATGTTCCAGCTTTTCACCAGTGTTTTCACTTCTCATCTTAGTCATGCATGAAGAATGATACAGAAATTTGTGACGGAAAGGAAAAAAAAAATTCATTTTTCTTCCCACGATGAAGGCATAAAGACTGTAACCAAGATCCAACAGTTTTTACCACCTTCAGCTGGGGCAATCTCCCACCTGAATTGCTAAAATACCTCCTAGCTGGTCCTCCTGCCTCTACCATTGGTCTCTGTTAGGGGTTAAATTGTGTCGTCCCAAAAGTATGTTCAAGCCCTGGTGTAGCTACAAGTAAATGGGACCTTATTTGGCAATAGGATCATTGTAGATGTGATCAAGTTAAGATGAGGTTATACTAAAATAGGGTGGACATTAATCCAGGGATTGTTGTCCTCATAAGGAAGAGGAAATTTGGATATGGACCCATAGAGAGAAAAATGCCACGTGAAGACAAAGGCAGAGATTGGTGTGATGCACCCACAAGCCAAGAAATATCAAGAGCTCCAGCAATTACGAGCAGCTATGGAAAAAGCAAGGAAGAATTCTTCCCTAAGCCCTTCAGAGAAAGCATCTCTCTATCAACACCTTGATTTCAGACTCCTAACCTCCCGGCCTGTGAGAAAATAAATCTCTGTTATTTTCAGGTTTTCTATTTCTTCTTGGTTCAGTCTTGGTAGTGTCCAGAAATTAATCCATTTTCTCCAGATTATCAAATTTCTTGGCATATAGTTGTTCATATTAGTCTCTAATAATTCTTTGTATTTCTTTAGAATCGGTTGTAACGTCTCTTTTTGAATACGATTTTTGTTATTTAGTTCGTCTCTCTTTTTTTCTTAATTAGTCTATCTAATGCTTTGTCAGTTTTGTTTATCTTCTCAACAAAGAACTTTTTGTTCCATTGATCCTTTGTGTCATTTTTGTGATATTTATTTCATTTAGTTCTGCTCTGATATTTATTGTTTTCTTCATGTTTCCTTCTCACCAAAATCAATCTCTTACCTAAATCAACTCAAAATGGATTAAATAACTAGATATAGGACTGGAAACTATAAAACTCCTTGAAGAAAACATAGGGGAAACACTTCCAGATGTGGGACTGAGCAAAGACTTTATGAATAAGACTCCAAAGCACAGGCAAAAAAAAAAAAGGAAAAATAAACAAATGGGATTATATCAAACTAAAAAGCACACCATAGAAAACAATCAACAGAGTGAACAGACAACCTGCAGAATAGGAGAAATATTCCTAAACTATGCATCTTACAATGGAATAATATCCAGAATATAAAAGGAACTCAAACAGCTGGATAGTAAAACAATAGATAACCTGATTTAAAAATGGGCAAAGATGCTGAATAGACATTTCTCAAAGGATGATGTCCAAATGGCCAACAGGTACTTTAAAAAATGCTCCACATCACTAATCATCAGGGAAATTCAAATTAAAACTACTTTGAGATATCATCTCACCCAAGTTAGACTGGTTATTAAAAAAAAAAACAAAAAACAAATTCTGGCAAGGATGTGGAGAAAAGGGATCTACATTTTCCATGGAAATGTAAATTAGTACAGCCATTATAGAACAAGTATTGAGTTTTCTCAACAACTACAGATAGAATTACCATATGACCTAGCAATCCCACTTCTGGGTATATACCCAAAAGAACGGAAATCATCATTCTGAAGGGATAACTTTACTCCCATGTTTATCACAGCTCTATTTACAATAGTCAAGATGTGGAACCAACCTAAATGTTTATCAGCAGATGACTGGATAAGGAAAATGTGGTATATATGCACAATGGAATACTACTCAGCCATAAAAAAAAAAGGATAAAATTCTGCCATTCACAGCAACTTGGATGAACTTGGACAAAATTATGTTACGTGAAATAAGCCAGGCACAGAAAAAGGAATACTGCACATCCTCTTTCATAAATGGGAGCTAAAAAATAAATAGAAAGAAAGAGAGAGAGAAAGAAAGAGGGAAGGAAAGAAGGAAGGAAGGAAGGAAGGAAGGAAGGAAGGAAGGAAGGAAGGAGAGAGAGAGAGAGAGAGAGAGAGAGAGAGAAAGAAAGAAAAAAAGAAAGAAAGAAAGAAAGAAAGAAAGAAAGAAAGAAAGAAAGAAAGAAAGAAAGAAAGAAAGAAAGAAAAGGAAGGAAGGAAGGAAAGAAGAGAAAAGAAAAGAAAAAAGAAAGAAAGAAAAAGATAAACAAGGAAAGAAACAACAATCACAAAAATTGGTTGAACTTTCAGGAGAGAACAGAACTGTGGTTAATACAGATGGGAAAGGTGGAAGTGGAGGGGAGTTAAGGAGAAATTAGTTAATGGACACAAAGAACGCTTCCTTTTGTAATGAAGAATATACTAATTATCCTGATATGATCATTTCATGTTGTACACAGGTGTTGATATTCAACACTCTACTCCACAAACATGTTTAATCAATTATGTTTCGATAAAAAATATCTGTTATTTTAAACCACTCAATTTGTGGTAGTTTGTTCCTGCTGCCCTAGAGAACTAATATACCCACTCTCAGTTCAGTCTCAGAGTAGCTGAACAATCCTTTCACCTCATAACACATGCTCTCAACAGAGAATTCTGAGTGATAATTTGAAAATACAAAACACATTTTTTTTTTCTGTTTTGTGATCAAAATGCTCCAATATCTCTACAGTATTCTCCAAGTAAAAGCCAAAATATTGCAGTCTTCGGGGCCATTTTTGATCTGGTCCTCATTAGGTCTCTTGTCTCAATTCCTAGACTTTCTGCCTTGCTCACTCTGCTGTAAGCAGCTGGCTCTCTTGATCATAAAACAGAGATGAAATTTCATTTTCAGGCCTAGTACTGTGGATTCCTTCTGTCTAGAATGTTTTCCCTCAGATGTTCATGTGTGTGAAACTCTTACTTCTAGCATGTTTTTTGCGTGGATGTCACTGTTTCTTCTTATACTATTTTTAGTCAACATTATTAC
Organism: Cynocephalus volans; assembly: GCF_027409185.1. Classification (NCBI taxonomy): domain Eukaryota; kingdom Metazoa; phylum Chordata; class Mammalia; order Dermoptera; family Cynocephalidae; genus Cynocephalus; species Cynocephalus volans. The sequence continues at coordinate 48,722,622 of NC_084466.1, read as the reverse complement.
ATTACAAAATTCTGTTTTAATTTCTTTGTTTGTTTTTTATTTATTATCTCTCTCTACTAGAATATATTTTAAAAGTCACTTCAATTTTCCCTTTCTGTTTTAGGCTTTTGAACCCTTGGATACTCAGATTTAATATTTGTTCTAAATGTAAAATACACACCAAGTTTCAAAATCTTAGTATAAAAATAATGGTAACTATGTCATTCATATTTGTATATTTATTTCATATTGAAATGATAATATTTTAAATAATAGGCTGAATAAAAGATAACTTTTCAACTTTTTTAACTACTTAAAATATGACTTCTGGAAAATTTTAAATTACATGTGTGTTTCACAGTTCTGGCCTGCATTAAATTGTTACTGGAAGAGTGGTGGTCTGGATGAGACTGGCCATGAAAGGTGGGAAGGGGTGATTAGTGATGAATGGAATTTCCTTCTCCTCACTGTGTTCCCAAAATGAAATTTATTTTTGTGTATTGGCATTTTGACTTTTGATATTGCTAAACTCACTTATTGTAAATATTCCTTTGGTATATTCCTTGAAATTTTCTAGCGTCATCAATAATGTACCCATATAAAGACAGTTATATTTATTTTTTTCAACCTGTATGTTTTTACTTCCTTTCATTGTTGTATTACAGTGGTTAACACCTCAAAAAAAAATTGGATGAACATTCAATGATTGGATACTATTGCCTTGATCTCAATCATAGCAGGAAAGCATTTAGTCTTTCACCATCAAGCATGATGTTAGGGGTAAATTCCTTATGTATGGACTTTATTAGATTGAGGCAGTCCCCTTCTGTTTCTTGTTTGTTGACAGTCTCCAGTTAAATACTTTGTATAAAAAAATTTCCTTTGTTTGTATAAATGTAGGTTATTTTTCCTCACCCTTTTATCTGATTTGGATCTCTGCACAATATGAGTTTTAGAAAATATTCTGTAGAATTGACATTATTTATTTATTACTTCTGGTATAATTCACACAGAAGTTGTCTAATCACAGAATTTTGATTGTGTGAAAATTTCTAACTTCAGATTTAGCTTATATAGTGAATATAAGGCTATTTACTTCTTGAGTATGTTTTGGTAGTTTTTTTTCTTTTGAGGAACTTATTAATATTACCTTTAATCAAAATTGTGTGTGTATATATATATATATATATATATATATATATATATATATTTGGAGGGAGAGAGATGGAGAGAGAAATATTGCAAGTTTCACTGCATTTATTCTTGTGTCAGAATGTCATCAATTTTTAAGTAATTTCTCAAATAATGTAAGAAAATGCTATTATATGCACTATTTCATATCTTGTCTCTTTATTGTTTTTTGTTTTTTTAAGATTTTAAAATAGTAAACTCTATATGACATTAAACATACGATAATGTAATATTTGTCAAAATGATTGTCATTTTTTGCAGTATTAATGGACAAGAAATGTTCTGCTTCAATCGGGTTGGTGTTAAGCATAATATAATTCTTTATTTTGTAACTATTGCAATCAATTTTTTTAAAATTAAAGTTTTATAAAATAAATGTACATATTTTGGAAGACAAATATAGTGAAAATACTTAATATGTTATTCATACACAATGAGGAAAAAAAATAGGTTACTTAAAATTTCTCTTTATTTTGTATTAGTCTTCTATCATTGTGCGAATAAATTACCACAAACTCAGTGACTTAAAACAATGCAAATTTATTATCTTGCATTTCTGGAAGTCAGAAGTCGTATGTGAATCTTTCTCTGCTGAAATCAAGATGTTAGCAGTACGGAGTTAATTTCTAGGGGGACCTATCAGAGAATCCCTTTCCTTGCCTTTTCCAGATTCTGGAAATCACCTGCTTTCCTTGGCTTATGACCTCCTTTCTCCATCTTTGGAGCCAGGACCAAGTCCATCTCATACTGCCATTTTCTTTTTCTTTTTCTTTTTTTTTTTTTTTTTTAACTTTTATTTTGTCTATATACATTGTGGTTGATTATTGTTGCCCCTTACCAAAACCTTCCTCCTTCCTCCCTCTCCTCCCTCCCCCACCAACAATGTCCTTTCTGTTTGCTTGTTGTATCAACTTCAAGTAATTGTGGTTGTTATATCTTCTCCCCCCCCCGTTTTTTTTGTGTGTGTGTGTGTGTGAATTTATATATTAATTTTTAGCTCCCACCAATAAGTGAGAACATGTGGTATTTCTCTTTCTGTGCCTGACTCGTTTCACTTAATATAATTCTCTCCATCCATGTTGTTGCAATAGTCTCAGACCGGTGGACTGTCATACTGCCATTTCCTAAGTCTGTCTTCCTATTCTCTCTTACTCTTTTAAAGATTTGTGTGATTACATTGAGTCCATCCAAATAATCCAGAATAATTTCCCTAGTTTAAGGTCAGCTGATTTAGCAAGGTTAATTTCTTCTGTAATGTTAATTCATATTTTATCCTAAAATACACAGGCTTTTATTATCAGGATGTAGATACTTTGAGGGAACATTTCTCTTCCTACCACAAGATTTCAATGTAAAAGAAAAAAATATTAAACAAAGTGATCATCACAAAAATAATAGAAAGAAACCAACTGAAAGCTCAAAGCAGTAAGATAAGAGTACTGAAAGGATATAATAAGTTAAAGAGGAATAGAGGATATCCATATCTGGAGAAGCAAACCATGCAGAAAAGAGAAGCAGGTTTTATTCTAAATCTGATAGACTGAAAATACTTCATATTATGTCACTGTATGTCTTTTGCAGATTGAATATACATGGTGACAGTGATGAATAATAAGTAATTGATAATTTTAAAAAAATATGATGACCCAATTGACTCTTATTTAAGATTATGTTCTTCTTATGGATTTCATAAATATTACATTTATTCAATTACATGTGCATTCATAACATGCTGCATATTTGCACAGTATTCAAATTCTAGCTCTCATGTTTCATAACCACTTTGCTTTTTTCTTCTCAAATTCCATGAAAATAGAAAAAAAAGTGTTTTCTAAAATTCCCATTTGCATATTTTGGCACAAGAAACAGTACTCTGGAATATATCTTCAAAACTGACTTTCACTGCATTAAAGACCATGAACAAATCACTTAGCTTCTTCAGATTCCTGCTACTATGCCTGTGAATACGGGAATATTCCAGTAAATTATCCCTGAATAGGGGAGGTTACTGCAAAATGCACAGAACACAGCCAAACTGGGTAATTAAAAGAGAGTTTTATGGGCCGGCTCCGTGGCTCACTCAGGAGAGTGCGGTGCTGGTAACGCTGAGGCCAGGCCGCGGGCTCAGATCCTATGTAGGGGCAGCCGGTGCACTCACTGGCTGAGCGTGGTGCGGACCACACTGTCACCGAGGGTTGTGATCCCCTTACTGGTAAAGAAAAAAAAAAAGAGTTTTATAAATTGCATTGTTGTGAATAGAATATAGGAAAACCAAAAGAATCTCCCTTCTAACAAGTAACTTGGGGTGGAAGGATGAGTACATAGAGGAATTTTTACTCATGCACCTAGGTCTAAAGGGACCAGATAACTCAGCAAACTTGGACCTGATAGGTCTTTGGGTGGAGAGGGCCATTTTGCAGAAATTCAGGAAATGCAACTTTAAATTCAGAGTTAAAGTCAGTTCTTAGTAGGTGGAAACCAGGGAAATATACAGCCCAACCTCACTCCACCTTCCCTGTAACTGCCTGCCGGTGCTCATCAGCTCCAACGTATAATAGTTGTGCGGCCTTAGCAGTTTATTTAACCTCTTTGTGGCCTTAATTTATTTCTAATAAGTTTATTCTGGATTTTGCATAAGTTAATATCTGCAAATTTATTAAAAATGTGTTTGTCCATTAATAAAAGCTCAAGAAATTGTGATTGCAAGTACTATTAGAAATATCATCACGTTTCTTGAAGGTAGGAAACTGATTTAGAAGATATTAATACCATTGGCATGGATAGAGAATTACATTGAAAAAGGAGAAGTAAATAATTAGAAATAAATTAGTTTATCTTCCTTTGAGAAATGCCTATTTAGCTCTTTTGCCCATTTTTTAATTGGGTTGCTTGTTTTATTCTTGTAAAGTTGTTTCAGTTCCTTGTGTATTCTGGATATTAATCCTTTGTCAGATGTATATTTTGCAAATATTTTCTCCCACTCTGTTGGTTGTCTTTTCACTCTGTTATTTGTTTCTTTTGCTGTGCAGAAGCCAACAGACATATGAAAAATGCTCAACATCACTCAGCATCCGGGAAATGCAAATCAAAATTACACTGAGATACCATTTCACTCCAGTTAGGATGACTAATATCCAAAAGACTGCAAACAATAAATTCTGGCGAGGTTGTGGAGAAAAAGGAAATCTCATACACTGTTGGTGGGACTGCAAAATGGTGCAGCCTCTATGGAAAATGGTATGGAGGTTCCTCAAACAATTGCTGATAGATCTATCATATGACCCAGCTATCCCACTACTGGGAATATACCCAGAGGAATGGAAATCATCAAGTCGAAGGTATACCTGTTCCCCAATGTTCATCGCAGCACTCTTTACAATAGCTAAGAGTTGGAACCAGCCCAAATGTCCATCATCAGATGAGTGAATATGGAAAATGTGGTCTGTCTACACAATGGAATACTACTCTGCTATAAGAAAGAATGAAATACTGCCATTTGCAATGACCCGGATGGACCTAGAGAGAATTATATTAAGTGAAACAAGTCAGACACAGAAAGAGAAATATCACATGTTCTCACTTATTTTGGGGAGCTAAAAATAAATTAATTAATTAAAAAAAAAAAACAGGGTTGGGGAGGGAAGAAGACATAACAATGACAATTCCTTGAAGTTGATATGACAAGTGAACAGAAAGGACATTGTTGGGAGGGAGGGGGGAGAGGGAGGGAGGTTTCGGTAATGGGCCATAATAATCAATCACATTGTATATTGACAAAATAAAATAAAATTTGGAAGAAAAATAAATATTTAAACCATCTAAACAAGAAACAAACAAAAAAAGAAATAAATTAGTTTATTCAATATCAAGAAGTTAATATATGTCAGGAACTTTCCTAGGTATTGTAAGTAGTCCAAAGCAGTGAGTACACTGGCAAATTTAAATTCAGGATGGTATATGGCAGAGTTGAGTTTTGAACAAAGGCAGTTAAACTGGAATATGAAATAATCAATATTGTATTTTTCTAAGATAGCTGTAGAAGCAGCTTATATGATGAATAGAATGAAGAATAGAGTGACTTGGAAAATCAGTTAGCAAGATATAACACAGTCAAATCACATTCCTCTCTAAAAAGAGGACAAATCATTGGCTATCACCAATCTTAGAGCCAACATCTGAAAGAAAGCATCACAAAAAAATTTAATCAAAGCAAAAGTGTTATACACTTTTAAACTATAGTTCTTTCTTCAGAATTATTTAAGCAGTTCTTTTGCCTTGAGAATTCCACACAAAATTAATTCATAAGAAAAATAAGATATAATCCTTGCTTTCTTTTGTGAGCTATATTGATAGGGAGGATACCAGTTATGCTGCCAATGCATTATTTTTCAAATCTCTTATTTGAATATTTAAAATATAATGGAAAGTTTAAATACATTATTACTTGAAAATGAATTTAAATAATATATGTTTTCCTTAGAGTTATGAAAGATGTGCAACGGTTTTGGACAAAAATGACCGGCCTTAAGCAAACAGAAAGAAAATCATGTATCCGAGTGGAAAGTGAAGTTCTTCCTGCTTTACTGTTCAACTGCTTCCTGCATTTTGTGCAAAAACTGGCTCACACACATGTATGTAACAGAGGATTTACAAAAGAGTACATACTGTAAAGAATTACAGTGTTTGGAAGGTGGCGTGTGGCTATCTGTTGAAAAGTGATGATGCCATTAAAGAGAAACATATTAGACGGTACAGTTTAAATTATTATGCAGTAGATTAGGTAGAGGTAGGCTGGATATAATCAACATGGGTTTTAGTCTTTCCTGGGGCTTGTGGGATTTAACATAGTAGTTTAAATATGTGGATCCTAAAGCTGTAGTGTGGAATTTGAATTATGACTCCACAACATGTGGTCTTTACATAACTAACTTGAGCAAGTTACTTATCCTGGCTATACCTCAGTTTTTTCCATCACTACAGTTAAAGTCATGGTGAGGATTTAATATTTAATAGGTATCTGTCATGATTGCTTTTACTATAATACTAATTAGTATAAATATTTTACTGTCTTACTTAGAAATCAGAATTAGGGAGGCCTCTTCCCCCTTACAGACACTCCCTGCCTCTGTCATTGACTGGCTTTGTTTTCTTAGACAAGTCACATAACCCTTAATGAATGTTTCTTTGTCTGTGGTTTAGTGACTATAAAAGGATTCATAATATTTAGTATTTTTCAAGCTCTCAAATTCTCTAATGATTAATAAATAAATTAAAACAGAAACTCTTTACTCTCAGTATTCCTGGTATCTTGAGAGGAACTCATGAAGAAGCTGTAATTCTCGCTGAAGTTGGCAAGTTTGCTGGGATATGAGTTTCTGCTCAAAGTAAATTCTGATGCTCTGGCTATTTGTGACATGTTATTTATCTGCTGATGGATGGCCCAATGTTTAGATGGTAAGGCCGTAATATACACACACATGAATGCATGCACACGCACACGCACACAGGCACACACACACTACACCATCACAATTGTTTTGTTTCACTGAGTAGGGAGTATTTTCTACAATGTCTTATAATGAAGTTGTGGTATTAAAACTGAAAAGTTAAAGGTAAAATGTAACAGTTTGTCACAATTATGTTTCATATTGGCAGGTGTTCTGAACTTTCTGTTTGATAACTAGACATATAAATTTCAGTTCTTAAAGCTTTGCAGCCAATTTAAGGGCTCATTTATTTCACTGACAGCAAGATGTATGTGCAGCCTGGCATACTGGATGTCTGGGGCCAAAATCGGCACTTTGTTGCTTGCTTGTCTCACGGGGAGTAAATAGTAGCAATTTTTCAGCATAGGCATACTAGCACAAGGTGTTTAGCAAATAAATGAGCATAAGATGACCTGTGGTGTCCTGAAATTACTAAAATTCATGAATAATAAAATGATCTATAGATTGTTAGCAGAGGGCTACAGCACAGGCTAATTTGCAGCCAGTGAAGCTTTACAGGATAATTTATAACTTTTGAAAATTTAATGACTTCATCAATTTTTACCTATTTTTTACCAATATAATCTCTTGAATACCACTTTCAGCTATCATTTTCTCATAAGAAAATATCTAAGTCACCTATATGTTTAGGTTATTAAAATTAAGGTTGTTCTATTTAGATATCCTGATTGTTTTATATGATTCCGAAAATAATAGAGGAGAAAGCTTTCGTGGTTGTATGTGTTTTGTTTTAATAAGACAATTTGTATAGGAAAATAAATAATGACTGAAAGGAAATTTGATATTGCATAATGATTTATGTAGTTTGTTGCTATTATTTAGGGGCAAATCATTTCACTTTTGAAAAAATAAATTGTTCACTTTATGCAAGTATCAACACCAATTTATTTATTTTTTACAAACTTCATAGAAAAAATTAATTCCTTACACAAATGTAAAAAAATATATATGCCTTCTTATATTCAAAATTAGTTGGGGAATATTATTTAAAAATTCTTTCAAAACAATAAATAATGCTTGAACGTTAGCTTTATGTTCTATCACTAAAGTCAAGTAATTTCTTTAAAATTCCAGAATATGTGTGTATGTGTGTTTTTTCCTTTGTAATATATTTACATTTGCTACCTAAGTTGCTTAGATTGATTATTAGATTGCATTTAGACTATGGCTTTATATAATGATATTCTTTTTTCTGTTTTTTCTTGTGGCTAAACTTTTATTATCTCATATATATATGAATGATGCAACTTTTTATAAAAAAGAACCACGTTCTTTAGATTTTTATCAATAATGTTGATTTTTTTCATTGAGGATGGACCTGGTTATTGTGAGGAACTAAATGTATTTGCTGACACTGTAAACAAGTTAGTCAACAATCTAGATGATAGTCACTGTCACAATGAAATATGTATGTAAATTAATAAAACAATTTTCATCTGTAATAAATAAAAGTGGAATGTAATTCCAGAGGAAGTTTTGTACTGTAGTGGTATTACGTAGAAGTGGTGTGTTGGAGTGTGGACCTACTTTTTACACTTTTTTATAACATAATTTTTATTTAACTCAGCCAACCAAACAATGTATTACCCAAATTTTTGAATTGCTACTACCTCTTGTGCTAATATTTGATAGAAGGAAAGCTGTCTGAAAACCTAGTTTATGTTCCTGCAGTTTTATTCCTTGGGCCTCAGTTTTCTCATCCATAAAAATGGCATACTAATAAATGTATAGCAATCTTGGTATTTGTAAACACCATACAGTGAATGTTATAGCCCTAAAGTATTCTAAGTATAATTTCTATGTAACAAAGAGACTACTAACTGGTAAGTAAAGCATTCAAAAATAAATATGTTGCAAAGAATGTTAACAAATTGCTAAAACAGAGAGGGTGACAGAGAGAGAGCAAGAGAGACAGAGGGAGAGAGACAGGGAGAGAGAGAGAAAGGGAGAGAGAGAGAGAGGGAGAGAAGGGGGGAGAGAGAGAGACAGAGAGAGAGAGAGAGAGAGGAAGGGGGAGAGAGAGAGAAAGAGAGACAGAGAGAGAGACAGAGAGAGAGAGAGGAAGAGAAAGCTGTTCAGCCTGTTTAGAGATGCAACAATTAATTTCAAATTGAATTATCCTAGATTATTTTTAATAACTTATTTTTCCAGTTGCCAAAGGTTTTGCAGTATGTGGTATGCCAGAAAAGGATTTTAGAGCCAAGAGGATCAGAATGAATTATTGACAGTTAATTTGGGTATTTACTTGCTTTTAGCTCCTTTTTTTTGCGAGCAAGCTGAACCATTTTAAGGTTGAGTTGAGAAGGACAAATAAATTAGAAATGTAATTGAACAAGTAATACATACTAAAAGTGTATTATCCAGAAAGAATGGATATTCCAAAATAATAAAATGAAAATGTTTGATGAAGAAGAATACTATTGCAATCAATTTGACCACTATCAGATGTACTATCAGCAAAAACAGTTTAGTATGCAGGAAACTTCTCTTAAATCCTCACCTGTTTTTTCTGTCAGCAATTTTTTATTTTCCCCCTTTTTATTGATATTATTAAAATGTATTTTTAGATGTTTTTCATTATTATTTAAAACATTTCTGTGAATAGTGAACAATAAATACTAATTTTTTTTCTCAAATTGAGAGTCAAAAAGGGAAGAGTTTTCTAGCAAGAAAAGTGAATCATCAGAGTACGCTCATTCTGTTTCTCACCTCTGAGTTTTTTCAATCTAGTCTTTATTAAGTACTGTTCTATACTGAGGGTATGTTTCCATAGTAAATCCTTAGCTTTGCTACCAAAAAGTGGATTGTTCTTATCTCTTTGATTTCAATTATGTAACCTTAGGGGAAAATTTTATTGGTTTATATCACATGATATGTGTGCCCTGTGGGTAGTGGGCAGGGTAGTGTGTGTGGTTTGCAGTACTCAGTATTAAGTAATAGAGAAAGGGAAAATTTACAGGTTTTGAAATCATGGTCACCCAATCTATCCAACTCATGTTTTTTCTGCTAAGATGCATCATAATCTGGAGTCTTTCAGGCTGTCTCCTAGAATGTGAAGTGCTTTTATCTTAGAAATTATCATGTATTTCATAGTCCAAATCTCCTTGAACTTTGGGTTTCCTAGCATATTGAAGATTGGACATCATTTTGACATATTTGGGGTTTTTTTGTAATTGCTCAGTTTGTGGAATTTCACCTTCTGTGATTTCTTAGTAGAAAGCCTGTGCCAGGTATCCTGCTGAGTCATTATGTATAAAACTACAATACTTTCATGTAAAGACTCTCATGTCTAACACTGGGTAGAATGGATCTAACCAGCTGCACACGGCTTGGCCTAATCCTGTAGACCTTGGCAATGGCTTTCAAGAAGTAGGCAAGTAAACGCCAGAATGCTGGCAGGCTCACCTGCCTGGGAAGTTGCCATTTTCTTCCATGCTGTGTCTCATTTGAGGTTAAATTCTTATTGGGCAAGCATGCAGAGTAATTTGACCTGGGGAAAGCCTATCTACCCTAAAACATTTTAAATAGTTCTATTCTGATTCTACAATTCACTGAATTTTTACTATATACATTGAATTTCAACTGGAAGTAATTTTGCAATAAAAAATAACCTACATATGACCCTTGGCCATCAAAGATAGGTGATTTACAGACATACTTATGAAACCACATGTGTTTGTTGGCATTGTCTCTCTCTCTTATTTTTCTTACAGCACCTTTAGAAAGATAAAATTTATTCTAATGTTCTCATATTACGACACCCCTAAAAGGCAAGCCTCGGTGGGCAGCCATAAGGTCAAAATCACAAAAGACAAGAAACGTAGTCAAAACCCCACAACACAATGTGAATATTGAAATTTTCCAAAACGTGGGGTTGACTGATCTTTTTGCTCTTATCTTATGTTGGCTTAAAGGTTCACATTTTAAGGTTAGTTAAATCATCATCATGATGATTTCAGTTATTAACTTATGTTTTGATGATTACCATTTTGTTTTAAAAAGTAGAAACCGTAATAGAAAATATATGGGCAAATCTTATGTAAAAGTGAAAAGATACAGTCAGGCCTTGTTGAAAACAGGAAACAGGATTTTAAATGTTCATAGGTTCTACATCTTCTGTGAAATATTTAAAGTTCATCTTCACCTTTGCTACTGGAGAGAAGAGTGCCATTAATTTTTTGGTTTGAATCTGAGGATTGAGATTGGACTCTGGTTGAATGGCCATTTGATTTTTAACATAATGATGTCCTTATGGATTCTTGTTGTATTTCTCTTTTATACAAAACTGCCTTTTGAAGTTTGCAAATGCCATGCTTTAGAATTAATACGTTTATTGATCACTAGGTATTCCTGTATCAGGTTTGCAAAAAATTACCATTGTAAACAGATGTTGGGAGTATGATCTGTTACCTTGGAGATTGGAGTAAATGATCACAAAATTTACTACTTCAAAACAAAGCAAAACAAAACAAAAAGCTATTGGTTGTATTTTTCATGCTTTCTTTCACATTGTTCTTTAAGTTGAGGTACATGTCTTTCTCCCCATGGTCTCCAAGTTCCCACTTTTCCTGGCTCTTTTATTAACAAAAGTATTTTTATTAGAAAGTTGATGAACACATAATTTTTAAAGGAGCTTACGTTCTAATTTTATGAATATTAAATAAAGTACATTCCATCTCTAAATGCTGCTAGTTTTAGCAAATTCCTTTAAACTTATTTATACCTATTCAATCAAGCAATTCAGTAAGTTAATGTTCACATAAACATAAGTTAATGTGCATATAATGTGCATATGTAAAATTATTAAAGTTGCAATATAGCATTCATTGTTATTGTCAGAAATGGTTATCTGTACATTTTACAACTAAAATGTATTTGTCAACTGGAAAAAAGGTTTACATTATAACACCACCTGAAGATGAAAAAAAAAGAGGTAAAATAAAGTTCAATTTTAAGATCCCATTTTAAGCTACTCAGGTTAACATCTCTTTTGAAAGCATCAATTATAAATTATGTAGAGATAGTCATGATTTACCTCTACTTTCCTTGTTTGCAAGATTAGGTTTTTTGGGGGGAGGGTTCTCCTCTCAAAATAATTATTTAATTTAAAACTCCTAGTCCGGAGGTTGTTAACTTGTATTAATAATTATATAAGTTACTTGTGTGCCAAGATACTTAATATCCTCAGCTCTCCCGTCTTATCTGCAGGCCTTAGCCTTGTTCCTAGTTATGTGTGAGTAATGACTGCAGTTTTCCACAGCCTGGTACATGAGTATTATTATTTTCTATGTTTATTCTGAACCAAACCCTGACCAAAAAAAAAAAAAAAAGATGTTGAGGAGTACTTTCTTAAGCTATGGCTAAAATTAGTAACACTCATAGACAATTTTGCTAAACTGGGCAAAATGGTAGCACAGGATTGACAAAGAGAGAGGGAAATCAATTTGTCTGGAGATTATAATGCCTTCTTTCTATATGTATTTGTTTTTCTATATGCATGTGTTTATTTGTGGGTCATATGTCAGTTCTATCTGTAGTTGTTTGAGGAATCTCCATAATATTTTCCATAATTGCTGAACCATTTTAGGGTCCCACCAACAGTGTAGGAGCGTTCCCCTTTCTCTGCATCTTCACTAGATTTTTCTATTTTCTGTCTTTTTGATGATAGCCAGTCTAACTGTTGTGAGATGATGTCTCAGTGTGGTTCTAATTCGCATTTCCCAGATGCTGAGTGATGTTGAGCATTTTTGCATGTGTCTGTTGAACATTAGTACATCTTCCTCGGCTCCTTTGCCCATTTTAAAGTGGTCACTTGTTTTTTTTTTTCCATTAAGTTGTTTGAGTTCCATTATTTAATTCATTTTGAGTTGACTTTGATATACAGCGACAGTTATGGGTCTAGTTTCATTCTTCTACATATGGATGTCCGATTTTCGCAACACCATTTAGCGAAGAGGCAGTCTTTCCTCCAGTGTATGCTCTTGGTTTCTTTGTTGAAGATTTTGAAGGCTCATCATCTCATAAATTTTCTGTTCAGTGTTTACAAGTTTAGACTGTCAGTTGTAGCTCAAAATAACTCGGCTGGAATTTCATGGTAATTTTCTACTAATAGGTGATTTGAGGTTCGTGATTTTTACTTTCTTCTATTTATGAATGATCATGCAGATTTTATTTGGATTTAATTGTTCTTCTATTTGTTAGGTACGGATACTTTAGAGAATGTGTGGAATGATTTGGATTTAAGTGACCACTATTTTCCTCAGGTTATAGAAAAGTAAAAAATAAAAACACACATTTAAAAGTACTATCAAAATTAAAGTTGGAAAATGACTATTTTTTTCTTTTTGGTAAGTTTGTCTGAATATTTGGAATAAACTTTGGAAGCAACTTGAAAAATAAATGACATAAATAACGTTTTCTAAACATCAAAAAAATTTAGGAAGTGAGACTGGATTTTATTAAATATTCTTGAACATTCGTCAAAATAATTATACATTTAACATACTGATGTGATGAGTTATGTTTGCTATGTTTCTAACATTAAACCTTACTTATATTCCTCAATTTAATTTTATTTGAGAATTGTAAAAAATTGTTTTAAGTATCTGCAATTTCTTATTATACACATTAACCGCCCCCCCCAGGAGTTAGTATGGAAGTTTATTTTCACATTTTAAAACTCACTATGAATTTTTGGTCTTTATCCTTGCTCTGGAAAACAAACAAACAAACAAACAAACAAACAAACAAACAAACAAACAAACAAACAAAATCAGATAATATCTGTGAGAAATGCCCTCACCCATCCAAGGCCAAAGGATGGACACGGAGACATGAGGTACAGCAAAGCGAGACTTTAATTACGGCCTTGTAAGTTTTGGGGGTCTGACGGGCAGGCACACAGAAAAGGGCTGTAGCAAGCAATGTATTCCCTAGTGCGCAAGTCCCCGCCCCCGCCTCCTCATTGGTTGGGGTGCACAATATTCCCAGATGACATCTAAGAGTACCCCAATTTACTATCCCCTTGTAGGAAATTTCTTTGTCTGAGGGATCAGGATAAGTCCCCAGAAAAGGCCCACCCAAAACCCTGTGAAAGGAGAAACATTAGGAAATGAAAAGAACAATAAACAGCTATTAACTCATTAACATCTCAAGGAGAACTTCATCCATTTGAAGTAAACAGTTAAGAGCTGGTAACTCATTAGCTTCTGAAGGAAAACTTTATCTATTCAACCACCCCCCAGGAATGGGCTGAACCAGTCAGACAACTTTCAGGCTGGGCCTGAATTATTTCTGAAAATGAGTCACTTAGATTATTTTCTTACAATATCTATATGAATCTTCCTAATTGCTGGGAAAAAAAATAACTTACATGTGAATCTGTACTCATCCATTAGCCTTCTGTGTATTTGTTTCCTTTGATCAATTTCCTGATGGTCTCTTGTGCAAATTGCTATATTTTATTGATCCAAATTTGATCACTTTAACGTGTTTTATTTTATTAAAGCTATCAAATGTATTGTTGCTTTGCCCCCCATGGATCTGTCACCCCACTTCCCCTGGGTGACAGAGCAGCAAAGGATTACTCAAAGCCTGTCTCTTCTGAGCAGTGAGAAGCCCCAAAGTTTTTAACTTCCCCTGAACCCTCAAGCAAGAGGCATACCTTCCTTGGGAAATTAACCCCCAACTGGGGTTCTCTTCCTGCATTTAATTTCCAGACCAAGAAGTTACATAGGAAGAGAACATAGGTGGGGTTATAGTTTATCAATATAGGCTGGTAACTCTCAGTGAAACAAGTCAGATGACATTCCCTTAGGCAATTAAGTGAACCACTAACAAAGGCTTGATCTTAGCAAACATTCCTTTTTACAATAATTTCTCAGCATCTTTACATTTCAATCAGTAACTAGTCTTTCCTTGAGCCAGCAACCTGCTGTGCCACAAATCTTTATCTTACACCAGAGACTTTATAGCCTGAGGAAAATTTCCAGTCATCTACAAGGTCAATATTTGAAACTGCAAGGCTTTGGAAAACCAGGCCCTGTGAGGTACCTTTGCTTTAAGAATCCTCTAAAATATATTAGCAAAAGATATTCATAGAATTTCACTTTTTAAAAGTCTATCGTGTATTTTATCTCATTTCTAATCCATAATGATATGAGATGGTTTTTCTGACCACTCCTTCTTCAATACTTTAATCAACACCAAACGAGGAGAGGTTGAAAGAAAAGGAATTTGAAAGGTGCTTTTTTTTTCATTTAAATCCATTATTATTTTTCTCATAAGTTCACTTTTATGCTAATATCCTTTATTCTAGTTCGTTATGTACTAAATTTTATTTTTTCAATATAAAATCATCAAATAATATGAATATTCTTTTGCGTTCAAGCTTGTTGCATCAGAAACATTTTGATAACTTTGTCTCAAATTATGAATATTTATATTATTTATGTTTCAATTTTATTACATAAAAATTCTACATTTCCCCAACATTTTATGTGAATCAAATATCATTTAGTTTTCAATTAAAAGTTTTAGTCAGTGAATAAAGGGAGAAGTCAAGCAGCTTTTTTATTCTCTTGGATCATAGACCCAGTAGTGTGCAGATGAATATGGGGGTACCAATGTAGACACAGAAACTTCAATAGGGAGATATATTTCTATGCAGTTGTGGGGGGGGGGTTGGGGGGGGTGCCTATAATTGTTATGGCTGTATTCTGATTTTTAAGATAATATAGCTAGATTCATAAGTGAGAAACTGAAAGGGGAGTAGTCTTTTGACAAATGATTCTGGTGGAACTGAGTACCCACGTGCAAAAGAATAAGTTGGAAATCTACTTCACAACATATACAAAAAGTAACTGAAAATAGATCAATGACTTTAATATATAAGCTAAAACTGTAAAAATATTAGAAGAAAAAATAATAATAAATCTCTGTGACCTTGGATTAAGTAATGGTTTTTCAGGTATGCTTCCAAAGCATAAGCAACAGCAAAAAATTGTACTTTAAAATTAATACTTTTTTGTGCTTCCAAGGAAACTATCAAAAAGTGAAAAGACAATCCACATAATAGGAGAAAATATTTACAAATCATATCTGACAAAGACCTAGTATCCAGAAAATATAAAATTTTCTTATAATTCAACAATAAAAAGGCAAATTACAGAATTTTGAAATTATGCACAGTATGTAAATGGACATTCTTTGAGGAAGATATAGTAAATAAAATTAAAAGCATACATTAACACCAATGCTTGTATATTGTTGTTCATGACAGTATTATAGTTATGAGCTAAAATCAGCCAAGGGATGGGAGAAAGGAGAATGGAGAGTGAATGCTAGTAGGTAAAGCATTTCATTATGGTGTGATGAAATAATTCTGAATTAGACAGTGGTGATGGTTGCACAACCTGTGAATATACTAAGAGATCTAAAAATAGTAAAATCCACTCAACTGTACATTTTTAAAGGGTAAACATTATGGTATGTGAATTATATCTCAATTTAACATGATAAAAAATCATAGCATCTTGAATGCGTGTGTGTGTGTGTGTTTGTGCATGTATGTGTAAGTATGTGTGGTTTTGTGTCTGTTATTGAGAACTACAATCTGATTAACATTTGGAATCACTTTATCTGCAGGTGTATGTGGGAGTTATGAAAACTGGTGAGATTTCAAAGTGAGGTAGAAAGAATAACTAGAGGTTCAAATACGAATGTCCATACTAAATAGGGAAAGGAAAGAAAAACAAATCAAGAAACTCCCTCTGAGAATCCCTACAGGATATGTCACCACAGCAGCCACCTATGTGAATGATCTACAGTGAACAATCATCAATATGGGAAATGGCCTTGTGTTTAACCCAAGTGAGAATCTATGTCTAGCTCCTAAATGGTAAGCTTGTTAACAGAACATATTTTAGTGGATCATTTATTCATCTGAGGATCCCATTAATTTAACATATATATACAGTGCATCTTCTATGAGTGTTCTAAGTAGTGTTCTATGCACCAGAGATCCAGTCTTTTAAAAAATTCTCTGCCTTTCATGGAGCTAATATTTCAGACAAGGTGGACAAGCCATACATTATGTGTATATAAAAAAGTCTACAGAGTTTCAGATGGTCATTAATGTTATGGAGAAAAATAAAGAAGGAAAATGGATGTGGATGCCGGGGTTATCATGGAACAGACTAGGGTTTTCATTCACTTTCAAATTTACTTTTAAAAAAGAGTATACTTTTAAGTAAGTACAGGTGTCAAGGGAGGTTTAACTATAAAGACCTATTTGAGTAGAGACCTAGGGGTCATAATGGAGCAAGACATGTGAGCATTTGGGAGAAAAATTTTCTTCCAGCGTAGGAATTGAGGTACAAATGACTAAGCCATTGTATCTCTATATCAGATATAGCTTCTTCAGTAACAACTTTATGAAAAAGATTACCACATGAAATTTTATACAGATTCAGTGTGCTTAATGTGCACATATTCAATTTCTCTAAAAGTTAATGATTATTGAAAGCCTAGGTACTTCTCATAGGTTCTCTAGTTTTCTCTCTCTCCCTCCCTTTCTCCCCATGCACCTCCACTCGTGTGTGTGTGTGTGTGTGTGTGTGTGCACGGAGAGGAGTGAGGAGCATTTGTGGTTTAAGCCTTGCTCCATATGCCTAATTTACAATCATGGTATTTATATTTGTAATTTTCTTTGTCATCAAGTAATATGATTATACAAAATGATTTTAAGATGATCATTTACACATTTATATTGAAATATAAGCAGGCCATAATATATTCATTAGGTGTATTGGATTAGTATTTTTATTAGTCCAAATTAAAAACTACCCATCTTTGTTTGCATCCTTCACGATTCAACATAATTTAATATAAAATTATAAAATAAGGGTAATGCTGTTTCCATCCATTATTTAATAATGATATTCAATAATAGCAACATTAATTTTGCAGAGTGTGACAGCTGTAAAATGATGTGGGTAGCTTATCTAACAAGCTGCAAAGGTAAAAATGGTAAAGTAATCTGCTACCACAGAATGGTTTTTAAGTCATTTGCTTTTATGTGTAAAAATAATTAAACAAACAAGATTGAAAATTGACACACTAAAGATTTTACTCCTTTTGCCAAGTAGCATATTATCTCTATCTGAAAAAAATAGTCAGTTGTAATTTTTCCTTTATTTTTTCCTCTTAAAATATCTAAAAGTTTAGTTAACAATATTCAAAATGATGTGGAAATGTTCTTTTTCCCAGCAATGTGTTTTGTATACAGATCAGACACTTTCTCACATCATATAAAACTCAGTCTGTCATAATTAAACCAGAAAGATTTTTCTATGATAAAACATGCTATGTGGAGTTTGAATTTTTGTAGTCATTAGAGAGACAATAAAAATGAAGTAAGCTGTAAGACATAAATAGCTTTCACAAGAACCTCGAAGGTACTATTGATGCAAAGGAGAAAAAATAATTTTCTATGAACAGGTGTTCCACTGATATTTGAACTGAAAAAAAGAATTTATTCATATATCATTCCTTCATTATGCTTAATAATGATGAATACAATTAGGGTGAAAAGCCATAACTAAATATGCATTTGAAAGAAAAATGATTTTAGTATTATTATTTTATCCTCTTAACAACATTTCTTCTATTTGAACATTGAATAGTAAAAAATAAAGGATTTTTGCTATTAAAATAATTAGCTGTTGAAAGTACATTGGATTGTTGAGGTTCTGATAGATTTCCTTAAAATATTTTGTGAGCTCATAATATAGATGAATTTCTATATAAGAGCTATCATATTATCTTCTAGATTTATGTGCTTTTATTTTTGATCCTTTATAAACGTCCTTGGGGCTGTTTATTTAGGTCTGAGCTGCTGCTGAATGAATGACATTTAATAGCTGTGTGGAGGAAAACATATGTTTAATTAGTAGAAAAATGAATTTAAAAAGTTTAGTATTACCAGGAGATATTATTTCAGTTAGCTCTTTATTTTGTGGATAGCTCTTCTCAACTAAGAAAATAACTTATTTTACCAGAAAAAAAAAATTGTTATAGAAAACTAAAATTCATTTTTATGAGTTTTTAGCATAGAGGGTTGTATTTTCAGCATTGAATTTCCACCTTTATGTAAAGGTATTTATAAGTAAACTTTTTTTAAAAGACTTTATATAAATCATTTCCATATTATTTTAGTATTTTTTAAAAAATCTTGCTTTGCAGTGCCACTAGGTGGAACCAGTAAACTTTATAATTTCTTTTAATACATTTTTGTCCTATATGTATATACTGATAAACCCTTTAACTGAAAATCCTGAAAACAGTTCAACACTAAACCTCCTTAACTCTGTAATGGGCATCAAAACTTAATTACCAATATAACAATAGTATAGGCAAATACTACTGCAGAAATAAACAAACAAAAAAAATCATCAACGACAAAAAACCTGAACAATTTAAAATTTGAAGAGAAAATATGTAGTTTTTTAACAATCAGGAGGAAAGATAAATCATAATTAGAAACTGTATTGACATATTTTTGATAAATATTGAATTGTGTCTTGTTAGAAATATATTAAATGAACTAAAATTGTTATATACTAATTTTCCAATGACTGATAACCATTGGGGACCATTAAATTATAAATCAAACATATTTAAAAAGGTTTCATGTAAAAATTATCTCTAGTGACCAACAATAATCAGGTAATTTGCAATTTGTAAGTGTGTTGGCACTTTATTTCTCAAATTAGTCATTTTTATAAGGACCTTTATAAAGGACAAAATAAGGAAACAATTAAGAAATAGAAAAATATATGGTGGCACATACACATAATAAAATTTTTCTTCCTTCAATTAGAGGGTTGATTTTTTTAGCACACCCAGCTCTCAGAATTAGAAAACCCTGGTTGATAATATACTGTACAGAACAAAGAAACAGGTAAGAAGAGTAACAGGATAGTTACAGAGTAGCATTCTTGGATACTTTATAAGTTCAATTTATGGGCTTGGAAATTAATATTTAAAAAGTTGGGCCGGCCCCGTGGCACACTCGGGAGAGTACGGCGCTGGGAGTGCAGCAACACAGCGGTTCGGATCCTATATAGGGATGGCCGGTGTGCTCACTGGCTGAGCGCGGTGCGGATGACACCACACCAAGGGTTGCGATCCCCTTACCGGTCACAAAAAAAGACAAAAAGTCAGTTAGCTTTTAAAACTGGTTTCTTATCCAAGACACCATGTTCTTAGGCCCTATGCAAAAGAAAAGAGTGACAAGAATGTAGAGTATAAGGGGCAAGTAGAAGGTGATGAGCCATTAAAAACAAGCCCAGATCATCAAAAACCTTGAATGTTATGCAAAAATATTTCCCACTGTTGATGATAACTGTATCCACTGTAGCTGATAAGGTGACACGTGGAGAACATGAAAATTGAGAATAGAATGATAGATGCTTTCTGTATGAGTTTGCTAGGCCTACCTTAGCAGAGTACCACAAACTGGGTGTCTTCAGACAACAGAAATGTATGTCGCACAGTCATGGAGACTAGAAGTCTGAAGTCAATGTGTTGGCAAGGCCATAGTCCCTCTGAGACTGAACAGAATCCTTCCTTGCCTCTTCCTACCTTTTGGTAGAGGCCAGAAATGCTTGGCTTTTTTTTTTGCTTACAGATACATTGGTCCAATCTCTGTCTCTGTTGTTATAAGGCTACCTTAACATCATCTTTCCTCTGTGCTGGTCTGTGTTCATGTACATATATCCCCGTTTTATCAGTATACTAGTAGTATTTGACAAGGATTCACACTAAGAGCCTCAAACTGATTAACTGCAAAGATCTTATTTCCAAGTAGTATCATGCATAGTTACCAGAGGTTAGAAATCCAGCATATTTAGGGGAAGGTATAATTCAAATCATAAAACCATTGCCTTTGTTTGTACAAAATACCTGTGACTGGGTAATTTATAAGGAAAAAATATATTTTTCACAATTGTTTGGGAAGTCTAAGATCAAGGTGCTGGCAGGTTCAGAGTCTGGTGAAGACCTGTTCCTTATATGTCGTACTGCCTAGGTGTCCTCACATGGTGGAAGAGTGACTGAAAAAGAAAAAAGAGGGAAGCAGTTCCCTTTTGTCTTTTATAAGGGTGTTAATTCCATTTATGAGGGCTCTACCCTCATGACCTGATCTCCTCCTAGAGGCCCAATCTCTTAATACTACCACATTAGTGATTAAGTTCCAACATAGAAATTTTGTGGGACACATTCAGACCATAGTGTAAGGGCTAAGGGAACACTCCCCTTCAAGCCTCTGAAGATTCTCTGAAAAATCAATTAATAAACAGAGATCAATATGAAGAAAAAGCATAACAAATTTTATTATTTTAACACAATGGGAGGGAAAAATGCACAAGGGGAATCACAAGAGATTTAATTTCCCAATTTCCCAGTGGGTGCAAATGTTCATATAGCCCTTTTCATAGGAAAATGGGGGAAGGGGGTGTAGAAGTAAATCATTCTTAGGAAGGGGTCTCTTTGGGTTTGGGGAACATATGATGGCCTGGGACAAAGTCTATTTGGCCTGCAGAGCAAACGTGACTGGTAAATCATTCTCTTCATAATACTAATGGGACCAAATAAAAGACAATGGTCTAAGACAAAAGTTTGCCCTGGTGTGTTGTCAGACTTGAGTCTTCCTTCCTGTGACATGAATTAAATTAATGAAACTCAGGGGGGAAAAAAAAAAAACAGAGGTAATTGTCTTCTTTGGCAAGTCTGGACCTTAGGCAGATAAGGAAAAGGCTTCATCTTGTGCTTTGGTGAGTGACAGATAATTAAGAGACAGAAGGGAGAGGAAAGTCAGAGAGAACTTGAAGCTGCTGCTTTATTCCAGCATGTCAAAGCACAATATTTTGGGCCAACAGCTTTCTGCACCCCCAAAATAAGAATAATTTCTAAACAAACTAGTAGAGAAATATTACACTGAATACATTTAATGAGGAGGCCACTCAGAGATATAGACTTAAAGAAGTTTGTTGAGTGCAACAGATTTTTAAGTAAGAGTAGGCCTGAAGTCTTTATGTTGAATTTAGCAGCAAGGAGATTGGTGATTTTGGCAAGAGTTACTTTAGGAAGCAGGGTAGATCTAGTAGAACAAACTTTTGTGACTTGTTTTTTAAGTGGAATATTTTCTCAGGAATCTTGATTTTGAAAGAAATACAATATTGTTTAAGATGGGAAAAAAATGTGTGCAAGTTTAAACTGCCACAAAGAAAAGAAGAAGCAGAGAAAGAATATGTTTGTATTTGCTTGATACAAAGGGGAAAATTCATTGAGTGAGGATTCTGAGATGGTTGGTATTAAGGAATTTTAGCGAAAACACTAAAACTTCAAAAGCTGAGTAGGGAAATCAACTTTTGAAAGGAAGTGGTGAAGGAACACGGAAGATGATTACATTGTCTGATGTCGAATATACTAATTTCTGATTTGAGCGTCACATATTGCGCACAGGTATTGATATTCAACTCTATTTCATAGATATGTACAATCAACTATGTTACAATAAAACATTAAAAAAAGTAATTTAAGGAAAAAAAGAGAAAGGAAGTGAATCTTTGTAAGTACATGATTGAGGAAAGTGTTGAAGGTTTGAATTATCACTGTCCAGAATAAATGTGATAGCTGATTAGAGAAATATAGTGTGATTGCTTTAAGTGTCCGGTAGTAAATAGCTACTTATTTACAAAGATTAGAGTTGTACCCAGTAACACAAGTATGGATTGGAAAAGTCACAAAATTAGAATGATGGTGGTTTGGGTTTAAGTGTAATTATGTAGCTTATAACATTATTGTGGAATGGAGATGGAAGTAAATCATAAGGGCTGATAGGCAATGACATGCATAAATAACAGGGAAAAATAAGAGAGTAGAAAAGATGGACTCTGTAGTTCAATAAAATGATCCCATGTTACTCACGGACCTTTTCAAAACTTCTATTGAAACACACGTAGGTACGCTTTAAATATTTTTAAATATGAAAATATGTAAACTTTTAATTTTGTCTTAAATTACCCAAATGATTGAATCAATTCTCAACTCATAGATTTAGATGTATAAAGATGCTATTTAATGCTGAATTAAATAAAGAAAAGTAAATAAATTGGGATTCAGGATGTGTAGCTTTATAAAACTTACAAATGAATATGAGAAACTTGTTTCTCTTTAAAAAAATAATAATGTATGAGGAAAATATCGAGAAACATTACTGAATACCTTTATTTTGGATCAGTATTTACAGTCATATAGCCACAACAAGGATATGTAATATTTTGCTAGGTCTCTAAGAGTATGTAAAAATAGCATGCATCAATCATAGTCATAATAGTGAGTGAGTCCCATGGGCTGAAAAAGGAAAAGTTAATGGGCTCTTAATGCAAAATATTGTTGATGAGTCACTGTGTCACCATTTAAGCTGAGAGTTTTTATTTTTTTCTTTTTAATGAAAATGTCAGCAAGCTAGAAGTTGACCTCAGCACACAAAAGCTTATCACTAGAGGTGAAACTTCAGCTCTCTTCGTTAAATTTATAATTATATCTAAGTGTCCAGCAACAAGAACACAAGTAGAATAAGGGGCAAATATCATTATCGCTTGTGACCTACCCCAGCACTAAGGAACCACAGAATTAATCATGAAATCAAGATATCATTATGAAAGTGGGCTGTTCACAGGTCAAGGAAAAAAATGCAGAGGAGTTGGCTATAAGTGATTAAAAATAAAAATTACAAAAATAAAAAAGAAATAGCTGATAGGTTCCATTAATGGCATAGAACCAGAAAAACTAAGGCTAATCTTTTTTCATATGATATTTACATACTGGACATCATCTTTAACATTCCAGAATCAAACACAAAATTTAAAATACAAAGCCTTCGAATAAAATACTATTTTAATAAGGTTTGCGAAACTCAAAGGAAAATAAAACCCAACCTATATTTTTAAATTCTCAATTCATGAAATATATATTATTTTAGATTAAATTTGCTCATTTACAAACACATTCTATGAAAGATACTGGAAGTATATAGTTGATTAAGACAGAATTATTTCTCTTTCCATAAGTTATGACTTCTAGTGCAACAAATAACAGAAAACACAAGATAAACCATCTCAAATAAAGAAAGAGTTATTATGATCTATATTGACAATCTAGAGGTGTGGCTGACTTTATTCACAAATGGATTAAGGTCTGAGTCTATTTCTCTGTGACTGTTTTGGCTGATGGCAACAAAAGAACAACAGAAAGCTGTGGCAGTTCTAGGCTTCATGTCCGCAGACCACAGCGGCGTCCCAAGCAGGAGAAGGCTACTCTCTCCAACACGAGTCCTGTTCCTGTTCTTCCTTCTGACTGGATCAACTGGACCTGCCACTATGGTAGCATGCCTTGGGATCACTCTAATTTTCATAAAGCAGAATGGTTCCCACTCCTAGAGGTGGGGATGGATTCAGTCCCACCTTGAATGTATTGTGGTCCACAATGGTGATGAGTCAAATGGCTTTGGGGCTATGAGGTCAGAGACGAGAAATATTGTGAAGTTCATTACTGACCATTTAAAGAAGTGGGTAGTCGGCAGTGGTGTGTGTACCCAGGGCAGTGGAGAGGAGAAGAACTGCCTGGGGAGCAGGTCACAGGAAGCACATTGTCACCTAAGAATTTAAAACAGTAACAAAACCCTAAAACTTGCTCTGCTTCTTATTATAGCCATGCTCTGGCAATTCTAAACAATGTCGATGATAAAAAGAACTATCCTTTAAAATTATTTCTTGATCCATCTAAATTTTATTTCACCATATGTGTAATTTACATGCAATAAAATGCACATATTCTAGTGTACAGCTTCAAGAATGTTTACACATACACACACCTACATAATCATTAACTCCCTCATGTGCATATAGACCATTTCCATCAACTCTGAAAGTTCTCTTGTGCCCATTTTCTAGTCATTTCCTGCTGAATCCTGAAAAGGAAACAGTTATGAGTTTTCTGATCATAAATTCATGTGTTGCCTCTTATTTAACTTCATGTTAATGGAATCACACAGTATGAAGTCTTTTGTGTCTGGTTTCTTGTGCTGAATATATCCTTGTTAAGTATCAGCATTTGTTCACTGATTACTGAGTAATATCCCATTGCATCAATACAGTGCACTATACTCATCTATATTCTCTTTATGAATATTTGATCTCCTCGCTCCCCCGTTTTGTCTATTACCAATAAAGCTGCCACAAACCTTATTTTATGATCCTTTTTGTAGACATGCATTGAGCAAAGAAAAATAAACAGTATAATTGCTTGGCCATAAGGTAGGTTTATTTTCAGTTTGTAAAAAAACTGCCAAGAGTTTTCAGAGTAGCTGTTCTATATTCAGCACTCTTAAACATTATATGGGAGGTCCAGTTGATCTATATCCGTATTGGCACTTCTTGACATGGATCTGTTCAAATGGAACCATTCTTCCGGTGTGTGTGGCTACTTCATTGTGGCCTAAGTATGCATTTCTCTAATGATTAATGATGTTTAGCTCAATTTGGAACAACCATTTGGATATTCTCCTTTACGCAGTCTTTTCTCACATAATAAACCCTCAAAGTCTACAACTAACATTTGCATGGATTTATAATACTTAAAAAAATGGAAATTAAAAAAAAAAAGGAAACATGAATCTCGCCTACCCTTTCAGGGGATTCTGCTTTTCAGAATTTTGGTTCCTTTACTCTTAGTTGCTTAAGTAGATTTCCGAAAACTTTAATCAATATCTTTTGTATTTTAGTTTATTTGCTTACTTGTTAATTTTAGTTGGTCATGGGTAAGGATGGGGCAAGAGAAGATTTGTCTGCCTTGCTCCTCCTTTTCTGAAGTATTTCCTCATTCTCATTCACTAATCATTATATTGAAAAGTATTCTTATTTTAACTCCAGAATTTTGTTTCATTTTGCTATTAGGATCTCCTTTATTTTAACAATTTGTATACTTATTTGTCCCTTCCACCAGTTCAATTTGACTACATGTATTAGTACGTTCCTGTTGCTTATAATCAGATATGTGAAACTGGGTGTTTTATAAAGAAAAACAAAATTTATTGCTTACAGTTTCTGAGGCTGGGAAGTCCAAATTCCATCTGGTGGTGGTGACAGTGACCCAGTGGTCTCACATTGCAAGATAGTGGAAGCACAGAGAGCAGAGAGAGAAAGACAGACTCCCTTATCTTTTAAAGCCCTCAGAACCATGCCCCTGACCACCATTTTTAATTCATTCACTACTACACGGTCCTACAATTCAATCACCTCTTCAAGGCTCCACCTTTCAATTACCATAATAGGATTTCCCACCCTCTTATTAACACAGTTGGGGTTAAGTTTCTAGTACATAAAATTTGGGCACAATTCAAGCTTCAATGAGTTTTGGGGGGACATAATTCAATCTACCTTATATCCTCATTCTCCTAATCTCAGTTCCAATATCACTTTATTAGACAGGATTTTCCTAACTATCCCATCAAAAATAGAAAAATGGAATAATTTTAGATCTTTTATACTGTTATTTTTTTTTAACCTGAACACTTACCAGCCACCAAGGCAGTGTAAGATTATTTTTCATCTTTAAAAATTTTCTGTCTTTCTTGATCCTCTGCCTGCCACTCCACTAAATTGCAAGGAAATCTCACACTGTTCTCTTATTCATTGAATAATTTCCTACAGAGACCCAGGACTCAAATATACCCAGGTATCACAAGTCCCAGCATCCCTTCAGCTCAGGAGAGGGAAAATTCTCAGAATTGTAAGTAAACATGAAATGAATCATGTTCATTTGCATTTTTTTCCAGCATCTGCAGTTTGCTTTTAATCTTTTATTAAAATCTCCATGCTTATAGTATCTTCTGATTCAAAGACTGATGCCCTAGTCTGGAACTATCATATTGATGTAACAGTTCTATAGAATGATAATTTATGATATTTTAATCAGAGCATTTAAATGCTTAAATTCTAACAAAGACAATTCCATACAGTGGGTAATACTTGGTGACCTGAGAATGACTCTCTCATCCACTACCACTACATTCCTGTCTCAATTATAAAAATTATGTTATAACCTTTATACATATTATCTATTTTTTTTCCTTCCAAATTTTATTTTATTTTGTCAATATACAATGTGGTTGATTATTGAAAACTCCCTCCCTTCTCTTTCTCCCTCCTCCCTCCCAACAATGTCCTTTCTTTTAGCTTGTCCTATCAACTTCAAGGAATTTTAATTGTTGTGTCTTCCTCCCTCCCCCTCCCTTTTTTTGGTGTGTATTTATTTATTTTTAGCTCCCACAAATAACTGAGAACATGTGATATTTCTCTTTCTGTGCCTGACTCGTTTCACTTAATATAATTCTCTCTAGGTCCATCCATGTCATTGCAAATGGCAGTATTTTATTCTTTTTATAACAGAGTAGTATTCTATTGAGTAGATATACCACATATTATCTATTTATGTGACTTCCTTCTCTACTAATAATACATTTGTTGCATGTAGTGACTTTATACTATTCACCTTTTAATTTAGTAATGTTTATTAAATTAGCATTTAATAAATCATTTAATTTAATTTAATCTGAGGGAAGATGTTCGGTTTAGAGAGTTCTTGAGTGTTGAATTATCAAATGTCCTTAATTTCAAAGCCCTGGTTAGCCATAAATGAACAAGCAAAATCTAGCTTGTTGGATATAATTTAATTTGACAAATTTTGTTAGCAAAACTGTCTTATTTATTTCCATTTTATAGGCCCACAACTTAGCACAGTGGCCAATAAAATATTATTTTGATGAAATAGTGAATTTTCATATGGAGTGTAACTTCAAAAATGTGAAAGACTTAGGACCCCAATTACCAATGCCTTTAATGTATTCCATTAGGGACTTCCAACTTAATCAATTTGAGTTTCTTTTCCTATTTCTTAACCAAGTTATCACTGTGAAGAACCACAACTATGATACAGCAGTTGTACATTTGCTAGTGAAATTTTTTACACACCTTTAAGCTGTCTTATGTGGAAGATGCATTAATTAAAAAAGAAAAGTAAAAAGAAATTTCTGGAAACCACATCTAACAATGCAAGATAGATCTGATGTTATTTCAAATTATTTCTCCTTTATTACAATTTACTATAAAGGGACCTAAACAGTTTTATTAGCACATTAAAACACAATAATAATAAATATTTTTCTTTGCTGTTGAACTTATGATATACCCCCAACAAAGATATATCTTTAAAAATTGTAAATTATAAATTCATATTAAATGTACTAAAACACATTTAATTATGATATGATGCATTCAATTATAAATAACCATTATCATTTATTATGAGAGGCTGTAGTCTAAGTTATCACAAAAGAAAGCGCAATAGCAAGAAAATATGAGGATATTTCAAAAAGTTTATGGAAGAATTCATATTATTTAATTCCACTTTTCTATGAACTTTTTGAAGTACCCTCATAGAAGGAACTACATGTTGAGATCAAAATCTAAAGCAGGGAATCATCTACAGCCATACCACGCTGTGCCCAATCTCGTCTAAAGCAAGGAACGAGGAATAGCAGAGATGTAAGTTTAACATCATATTTTTATTTATCTAAACTCAAGTTTGGTCTTCCAACAACAATAATGTTAATTTGCCATGCAGTTTAAAGATCTGCAGTGTCACTTTGTTGGGAAAAAATTCCACATGGCAAATCTAGATATCTTGTATCAATATTTGTTCTGGAATATCTTTTCATGTATATTTCAACAGCAAGTACTTAGTACTTTTGCTTGTTTTAGCTTAAAATCAGTAGAATAATTAATAAACTAATCTTCTTTTGTAACATGCTCCTTTACTCAATATTAAGTCTGTGCTTCATTCTATTTTGTTTATAGCTATAGTTAATTCATTTACATATGTGTATAATATTCTATTTATGATTATATCATGCTTTATGCAGTCTGCTTTTGAAGGACAATTGAGAAAATGTCTGTCTCTGGGTGCAGAAAAAAGATTAGTTTTCTGGACAGAATAATAAATATGTTTTTCTCCTAGGCAAAGGTAGGCAGGATGGCTAGCAGCAGCCTATAAAAGTTTTGGGTTCCTCAGCTGTCCTATAAAATGTTTGTGTGTTTGATATCCATCTAGGCCTGCCTCTGCATTGCCTTGAAGGCACTTTAGGGACAAAAACAACAAAAGCAAACATGAAGCTCATGCTGTCTAATATACTATAAATAATAAAGTCATTTTTATCTGACCCAGGAATCCTGTGTCTTCTCCCATCATCCATGAAACTGTATCAGGCTAACCTGTTAGCTTCAGAGCAGACTAAATCTCAAATGCTTCACAAATCTAGACACACTTCACTAAACAACAGAAATTTAAATAGCCAATATACCTTTGAAATGATGAACAAAATTTTCATTTTGGAAAATTTATGTTAAAACCATAGAGCTCCTGTTATACATAAATCAAATTAGCATGAACTTTTTTTAAAAGTTCAATAATATCAGTTTTTCACAAGTTTGTGGAATAATGGAAACTCTAATACATCATTGAAGATAGTGCAAACTAGTATAATTATTTTGGGAAAGAAATTTGCTATTTTCTAGACAAGTTGAAAATATGTAAAAACAATTCTACTCCTGAGTATGTAACCTAAAGAACTCCTACACAGATACACTAGGGAAAATATGCAATATTTTGTAAAAGTACTATTTTATAAAAGCACTGTTTGGAATTCTAAAAATCTGAAAACAATCAATTGTCCTTCAAAAGTAAAATGCATAAAAGTGGCATGATATATAGAATATTATACATGTATGATTGTGAATAAACTTTAATAAAACATTTTCTTTATCATCTAACATGTTATTGAACCCCTTATAAAGATAATCAAGGTTGGTGTATATACCTTAACCAGTTTTAGCCTTGTTATCATCTTTGCCCACTTTAAATGTTAAATTTTTCCAGGATTTTTTTTAAATGACAAAGCATTTATAAATAGAATATAAACATGCAGGACAATATTAAAAACAAATTTTACATGTATAATCACTTTGATAGCATTATTATTTTTTATAGATTTTATGAAAGCATTCATAGTTATCACACGGTTTAAATGTACTTTAGCCTTGTGTAGCTATATATTACATCTTTATACTACTCTTTCTATACTTTCTGATATATTCCCCAAATTTTCTAATTCCTAAGTAACATATATTATTTTATTGGTCCTAGCCATGAGCTTTATACTTTTATTAGACTTTATATTACCTTAATATGATCAGTTAAATGCTATACCTGATGTATCTATGCCAGTGGGTATTCTTAGTTGCAGCCAAAACAAGCAATATAAACAATTGTTAAAAAATATTTGGAAAAAATTGTCAGCCCACTGACTGCTGAATTGTTTGCAGTGCACCAATGTACTGACGCACAATTTGCTCATCCACTAGTATCATGGAGGTTAAAAAGCAGAAAAATCCACGTTTCCCTTATGCCAGAAAAAGGGAAGGTATATGAGGGTGCATAAAAAAGTTCATGGAAAAATAGATTTAAAAGATAATGTAAATATTTTATGAACTTTTTGAAGTAATCTTATGTATGTAAATACACACACACACTAACACACATTTGTGTCTGAGTTTGTTAATCTACAATGTAGGTATTAAATTTCTTGTAAGAGTATACAAAATATTAATATAAAATTATATACAAGGTATATAGAATGATTGATTAATGTTTAACACATAATGTATTCTCAATAAATGTAACAATCTTTATTAATATTACTGTTATTGTTTATATAAAAAAGGCAAATAAGAAACTTATCCCCTTTTCATAGTAGCCTTTCATAGTATTTGAGAATCTGAATTTCTTTTTATGAAACTATCTTTCACCCTCTACCTTTTTCTACTCCAATAGAAAAAAAGCTGTTCAAATTAAAAATAAGATTTTATATTGTTATGGAATGGACTTTGACAGAGAGGCGGTTGGCACTTAGAGGGTTGGATGTTATGCTGGTGATGATGAGCTAGCATTTCAAAATCTGAGCCTTGAGTTTAGGTCTTACAGGATTTATATAGGCAGACTCTTTTGGGTTCTTTTAAGTTTTGTTCTCTCAGCATTCATGTAGCCAGTACAGTAGTCATTGTGATAAGCAAGCACATTTACAAAAGTGGGAGTAGAGCAGCTTATAATCAGTAAAGCTGATACAATAAGCAGATTCTGTTCTAAAGGCAAAACAAGCTATTGAAAGAATTAATTTTGTATTTTTCCAACAATATCATCTATACTGAAGCAATTGTCACTCATGCAAAGGAAATGACTGATTATATGGACTAGTGTGGTAGATAAAATTGGGTCAATAAAAATAGATAAAAGCAGGTCAGGATCCACAGTATGGCAAAGCAAGTTGCAACAATATTACTTTGTACCCATGTATATTTCATGATCCTAATTATACTCTTCTGTAACATAAAGACAATAATAAAACCCTCTGCACAGAATTATTATAAGAATTTAATGAGAAAATAAATGTGAAGTTCATATTACAAAGCTCATAACTTAATTAAGGACAAACACATATTGGCTGTAATAAGTGTAATAAGTGTTACAAATATTAGTATTTAATCCATGGCCACTACTTTAAAGCTGACCAATTACATTCTGGATATGTGGTAATCATTTAAATTATTCTCTTAACTACAAAAATTTTACATTCTTATTTAATTTTAAATCTGGCCATATTGCCAAGTTGATAAAACTGACAAAGATCACAGTGAGGAATTTCAAACCAATGATGTATCACACATTGTATTACTTTGTTTCTGTTGCTTATAACAGAAATATCTGGAACTGGGTGATTTGTAAGAAAATATAATTTATTGGGCCGGCCCCGTGGCTCACTTGGGAGAGTGCGGTGCTTGTAGTGCCTAGGCCGCGGGTTCAGATCCTATATAGGGATGGCTGGTGCGCTCACTGGCTGAGCGTGGTGTAGACCACACCGAGGTGAAGGTTGCAATCCCCTTACCCATTAAGGAAAAAAAAAAAAGAAAGAAAGAAAGAAAGGAAAATATAATTTATTGCTTACAGTTTCAAAGGATGGGAAGTCCAAAGTCCAGGGAACACATCTGATGAGAGTCCTCTTTGGTGGTGGCTTTACAGCAATGCAGGAGTCTCAAATGGCAGAAAATGGCAGAACAGAGAAAGAGACTTTCATGTGCTCTCCTTTTAAAGCCCTCAGAACCATGCCCCTGACCACCACGGTTAATCCATTCACTATGGCATGGTACTACAATCTAATCACCTCTTCAGAGCCCCTTCTTGCAATTACCATAATAGAATTTACCACCTTAGCACTGTCACAGTGAGGATCAAGCCTCCAATACATTAAACTTTGGGGAAACACAATTCAATCCACTGCACACATCAAAATAAAAGTTTAGTTTAGATCTTTTACAGAATCCAATCAAAATTACTGAACTGAAAAATTCACAGGTTGTAGAGTAGTGTATACTGGTGGGACAGTTCTTAACAGTCAAATTAAGACTACATCAACATTTTCTAAATGTGTTTCTCATGCTGGATTTTATGGAAATTAGAAACCACATTGTGCTCTCTGTGACTTTTACACATGGTATTGATGATGTACTAAGTAAATGGTGATTCCTAATGAGGATATGTCGGGTGCGCTGCCCGCCGACCCGATCAGCCCTAGCCTCGTTCCTTTCGGTGGGTGAGCGAATTGCTCAGATTCCTCTTTCCCTCCGGTCCCCGTTGGAAGGAGACAAGGGAAGAGAGCCGTGAACAGAGGTGAGCACAGCTGCCGGCCCCAACCAGCCCATTAAAGGACACTCAGCCATGGCTGGGGTTCTGTTGAGCTGTTCCGTTTATTATCACACAAGCACTTGCTTTTAAAGGCAAATGGGGAAGGGAGGTTTTTACAACCTCCAATCAGCTTAAAGGTTAAGAGAGCATGCATCCTCTCTCAGTGCCAGCTATTGCAATCACACAGTGTTCATGAGCGTGGAAGTACATATTTGGCCAATAAGGGCTAAGGCAAGGTTCCTGCAGGCACTCCCACCCTACTTCCTCCCAGAGCCGTCTTAGGCTGCCACATTAATATGCCCTTGTGGGCCCATAATGGCACCACTTGTAATGCCACTTAAGGTGGTGTTCGTTTTTAAGGCCCGACAAGGATATGCTTGTGACATAAAGACAGGGCTATTGAATCAATTAACTGTAGTTGCCTCTGAAACATAGAACATAAACTTAAAGGCTGGAGTTATATAAAGGACTCATCCATTTTTTTCAGGTCTCATTTCACCACCTGTATTCAATTGTAATTTCACTTTTATTAACACTTTCAATTTCATTAAAGGAGACATTGCATTAATAGGGTAGGAATAGAAGGTTATACAAATCAATAACTTCAGATACAGAAAGAGTTCCTGTGGGTAAAAATATATGAAAATGTAAAAATGCATCAGAGTCAATCAGGAACAACTTGGAGTTTACCAAATTTATGAGAAAGACCAGGTGCAGCTATTGTCCTAAAATACAAAGAAAAATACATTTTTAAATGACAGTAAAATTAAAAAGCATAAAGAATAGAATAAGAGACCCTTCAATCATATAATAATTCTATCAGGTGTGAAGAGAGGAGGTAATTCGTTCATCCATTATTCTTTCATTCATTTATATACCGATTCATTTGTCAACTTATTTATCAACCAATGACATTTATATAAATCCAGAAACTTCTGTAAGATTTGGAGATAGAGTGATAAATATGAGAAAAATAAATAAGTCTACTCTTAATGAGATAACACTGAGTCTACAATGTAGAGAGTGGTCTGGAAGTAACAAGCATCAAAAAGACAAATACATAATAGGGTAGGTAGTGATAAGTAAGTAAGAGTAAACATGTGACTATCAGATAGGAGAGTTTTCCAGATAGAATTGAAATAAATGTAAAAACCTTAAAACAATAATATTTTTGGAGTGTCTGAGGTAGAGGTGAAGAGGTAGGGAGTGTTTTAGGAGAGGTAACCAAGAAATAATCAGTATTACAAAGGTTGGACAAATATATAATAAAAAAAAATCTATCTAAAGAAATAGTTTAGTGCAGAAATCAATTGAATTAACAATAATAGGTAACAGTGATGAAAATAAATTTGTAAGTAGATATATCTTAGTGTTTTAAAAAGTCAAGATTAAAGAAACTCTATAGTCAAGGAGACAGAAATTAAGAAATAATGAGGTTGACTTTAGGCTGTTCTGCAATGCTAAATGTCAGAAGACAAGGGCTTATTATCCTCATTATGTGAAAAAAGTTTGTGTCCTCTGTGACAAAAATCTGTCAGGCTGTCTTTCATATGGGAAGATGAGAGAAGAGTGCTCACTGACACGCACAAAAAGTATGTCATTTTTGTCGTCTCTTTAGGAAAAAATAACAGTGACCCTAAGATATTAATAGGAAGCAACAAGGAAAATATTTGTAAAATAAATAAAGAATATTAATAACCATATTAACATTTACAGAAACTAAATAAATAGTGCTAACATGATTATAACACAATAGTATGTTGAAAACTATTTTATGAGGTATTATAAAAATTGCAATAAAATCTGAGAAAAATCTGACAATCTTGTGCAAATGATAAAGGGTTGGATAAGAGGAAAAGCATGCGGATGAGTGGAGAAAATGATATTTGTTTCAACAACAATAATAACATGAATTAAATAGTTTATGTAAGAATCTGCTTTAAGTACATTTTATTTAGGGAAAGATTTAAACCTCTCAACCTGTATTATATGTTCTAGTATTATTTCCAATCAAAATCTTGTTTTTAACCAGAACTGACTTCTAAGGAAGGCAATTGATTTCTAAAGGGAATATTAAAACCCCTCAATGTCAGTGCAATCTGTATAGTCACTTTAATAGCAATTGTTTGGCATATAAAAAGAAGTTCTGGGACAAAGCTGGAGAGAAAAAGAAATTTTGAAGGAAGATGAAGGGAAGATGTAGAAATGAGAAGTAATGTAAAAAAGAAATTATAGAATTACAGTGAGTGGATAAGGCTTTAAATGAAGTAAGGTGATTGTTAAGGCTTTGAATGAAACAAGGTGATTGTTATGATTGTTCCCCAAAAGTTCACGTATTGAAAATGACCCCTATTGTAACAGTGTTAAGAGGGAGGGAAATCCAATTATGGTATTTGAAAGGTGGGGCCTTTCAGAGGTGTTTACATTGTCAAGGCTGTGCCCGCATGAATGGATTCATCCTCTCATGGAGTAATGGGTGTGGTTCTGTTGTCTTTAAAAGAAGAGCAAGTGAGAATGTTAGCTTTCTAGCTCAGCCATTCTCTTTTCATATGATACCACAAATCACAATAGAAAATCAACACCCACCAAGAAGGCCGTCACCATAAAATTTAAAAGTTCTTTTAGACATAACAGGCCTCAATCCCTAATGTCTTTGGGGTCAGTGTATAAATATAATAGAGGAACAGCTGAGAAGAGCATTGCAGTGAATTCAGAGGTGGTGGGAACTTGGGGCAAGAGCACTGGACTTTCTGCAATGCACAAAGAGGAGGCTTAGGTCAATTTTATCTGGATATTAAACTGTTGAAAAAAAAAAATCATGTAGATAACTAATACTGAAATATTTAAAGTAAAATATTTCCAGCAAATGACCATCTATAAAGATGATCACCACAGCACTGTTTATAATGGAAGACTTTTCCAAATATAGTTTGTGTTCCAAAATAAAGGATTAGTTAGGTAAATTAAGCAATATATGTGTTAGAATACTCTTCAGCCATTCACTTTACATTACAGATCATTATCATCATGGTAAGATTTTTCAGGACTCTTTTCTCTTGAAAAAAGAATAAAAAAAAAAAAAAAAGCTATAGCAAGATACCAACATAGGGAGTGAAAATACAGAGAAAACTTCTGTATTTGTATGGTTTAGGAATGTTATAGGACTTTTGTTGTTTACAATATCTGGTTCTCTTTCCCGTGTGGATACGTAAGAAATTATTTCTCAGCCCCTTTGCAGTTAGGCCGGCTATATGACCATTCTGGTCAATTGGTTATGAGTGTATACAACTCCAGGCCAAAGCATCTAATTTCCTATGTGAGATCTTCCTGGGCTTCCTTTCCCTCCTGGAATAATTATACATGAAACCCTGTAATAAGAGGATAAAACCATAAGCCTGTATGTATCCTTGAAATGTCTTGAAAAGATGCCGTGAGATACAGGCAACTTGGCATGGTTGAGAAATCTTTGTCATAATAAGTAATTGCCATCTACTATTTTGTTTTGTTTTTGAGCCTCAGCACAATTTTAGCAATCCAGAATAAAACGCAGTGGGGACTAGCACTCCGTTGTATGTACTTTTTAAAAGTTTACATTGTAAAAACTATCTTTTAAAAAAGTCAAGGTGTTTCACCTTTAAGATCAATCTTAAAGTTAAAAAAATGTATATACTTCCTTTTGAATTCTCTTATTCCTTATTTATATTTTTTCTTAATTTTTTCTCCCCTACTTGAGTACTAGTGAAACTATTCAATGATTACTATAGATGTAGATCACAAGAGAGTATTATTTATCATAATATATTCTACCCAAATTAGTTCAATTTTAACACTTACCTGATTATCTTTTCCTATTGCATTATTTCATTTAGTCAAAAATTTGCCAAAGAGCAACAAAAGCGGGTTTATAATAAAATAGAATAAAATTAATCCAAAGTTAAAATAAATTCCTATATGCTTTTAGGAGATCAGTATCATTCTCTTTAGAACAATCCCCAAAATAATATGAAAAATTTCTGTATAAATTTTTCATGTTTTGGTTTATGCAGAGGCAAATAGAAGTAAACTACTACACAAAATCTTAAGTTATTTCTTAAAGTTTGAGTGTTTTGCCTGTCTTTTATATCCAAAGACTGGATTTAAAAATAAAAACTTAGTAATGCAAGTGTGCATTATGAATTATTTATGAAAAATCACATTTTACAACACTTCCCAATCTTTCATAAATTGTATCCATCTATTTTTTTGATGCAGTCTCCAGAATGTTAAAAGGCAAGGATTTTTTAAAATACTAGAATATGTTTAAAAGTGTATACAGTATTTTCTACATTTGATCGGTCTTTCAAAAATTGTTTCAATAATCAATTATTTTATCTCTCAGTATTCACAAAATAGAGCTTTTGACAGAAATTTATAATATTGTTAGAAAGTATTAGAAAATTTGATATTTGTAAAAATTAATTTCAAATTACTTAATTTTGTCTGTCCTTTCAAAGGTCAATGTTTGTCAGATTGAATATACATATACAGGAGATATATAGATATATAGATATAGAATATATATAGTCTAAATTCTTACCATCATTGTGAACCTTGTATTTGTAATGTATTTTAATCGTTATTTTATTTAATATAATTTATTATATTAAATATCAAACTAAAGCATGTGAAGTATAGTTTTACAAAAGCTACTAATTTTGTGAAAACTTTTATTTCTTATTTTGCTTCATGATATCCAAATTCAATACTAATTATAGCTCTTAAAACTCTAAAATTACTTGCAGCTCTCTTCAATCTCATCATTTTTAGTAAAAGTCTAGTTACCCTCAAAGACAATGGCTATGGTTTGAATGTTGTCCCTTCTAAAGCTCATGTTGAAACTTAATTCCCATTGTAATAATATTATGAGGGTGAGAAATTTTACTATAGTATTCAGAAGCTGGAGTCTTAAAGAGATGATTGCATCAAAAGGGCTATGCCCTCAAAAATAAATGGACTTCATTTATGTGAAATAATGATTTAATGGATTGAATAATTATTTAATGGATTAATGGCTTAATGATTTAAATAATGATTTAATGGACTAACTAGTTATCATGGGAATAGATGGGTGGCTTTATAAAAAGAGAAAGAGAGAATCTTAGTAAGCTCTTGCTTCCTCGCCATGTAATGCTCTGTGCTGCCTTGTTGCAGAGTCCCCTCCAGGAAGATGACACTCACTAGATGTGCTCCCTTTAACTTGGACTTCCAATTCTCCAAAGACGTAAGAAATACATTTGTTTATAAATTACAAAGTTTTGAATATTCTGTTGTAAGCTATAGAAAAAAAACCAAGACAACTTTTAGCACATTCTTTAGCAGTTGAGACTCTTTTTCTAGTCCTGAGCAAAGAATGGTTGATTTCTTGTTCTAATTTTTACTTACCAACTCATCATTTACTGTCACTCTAACATACACATAAGCCTTAATTTCTCATTCTCTCCGTTGCTTACATAAACAAATGTCCTTATCCTAGTGTAACATTCTCACAGAAATATAAATATAACATAGTAAATCCCAAAAAATGTCTTTTGGTTGTTGTTAAAGATACCATTACTGTCTACCTAATACACTCAAAAGTATTTTTCCTAAGCACCACTGCTACCTCAACTCACATTTACTCTTAAACTGACTCAGCTTATTAGTTCCTATCATTTGACCCACAATGTTTCCACTTAGCCAAATAACTTCCTTGACACAATCTTATTTCTGTCTATTTCTCTCTGTAGCTACTATTGCCCCTTCTGCTTTATTGTATCTTTTTCCTCTAATTCCTTTGAAATGATTCTTCAAGTGTATCATTTCATTTCAGGAATTTCCTAAGAATTTTTCCATCATTCTCAAGCTTTTAAATTTATTACTATGCTAAATATTTATCAATTGAAATCGAATTTAGGCATCTTTACTGAACTCAGACACTCATATGGTACTGCTTACTTGAAACTTTAACTTAGTCAACTTCAGGTATCTTAAACGCAACATTTCCAAAATTATACATGTACACTATCCACCAATCTTCCTCCTCACCTCACCTCTTTCACGTAGTCCACCTACTACTCAAGGCAGAACCCATCAAGTCATTTGAACATCATCTTGTCATACCCTTCAGATACCAGTCAATAAACAAATTGTGTTGATTTTACTTGCAAAGGTATCTTGATCCTAGTTACATTCTTACTGTACCATTATTGTCATCACCTCAATCCAAGTCACTATCTCCTACCAGAGAGATTTAGGCAACAATTTCCTAATTGGCCTCCTCATTTCAGCCTGCCTTTTTCAATTTCTCCACTCAGCAATTAGTGGTCTCACTCTAATATCCTGAACTCCATGTGCACTTACTTATTACAATCTTTAAAAGTTTCTCATTGAACATGGGACAAAATCTAATCAATTTAAAGTGAACTACAAGGTACTGTATGAGCTGAACGCTGCCTAATTCACCCACCTCATCTTGTCTAACACTCCGCCTTTTCCTGTCATTCTCTATCCACAGTGATTTTAAACAGGTTACACTCTTTCCAGATTCAGGGAATTCACAGAAGCTTTTAACCACTGTCTAAAATGCTGATGTTCTAATTTCTTCTCATCTTTGCCTTACTTAAATATTACCTCTTCAGAAAAATTATCCTACTCCCCTCATATAAAAATGTCCTCTCTGTTACAATGCCTCATCTAAACTATGCTTATTTATTAATTTATGTATGTGGATTTATTGCTTTACTCATTTGATGTCCCTCTCAGAGAGCAGAACTTGAATCTGTTTTATTCACTTATGAACCTCATGTAAAGTGTATTATTAGTGTCCAATTTTTATATTTTGGTTTAATGATAAATATTCTCTCCTCTTCTGCAGGTCACATCATCCACTTGTAGATTCAATCCCCACACACGTTTTCTTTGCCTAAATTCCATTATTCATTTTACATAATTATTCAATTGACTTCACTACCTAAGTAATATGTCATAGTACTAACTACTATATATGTAGATGCAGCCTAAGTACTTAGATATAACTAAATCTACATACACATTCTCTATTGTGATATATGTTACTTCTTTACTTTTGCTCAATTTGCTTTAACGTCATATTGTAGTTTATATAATCCTCCTGATATCATTTTGTCTTCTTTGTGTTTGTTCCCTATCATGTAGTAAGTCAACATTGCTATATTTTCAAGATTTTCTGTGCATGGATTTTGAACATCCATTAATTCTTATCATATAATGAGGCTATTCTTATTCCCCAAATGATCTAAACATACTAAATGAAGTCTTAGTAGCATACTGGTTATAATTTTAGTGAGTTCACACCATCTAACCTCAATTATGCTCACAATAATAGTTTGTGAATAAGACTAACTCATTAAAATCCTCAAAAGCAATGTAATTTAAATATTTTATTATTATTTTCAATTTAACAAGTTATATGGCTAGTAAACTTTGACAAGGTTTTTCGTAAACCTTTAATTTGAGTCGTTATGTAGTCACAGTAAAATGTTAAAATACTACACTACAATAATTAAATTCCAGGGATAACTTACACTAGCCACTTTGTACTGTCTATCCCAGTATCTTAATATTTAGGAAAACAAATATATAGCAAAGCACTGAAGAATGCTTACCATCATATCTTTTTACAAAGTTTGAAAACAAACAAACAAAAAAAACTTTTGTGTAGTTAAAGTCTGTAGATTGTGTGAGGACACAAGTATATAAATAAAAAATAACACAAAATATTAATTTATTTTTAATAAATTAATTAATATGGGTGAGGCACAGGGATGAAAACAAGGCCATTCATTGAAAAATGATGATAATAGCTGTAATATAAAATTGTGGATAGTCAACTTCTGTAATTCAGATGACTAAAGAAGAGGGGGAAAGAATGACATCTGTGATGGAACATCATCCTACCTTTTTTTTAGCAGCCTGGGAGATATATATAAACATACATATATATATACGCATTTTTTTTTTCATATGGAAAAGCATACATTGATCATATCTTTATGGTCTTTACAGAAGTTGACTTTGGTCAGTATAACTAACTGGTGAAATTCTTATCATATAATCAGCCCATTCCTCTTCTCAAGATTATTTAAACATGCTAAATTACGTCTTAGTATAGAGGATGAGAGAATACATGAAAACATGGGACATATTTGGAATGGAATGGTGAGAGGAAGACGTGGTGGACTAATGGGTACAAAACTATGCCATCTACAATAAGTGAGTCATTGTGCAGTATATGAAACAATATACTGTACCCCACAAGTATGTACAAGTAATTGTTAAAATATTTTCAATAAAACAAAAGACAAAAAAGTAAACACATGAGAGTTGTATTTTACTAGCCAAAGCCAGCCTGCTGGGGCAAGACTCCAACCACTCCAGCAAATGATTGCAAATGCATTAACAAGCCCATTTAATATCAACTTAGCACAGAGGTCAACAAAACATCTTCATCCTAACAGTAGAAGCATGCATCATAATGAATGGATACTGTTGTATTCCCCTGAGATTTGATACTTGTTATGGCATTATTATGGCAAAAAACGAGTCTGATACAGTTTATAAAGGCATGTATAATTTTTTCTATATGGCTATAATTCATCCATTTTCACTGATATATAATATTCCATTTTTATTGCTATTACAAACATGGCAAGATTTTCTCTAACATTTGAATCTCATAGTGAAATTGCTGTGTCATAGAGTTGGCAATTTTAAATTTTGAAAACTCATGCCAATTTATTTTACTCCACAGTGTTTATAGCATTTTACATTTACACCAACCATGTCTAAGAGACATTTAACAATGTCTACCAATGTCATATTTGCTAACTGAATCGGTGCTAATAGTACTTTTGTGGTCTTGTTTAGTACTACTCTGATTAGTAATGATTTTGAGCATTGATTCATGGTTTTTGCCTCTATTCATTTTCTCTCTTACCAATTATCTAATCAAATCCTTTGCCTATCTTAATTTATACTTTTGTATTTTTCTAGTTGCTGCTTAGAAATATTTATATAATACTGTAGCATTTGTAGGATTTATGTATGAAACATATCTTTTCCATTAAGTACTCTTTCTCTTGCTTTTAGGTGCCTTTTAATAGTAAGTTCTTAATTTTTATGTACTCATATTTACCAGCACACTCTTTAGTGCTTTTTAAATATATGAGGATTTAATTTAATTTTTAAAAGATATAAGCTTTTGCTTTCATCTTTTAGGTTTTTACTTTATATTTATTTTAGGCAAGCATTACGCAGGGAATAAATATCACTTTTTTGTTTATCTTTTAAATGAGCATATCTTACTACTTCACTGAATTTACAAACCAGCTATATTAGTCCATTTCTGTAGCTTATAACAAAATATGCAGAACTGAGTATTTTATAAAGAAAACAAAATTTATTGCTTATAGTTTCAGAGGTTGGAATTCCAGAGTCCAGGCAACACAGCTGGTGAAGTTCTTGGTGGTGATGGCAGGGTATCAGATTGCAAAAACGGTGGAGCAGTCAGATTTCTCAGAGAGACAGAATCAATAGGATATGTTATAAATAAATGAGAGGGGATTTATTAGAGGAATTAGCTCACCTGATTATGAAGAAAATCCCATAACAGGCCATTTGCAAACTGGATGCCAGTAGTGTGGCTCAGTCCAAGTCTGAAGGTCTCAAAGCGAGGGAAGCCAGTAGTGTCCTTGGTCTAAGTCCTAGAACCCAAAAGTTGAAGAGTCTCGAGTTCTGATGTCCACAGACAGGAGAGAAGAGAGTATCCCAGCTCCAGTAGATAGAGAGAGATTCACCTTTTTCCTCTGTCTTTTGTTCTCTCTGGGCTCCCAAAGGATTGGATGGCTCCTGCCCACATTGAGGGTGGGTCTTTTCCACCCAGTCCATTCAGCCTCTTATGCTAATCTCTGCTGGAAACACTCTTGTGGACACACCTAAAAAGATAACTTTATTAGATTTCTTGGCATTCCTTAATCTAATCAAGTTAACACCTAGAAATAATCTTCACACCAACTCTGTAAAATATCAATATTCTATATACACATAGTATTTTTTGGACTTTCTATTCTGTTCTATTTTTCACCCTTTCCATTCCTGTTGCAATGCCACACTACA
Source organism: Cynocephalus volans (assembly GCF_027409185.1). Classification (NCBI taxonomy): domain Eukaryota; kingdom Metazoa; phylum Chordata; class Mammalia; order Dermoptera; family Cynocephalidae; genus Cynocephalus; species Cynocephalus volans. The sequence continues at coordinate 48,679,858 of NC_084466.1, read as the reverse complement.
TAATTTTCTGTAGCTTTGTATCATGATATTTCGCAAAGTAAAACTTCTTCATTCTTCATTAGTAGAATAATGCTCTTCCAGATGAATCGGCACACAGAATTCAAAGAATATCCTTTGGGTATTTGGTTGGAGTTGCATTGAATTGACACATCATCATATTAAGAAATGCCATCTTTTTCATGTTTTTAATGTCTCTACATTTAGTTTTATAATTGCCTATAGTATTGCACATCTTTTATTTGATTTTTTACTAGGTACTTTGTAGTAGGTTTTTCTGTCGTAATGTCATCTGTAATTATTTTCACCACATGTTTTCTGATTGCCTAGGAAAAGATTTTGCTATTTACCTGTATTTTTGTTCAATAATCCATTTCTAGCCCCTTGCTTAACTTTTCAAAAAAACGTTCATTGAAACATATTGACTGTAAATATTTATGGGATACAGTGTTGTATTTCAATATATATATGAACTGTGTGCAGATCTACTCAGGGTAATTAGCCTATTCATTATTGCAAAACTTAATCATTTCTTTGTGATGTGCAGATTTGAGTTCCTCTCTTCTAGTAGTTTGATTAAATGCAGTAAATCATTATTGATTATAGATTTCTGGGTTGACTATACACTACCATTAGGGCTGATTTTTCCTATGTCAATGTACTTTTGTGTCCATTGACCAGCCTCACACTATAACGCCTTCATCTCTCCCACCTCTAGTAATGACAGTTCTTCTCTCCCTTTTTAAAAATTCAACCTATTATCATTGTTATTCCTTATTTAGTTTTCTGTTTTTTTTGTTTGCTTGCTTGTTTTGTTTTGTTCTCTTTTTCAGTTCCGACATATGAGTGAGAACATGCAGTATTTCCTTTTCTGAGCCTGGCTTGTTTCACTGAACATAATTTTCTCCAAGCTAAGCTATGTTGGGCTTTAAAAACTAACTCCACCTTAAGTGACATTACAAGTGGATTAACGTGGCAGCCTAAGATGGCACCGGGAGGAAGTCGGGTGGGAGTGTCTGCGGGAACCTTGCCTTAGCCCTTAATTGGCCGCACTCGTGAACGCTGCGTGATTGCAATAGATAGGCATTGAGACAGGACCCTTAAGCTGATTGGAGGATGTAAAAAACCTGCCTTCCCCATTTGCCTTTAAAAGCAAGGGCTTGTGTGCTAATAAACGGAACTGCTTGGCAGAACCCCCGCGGCGTCTGAGTGTCCTTTAACCGGGCTGTTTATTGGGGGGCCGGCGGTGTGCTCACCTCTCTTCACAGCTCTCTTCCCCCATCTCCTTCCAAAGGGGACAGGAGGGAAAGGGGAATCCCGGGCCATTCGCTCGCCCACCGAAAGGAACGAGGCTAAGGGCTATTCGGGTCGGCCAGCGGCGGACCCGACAGAGTGGTGCCCCGTGTGAGGTGTTTTTAAAACTCATGGGTGAAAGGCGAGCGAGTGAGGCCCCCGGCTGCTCGGTCCTGAAAGAAGGTCAACGAAGGGTGATCAACCAGCGGAGTGGCCCCCGCAACTGTGGTAGTCGCTGTGAAGTAATCCGCCTGTGTGTCAGGGTGAGTACCATAACAGGGGGAAGTCCCTGCACTTCTCTGCCCTGTTGCTCCCTTTGTCCCTTCCTCGTGGGGCAACATGGGAGGTGTGTATGGAAAGAGTGACGAGACAGCCTGCAAGGCTCTAAAGTACATGTTAAAAAGCAGAGGCCTAGAAATATCTGACTCCACGGCCACCAATGCCTGGCGTCATGTGGTGCAGGTAGTCCCTTGGGCACCTTCATCCGACTTGTTCTCGTATGAGACTTGGGACTGGGTTCAGACCCTGGCCAGAAAGAATGAGATTAATCATGGGCTAGACCCCCCCTTAGGGTTCTACCCAACCATCTCTGCCCTAAAGCTTTGCTTCCGTCCCGAGCATCAGGAAGGGGCCGAAAGGGATTGGGTGCAGTTCGATGAGGAGAGAAAAAAGGAAACAAAGCTGCCAATGCAAGGCCCTGAGCCATTTAGTGATACCTATGCCTCTACCCTGTACCCTCGTCTCCCGGCATACTCACCCCGCCAAAGTTTAGCCGAAGGAGAGAAAGCAGCACGTGAAGAAGTGGAGGAGGCTAGAAAATCATCCCCGGCAGAGCCGCAGGCTTTTCCTGTCATGGCTCCCTGGGAACCCCCAGCCGTCCGCAGCCCGTGGAGGGAAGCGGACCCTCAGGCCTATCCGGTCAATGTTGTAAAAGAACTAAAAAAGGCTGTTGCTGAAGCCAGGACTTTATCCTCAGCCTTGCAGGCTCAGACACAAAACTGAAGCCTTCAAGGCGTTTACCGCCCTGATCCCCTCAGGAAACAATACTTCCCCACCCTTCAAGGGACAATGTTTTGGTTGTGGAAGACAAGGTCATTTTAAAAGCCAATGTCCCAAGGCTAAAGGCAAAAAACCCCCTACCACACCTTGCCCCTGATGTAAAAAAGGATTACATTGGAAAAAGGACTGTAGGTCCAAATTTGACAAAGTTCCTGGGGGAAATCGGCCGGCCACTTGGTACCCTTGGGAAGCTCATGACCTTAAAGAGCTGAAAAAGGCTGTTGCAGAGGATGGGCCCAATTCCCCATGGGCAGAAACCATCCTCCAGGGCTTAGCACATCAACTCTGCACGACGCAAGATTGGAAGATGGTCTGTAAGGCAGTCCTCCCCCCAAACTTGTTTATCAAGTTCTACGCCTTCTTTGAAGAAGAGTGCCATGTGCGGGCAGAGATAAACCAAGCAGCCAACCCACCCATCCCTATCAGCTTCGGCATGCTGTCTGGAACAGCAGATCAATTTTGTACTGGAATCCAACAGGCTGCTATCCCAGCCCCCTACCAGGACCAGGTTAGGGCAACAGCGTTAGCCGCATGGAAAAAGTTGGCTGAAGGGCCCAGTGAGCCCACAATGGCCGGGGTCACCCAGCGATCCTCCGAGGACCTGCCCTCTTTCATAGTTCGGGTGGAACAGAGCACACAGAGAAAGTTTCCCCCAGGTCCTCTCCGGGACCAGTTTGTAAAAATGTTAGTGTGGGACGGCATGACTGCCAACCACAAGCTTGCCTGTGCCGGGCTCAAAGATCGTTCTATGGAAAAGTGGGTCATTGCCAGTAGAGACGTTGGAAGCTACCAACAACAAACCAGGGCCTTAACTTCCGCTCTACAAGCTCAAGCGGAAACCCTTGCAGGTGCTATGACCCAGGCTCTTAGTGTCAGGATCCCTAAGGAGAGGCCCAGGCAACCTTCCCATATGGGTCAATGTTATGGCTGTGGGGAACAAGGTCATTTCCAAAGGGACTGTCCCAACCGGAAAAATAAAAACCTTCCCTCTACGCTGTGCCCTAGGTGCGGTAAGGGGCTTCATTGGAAGCGTGAGTGCCGGTCTAAGCTTGACAAGGACGGAAAGCCTTTAAACTAGAGGAGGGGCAATCCCCAGCCCCGTCACCCCAAGGGGATACAAAGCCAGCACCTCCATGCCCTACCAGGCGGCCAGTACGCCAGGCTCATTGGACTATACCTATAGTCCCTGGTTTAAGACCAAAAATAAATCTTAAAATTCAAGGCAAAGAGTTTCGATGCCTTGTTGACACGGAGGTGGATCGAACAGTCCTTAGCCACTATGGCAACAATAAATGGGTCTCTGCTTTCAAAGACAAGCCATTGTTGAATGGCATCACCAATGCCTAAAAAATCAATTATTAAAACAAAAAGGGGCAGTCACCAGCCCTCAGCAGCAGTTGGGACAGGCACTCCTAACTTTAAACATCCTAAATTTTTCCAAAAATGATGGGTCCCAGCCAAAAAACTTAAGTTCTTGCCAGACACCCAGGGAACTGAGGACCCTGAGGAGTTTATTGTTTGTATGTTTCAGACTGCATTATGAACCCTTTGTAGATGCTCCAAGTGGCCGCCCTCCTCGGGTCAACAAGGACAAGGGCCTCTGCCACCAGGGAAGGTCCCCAGGAGCCAGCCAACAAAACCTGGGAGGTCATACAAGCTGCTTGGAGGTGTCTGTATAAAAAAAAATCACTAACATCACTTTTTGAAGCTGTTTTACAGAATCGACGTGGGCTAGACCTGTTCTTACAGCAAGGAGGATTATGTGCCGCCCTCAAAGAAGAGTGTTGCTTCTATGCCGACCACTCTGGAGTGGTCAAAGATTCCCTAGCTAAGCTTAGAGAAGGGCTAGAAAAGCTCAAAAAAAGAGCAAGAAGCCAATTGTAATTGGTTCCAAAGCTGGCTTTTAAGTTCCCCATGGCTCACCACCCTGCTGTCCTCCCTGGCGGGCCCCCTAGCATCTTGGGGCCTTACGCCATTCGCAAGGTTGTGTTCCTTATAAGGCACAACACCACTTATCCCGTAATGCTCACCCAGGTGCTAGAGGAGGTGGCCTATAAAGAAAGCCCTGACAGCCCTTGGGTCAATATGGCCCTTCAAGAAATCAACGCCAATCTTTAAGGCTCTGCCCCACCCCTGCTTGGCTGGATAGTCAATGACCGGTAAGATTTCCAGAGGGAAACAACCTAAGACAGGCACAGCCACCAGAGGGAATAGAAGCAAGGCTGGGAAGGTTAGCCGCCTCCAGCTGCCTTATTAAAACAAAATGGGGGAGATGTCGGGCTTTAAAAACTAACGCCGGGCCGAGCCTGTGGCGCACTAGGGCGAGTGCGGTGCTGGGAGCGCAGCGACGCTCCCGCCGCGGGTTCGGATCCTATATAGGAATGGCCTGTGCACTCACTGGCTGAGTGCTGGTCACAAAAAAGACAAAGAAAAAAAAAAAAAACTAACGCCACCTTAAGTGACATTACAAGTGGATCAACATGGCAGCCTAAGATGGCACCAGGAGGAAGTAGGATGGGAGTGTCTGCGGGAACCTTGCCTTAGCCCTTAATTGGCCGCACTCGTGAACACTGCGTGATTGCAATAGCTAGGCATTGAGACAGGATGCATGCTCTTGTAACCCTTAAGCTGATTGGAGGATGTAAAAAACCTGCCTTCCCCATTTGCCTCTAAAAGCAAATGCTTGTGTGCTAATAAACGGAACTGCTCAACAGAACCCCCCACCGCGTCTGAGTTTCCTTTAACTGGGCTGTTTTTTGGGGGGCTGGCGGGTGTGCTCACCTCTCTTCACGGCTCTCTTCCCCTGTCTCCTTCCAAAGGGGACAGGAGGGAAAGGGGAATCCCAGGCCATTCGCTCGCCCACCGAAAGAAACGAGGCTAAGGGCTGTTCAGGTCGGCCGGCGGCGGACCTGAGAAAGCTCATCCGTGTTGCTGTGAATAGCAGAATTGCATTCTTTTTAACAGCTAAGTAGTATTCCATTGTGTATATCTACCACATTTTCTTTATCCAATCATCTGTTGATGGTCATTTAGGATGGTTCCATATCTTGGCTATTGGGCACACAGCTGCAAATAACATGGGGGTTCAGGTGTCCCTTTGACCTGATTCTTTCCATTTCTTTGTGTATACTGCCAATAGTGGGATTGCTGGGTTGTATGCTGGTTCTATCTGTAGTAATTTGAGAAAACTCCACACTATTGCTTGTAATGGCTGTACTAATTTGCAATCACACCAGTTATGTATAAGTGTTCCGCTTTTTCCACATCTTTGCCAGCACTTGTTATTTTCTGTTTTTTTGGTAATAGTTAAACTGTGGTCAGATGGTATCTCAATGTGCTTTTGATTTGCATTTCCCTGATGATCAGTAATGCTGAGAATTTTTTAATACATTTTATGGCCATTTGTCTTTTGAGAGATGTTTATTGAGCTCCTTTGCCCATTTTTAATTGGGTTATTATTAGTATTTTTTAACTTTGAGCTGTTTAAGTTCCTCATTCTGGAAATTAGCCCCTTGTCAGATGCGTAGTTTGCCAATATTTTCTCCCATTCTTTAGGTTGTCTCCTCACTGTATTGATTGTTTCCTTTGCAGTGCAGAAACTTTATAGTTTAATAAAAATCACATGCATTTGTTTTTACTTTTGTTGCCTTTGCTTTTGGGTTTTATTCATAAAATCTTTGCCTATTCCTATGTCCTGGACTGTTTCCCCTGTGTTTCCTCCTAGAAGTTTTGTAGTTTCAGGTCTTACCTTTAAGTCTAACTCAGTTTGAGTTGATTTTTGTTTATGGTGAAAGAGGTCCAGTTTCATTCTTCTATACATGAATATCCAATTTTCCCAGCACTGTTTGTTAAAGAGGCTGTCCTTTCCTCAACATGTTTTTAGAGCCTTTATCAAAGGTAAATACATGGGTTTATTTCTGGGATTTCTATTCTGCTTCATTGGTCCAAGTGTCTGTTTTTATGCCAGTTCCATGCTGTTTTGGTTACTATAGCTTTGGAGTATAATTTGAAGTCAGGTAGTGTAATGCCTCCTGCTTTACTCTTTTGCTTAGAATTGCCTTGGCAATTCATTGTCTTTTGTTGTTCCTTATGAATGTTAGGGTTGCTTTCTCTATTACTCTGAAGAATATCATTGGTAATTTGATAGGGACTTCACAACATTAATTCTACCAATCCATGAGCATGAAATGTCTTTTTATTTTTCTGGGTCCTCTTTAATTTTTTTCATTATCATTTTATAGTTATCATTGTAGAAATCTTTCACCTCCCTGATAAGAAATCCTTCACCTCCCTGGTTAGATTTATTATTATTATTTTTTTTGGGTAGCTATTATAAGTGGGATTGATTGCTTGTTTTCTTTTTCTGCTAGTTTGTTGTTCATGTATAGAAATACTATTGACTTTTGTATACTGATTTTATATCCTGAAACTTCATTGAATTTCTTTCACTCTTATTTAAAATTTTGTTGTTTCAATTATTTCTATTCTTTATGTCTTATTTTTCCTCTTTCTATATATTTTTATGATTTTTTATCTGTTTTTAATTTTACTTTTAGATCACTAATTTTTAGGCCTTCATCCTAAAATAAGAGTTTAAGGCTATAAATTTCCCTCAAAATCAGTTTTGTTGCATCTTAGAAGTTTTGATTCAGTGTTTTTATTTCATTAAAATTTAAATATATAAAAAATTTCTATTATGATCTAGTGTTGAGCCACATATATATATAAAATTATAGTGCTTAATCTCTAAGTAAAGGTGGATTATTAAAAATGTTTTCTCCTTTAACTCCATTTGAATTGCATTTTGACCAAAGCATAAACGATATGTTCAGAATAATAATTTTATTTACTAATAATTGTTCTAGGGCCTAATATTGTGATCAAGTTATATAATGTCTGGTGTGTGTTTGAGAAATAAGTATATTCTCTAATAGTTGGATGAGAAATTCTGTATAGTTCTCCATGCTTAATTTTATTAACTGTGTTGTTCAATAATTTATGTCATCAGTGTTTATGTTTGTTTGACAAGGGAGGAATGTTAAAAATATCTCATTATTATGCTGTATGTTTCAGTTTCTCCCTACTATTTAACTATTTGCTATCTATATACTTTCAGTGTTTCTCTTATGCTTCCTTATATTCAAGATTAGATTTTGATGAAATTTTTTCTTTTATACTTTATAGATAGTCTCTTTCTCCCTAGTGATTTGTTACTGATATTTTCACATTCTAAGTTTTACATTCAAAAGTCACAAAGTTGTATTATGAAAGAATTGATAGTCAGAATTGAAATTTACCAACCTTAGAGTAAGAGCTATTAGTAGTTAAAAATTACTTGGCTTCTTCCTCTAAGAAGATGGAGTATATGTGCTTTTACCTATAACTTACACTATTTTCAACTAAAACCTCTGTTTATTATGAATAAAACAAACATAAGTAGACTCTTAAAGGTGAAGAGAAGAAGATAGCCTGACAAAAGACATCAGGACACAAGTAGTAACATGGTGCAAGATCACTGGGTCTTTGCTTCATATATCCCAGACCTAGAGATAGCAAAGCTGGCAAACTGGAAATTTCAGTGGTCACAGAAAGAGAAATAAAAGCCCAACAAACCCTACTCTATCCAGCCAAAGGATCTGTAAGGCAAAAACTTGGTAAGATAGAAACGTTTTAGACAATAACCACTGTAATCCAGCCAAACATCACAGAAAATAAAAATGATTCTATCTCTTCTAAGCCTTACATGATCACAGGGCTGTAACAAGATTCTTCAACACCATTGCTGGATTGGTGTCAGAGAAGACCAGATAGAGAGCCAGGACATCCATTCCTGCCACCAGTAATGAGCCTGGCCCATAGCTATAAGGAGAGACCATATGGGAAATCCTGGACTTCCATGCATTTATAGCCATAATGAGTACCCTTCTCCATTTGCGCTGGAGTGCTATCAGAGGAGGGCATTAGAAACCAGAACCCGCATCATCACTCCACAATAGTGAGGTTAACCACAACAGAGTTTGTTTAGAGACCCTGTAGGAAGCCAGCACTTCCATGTCTACCCAGCAGTAATGAGGAACAACCCCCACAACCCCTCAAGTGAGGGAACTTATGTAACACTTATTATTACTTTAACAAATTACCACAAATACTATGGGCTAAAACAATATAAATTTATTAGCTACAGTTCTGAAGGTCAGAGTTCTGAAGTGGGCCTTGCTGGGCTAATATCAAGGTGTGGTCAGGACTGAATACCTTCTGGAGTCTCTGACGGAGAACCTGTTTCCTTGCCTTTTCCAGTTTCAGGAGCACACATGCATTTCTTGGCTTATGGCACCTTACTCTTCAAAGTCAGCAACACAGCATCTTCAAATTTCTGACTTTGACACTCTTGCATCCTTCTCTCACTTTCAAGAATCCTATGATTACATTGAGCCAACACAGGAAAATCTGCATCTCAAGGATTATCAGCAACCTTTATTTTATCCACAACCTTAACCCACCCCTTTGCCATGTAACATAACATATTTACAATTTCCAGATATTATCATGTGGGCATCCTGGGCAAGGCGGCCTTCTTCTGCCTACCACACTAGTAGCAATGAGGCAGGAATCTCCTTCCTCTGCTGGAGTGGAGTCTGATAAGTCCACCTGAACAAGAAAGTTTAAATAAAATCTGATGTTTCATAACATAACCTAAAAATTTATAGGTTCCAATTGAAAATAATATACAAAGAACTAGCAAGATCTCTAAAAGAATGGAACAAGACAATCTTTTCCAATGTCAAGACAATTGAATTGTTCAAATTGACAAAGATTTTAAATCAGCTATGATAAAAATGCTTCAATGAACAATTAAAAAACATTTAAAATGTGTAAATACAAAGTTTTCAGAAAGGAATAGAATGCCTCATCAAAGAAACACAGAAGAATATAACAGAAAATTTCAAATAGAAAATTAAGAAGAAAAAGAAAAGCTGAGGATGGACTCAAGAACAGACTGGAGACAGTGGAAGGCATCAGTAAACTGGAATATATAGCAATAGATTACCTAATCTGAGCAAGAGAAAAAAATGACTTTAAAAAAATCATAAACTATAGATCTATAACAAAATATCTGATATTCGTTTCCCTGGAGTCCCAGGAAATAAATGAGAAATCAGAAAAAAATAATGGCTGAAAATTTCACAAATTTGGCAGGAATTATTAATTGACAGATTAAAAAACTAAGTAAATTCTGATCAGGATAAACCCAAATAAATTCATGCCAAGACACCTCATAGTGGACACAAACCAAACCTTAAAAGCAGAGAGAGAAAAATGATGACTTACCTATAATGAGAAAAAAAAAAAAAGCAAAACAGAATGACCTCGGCAACCATGGAAATTAGAAGAAAGTGACACTATTTTTCAGGTGCTGAAAGAAAAGAACTGTCAACACTAAATCCTATATTCAATAAAAAATATCCATTAGGAATGAAGACTAACAAATCACATGGCAGTGGTAAGCGGTCTAGTCAGAAGCAACAGCATATGCTTCACAGATAATGTCAATGTGGTGGCTGTAGCTTAGTTGCTTAAAAGATAAATTTAACAAGTCAAATAGACATATTTCAATGACATAGCTGTGGGTGGGAGAATGAACTGTTGAGGATAAATTCTGGATTTCTGAAAAGAGCACCTTGGTAGGTGGAAATGCTTTTATTAATACTTGGAAGACTTGGGAAGTAACAGGTAGTTGAGAAAATAACAAATGTTTAAAATTTTGTAATAATATGTACAAATTTTCAAATCATTCAAAAACCTGTTCTTTAATGAAATTTCAAAACTTATTTTTTAAATTAGTTTTGTTCTTCATTTTTTCATTATTGAATTTCCTTTAGCTATTAGGTAGTATTTATTGTTTTAATACCCATACAATAAAATTTACTCTTTTTTGGTATATAATTCAATGAGTTTTGACAGGTACAGGGTCATATTCCCTAAACCAAGAAATAGAAGATTTCTATTACTCCCTGTAGTGGATTGAATTATGTCCCCCCAAAACTCATTGAAGCTTGAATTGTATCACCCAAGTTTTATGTATTAGAAACTTGGTCCCTGCTGTGACTGTTAAGAGGGTGGGAAATCCTATTATGGTAATTGAAAGGTGGAGCTTTGAAGAGGTGATTGGATTGTAAGACCATGTGATACTGAATGGATTAAAAATGATGATCAGGGGCGTGGTTCTGAGGGCTTTAAAAAAGAGGAGAGTCTGTCTCTTTCTTTTGCTCTCTCTGCTCCACCGTCTACACAACGTGATACCCTGCCGACATTGAAGTCACCACCAATGAAAGCCTTCACCAGATGTGTTCCCTGGACTTTGGACTTCCTAGCCTCTGAAGCTGTAATTTTGTTTTCTTTATAAATCACCTGGTTCTGTGCATTTTGTTATAAGCAACGGAAACGGTCTAGTATACTCCCCCAAATACCCTGATACTCCTTAGCTTTTAATATCCTTCATAATTACCCCCCAGCCCATAGCAAACACTGATTTGTGTTCTTTTATAGTTTTGCCTTACTCAGAACATCTTATAAATGTTGTGTTGATTTTGTAACTAGCTTTGTAAATTAGTGTTATGCTCTGGAGATTTATTTATATTGCATGTTTTAGTAGAACTTGTTTGTTTAATTTTGTTTTATTTTTGATTGACAAATAATAATTGCACATACTTATGGGGTACGGTATAGTGTTTTGATACATATATACATATATAACATGTATGACGTGTTTTGATGCATATATACCATGCAAGGAACAAATCATGGTAATTAACATATCCATCACCTTCAACTTTTGTCACTTCTTTGTGGTGAGAATTATTGAGCAGATTGTATAGATGTACTACCATTTGTTTATCCACTTATTGGCTGTGGAACATTTAGATTGTTTCCAGTTTGAGGCCATTAAAAATACAGCTGCTATAAAAATTCACTTACGGGCCTTTGTGTGACTATGGGAATTCATTTTCCTTGAATGCCAAGGAGGATTCATGAGTTGCACACTGCATATTTTTATATTATTTAAATTTATTATATGTTAAATGGTGAAAATGTATTCAGTCAGTTCTTTATAACCACAAATACAATTTTTTGAGAACTGTATTTGATTTATTATTTATTTAGCTAAAAATAAGAAACATTCAAGTAATATGTGCAAAAGAGTGATGCTTCCTAAATCCCTGAGCATCTAACAATGTCTTATTGATGTTTTAATGTGTAGATGATATTTGATTTGGATTATGATTTTATCCCTGATGAAAACTCTGAGGATCTTTCTCAACTCTTCCCTGTTCTGAAGGGAAATCTGTAAACAACAAAAAGGTCTCTATCTATTTAAAGATTATGTGTTAGAACTTCTTGATACCTGATACCTTTGGTTTTGTTAAGGCCGGATTTTTAAATAAGTATACATGCTACATTTTTTTATGTAGTATATGGCAAATTATCTTCATCCACAACTCAGGAGTCTTACTTTTTTTACTTCTGTTTCACGAAGTGCAATATTGAACATTTTTCAGCTCCATATTTTTAATCTTTACCACAGGAATTTCAAATAGATACATTTGAGCTCTTTATGCATTTTTACATCATACTCTTTATGCCCTTTATACATTCATGGTCTCATTTGCACTAATAAATTTTCTTTTTTTGCATATTTTATTTTAAAATTATTCTGTGTTGCTATTTACATACTTACAGTATGTTTCCTAACTGCTTGTGCTCTTTATTGTGGAGTTAGAATTGTGTCTGTGTGAGATTGGGAAATTAAGGTAATTCTTTTAGGCTTAGAATTTCTCATGAAATAAAATGAAAATGTGAGTATTATAGGACTTAACCAAATATTGTAGTTGAGGATATTTAAGAAGAGCTGGTTCTTAAAAATCACTTAGGTCACTATCTGGCACAGATTACGAACTTATTATGTCTTTTTTTTTGTCTTTTTGTGACTGGTAAGGGGATCGCAACCCTTGGCTTGGTGTTGCCCGCACCATGCTCAGCCAGTGAGCACACCGGCCATTCCTATATAGGATCTGAACCCGTGGCGGGAGCGCCGCTGCGCTCCCAAGTGCGCCACGGGGCGGCCCCTTGTTATGTCTTGTTCTTGCTGTCTTTCACCTTGTTTGTGAAATTTATAAATTTGCTAATTTAAAGCATATATTTAAATAAGTTTTCATCGGCTTTGTATGATTCATTTTTTTTTTTTTTTTTTTTTTTTTTGAGAAACACAAATACTGCCATGGCAACAAAGGTAGTTGCTTACCCAAAATATATGAACATTTATTGGTTGAATGTTCCATGTTCTTCTTTTGCAAAGCATTATAGACCATACTCAACAATGTCCTCCAGTACTATTTTCTCCTGGGCTATGCCATATGCTGTGATGGCCACCTTAATATGTGAGTATGCATTAACAAGCAAAGGAGACGGGAAACCATTTCAACATATCAGGAAAGACAAATTTCTAAAAATGAAATACAAAATAATGAATTAAAGCACTTAAAAAATTTGACATAAAATTATATCTATTTATCTATATTTATATATGTATATATAGTTTGCTTTTTTCTTCCTTCCTCTGAAATCTCTACCTCTTCATACCATATGTATCTAACTTGTTATGATATATCTTTGTAAATAAAAACAAAGTATATATACATGTGCATGAAGTAGTCACATTTTAATAGAAATAAATTAAAAGCAAATGGACCAAAATATGAACACCATCAATGTATTCTATGTACGTCAATATTTATTTCACTTTTTCATTGAAGTCTTTAGCTATATTATCTAAAATACAGACATTATTTATATATTTTTTATTTTTATTAAACTGCATTAATTAAATATATTTGTGGGATACAAAGTTATATTTAAATATATATATATATATATACACACATACATATGATGATCAAATTGGGGTAATTAGCACATTCATCACTGCAAAAGTTAATCATCTCTTTGCAATAAGGAGATTTCATCTCCTCTCTTCTAGCCATTTGATAACATGCTGTAAATTACTGTTAATTGTGGATGCTAAGCTCTACTGTATACGAATAAATCTTATTTTTCCTCTCTACCAGTTTTGTGTCCATTAACCAACCTCTCAAAATCTTCTCCCCTTCCCCTTTCCCACATCTAATAACCACAGTACTGCTCTCTCCTTCTGAAAGTTTTATTTGTTATTGTTATTACTGTTTGTTTGTTTATTTATTTATTTAAGCTCCCAGTTTTCACTGAGAATATGGAGTATTTCTCTTTCTGTGCCTGGCTTATTTCACTTAACTAACTTTCTACATGTTCATTCATGCTGCTAGAAATGGCTGAATTTTGCATTTTTATGTCTGAGTAGTATTCCATTGTGTATATATGCACCCTTTTCCTTATCTAATCATCTGTTGATGGACATTTAAGTTGGTTCCATATCTTGGCTATTGTGAATAGAGCTGTAATAAACATGAGAATGTAGGTATTCCTTCCACATGATTTCCATTCCTTTGGGCATATACCCAGTAGAGGAATTGCTGGATTGTATGGTAATTCTGTCTGTAGTTGTTTGAGAAACCTCCATACTGTTTTCCATAATGGCTGGACTAATTAATAATCCTCCCAACACTTTATGAGGATAATCCCACCAACACTTTATGAGGATTCTCCTTTTTCCACATTTCTCCAGCATTTATTATTTTTTGTCTATTTGATAATAGCCAACCTAGCTGGAGTGAGATGATAGCTCAGTGTGGTTTTGATTTGCAATTCTACAATGTCGAGCATTTTTTCATATAACTGTTAGCCATTTGTATGTCTTCTTTACAGAAATATCTATTCAGCTCCTTTGCCCATTTTTTAATCCGATTACTTGTGCTTTAACTATTGAGTTGAGTTCCTTCCATATTCTAGAAATCATTCCTTTGTATGATGCATAGTTTACAAATATTTTCTCCCATTCTGCTGGTTGTTCTTTAAGTCTATTGATTGTTTCTTTTGGTGTGCAGAAGCTTTTTAGTTTGCTATAACCTCATTTGTTTATTTATTTTTTTCTTTTGCTGCCTGTGCTTTTGAAGTCATATTGATAAAGCCTTTGCCAAGTCCTACATCTTGATGTTTTTCCCCTGTGTTTTCTTCTAGGAGTTTTATAGTTTCAGGTCTTATGGTTTAACAAATTTTAAGTTTCTCTTGGCATATGCAAGATATAGGGATCTAGTTTCTTTATTCTAAACATGCATATCTAGTTTTCCCAACATCATTTGTTAAAGAGACTGTCCTTTCCCCAAGGTATGTTCTCAGCATTGTTGTAGAAGATCAGTTGGCTATAAATAAGTCGGTTAATTTCTGGTTTATCTGTTCTTTTCCACTGATCCAGGTTTCTGTTTTTATGCCAGTACCATGTTGTTTTGATTACAATTGATTTGTAGTATATTTTGAAATTAGGTAGTGTAATGCCTCCACCTTTATTCTTTTTGCTCAGGATTACATTGTCTCTTTGGGGTCCTTTGTGGTTCCATATGAATGTTGGAAGCATTTTTTCTATTTCTGTGAAGAAGGTTATTGGTATTTTTATGGGAATTGCACTGAATCTGTAGGTCACTTTGGGTAGTATGGACATTTTCATGATATTAATTCTTCCAATATGTAAATAAAACTGTGAGAGTTCACAAACACAAGGCCAGCCCTACAAGAAATCATCAAGTGAGTTTTGAATCTGGAATCAAAAAATAATAATCACTACCATAAACACAAAAGAAAGACAAAATCCACTGGTAGAGCAAAAATGCAAATGAGAAAGAGAAAGAAACTATATCTTATCACCTCAAAAAACCAACAAAAACTTTTAAGACAAATAATAAAAGGGGAAGAGAGGAACAAAAGATATTAAGACATCCAAATAAAAAGTGATAGAATGTCAGGAGAAAGAAAATACCTTTCAATAACAACCCTAAATATAAATGGATTAAATTCCTCACTCAAAAGACACAGCCTGATTGATTAGATTTAAAAATTAGACACAGGGCCAAGCCCATGGTGCATTCAGGAGAGTGCGACGCTGGGAGCGTGGAGATGCTCCGGCCGCGGGTTTGGATCCTATATAGGAATGGCTGGTGCACTCACTGGCTGAGTGCCAGTCGTGAAAAAGACAAAAAAAAAAAAAAGCTAGACACAATTGTATGTGATCTACAAAAGACTCGACACACCTTAAAGACACACACAGACTAAAATTGGAGAGATGGAAAAAGATATATCATGCATATAGAAATCAATAAGGGGCAGGAATAGCTATTCTTATAGCAGATAAAACAGACATTAAACCCCAAAACATAAAAAGACACAAGGCTTTTATATAATGATAAAGGGATCTATCCAGCAAAAAGGCATAACAATTTTAAATATATGTGAAACCAACACCAGAGCACCCAGAATGTAAAAAACAAACACTATTAGACCTAAGGAAAGAGACACTCTCAGCACTGGATAGATCATCTAGGCAACAAATCAACAGAGAAACACAGAATTTAAACTATTCTTTAAACCAACTGGACCTTGCAAATATCAACAAAACATTGCATCCAATAACTACAAAATACACATTCTTCTCATCAGCACATTGAACATTCTCCAGGATAGACCACATATTAGGTCACAAATCTAGCATCAAGAAATTTTTAAAAACTTAAATCATTTCAAGTATCTTTTCAGACCACAAAAGATTAAAACTAGAAATCAATCGCAAGCAAAACTTTGGAAACTATACAAATACATGAAAATTAAACAACATGCTCCTGTATGACCTATGGAAAAAAGAAGAAATTAAACAGGAAATTTTTTTAAAAAGACATTTCTTGATAATTATGAAATAAAGACACATCATACCAAAATCTGTGGGACATTGCAAAAGTAGTATTAGAAGGGAAGTTTATAGCAATAAACCCTTAAACCAAAAGAATACAAAGACTTCAAATAAACAACCTAATGCTATACCTCAAAAAAACTAGAAAAACAAGAACAATCCAATCCCAAAATTCGTACAAGGAAAGAAATAATTAAGATCAGAGAACAACTAAATGAAATAGATACTAAAAAAGTAATACAAAAGATCAATGAAATAAGTAATTGGTTTTTTGAGAAGATAAAATAGAAAAACAATTACCTAGTCTAACTTAAAGAGAAGAGAGAAGACCCAAATAACAAAAATCAGAAATGAAAAAGGACACATCACAACTTATACAACAGAAATCCAAAGAATCACTCAAGATTATGAACAAATATACTCCAACAAATTTTAAAACCAGAGGAAGTGGATGAATTTCTGACATATGCAAATTACCCAAACTGAACCAAGACGAAATAGAAAATCTGAACAGAAAAATAACAAGCAATAAGATTGAAGCAGTAATCTGAAGTTTCCCAACAAAGAAAAGCAAAAGACCAGATAGCTTTACTGCTGAATTCTACCAAACTCTTAAAGAGGAATTAACAATTCTCTTCAAATTATTCAAAAAAAAAAAAAAAAAAAAATTGAAACACAAGCTATTCTCCCAAACTCATTCTATGAGGCCAGCATCACCCTGATACAAAACCCAGACAAGGATAAAAAAAGTACAGGCCACATCTCTGATGAACACAGATACCAAAAGACTCAATACCATATTAGCAACTGGAATACAGGAACGCATCCAAAAATTTTACACCACAAATAAGTGGGATTCATCCCAGGGATGCATGAGTGGTTCAACATATACAAATGAATAAATGTGATGCACACATCAGCAAAATCAAGGATAAAATCCATATGATCATCTTGAAAGATATCAGAAAAAGCATTTGACTAAGTTCAACATACTTTCATGAAAAAGACTCTCAACAAGTTATGTGAAAAAGGAATGAATATCAACACAATTAAAGCCATATATGACAAACCCACTGTAGGCATCAACCTGAAAGCTTTTTTTTTTAAGAACAAGAGCAAGACAAGAATGCCCACTCTTACCACTACTATTTAGCATAGTATTGGAAGTGCTACTGAGAGACATCAGGCAAGAGAAAGAAATAAAGGGCATCCAAATTGGAAAAGACTAACTCAAATTGTTCCTTTCTGTAGATGTCATGATCCTATATAGAGAAAAACCTAAAGACTTTGCCACTGACAATTTCAGTAAAGTTGCTAGGTACAAAATCAACATGCAAAAATCAGTAGTGTTTTTATACTCTAATATCTAACTAGCAGGAAAAGAAATCAAGAAAGCAAGCCCATGTACAATAGTCACCAAAAAATAAAAAAGAAAAGAAAACACCTAGCAATCAGTTTAACCAAGGAAGTGAAAGATCTCTATAATGAAAACTACAATTCACTGCTGAAAGAACTTAAACAGCACACAAAATGATGTAAAGACATCCCATGGCCTTGGAAGAATCAACATTGTGAAAATGTTTAGACTACCCAAAGCAATCTACAGATTTGATGCAATCCCCATGAAAACACCAATGATGTTATTCATAGAAATCAAAAAAAAAAAAAAAAAAAGTTCTAACATTCATATGGAACAACAAAAAACCCCAAATAGCCAAAGCAATCTGAGCAAAATAATAATAATAATAATAATAATAATAATAATAATAATAATAATAATAAAAATAATAATAATAGTGCCTGAGGCATAACATTGCCTGACTTCAAATTATACTACAAAGCTATGGTAACCAAAACATTATTCTGATTTCTGTTTCCAATTTTGCAAAGTTGTCTGTTCTTCAGCTTAACATAAATGGAATCTTAAATAATGTAATGTTTGATGTTGGGCTTGTTTTTCTGAATAGTGCCTGTGGGATTTATTCATATTGTAGGGTGTCAGAGTAGACAGCCAATTTTTCCCACTGTGCAGCATTCTGTTGTATAGATATATCACAATTTAATTATCCATTTCAATATTCAGTACCTATTTAAGACTTCTGCAAGTTTTTAATCAAGTTACAAACGTTTATTCTAGTTGATTTCAATAATTTTCTTTATATATTCTGAATATGAAATATTGGTTAAATACATATATTGTGAATGTGTTCTTCAGATCTGTCAATTGTATTTTCCCTTTTGTACTGGTTTCTTGGATGAGCAGAAGTTCTTAATTATAATAAAGTTAAATTTGTCAACCATTATTTTTAAGGTTAATATGTTTTGTGTGCTATTTAGAAAAATTTTGCCTCATATAAAGTCAAACTAATTTTTCTTGTAGAAGCTTTATTTATTTAGTTGTTTTATACTTATTTTTACCTTCATAATTATGTCTACGGTCCATCTCAGATTGATTTTTGCATATGGTATGAGGTAGAGATCAATGTCCACCTTTTGATGTAGGTATGCAGATACTCCAGAACAATTTATTTAAGAGATTATTCACTTCCCATTGATTTACATTGGCATATTTTTCTTAAATCAAGTGAAAAATCAATAAATGACTGGATGATTTATTACTTTTCCATTGCATCAATTAAAGCTTTTTATTTATTCTTTATATTCAGTAATGTAACAATTCCTCCTCAAGATTGTTTTGATTATTCCAGATCAGAAAGAAAAGAGTTAAAAGAAAGGCTATAATCCTCTTTGTCTCCTTATAGATGCCAAAGGAAGAGCTGACCCTAATAAGAATATTCTGCAAAAATTTAGGATTAAGTTTACTATCTGGAATGTTTGCTAAGTACTTAATATTAAACTAAGAACTGTTTTAGCAGGATATTCCTGGTCTGTCTAGATTATTTATCATAAACAAATTGCAATTTGTGAATTAATAGGTTGCAGCAACAACATACTATTTTAATACATAACTCAAAAATTTCACAACTTTTCAGCTCATCCTGTCCTCAGTGAATACTTGCCTTTCCATGCCAAAAACTTATCCCAATGTGGATGTGGGGATTCAGGGAGCAACTTCTGAAGGATTAAGAACCTTTCAATGTGGCTTATGAGATTGCACTTTTCTTCCATGTTTTGCTAATTATTATTTAATCTTGGTGCTAGATAAAATTGAGATTTTGAATGAGTATGATTGGTAAATTGAACTTTTTAAAACTGGTAAACAAGAGGCATAGTATTTCAGAGCCACAGTACCAATTGCATAATGTCTAAGAGGTTTATTGGGAGAAATAACATAAAATAGTAATTATAATGAAAACTTGATATCCAGGTTGTTGTCAACTCCTGAGAATTTGAAGTGGCTAAAGCTTTGGAACAAATTATAGTGCACATGTCCTAGTAAGAAAATTTTATGAGATAAATTCAAAATAGGGAGATTAATAGGTTGGTAGACAAATTATTCAAATTAGAGAAAAAAAGGGTTATTTTCCCTGGATGCCATTGCCAATACCAATCAAAATGAAATTTTTGATAAAGAAAAATAAAATTATGGTAGAGGGAGAATATTGATATATCTGATTACTAAGAAGCCTAGTGATGCTTATATAGCTACCAAATCAGGCATCTCAAGTGACATCCTTTGTTACCTGAAAAATATATATATACAAGTAGATATGCACTATGAACTTAAACAATATAAGATATTGAGCTGTATAATTTTCTCCAAATGAGGGAGAGAGAAGGAACCCTCAAATTATAAAAAGCTCTGATAAGAAAGTTGGGGGATGCTATGTTTTTTGGTCCTAAAATGATAGTTTGACCATGAACTAATAAATAAGACTTGAGAAAATATTCTGTGGTTGAAATTTACTAGATTTTATAGTTGATATTCATACTATGCATAAAGGATGGCTTTGTGTCTTCCATTCTCAAATTAGATATTGGCCAGATCTGCTCTTCACCCAGTTTTGATAAGCCATGCTGAATGGGAATCCTTGGAATTGTCCAAGCTCTCCTCTATTGAACTATAGAGAATCTTAAATGGTATAAAATATCAGGAAAGAAGGAACACATTCCTGAGTATATCAGATAGGGTTAACTCTGAAAAGCTCAATCTGACACCTTAGGATATTGTACTACTCAAATAATAGGAATGGTTGAGGAGGGATAATGATGTCTATTTTATTTTTGATATTCCCATCTGGCAAATGTATAAAACAGGCAGTTTAAATAGACTGACTATAGACTACTAGAATTTAGACAAAGTAGTTTCCCTGATAACCTCAGTGTTACAAGATATCATTAAAATATATAAGAGAAGTACAAAATGTCAAAGGTGATGGTGGGATGTGATAGATTTAGACAACACTTGCTTTTGCATACTTATATTGGAAACCAGTCAAGCCAAGCACATTTGACTTAAGTGAAATGTCCTTCGATACTTTTGTGGAACTACCACAGAATATTTAAATTTACTGGAACAGTGTTGAAATGAAGAAGAGCAGTACTTTGCCATTAAGAGTAAGCATTCCCATTAAGAGTAATTTGGTATGCAACATTAATGACATAATGATTGCCTCTTCAGAAGACAACATATGTGGTGGTGAAATAAACACTGGCCCAGTAAACAAAGAAAAGCTTTGGAGCTTTAAAAACTGGACTTAGATGGTGGATTTAAGTCCAAATGGCCTTCCTAGAGACCCCTCATTAATACGACAAACACTTCATGTTCCCCAAAAAATGTTGTTCCAGAAAACTGGCAACAGCTAGAAGTCCATTTTGAAAGATAATAAAGTTATTTGGTAATGGACTAGGCACATTTTTTTCATATGAAACATTCTGTGTATCAACAATAGAGGTAGGAAAATCACATAATTATCTAAGCAAAAATAGGATGTATGGTCATCATTATAAAATCTGGAGTTTTTAAAGATGAGTATTTGAACAGACTAGAGACTTCAGCTAGAAACAGAATGTTTATAGAAACATTATAATAAGCCTAAACTATGAGAGTTTATATGTGCATAATGTGAATTTTATTTTGGTAATTTTATTAATCGAGCACCATAGATTTAAAAAAAAAAAACTTAATTTTCCAGTAGTTTAACTGGTAAATTTGGAAAAATAAATGGTAAAAGTCATGTCATCTCAATCAGATATCAGGTGGAGATGATACATAAAGAAATTTGCAAGCCCATGTTAAGAAACCATACTATGATATATATGGTATGGTGTGCCCACAAACAGTTTTGGAATATGTAACTCATTAGGCAATAACCTCTAGTAACTAACCCATGAAATGGAAATGGGTACAGGAAAAAATAATAATTTCCTTTGGAAAAGAATAGAAAACAAAACTATAATTTTTAAATATCTTCACTGAAGTATAATTAACATATCACTAAACTACACATATTTAAAATGTACAAGTTGATAAATTTATTTCTATAAGTCCAATTTTATAAGTTCTGACATATGTGTGTTTGTGCATGAGTATGCCAAAATGTACCATGTTGTACCCCTTTGTATCTGAATCTCAGCATTATTATTTTGGGATTCATCCATGTTCTTGTGTTCATCAATAGTCAAGAATATTATTTTCCACTACTTTATAGCATACTATTTTATAAGTATGCCACAATTGGTTTATTTATCCAGCTGTTAATGGACATTCAATTTGGTCCCATTTGGGGGGACATTAAAACTGTATGAACATTCTTCTAAAATTTTTTATATAGATATATTCTTTCAATTATCTTTGGCAAATGACTATGAAGAAAAGGCTTGGGCATATGATAGATTTATTTAAAAAAGTGTTAAACTGTTTCAAAGCTGGCTGTACAAGCAACAATATATGAGAGTTCCAGCTTCTCCATATCCTCATCAACACTTGGAATGGTCAATTTTTTAATTTTAGAACATCAAATAATTGTAGTTTTAAGTGGTGTTTCCCTAGTGACTAGTGACTTTGAGGATCATTTCATGTATTTATTTGACAATTGTATATCTTATTTGTGAAGTGGCTGTTAAAAGTTTGCCCATTTCTACTGAGTTATTTATTTTATTAGTACTGAATATCGAAATTCTTTATGCTTTCTTGATGCAAGTTCTTTATCAGATATTGGGAAGAACTGCAAAAGATCTGATATTTTACCTTACTTTCAAGTTGACAAAGTAGTTTATGGTTTCATGGGTGATTGGTCAGAGGAGGACAGTTTACTACTTACAGCATTAGCAGGAGTCCGAGTATAAATATTTTTGTTCTGTTTCCTCAAGCTCTAACTCACGCATCAAAAGGGCTGGATGACATCTTTACATGAAGTATGTCATGTACAACTGAGGAACAATGAGCTTTGAAAATTCAAATCTTTTAAAAGAGGCAATAAGCATGTCTTCCCTTTGCTCCAGTTAAAAACATAATCTCTTTTTTACAAGGATACTTGCTATATAAAATTCTTTGAAATGAGGGTCTGAAAGAAAACTCAATCAATGACTCTCTGATATGGAGAAAAGATAGATACCCATTAAGAATTGTATATCAAAAATCTCCACTTGTCATATTTACACTGTATTGAGTTCTGGTGATTTTTTTCATAAAAACACCATTCTGATTAATCTGATTAATAGACAATAGGGCCAAAGCCACTTGATTTTTCTCATGCAGCATTCAGTTAAGGCTGCTTTCAAAAGGATTCCAAACAGAGGCATAATGCCAACTTGCAGTACTGATCTCAAACATTTCCCCAAAGCTCTAAGCTTAACATAAGGGTATAATTTAGAAAGTTAGGTGGCTTTCTCCTTAAGTTTTTGTACTGTCATTTCCATTTGTCCTGAGTCATTAATAGAGGTACAGCAGAATGTATTTAGCAATTGCTGAAACTTTGCCTCGGCTCACAAGGAGGAAGTTTAATACAATTCTGTCATCCACAGTAACCTTGAATGTGAGCTGAGGGAGGCCTTCCTTTGAGGTTTTTAACGTATTTCTTGGACAGGTTAAAGGGAATAGCAATCAACTTGAGATCACAGACATCTTGTGGGGATAAAGGATCCAGCAGTTAGTTAAATATAAGGGACTTGCAAATGTCTGGAAAAAGCCTCACTATAGCACTTGACTTTGTGAGGAAGATTTCAGAGGTGGTTATAAAATACAGATATGATTAGTGTCCTTCCCTTTCATTTATCTCTTGAGGTCTAAGTTGTTTGCTCCCCGGGTACTAAGGCTGTTTTTCTCCTTTGACCATTCCAAAATTAATGTATTCAATTCCAGTATCTAAGACTTCATTTCCCTCACAATCTTGCCCTACTCTTACTTAGAACTTTGTAGAAAAGTGTCAGGTGGAATAAAGACATGGCATCTTTATAAAACATACAGAGACCCTTACTCATTTTGCATACTCATTATCATTATTATCTATGAAGCTGTCAATCCAATGAAAAAGTCTCAGTAGCTAAACCAGAACAAGTGCCAGTAGAAATGCCGTGGAGAACTGCTTCCGAAGATGAGGCACCCCCAAAAGAGGATCCCTTTTTGATACAGCTGCATTCAGTAGTCAAAGTGCCTTAAGGTTTACAGAGTTGAGAGGGAGAGTCGAAATAAATTTGATTTTTGAATTGATTTTCTAGGAAGCAGTTGCAACACTCAGAAATTTCAGGTGACTGAGG
Source organism: Cynocephalus volans (assembly GCF_027409185.1). Taxonomy (NCBI): domain Eukaryota; kingdom Metazoa; phylum Chordata; class Mammalia; order Dermoptera; family Cynocephalidae; genus Cynocephalus; species Cynocephalus volans. Next base: position 48,655,965 of record NC_084466.1, on the reverse strand, counting down.
TTGAGAGGATATAGGGAAGATCTGCTGACTATCTTGATTTTCATTCCATTATAGAATGATGTAGCAAGCAAAGGTAAATTATTGTCAGACTGAGAATGGTCCAAAAAGCCAAACACATAGTCAGTTTCAAAGACCACAGTTTTTCCAAGTTTGCTGATCAAACTTCAGCAGAAATAATGCCAAGAGTTGTGAGGTACCAACAATATCCCCGAGAGGGGGAATCAAAATTTTGAGTTAGTCAGTCTGCCTGGAATAGGTGCAGCAATGAGTCATGTAATATGGTCTCTCCTGAGCCGGCCCGTGGCTCACTCGGGAGAGTGCGGTGCTGATAACACCAAGGCCCCGGGTTCAGATCCCATATACGGATGGCCAGTTCACTCACTGGCTGAGCATGGTGCTGACAACACCAAGTCAAGGGTTAAGATCCCCTTACCGGTCATCTTTAAAAAAAAAAAAAAAAAAAAATATGGTCTCTCTTGCCAAAAAAACCGGGTTAACTTTTGGCAAGACTTAGAAGTCTCACATCAGTTTTAATGTCTGAATCACGAACATGAATCTTTGTGCCGTGTCTAAGATGGTTGATATGTTGCTAAGTCCAATGTGATCATGGACCTGTATATCACTGGTGGAATTCTGAGAAATTAAGACTTAATCAGCAGTTTGATTCCAATAGTTATCATCAGAGAATGAGCCTTTACCATGGATATCTATAAAAGTGACCTAGGTGATTTGATCCGTGTCCATGACTTATTTGCACAGTTCATGGTCCCAAAGAGTGATGTCTTTACTCTGCCATTTTCTAGCTTTCCAAGTTGCAGACCAATCAGCTAGGTCATTGGCAATAGCCTAGTCAGGAAGAATATAACAGACATATCAAGGACAGTATTGGACAAAGCTAAGGGAATGACCTTGATTTCTGCCTGCTGAGTGCAACGACTACTCTGCTTTCACCTCTACATAGATATCCCTGAGATTAAAAATGAGCAGGAGCCATTATTCTGCTTAGTTGGGATTCTACCAGTGAACAAAGCCCAGTTATTTGAGGAATCTCAGTGAATTAAGCCAGTGTATTTCCTTTTAGAGTTGCAGTAGAGGGGTCACATTTCACTCAGAGGAGCAGCTGCCACTTTTTCATGTAAAGCCAAGATGACACTCATTCCAAATTGTCTGTGTTCTTTTCCATTTGACTTTTCCATTTGACAAGTGAAGCTTATTGGGCCCTTACCACCTTTAAAGTAATTGAATCTGATTTGATCCATCTATCCCTACAGACTATGAGGCTGGAGATCCATCAAGTATGCATGGGGATCATATGTTTATTTCAGAGACAAATCCAATATAAAGCTTGTCACTTCTTTTCCAAAGGGATATATTTGGTGACAGTATAAGGGAAGAAATATGCCCAAAATTCTAAGGGGTGACTCTAGGTAGATGGTTCCTCCCTTTGCCAAACACTTCGATTAACAAAATAGTCATAGGAACTTCTACATTAAAGTTGTCATTTGCATTGTTGGGCCTAAAAGGACATTTCTCTAACATGTTCTGTTGGTCTGGCCCTACTTAAAGCATATTGATGGGTGGACAAAGTAGAATGCTCAAGTTTACCACTTAACAATGAGAAGCTATGATTTTATGCCTCCAGTTGAAGGGATGCAAACATACTATTCTTTGAGAGTACTCAAAAAACATTAAATGATATAAAATCTCTGCTAATGATTCTCTCCTTCTATGAAATGGAGTACATTTTACTAGTATAAAATGACAATATTAAAAATATTAAAATATGTCACTATTCTACATTCACGTAATGGTCAACTATCAATGTCTATTTCATCATTAACACATAATATGCAATACAAAGATCATAGTATTATCCAGTTCTCTTGGCCTAGAGTGGGTTCTTTTTTTTTTTTTTTTTTCCTTTATACTTACAAGTATAAGTATATACTTTTTCCACCTACATAGTGGAGCAAGAAGACAAAAATATAGTGTCCCAATAAAACATTTTAAGCTTTTTTTTGGGGGGGGGGCAATTTGGGTAATTTATCAAAGCATTCTGAGTCCTAACCATTCTCTTCTTCCTTGGTATGATATCTTAGTTTGGACTTCTATACCAAAATATCATAGATTGGATGGCTTATAAAAAACCAGAAATTTATTTCTTGCAGTTCTAGAAGCTGGAGATCTAATATCAGGGAGCAAGCACGGTCCAGTTCTGGTGAGGACCCACTTTCAGCTGCAGACTGCCAATTTCTCATTGTAGCATCACATGGTAAAAAGAGGATAAGATAGCTCTCTGGGGTCCTTTTTATAAGGTCACTCATCCTTTTTAGTAGAACTCCACTCTCTTGACCTAATTACTCCACAAAACTCTAATACCATCACATTTGGTGTTAGGATTTCAACATATGAATTTTGGAGATAAATAAACATTCAGTACAATAGTCTTACGAGGGAGTATAATAAATAATTAGAAACTTTTTAGCCATATTTTTGTCCTTTTTTCTTTAATTTTTGACACTTTTCATAACAAATGTTACCAACAAATTATTCTGTTTTCATCCCTCTAATAAAGATATGAAAAGTAGAAAGAAGTAGCAGAGGGTAGTCCCTGTTTTGACATGAAAACTGAAGAGCTGTGTAAAGTTTGTAAGACATCAGGTTCCTTTTGTGTTTTCATACAGTGAAGGGAACTAGTTGAGGCAGCAACACATTTAATTCATCTCTAGAAGAAACAAATTTCACAGAAAGAGTGGTGGCAAAATAGATTAGAATCAATAACAACTACTAAGTAGTCAAAGCCTGCTCTGGCATGTCAGACACAGGGCCACTTAGATTAAAAAAGAGCAATTTCATTGGAGTGTGGAGATATACTGCCAAAAATTTGGAAATAGTTATCTTATTTATCTATATATATTTAGTGCATTTTAAATGAAAAAATGATATTGTTGTTTAGTATGTTTTTAATGAAAAATTCATATTGTCATTTCAGCTTAATAAATATCTCATATTCTATTACTTGCACTATTATATAGTGTTTGCAAAAGATCTTTCATAAATGGTGTCCCATATGCTCTTATGTTTTTGCAATCTATATAAACACTGCTTTAATTAGGAATATGCTTCTGTGCTATACAACCCTGAGTGACAGTGTTGGGGTCTAAAAAAGGATTTTAACTAAGGCCCTTTTTTATGTAACCTTGTGGCTGGAATGTGCTTGTTTGCAGAAAGCCCCTGAGAGTTGGTTTAGTGGTCAATCAGTTGTTTGCAACTTCAGCTTCTGTAACCATGTGGCCAGTCTATATTGGAGAAGCTGCCTGCTAAATTGACAAAGTTCCCCTAACCACACTTCCTGTTTCTGTACAGCTGCTTAATTAAGCCCCCAGTTTGTGTGACCCTGCCTGGAGACAGGCAGGGCCAATGTAAAGCTTGCCTGCCTGCTCAAGAAAAGTATAAAACCACAACTCTCCCTGCACTCAGGGTCCCAGGATTTTGGAACAGAAGTTCACCTGGGTCCCACTAGCATAATAAACTTCCTGGCTCTCCAACCTTCCCAGTGTCTGAAGTTTTCCTTGCCAAGTTCTTTCTGTATCAACAGTATGCCTAAGTGGATTTTCATGGATATCACACTGAGGCCATCTCCACTTGCAAGAACAGGACAAGTTAGCTGGTTATTAGATAAAGGTGAGAAATGAAGGATGGGTAGGAGTCAAAGGTAAACTTTATCCAATTGTCACATTTGCTTTACACTTTTTTGATGTAATCACCTTGAATGCCAATAAAATCAACTTTATTTCTCCATCTCTCATATATATGATATACGATGTCTAAAAGGAGATATAAATTTTAAATAAAATTATATGGACAATTTGAGTACCATTTTGAGTAAGTTCAAAATCCTAGATGCTTTACATATACTATTTCTATTCCTCACATCAGTCTTGTGAGGTAAAGATAATGAGGTGAAGATTAAATAACTAAAATAATTTTACAGGCCATTCTGGAAGTCAAATATGGGTCTATCTTTAAAGTTTTTGCTACTTTAGTCACATGACATTGATTTCCAAATAACTTACATATATTTTATTCAAAATTAGTATCTTATTATGCATATTCTAGATAATTCTTTCCTTTAGTACTCTGACATAACAAAGTTTATCAAAAATTATTTCTCAATATTTTCAGGCATGTACCTTAAATTAATGATACTGCTGCATTTACCATCCAATGACCACACTTTATCCATTCTAAATTGTTTGTCTTTTTCCACCTTGTTTCCCTCTTTTCAAATATCAGAACTTATAAGCACCCTTAATAGCCCAGCATTAATGTCTTTCTTCCTTCATGAAAATGGGGTTATCACTGCTTAGCCTAGCCATTCTCAGTATTACAAATTGTTGCATGAACACAGTCGTGGAAAGAAAAATACTTCATTAACAAATAGAAAAGTACCCTGATCCTATTCTTCGTAATTTCTCCATGATTAGTAATTTTTGTCTACAGTCACTATATATCCTTCTGGGCTTTGTTCATTCATAAATTTAACTAATAATCTTTGAACAACTACTATGTGTCAGAACAGTTCTAGACATTGATCTGGGGACTTAACAGTTACAAAAACCGAAAAAAATCCCACCTCTGTGAAGCATGCATTTCTAGTGGGAAAAAAAAGATATAAGAACATGGAATATATCATATAATGATACATGTTATACAGAAAAATTAAGTAGGAATGGGAGAAATGGGATAGAATAATAGCACTTACTCTACTATAATAAAAATTTTAATTCAATTATCTTTTTAATTTCTAACTGAAATTTCCTAAAAAGAATCTATGTCTTTTTCCTCTTTAATTATCTGTGACTGTATTTGCTCCTTATCACTGTTTTAACAAATGACCACAAATCTAGTGACTTAAAACAACATATTTATTATACTATAATTCTGGAGGTAAGAGTCCCAAATTGACGGGCAAGGCTGTGTTCCTTCCGGAGGCTTTAGAGTAGAATCCGTTTCCTTGTTTTTCTAGCTTCTAGATGTGAACAGCATTTTTTGGTTCCCAATTTCCTCCTCCATCTTCAAAGCCAAAAATGTAGAACCTTCAACTAGTTCTCTCTCTCTCTCTCTCATTCTCTCTCTCATCATCTAACTCCCTCTACTTCTATTTGATTCTGATACTCTTAACATTCTTTGATAAAGACCCTGCTGATTACATTAGACCCACCTATAGATAATCCAGGATCATCTCCCAATTTCAAATTCTTAACTTTATCACACCTGCAAAGTCATTTTTGGCATGTAAGATTACATATTCACAGGTCCTGGGGATTAAGACATGGACATCTTAGGAGTTATTATGTTGCCTACCACAGTCTTATAATGTGTGTGTGTGTGTGTGTGTGTGTGTGTGTGTGTGTGTGTGTGTGTGTTTATAAGTATATATGACATTTATAAATGTGTCTTTTAGAAGAATGTGTCTTACATGAGTATTTATATGACAATCTTATGCAGTATATATGCATAATGTGTACATACACAAGTACACAAGGGTACATCAAAAAAATCGTGGAAAAATGGAAATGAAAGATAATACAAATCTTTCCATGAACTCTTTAAGTACCCTCATATATAATATAATACAACATAACATATAGTGTACATATGTGTATGTCTGGCTGACTCATTTTCAAAAATAGGGAGTAAGCTTTAAGAAGATAAGGATGTTTTATTGGAAAGTACATGTTCCATGGATTTTAAAGGCCTGGATCCAAACCCTTAAAGTTTGTGATTTTGTCAAATCTTTTATCTTCTCTGTAAATTCCTACATGCAAGCCTTGTTATGAATCTCAACAAAATGACCTATATCCCATGAATTTTATACATTTACATATGCTCTCTCTCCCATCACCAACCTCTACAATTACAATACAACTACACTAAAAGCTAAGTACTAAGTTAGCAAGATGATAAAACATCATTCAGAGACAAAACAGACACCGGAGAAGTTGAAAGAGTATTGGCTATGGAAACAGAGGAAGATTTTCACTGTGGAGTCAGACATACCTGGATATAAATTCTAGATCCACCAATTTTACTGTGAGAACCTGGGAAAATTGCTTAAATGTCTTGCACCAGAGATTTCTCATCTGCCTTTCTTTCTTCCTCTTTCTTCTCCTTCCTTCCTCCCTCCCTCCATCTCTCTCTCCCTCTCTCTTTTTCTCTTTTTTCTTTTTCTTTTTTCCTTTCTCTCTTTATCTCTTTCTTTCTTTTTACTTAGCTGCCTACCTACCTACCTTTATTGGGGAGAATAATAATACCTAAAGATTTTGCAAAAATTATTTAGCATCTTACTGGAATTTCTGATGCACTGAGGATGACTAATGTTTTCATATCACTTTATGCCTAATAATTTGAGCATTTTGTATTTTAGCTTATTTAATTACCCTTACAACTCTATCAAGTAGGAAGCATTTACTCAATATTTAATGAATAAGGATAACTGAAGTACAGATAATGTACCTTGCCCTAGGCACAAAGTTAATAAGCCTCATATAAGATGAGGCTCCAAAACCTATGTTGTAACCACTACACTATACACTTTAATTCTCTTTTTCTACCTTTCTCAACTAACAAGAAATTTGTTATTCAGCCAGTAATTCTATATCTGTAAACTTAACAAATAACACTGTTCTGCCTCACCCAACAAATAAATTTATTGTGAGAATAAATGAGGGGGTGGAAGTAAAATTAATAAGCCTACTATGTACTAAGGAGCTTATTCAATTTTTACAGATTAGGAAGTAAAACTTAGATGACTGATGACTTGCCTAAAGCATCCATATACTAAAGGATATGTCATATTTTAATATTGAAACCATTTTCACTGGAGTACCTGTCACCTAATGAAATATGACAAGATATTTTATAACATGAAATAGAAGCATGACATATTTTCGAATAAATAATGAGAAAAAGGAAATCGGAAGAGATAAATACTGGTTGTTGTCATTGCAGCCATTGTGACCCATGTAGAATTAAAACTCTGGAATAGTTTTAACATAGGGATTGTTTACACTTAGGATACAGCAAAATACTCCTTACTGACTAATAATATCTGGGATTGTTTATGTCAGGGCTTAGCAAACTTCTTATATAAAGGGCCAGATAGTAAATATTTTAAGCTTTGTGGACTGTATAGTCTCTGTTGCAACTTCTCAGTTCTTCTGTTACAGCACAAGAGCAGGCAGAGACAATACATAAATGAATGGGAACAGGTGGTGTTCCCATAAACTTTATTTCCAAAAACCGGAAGTGGGCCAGATTTTGCCCACATGTAGTTTGCTAGTTTAGGGAAATACATCAGATTTCAAATTTTTTTCTAAAAGGCAATGTATAATAAACAAAAAGCAAATAAAACAATATTCTCTGGGTCTAAAAGAAATATTTCTTATATAATAATAATAATAATAATACCTAAAATTCATATAGTATATACTGCTGGTGCTAAAGACTCGTGTAAATCTTATAAAATCTTTATGAAGCAGGTACATTTCATAGGTTAGAAGTTGATAGATATCTAATCATCAGTGAAGCTGAGGTCTGATCCCAGTCATACTGCCACTTGGCTCCCTCATCTTAACCACCACACTCTACCCTCTCCTTATCTAGATCCACTGACCTCTTAATCAAAAATAGATTATTATAAATATTTAAATGTCTCTTTTCATATGAGAGGATCCCCATAAGTAATTAAATATCATGTAATACAAGTACTGATCATTTTACCTGAAAAACATATTTGAGATTATTAACAAAAGAAACTCTCTTAATTGACATCATAAAACTTTAAATGTTCAAAAGATGTATAACTTTAAATGTTAAGTTAAATTCTAAAATCTTAACTTTAAATTGCTATTTCTAATTTTATAAGATTTTGGATGCTATTCAGATTTTGTAAGGCCAACACCTAGAGTACAGAGTGTCCATTCATTCCTGTTCTGTGAAATGATCTAATCACTAATCAAATTTATCTATAGAATACAATTCACTAATTCCGTCTTTGCAAATACTTCTTCCAACTTTAAGTGAAGGCTGATTTGTATCAATTAATATTTAAAATGATAAGGCTAATATTATTAGTTATTCAGGTTAATAATGACAATAAAATATCAGATATTAAAATATTTTGTGTGAAAATAGATGCTCAAAATAGACTAAATTTAGTATACTTCTTAATATTATAAGCTACTTATTGAAATACCTCATGTTTTCTTTGCTAAAAATTAGAATTCAGCATATGTAAAGGCTTTTTGTAAGCCATATCCACATTTTAAAATTACATTTTAAGAAAACTACATAAAAATATTTTAAAATAAAAAATTTAATTAATTAAAATATATTAAATTTAATTGGAAAGTTCCTTAAAAGTATAAATATTATACTGAGTTTTTTCTTGAGAAACGATATTTATGTAAACTCTGGTGACAAAATAATAGTTACTAAAAATAAAATGATGTTGAATTCTCATTCAATATAAACAAATTTTGTAATACATAATTTAAAAAATATTTTGTTTTCTCACATTACTTGGTATTTTTTAAATAGATGTTAATTATACTGTTATGTTAAAATGCTCAACACATTATGCTGGCAAGGCTTTGGGGAGAAAAAATCCAATAAACTCACTTCAGTCTAAATCACCATCAAGGGAACAGAAACAAGTGTGTGTCAGTATGTTCAGTACTGTAGCCCAGGGGGACATTACACTTGCTATGTGTGGGGAAAAAACAGCAGGGCTTTTCAGTAAAAATGAGACAGAGGGAAAACTTGTGATCACAAAACAGAAAAGCATATTGCTGATAAGACACAAGTGTTAGAGGTTTTCTAAAACCTCAAGCTGTGCTTCTCCCAACAAAAATCTCATACTAATTTACACAAAGCAATTTTAGTTGCACAGCTAGAAAGAACTGTGAAAAATGAAATTAGTTGTTCTTTTACAAGGAATGATTCGTTGCAAACTTTTGAAATGCTTTTCTCTCTTGAATTCTGTTGAAATAGCTGAGTCTAGAATTACCTTATAAAATTATATATTAAACAAAACAAGAGAATAGTCCTTTTAAAGTACATTTGGATGCATTCTTACTCTTTTCCATAATAAATAATTTTCATGAAATTTATATACCTGGAAAAAAGAAGAAATTATACCAAACTTCTGACTGTTGCTTAGAGCCTATATCCTTGCTGTAATTAAATATTCATTATCAATCGTAAACAGACTATTCTTCTGTGTTCCATCTGGAAATGAAGTATAAACAAGAGCAAATACATCCCTTCTAAATTATCTCCCAGCTTAGCCCAAAATATAGAGATTTGTCACATTGACATCTAAAGAAAGAGGTGTTCTCTTTATCAAAGTCTATGATGATTATAATGTCATGAATTCACAGCACAAGAAAAAATAATTTAATCAAACCAATGGAGTGAAATGAATCCTATAGAATGTAAAATGTAATATCCTACACATTTATTATTTTCCAGAAATGATTCATGATTGGCTACGGTAGCCTGAGGTGGGGTTCCTTGTGACTTATGAATAATTCCAGTTAAGCTCATACTTTCCCAGGGCTGGAAAACCCTGAGAAGAACTTCAGTGTTCTGAAGTGAGAAAACTAAAATTTTCCAGAAGAGAGTTCACAAAAGAAACTGAGGAGATTCTGACTTTCACTTACTAAATTTTAGTCAGGCAGAGTTGTATTCATTATATTTCTGTCATTACAGAAATACGATCACAAAAGATCTTACAAGTGAAGTTCTTGCTTTTGAAGCTGTTGTACCCTCTACTTCTATAAACTAATCCGTCATTGTTCAGGTTGAGAATATTCCATATGATGTTCCCACAACTAGTAATCCTAATATCTAGCGTTCATTGTATGCTGTGTGCCTAGCACTATGCTCTGCCCCTACATATCATACTGAGGCACTCCTGCTTCCCGGGCTGTGTGTGTTCTGCCTGGCTGTGGCTGTTAGGCACTCATGTTTGCCCAGCAGAGCCCCTCAATGCTGTAACCAAGACCCTCACCTGGATGTCATACAGACCCAGCTGCAGCTGCACTCTTGACTTCTCACACTGCAGTTAACATACACTGCTGTAACAGAATTTTCTATTCTGCTTCTCTTCTGTAATTTTCCACCCTGAGACAGTCATAACCACATAAGATCATAAAATCACCCCTCTTGCCCTGTTAGAAAAACTCAGAAATGCTATGACATAAAAATAACAGCCCTGCTGTGTTAGGGGCTCAGCCTTTGTGACTTGAGTCCACTGAGCCAATGCCAGCATATAAACTTTGTTTCCTGTTTTAAGCCTCCATGTTTCCTGCCTCTCCCTGTGAGTTCACAGTAACTCACTGCAACAATATCATATCTCATTTAATTATTTAAAATGTCTGTATCTTTCTTTCTTTCAAAAAAGCCACAATAAAATGCTGAACTTTCAGAAGAAGAGAATAGATCTAGAGTTACTAGAGGTGGGAAGCGGGGGCTGGTTAGGAACACAAAGAATAATTGCAATTTGTAATGATGACTATGGTAATAATACGGATTTGATCATCACATACTGTACCCAAATACTGATAGTCAATTCTGTACCACATAAATATTTATTATCAAAAAAAATGCATAAACTTTTTAGAAAAAATAAAACTGCTGCAAACAAACTAACAAGAAAGAGTTTCTGTGGAAAAATAAAATAAAGAAAGATAAAATGTCTGCATCTTAGTTTCAATTGTGGTCCTTTTGCAGATGAAGACTTTGAGGCTCAGACATGTAAATAAACCTATCTAAATCCCTCAAAGATAATTAGCATTTATTCCAGGACTCAAACACTGTTTTTATTGAATTTAAAACCCATTTCTTAAAACTGAACCTGCAACAAACACAGTCTGTCATCCTCATAGCTGCTAGGTGATTTTGTTTCCTTTTATTAATTCCTATTCCAATTATTACTATATTTTTTCATTAAATTCTGCTTAATAGGCTAAAGGTACTTTCAACAAATGTAGCCTTCAGCTAAACTTGCTCAATGCTCAAACTTGCAAATATTTAGAATCTTCCATCATCTCTTTATTTTTCTTTTGTATATTCCACTAATGTCTATAATGTGATGTTAGTGAGCCTAATTAATTTGCTAATCTCTGAAGATATCACTCATTTAACAACCTGCAGGAAATTTTGGGTATTCTATAAGCCTCCTTTTCAATGAAGCATTCCAGAAACTCCAAAAACTTATGGCCATTTAAACAATATGCAAATGCAGTAGCCCAAACGTTTTCTTATTTCTTTGAACATGAACTAATAAAGCAATAGTAATTTGAAGATATTTATTCAAGCCTGGTTTCCTCTATTTCTAATGCTAGAACTGCTTTCATTGATAATATATTTTGAAAGGATAAAAAAAGATTGGAAAAAAGGACAGAGGAAGGAAGGAAGGAAGGAGGGAGGAAAGGAAAGAAGGAAGGAAGGAAGGAAGGAAGGAAGGAAGGAAGGAAGGAAGGAAGGAAGGAAGGAAGGAAGGAAAGGAAGGAAGGAAGGAAGGAAGGAGAGAAGGAAGGAAGGAAGGAGAAAAAATTAACAAATGATTTAAACATTATTAGAGGAGAATTAATACTGCTCATTAAGAAATGTAACAATATTATATATAGTACATACACATGCATGTATGGTTTTGTTTCTTAGGGAGAAAAATATTTGTAGCTTTAAATTCATAAGATATATGTAATCAAATGTAATTTATAAAATTCTATCAGTTATTATTTTTTATTATTCTCATGATTTTCTATACAGCTCTCTGAATGTCTCCAAATTTTCCTTGTGGACCCTTCAACCTCTGCTAATTTATTTATTAATTTTTTTATCTCCATATCATATGTTGAGGGGACTTTATTTTCCCATTTGGTGGCTTTGGTTTCTTAACTCTAGATATGATGGCCTGACAGATAAATTTATGTATATGTCTGAAAGGCACCTCCTAGTCAACAGTCCAAACAGAAAACAAAGGGGTTCTTTTCTTTTCTTTCTTTTTCTTTAATCAGATTTTTGTTTGTTTGTTTGTTTATTGAAACATAATTGATTATACATATTTTGGGGGTACAGTGTTGGATACCATCACCTGTGTACAACGTGTGATGATCAAATCAGTATGATTAGCATATTTAAATCATAATTATTCTTTGTGTCCCTTACCCAATATCTTCCCAAGCCCCTTCTTCCTTCCCACCTCCCCACCTCTAGTAAACATAGATGTGTTCCCTCCTTCTGGAAGTTCAATATATTATGAGGTTTCTTTCTTTCTTCCTTTCTTCCTTCCTTCCTTCCTTCCTTCCTTCCTTCCTTCCTTCCTTCCTTCCTTCCTTCCTTCCTTCCTTCCTTCCTTCCTTCCTTCCTCCCTCTCTCCCTCCCTCCCTCCCTCTCTCTGTCTCTCTCTCTCTCTTTCTCCCTCCTTCCCTCCCTGCCTTCCTTCATTCCTCTCCCTGCCTTCCTTCATTCCTTCCTTCTTTGTTAATATCCACTTATGAATGAAGACGTGGTATTTCTCTTTCTGAATCTGACTTATTTTACTTAACATAATTTTCTCCAAGCTCATCCAAGTTGCTGCAAATGGCAGAATTTCACTTTTTTTAAATGGCTGAGTAGTATTTTCCTTATCTGGTTATCTGTTGATGGACATTTAAGTTGGTTCTATATTTTTGCTATTGTAAATAGAGCTGCAATGAACATAGGAGTACGGGTATCCCTTCCACATGATGATATACATTCCTTTGGTCATATATCCAGAAGTGGGATTACTGGGTCATATGGAAGTTCTGTCAGTACTTGTCTGGGATACCTAATGTAGTTATTTTCTCATTATTTTCCATAATGGTTGTACTTTTTCACAGTTCCACCAACATTGTAGGAGGGTTCCCATTCTCCACATCCTCACCAGCATTTTCTATTTTCAGTCTTTTAAATAATGGCCAGACTAACTGGGGTGATGTGATATCTCAATGTAGTTTTGATTTGCATTCCCCTGAAGACTAGTGATGTTGAGCATTTTTTTCATATATGTGTTGGCCATTTGTATGTCTTCCTTTGAGACATGTCTATTCAGCATCTTTGACCATTTTTTAATTGGATTCTTTGAGGGTTTTTTTTTTACTGTTGTTTGAGTTTTTTCCATATTCTGGATATTAACCCCTTCACGATGTATAGTTTGCAAATATTTTCTCCCACTCTGTAGGTTATCTTTCAGCTTTGTTGATTATTTCCTTTGCTGTGCAGAAGCTTTTTAGGTTGCTATCATCTCATTTGTTCATTCTTTTTTTTTTATTGCTTGTGCTTCTGGTGTCTTATTCATAAAGTATTTACCCAATCCTACTTCTTGAAGTTCTTTTTTCTTTTCTTAATTTTTAATTTCTAAAGCCCATGTTGCCATTGTCTTGGATGAAGGGTCGTGCTGACATTTGTTAATTCTAAGCAGATTGCAAAAGGCTGGAGAAGTCTTTGTATAAAATATGCACTTGCAGTGCAACATTGTGCTTGTAGTTAACAGTACTGTATTGTACACAAACATTTTTCAAGAGAGTAGATCCCAAGTTAAGTGTTCTTCCCACAATAAAAAAAGGTATAAAGTAATAGCCACTTGCCTACTGGTAGTAGCAGAAGGATGAGGTGGAGGAAATTATAGTACATGTACAGATCAGTTTTAAGTTTATGGCTTAAAACTTAGCACCCTGAAAGTTAACATACACCTCATATAAAGGCTTCACAGCAGTACAATGGGGAAAAACTATGTTATATATTCTTTGAAAACAAGTACTTTTGTCTATTTTATGAGACGCTCTATTCCAAGGGCCTAAAAAACATTGGACATGTAGTAGTTAATCAATATATATGATTCAATGCATTAATTAATTTAATAGTCATTCATTTATGGTATGTATGAGGCATTTTCAAAAAGTTCATGAAAAGATTTATATTTTTTTAATTACATTTTTCCACAAACTTTTGGAAGTACCCTTGTTTTGTTGCAATGAGTTACTGTGAACTCACAGGGAGAAGCAGGAAACACCAAGGCTTAAACAGGAATCAGAGTTTATTGATATACTGGCATTGGCTCAATGGACTCTAGTCACAAAGGCTGAGCCCCAAAGGCAGTGGGCCTGTTATTCTCATATTATAGCATTTCCAGATTTTTGTAACAGGGCAAGAGAAGTGATCTTATGATCTTATGTGGCTATGACTCTGTCTCAGGGTGGAAAATTACAGCAAGAAAGCAGAAGGGAAAATTCTGTTACAGCAGTGTGTGTCAACCACACTGTGAAACAAGGCAAAGGTGCAGTTACAGCTGGGTCTGTATGACATCTGGGTGAGGGTCTTGGTTACAGCATAGCAGGGCACAGCCTGGGTATCTAACAGCCATAGCTGGGTGGGACACAGCCAGGTAAGTACAAGTGTTATTTAAGTAGAGTTGATTAGATGGGCTGTCACCCACTGGCTGTAGGCTGTGGCCACTTACTGGAGGGCTTTAGCCCCATATATGTATTTACCTAAAAACCCTATTCTAAAAATCAAATGAGAATCAACAATATTTTATTAGAATTTATTAGATGGGCTGCTGCCCTCTATCTGTAGACTGTGGTCTCCTACCCGAGGGCTTTTGCCCCATACATGCATTTACCTAAAAAAAAATATATATATTTTTTTAATGTATTCACTATTTTTATTTATTTATTTATTTATTTTTGTCGTTTTCTTGACTGGCACTCAGCCAGTGAGTGCACCGGTCCTTCCTGTATAGGATCCGAACCCGTGGCGGGAGCATCGCCGCGCTCCCAGTGCTGCACTCTACCAAGTGCGCCACGGGCTCGGCCCCTAAAAAACATATTCTAAAATCAAATGAGAATCAATACTTTTGACCCTCCACATTCAGTTTATAGATAATCAACTTTAGTCACTACTTAGGTATGGGATTGTATACTTTAACGTTTTTAGAGCTAACAGGTGGTTGTCATACTGATCCTGTTAAGAGATTTTAAGAATTGCTGAAGGGAAAGATGTGAAAGAAAATGTTTGCTAGGGGCAAACTGTCTGTTGGGGAAACTATAGAAATAATTATACTTAGATTTTATCATAAGAATGTAACTTTTGCTTAAGGAGAGGTTACACTTTAGATAATGAACCAGGTTGACCAACTTATCTTTTCACTAACTGTACTTTGGAACATCACATTGTTAATTTTATTTTACTGATGTTACTAGTTTCCATTGCTTAAACTATACTTAGCCATAGATAACTTTTGTAACACTGCCCATGTCCTTGTGTCCTTTTGTAATTATTGAATCAACTGAATTTTCTTGTGAAACTTCTTTGTCTTTACAGTAAAAAACAGAAGCTAACTTTGAATCAGGGCTGAACCCAGATTCTCTGGGGTACAGACCCTTCGGGCTTCTCATCACATTCATGGTGCTTTCAGTAGTCCTTTTTTCATCTCTGTTACACAGTGAGAAGTATAACACTCTTACCCACTGGTGAGTGGCCTGTGTTTTTTTTTTTTCTTTATTTGTTTTTGTTTTTAGAGCCAGGAGTTGTTGTTGTCATGTTACATGTCCAACATCCATCTGATTATCTTGAATAGCCTTGACAAGAGGAGACCTGCTGTACAGGATTTTAAAAGGGGAGAAGGCTGTGTGCTTGGTGAGTGTAGATCAGATCCAGAACAAAACCATGGGAAAGATTTTGTTCCAGTGTAGGTGGCTTTTTTGTCTCAGAGTTAACTTGTCAGTTTTGGCTATCAGAGGTGCTGTGGTGACTGCTGCCTGGAGACAGGGTGACCAGTCTCGGGCCATTGTGTCAAGCTGTTTTGGAAGACATGCCATCAGGCAGTGCCAGGACCCCAGAAGCTGAGTTAGAACTCCCACCATAATGCCCTGCCTTTGTGGACAAATAGAAAGAAGGGCTTTTTTAAAGTTAGGCAGTCCCAGTTCTGGGGCACTCAACAGTGCCCTTTTTATGTCCATGAAGGCTTTTTGTTGAGCATTTTTCCAGATCAGGGGTTCTTTCTCCCCACTTTTGGTTGCTTCATATACAGGTTTGGTGAGCATTGTGAAGTTAGGGATCCAGATCCTGCAGAAACCCGTTGTCCCCAGGAACTCATGAACCTGTCTTCAGGTGTTGGGGGTTGGGATGAAACAGACAGCCTGTTTGAGCTCTGGTCCCAGTTGGCATTGTCCTTGGGAGATTTAGAACCCCAGATATTTGACTTTTCATGGCATATTTGGGTCTTTTTTTTTTTTTTTTTTTTGACATCTTGTATCCCTTTTTAAAAGCAGGTTAAGGAGTTTAGTCCCTTTTAGATATTTTTGGTGGGTCCTTCCAGCCAGCAACAGGTCATCAATGTATTGGAGCAGAGTACATTCACTTTGTTTGTAGTTCAGAAGCCAGGCTCGTGGCAAAATGGTTGGTGAGCTCTTGAATCCCTGAGGCAACCGAGTCCAAGATAATTATCTCTGGATCCCCTCGAGAATGCCTCATTGGAAAGCAAAATTGGGTTGACTTTGGGGAGCCAGTTTGATGCAGAAGAGGGCATCTTTAAGGTCCAGACAGGTGAAGTAACTGGCATCAGCAGGGATTAAGCTCAGATTAGGAATGGCAAGGTGCAGGGTGACGGCTGTTCAGTTGACTGCCCTGAGGTCTTGTACCAGTTGGAAGTCATTGGTTCCCAGCTTCTGAACTGGCCATAGAGGTGTGTTCCAGGGGGACTGGCATGGGCTTTAAAGTCCACATTTGAGGAGTATGTCCAAATGTTTTTTGTATCCCCTATTTAGCCCATTGTTTTTGTCAGACAGGCATTGCCCTGGGTTTGAATTCCACCAGGACCAGGGGAATGTCTTTGGCCAGACCTCATGGGTTGTTTTCAGCCCAGACTCTGGGCACTCAGAAGGAAAGCTCCAGAAATGTTGGTGTTGTGGCCTATAAGCTAAACAACCACCATTCTTCCCTCTGGGGAACAGTGAGGGACAGGATCTGAGCCTCTGTGTCTCCTAGAGTTAGGGACATCTCTCTGGTCATTGAAACAGTTATTTAGGCCTGCCTCACTCAGCAGATTTTGTCCAAGTACAGGTATTGGACAGTCTGGCAGGTAGAGAAATTAGTGAATGACCTCTCTTTTTCCTATGCTGCATTTTCTGGGCAGCAAGAAGAAGAGTCTCTATTGGTTTTCTGTGGCTCTGACTATGGTGGTTTGTTACCAAGAAAGAGGTACAAGAGGCTGTGTAACTATGAATGTTTGGCTCCAGTGTCCATCATTAAGTTTATGGGTTAGCCCTCTATCATCATTTGGACCAAGAGGTCCTGGGAGACCAGGGAAAGGGAGCCCAGTCGGTCCTATTCACTTTCATATTATTCAAGTTCAGCCAAGCCAATGAAATCTTCCTGGGGTGCCTTGGTAGCCAGTTTGCCTGGGTTGCAGTTTCCTTGGGAGTCTTGTCCATTTCTTGAGGCTGGAATTTGCCCTTAGAAGTGGCCAGGAGTGGGGAATATTTATTTTTTTAATGACTGTCTTTATGACAAGAAGTCACATTTGTTGGATCTCAGGGGTGTTCTGGAACTGAGTGCATCCTGAGGCTGTCCTCTGGTTGGGTATTGGCCTTGGCTCTGATGCTCTTTTGGAGGTTCTGACTTCTCTGCCAGTGTAACAGCTTGGAGGTCCACCTTCTTATTATTTATTTATTTATTTATTTATTTATTCATTCGTTTGTTCGTTCATTCGTTCGTTCATTCATTCGTTCATTCATTTATTTATTTTGTCTGATTTGTGGCTGACCTCCAGGTCCCAGTTGATGAACTTCTTGGTTGCAATTTCTAAGAGTCAGGTAATATTCATGCCAGCAAACCCTTCCAGCTTTCACAGCTTGTGATGTATGTCCTCCTGTGCCTGTCCCACAAAAGCAGCATTGATATTTCTCTGGTTTTCAGGCTGTTCTGGGTCATGAAACAGAGTTTATTGATATGCTAGCATTGGCTCAACAGACTCTAGTCACAAAGGCTGAGCCTCGAAAGCAGCGGGGCTGTTATTTTTATATCATAGCATTTCTGGATTTTTGTAACAGGGCAAGAGAAGTGATCTTATGATCTTATGTGGTTATGACTCTGTCTCAGGGTGGAAAATTACAGCGAGAGAAGTAGAAGGGAAAATTCTGTTACAGCAGTGTGTGTCAATTGCAGTGTGAAACAAGATAAAGGTGCAGTTGCAGTTGGGTCTGTATGACATTTGGGTGAGGGTCTTAGTTACAGCATTGTGGGGCAAAGTCTGGGTGCCTAATGGCCACAGCTGGGTGGGACACAGCCAGTTAAGTATGAGTGCCTCAATGTATGCTGCATTTTCATATGAGACAACTAATATTCAGAGATATGAAGAGTCTTTATTCAGAAGTGTTTCATGAGTGCTTATTATGGTTAAAGTAGCATGTTCAAGTTCTTTTCCTTAAAGAATTAGCATTCTATGGGAGAAGGATGATATTAATCAATAATCACACACAACTTCCAATGACTTCAAGATGCTTTAAGTTAGTGGTATTTGATTAAGTCAAAGAAGGCAGGATTTCTTGCTGAAATAATAACAGCATATATATGATTGATATTTAGGAGTTAGAAAGGAGACCACTACTCCATTTAAAAGGATGGAAATTTTAGGTGTGTCATGACTCTTGCACTTCAAAAATCTCTGCACGCTGGCCTAGGTGAAGAGATGGGATTGCAATCAGATAACAGAAGAGTCAGTCAAAAGGTCAAAGAGGAGGGCAAACAATTGTAGCTATCGATTGACAAGACTGAAATTCAATCTCAGTTATTTTCAGCTTGTGCTTTGGTCATCTTTGTATCTCCAACTCCCAAGAAATGTCTAAAACATAATAGGCACTTTAGAAATATCTGCCTAATAAAAATATGAAATACAAGTCTTAAAGATCATCATTAAAACATCTGCACCTGGTCTTCGGTGGGGCTAAGTTCAAATTCCAGGCCCACCACAACAGTTGGGGAACAGTTTGAAAACCAGGGGCTGAAACTTGTATATTACTCTTCTACTTTAAGTTCTTTCCACTTTGCTATTTGCTCCATGTTTCATATCTATGAATTGATTGGTGATCTTCAGCAAGTGAATGGTGGTACAATTAGTGCCACCTCTCTTAAAATAGCCTTATACTATAGTCCTTAACCCCTAAAATTGGATTTAATTTATATGGATAAAAAAATAAAATATATCAATATACTTTTTAACTCCATAAATGCTTTTTAATCAGGCACACTAGTTAAATTCTAAATATCAGCAACCAGTATCAAAGGGTCATACTTACATGCTTTACAAAATAACATATTGCCATTGGCTATAGTGTTTTACATCTGGTAAAGAGCACTAATATTTCCTTTGATTCTGCCTCAATCATCAAGTGACATAATGTTTAATATTTTCAGGAACATGACTGGGTTTTGGTTCGTAAAGAAGTTAAGTTTCCTTAGAACAACAAATACCTGATACAGACTGTTTTTGAGCTATGCTTGTTATAGAAAGGTTTCAATTTCATGTACCAAAAATATATCTTAAATTTACATTTTAACCATATAAACATACACACTCTATCTCCTATTCTTAGTGTTCAGAATAATGTTTGTTACATTTTAGGCACCCAGAAAATATTAAATAAATACATAAATATTTGTTTAAACATATAATATTTTGTTTGGGGAGCTTCTTTAGGAAAAACTACTTTTCTCATGTATTTTTATGTGATAACAGAAATCAATGCATTTCCAAGGGATAACATAAAATAATACTTCTTAAAAGTATCTATGGTGCACAAATGAAATGACGATTCACCCTAAATATTTATTTTTAATTCCTTCAATAATCAAATTAACCTGGCACAGCCTTCATACAGTCTGATTTTCTTTGTGCTAAATCACTACAAATAAGAATGAAAATAATGCATTAAGATAAGATGTGGTCATTTTATTTACATTTGATAAATGTTTCTAGTCATTATTCACAAAATAAAACCTGTTTTGTTACTAATTAATGCACCATTAAAAAACACTATTTCCAAAATCTGAATTTATTGGTATTAATTTTACTAGGTTTTTACAATAATCATTCTCTGTATTTCAGTCATTACATATATATATGTATATTTAAATCTGTGATAATTTTGTCTTTGCAAGCTAAGCAGACAGTGTATATGGTATTTTAAAAAGGAAAGACAATTAAATAAGTTCTCACCATTTAAGAATTTACATTTTATCTTCTTCAAACTTAGACCTTGCTCTTAGCTTTGATTACATATAGATTACAAGGATGCATACAGTGTATCTTTTAAAGTCACATTTGGAATAGATACTTATTCATTAAAAGTTTGCTTACATAGATAATTCTGATTAAATAGGAATCCATTTATCCCTACCCATATGATGTTTATGAGGTTAGCAAAATAATGTATGATTTAAGTATAGCTCATGATTCTCTTTAGAAATCAATTAAACTAATATTGAACTGATCACTGTAAGTGAACATAGTTTATGGCCATATTTGATAAAAATCAATTCCTGGAAATAATTTTTGGTATAAAACTGAATTATTATTGTTGTGTGTATGTTACATTAAAATAAACAACTTTAGATTATATTTACTTAGATTATAAACTTATTAAAGATGATACAAATAAGTTAGTGGTAAACTAAAAATAACAACAAATTCTTTACTGATTCTTCCATCAAATGGTAGGGCCTTTTTCCTCTTCCTTGGATCTGAGTTGGATCTGTCTCTATGACTAATTGTAATTAATAAAATGTGGTGAAATGATGTCAGGTGATTTCTGAGCCTCAGTTCAAGAGAACTTTCCACTTTCACTTTTGTTCTTTGGGAAATCTGAGAACAGTATGCTATAATGAAGGACAGAATGAAGGACCACGAGAAAAATGCAACCCAGCCATCCTAGCTGAGGTTCCAGACATGTCAGTGAAACCATTATAGACATCTAGCTCTGCCAAGCAGCAAGCTGACTATAGCCATGGGAATGAGCCCAGGCAAGATCACCAGAGAATCAAGCAGACACCTCACAAAATGATGGGGAATAGTTGATAGCTATCATTTTAAGTCACTACATTTTGGGGCTGTTTGTAAAACAGCAATAGACTTTATGTGTGTGTGTATAGGTATGTTTAAAAATGTGCTCATTTTGTCTTTGCTAGGTAAACAGTGTATATGATATTTGAACAAAAGGAAAGGCAATTATATATAATATATGAATAATATTTATGTATCATATACAATTTAAAACAATAATTTTTCAAGAAACATAAAAGAAAAATTGATTGGTCTCAACCAAGCATTATTCCATATGAATTTCTTTAAGTGAGAAAAAGTAAGATTTTTTATAATATGGTAACTTGTTCAGCATATGTCACACAAACATATATTCTTGATTTCATTAATTAATGTAATGAGACAAATCTAAAAGGAAGTGATAAAGAGAAAAAAGCAACACTTGATAAATTGTATGTAAAAGTAAAATGTTCCTATTATTACTCAGGTCACCTGATTTACTTAGCAAATTCAATCTTCAACATGTCCTTAATTTAAACAAGAAGAAAAAAATAATAGCACAGCTTCTTAACCTGAGTACAACCACAATACAAGAAAATTTTAAGAACAGAAGTAGATGGTAAAGCATCAGTAATACATTTCAAATTTTAAGAAAATGTTTACAGCAGTCATCTCTTATCCTGGAGGGATATGTTCTATGACACTGCAGTGGATGCCTGAAACCCCAGATAAAATCAAACTCTGTAAACACTGTTTCTTCCTCTACAAACATATTTATGATGAAGCGTAATTTATAAATTAGGCAAGTACCCTTGTACTTTGGGACCACTGTTAAGTAAAAGAGGGGCGACTTGAGCACAAGCACTGCTATGCCATGACAATCTGATAACCCAGGCAGCTAGTAAGTGACTAACAGGCTGGAGCTTGTGCATTGGAGGAAAAAGAGATGATTCACATCTGGAGAACAGAGTAGGAGGGTGTGAGATTTCACCACACTGCTCAGAACCATGCATGACTTAAAACTTACGAATTGTGTAAAGTAAAAAATAAAAATAAAATAAAATAAATTTTCTTTTTAAAAATCTCAAAACAAAAAAATAAAATAATAAAACATATGAAATATTTCTGGAATTTTGCATGTAATATTTTTAGACTGCAGTTGACCATGAGTAAATGAAACTGTGAAAAGCAAAAACGCAGATAAAGAGACTACTGTAATCCATTTGAATCTTTTCTGCTTAATTCTGTATTCTTTAAAAGTATTTTTTGAAATTTTCTGTCTTCTCAATATATTTTGCTTAGTTAAGGTTTCACCTGTCAGGTTTTTTTTTATTCACTTTATCGCACCACTCTGTGGACGTAAAGTATAAAGATGTTTGTGATCACAAGAAAAGCAATACTCATATACTTGTATTTATGTATGTTGAAACTGACAGGTGACCCAGTAGTTTTTATAGATATCTGTGTGTTTTGAGGTTTTTATTTCCATAATGTTTTAGTAATAACTTAAAATTTTTCCTACTAATAGTAACTATTCTCCCTATTGAGTTCTTATACAGGGCATAAAACTGAATATATTTGTAATTCTGGCAAAGGGATAAATCTTTTGACAGACAATGTTTATAATTTCTAAATTTACATTTAATTATGTATGTTGAAATATGTATTAATTACTCAAAAGTTAAACTTTGAAACAAAAATATTTTATATGTCAAAAATGTAATATATTGCTTCTATGTATATGAATAAATTCATATACTATTTTTATAAAACAACATATATACATTAGCTACTGATATTTTTAAATGATCTTTGAAGATTTTGACATTTTCGGCCACAAGGAATAGCACCCAAAAAAAGTTAGGTTAACTAGCTCAGGAAGGAATAAATAAGTTCTGATTATTTTGATTAACATAGGAATTATAAATAAGCATTCTAACCAAAAACAATGTCAAAGTTGGAAGGTTTTGTGTGGGTCTTTAACAATTTTTTATTTGATTTAATATTAATGGTAATGTAAATAGAAATTATGACACTGCTATGGTAAATTGAAAAGATAGTATTGAGTGTATATGAGTTAGCTCTGTTCCATACCATAGAAAAATCGTGTAAATTCTCTGTGGCTTATATTCTTATTATGCAGTGGAGTTAATAAAGCAGCCTCTATACTGTTAAATCAGTAATTAATTTCTTATTCATATGAGAAATATAGGAATGCTGTTTTTTTCAATTCTAAAACACTAAATAAATACAAAATACTGTTTTTGTGTGAACTATTGATTTTAATAAGTAGAATAAGAAAATGGACAGAACAAGAAACAAACAAAAGTCTGTAATAGTTCATATTATCATGACATTTTATAACACCAGGATAAAAATGGAAAGTATTACACTTCTAGACCACACAAAAAATAATTGAAATCAAAATATTTATTGACTACTCCATAATGTCAATGGATGCTAGAAAGTAATGCAAAAATTTCAAATTTCTGAGTGATCTGGTTTTTCAACCAAGAATCTAGGTCTCTAGAAACTAGCAAATGAATTTAATCAATTACTGTCATGCAAGAACTTAATGCATATTTAGGTAATTTTTAGAGGATGATTCAGTAAAACAAGGATATAAAGTACACACAAGAAGAAAGGGGAAGTCATGGGATCTGAAAGTCAGTGGGTGCAGTACAGCACAGGGAAGTCCTTGGATGTCTTGTGTGCAGGAATTTAAGAAAACAGTCAGCTCAGATGTCAGAAGGAAGGATTCTGTGTTACTTAAATCTCCAAGAGGAGGAGGGAAGAAACATAAAGCATTTCTGATCTATTGGCAGTTTGGAAAATACAAGGGTACTTCAAAAAGTTTATGGAAAGATTTGTATTATCTTTCAGTTCTTTTTTCTATGAATTTTTTTGAAGCACCGCTAACAAATCAGTCCCATAGGATTCCCCTTCACCATTATCTAACATTTGAGAGGTCATCTTAGTCTTGACTGATGTGGGTCAACCAGACAGAACTTAAAGGAAAGACTTTATTTTGGAAGATGTCAACTAGGAGACAGAGGGTAAAATCTCAACTGCCTCCCTGACAAACTGAGGGCTGGGGTTTACATAGGTAAATGTATCAGGTGAAATAGGATGCTCTCAGAGACGTGTCAGACAAGAGAGGATGCTTTGAGAGATGTGTATAGGATGTAGAATGTCTTCAAGTGTGATGTACCACTGCTTCCTGCTTTGCGAGACAGGATGCTTTGAGAGATGTACTGGAGGAGAAAGGATGTCTGCTTCTGATACAATCTTAGTTAAACATTAAGGGAGAACTATAAGGGGAAAACAAAGTTAGTTCCATAGTGAATACACAAGTTTGTTGGGGGGGGGGTTCTATGTTTATCGTACCGCTGTATATTAGTAACAATGAGCATGCAAAAAAAATCATCTGAAGGGTTTTTAAAAAAGTGTGCTGGGCCCCATTCCATTTCTAACTGTCGATCAATTTTGGCTGCCATAACAAAGTATCATACATTAAGTGGCTTATAAACAACAGAAATGTATTTTTCATAGTTCTGGAGGCTGGAAGTCTAAGATCAGAATGCCAAATGACTACGTTCTGACCATCTTCTGGTTTGCAGACTGCTGAGTGAGGCTCCTTTTATAAGGGCACTAATCCCATTTTTAAGGGCTCTGCCTTCACAACCTAATCACTTCCCAAAGCCCCCACATCCTAATACCATTCCATTGGGGGTTAGGATTTCAACATATGGATTTGGGGGGTTTCAAACATTCAGCCCTTAACAATGACTCAGTATATTTTAGTTATGACCAGAGAATTTATGCACGAAACAAGTTCCAAGGTTATGCTATTGCTGCTTGCTGGTCCAGGGACCACGCATTGAGACTTGCTACATTAGACTTTCAGAATAACTGGAAATGAAATGGCCATAGCTTATAAAATCTATGCAAATTAAAAATAAGAGTTAACTATGAGAAAGAAAATGTTGGATGGTAATCATAGTAGTGAAGAATATGTAATCCATAATGATGTAAACAATATTAATTTAATTAAAAATTTTATATTTTAGGTGAGGGTGTGTAGAAAATAGGGAGGTTGTAGTGTAGCAGAATGAATTTCAGCAGCTAAATGAGAAACTAGTTATATTATAGCCTCAGCAAATAAAAAATAATTTGTCAAAATTTTATATTTTAATTCTCTCCAGGTAGCAAGATAGTGCCTACCCATTGTCATTAAAAAAACTAAATATGTTTAATTTTCAATTGTTTGCATTTGTTACTATGGTTAATTTTTTAAAAAATATAGCCATTCAAATTTAAATAATATACGCATTTAATAAAAGAAATTAAAATAAGTGGGCCACAGGGTAATGTATATACAACGGATGAGATAGTGAAAAAAATTGGAAGGTATATCAAAAAAAAAAAAAATCAAAATGCCTTATATGTTATAAATAGATGAACAGTATAAAATAAAAAGAAATATTATAGAGGAAAACAATGAGAACTACAGTTGACATTTAGCAGACATTTCAGATGAAGAAAATTAGCAAAATGTATTAAAGGCAAGATTGAAAGATTTTGACTGGAAATCTTCAACTACCAGATTCCCTTGAACCTTCCTTCTGGCAGAAGCAGCCCCAGCCTCTTTGCTAGAAGAAAGCAATCTCCCCTCATCTGACTCTTGGCAAAGTAACCTGAGACAGGTATCTCCCAAGATTTCACTTATCCTTTTAATGATGATTCGCTGCCGTCACTCAATCAAATGAGAACATTCAGGACTCAGCAGAGACCAAGCAGGGAAATACAGGTTCTACTCACAAAGGAAATTCCTACATGCTAAACAAATTGTAAAATGTAGAAAATATGTACCATTAGGGATCAAGGAAACACATGTGAGAGTATATTTTATGATCTTTAGCATGTGGGCTAGACAGAAACGTGCAGAATAGACGGCTGGAGAAGGGAGGACTTCTTGACAGGAGAAATTGATTAGTGAGTTAAGATTCAATATTCTGGCAAAGAGCATCTGAGGCTTCAGTAATTCTATGCTGGAACGGCTCCTTGATGTTTGGCCATGAGGACAGCATTCAGCCAAAAAAGAGGATGCTGGAATTTTCTTGAAATATTATTGAGAAAGGGATCAAAGGTTTGGGGAGGTGCTAATGTTAGAAGGAATTTATTTTGCATTGAGAAGATACCCTTTGTCTCTATTCCCCCAAACAACAGGAATGCTGCCCTCATTAAGGTAATAGGAAAGCTCCATATTGGAGGGAAGGCTCTCCATTGTGGGCAATGAATAACAGTAGGAAATGCTGAAATAGAATGGGGCTCTGAAATATCAGTGAGGACAATGGTTTTCAGAATGGCAGACCAGGTGACAGCCCTTAATCAGAAGAGGTTAATGGATGTAATTACTGAAACTGTAGAAAAACTGGAGTGGCAATCACGGTGGTTTGATGCAAAGGGATGTTTGCAAATGACCAATATTTCACAGGATTCGTGGGGGAAGTGATAACTAACCAACAGGATATTGCTGAAAAAGTGTTTGAGAGTTGGCTATCAGACGACTGATGTCAGCTCCCACAATGGAACATCACTGTCTCTCACCCTACTGTCTAACATAAATTAATTCACGGACGTAGAAACCATACAGAGCATGGGCTCTACCCTACCAAAGCTGCTCTAATTATCGCTGATGTGGAATTTCCCATCCTGCCTGCAACAAATGCAAGCTGGGCAAAATACCAAACAGCTAAGTTCCTCAAGAAGACCTACTGGATGCCAGGTTGATTACATCAAACCTAATCCTTCCTTGAGGGAGCAAAGATAAATTACTGTCAAATTTTTGAATCTTTTGCTAATCTTGTGTTATAAAGTATTAGTTTACTGAAATCTTAATTATCACTTTCCGAATTATTACTAATAAGCATCTTTACAAATAAATAGTTGCCATGTGTATTTTCTCCTTTTTGAGATTTCTGTTTACATCTTCTTTTTCTCATTTTTCTACTGTGTTTTTGTGACTATCTCATTTACTTGTATGAATTATTTATACCTTTTGATGAAATAGTCATTTTTTTGATTTTATGTTTTGCAAAAAGTTAGCAGCTTCTCCTTTTATTTTCTTTATGGTGTCCTTTGATAAACAGTTCTTTGATCTCAATGTAGTCAATTGTACTTTTTTGGGGTGGGATACACTCAGGCTTTTAAAAAAATTATTACCATATTTTAGTTTATAAATATTATCCTCAGTGCTGTTTTGCAACATTTTTCAATATTTGTTTTTCAAACTGGTGCAGTAGAAATGTGGTACATTTCATTCCAATGAGCCCAACACTATTTGCTAAAAATTCAAACTTCCCAGTGTAATTTGTTCTTCTCTGTTCAAGTGTTTTCATATGTCCATGAAACTCTATCCTTTCTGTACTGTTCTTTGGTTAATATGAAGAGTCTTGCATAAATATGCTATACTAATTATTATTTCTTTATTATATTCATTGCTATAGCTTTATAATAATTCTGGTTCTCAGGTAAAACAATTCATTTTAATATTAGTATATTTCTTCAGGAGAGACTTGGAAATTCTTAGCCCTTTCTATTTCCACATATATTTAGAATCAATTTGTCAACTTTTATAAAATAATAAGAAATTTTATTGGCATAACAATAAATCTATAGATAAAACTGGATGAACTGAATTTTAATTATTGACTCCATAATGCTAATTTGGCATATTTTTCTACTTAAATTGTGTTTTAAATGTCTTTCAATAAACTATTACCCTTTTCCTTCATAAAGGGATTGTATTTTTTTTTGAGATTTAGTTATCTAACTTTTTAAATTATAATTCTATCTTTTGTAATCATATTTTCTGAATAGTATTGACTGGCTTATAGATGGGAATTAACTTTATTAACCTTTTATGCATCCATCTTAAATTTTTTTCAAAAAATAATTTTTTTCAGTAGATTACTTTGGTTTTTACTTTATAGTCATATCATCTCTAAAAAATAAAAGATTTGCTCCTTTTGTAAAATCTTACATTTTTAAAAACTGTTTTATTTTATTTTCTGACTTTCAATGAAAATTAAATAAATACATTAGTAGGCATTCTAATATTGTCCATAAATATATAAAAATTTGCATATAATATATTATAAATGTTATGGTCTTTTAATAATGTTCTTTTTCGGGTTAAGAAATTTCCATTTTATTTCTAGTTTGCTTAGAACTTTTAAAAAATATTAAATCAGTAGTTTTCTACATCAGTAAAGATGATCCTATATATTATTTCTTTGAAGAATTTGTATGAAAAATTATATTTATGTTTGCTGACATTAAACCTGACCCAATTCAAACAGTGCATGGCCTGACAGCTATGCTTCTCCTTTTAATTTTCAGCTAGTTTTATTATTTTATTTTTTGTTCTTGAAGAGTTCACTCATTTTCTCACTAGCAAATCAATTTATTAAAAAGTAGTTTATATTTCCCCTATGGTGAAATATTCATAATCAAGTTGTAGTTTAGCAGAAGGTTTTTCATAGTACCTTGTCAAACATGGTGCCAAAATCGTAAGTGTATCTATATTAGAATCTGTCGATCCTCTTTGACATCTCAATTTATTACTATCAATCCATTCCCAAACAACAACCAGAGCTATATTCTTAAAGATAAGTAATGGAATCATGTTATTAAAACATGTTAACCAGGTGTAAGGAGAGAAACAAGTATGAACAGAGGTTACAGAAAAATAAGCCTAAAATTGACTTTTCTAGAGAGTGAAAAATACGGTATTTCCAATTAAAAACCCATTGGACATATTTAGCAACTCATTGGACCATCAAAAGATAGAATTAATTTACTGGCAGATAGCTTAGAAATTATCTAGAATAAAGCCTAAAGAGATCAAAATAATCCATAAGGGCAGGCCGGTTAGCTCAGTTGGTTAGAGCCCAGCCTTATAACACCAAGGTCACGATTCAGGTTCCTGCACTGGTCAGCTGCCAAAAAAAAAGTTAAAATTAAAAAAATTAAAAACAAAACAAAATAAATACATAAATGAGAAAAAGAAAATATAAATAAAAGAGAGGATTGCAGTCCTCTCTCCAATCATAGTTGATTGCAGGAGAAGAATGAGAGCTGGGGCAAAGCCTGCGTTTAAACAGCTAAAGACATAATTTTTTATATAATTGAGAAAATGTAGCAATTGCTAAATTCAAGAATCCAGCAAATTCAAATACAAAAGAGAAAACAAACAAACAAACAAACAAACAAAAACCCAAAAACTACAGCACGAGGAAAACTGCAGTACTCAAAAGAAAAAGGAAAATCCTACAAAAAGCCATGGGTGAGGGATGGGAGTACAGATTATATTTAAATAAAATGGTGGTAAAATTGACAAACCAGAAGCAAATGGAATGTTATGCTATCTGCAATTATACACACACACATACACACACACATACATATAGTCACATATGTAATCCTAAAAACTCATTGGGATTACAAAGTAATCCTGAAAAGAATGCTTGACATAAGTAAAGGAGTAAAGAATACACAAAATAGTATATATGTAGACTTATTTAAAGAGACACAGACTGAATTAAATAAAATTGATGTTCTGAGATATAAAAAATTAGAATCCATGAAAAATAATATATACACAATATTTAATTTTTTAATAGAGAATGTAAGTATAGAAAAATCTCCAAAAAAGTCACTAAGAAAGAAACCTATATTCAGATATACTGACATTATGGATTAGAAAACACAATATTATAACGGTGTCATTTTTCTTGTAATTTATTTACAGTTTCATTTAGGTCTCAGTCAAAATTTGAAGAGTTTTTAAGTAGAAATTGATAAGCTGTGGCAAACTATTGAAATGCACAATGTCATGAATATCTCCCCAAAAAGACCTATGCATATATGGACACTTAATTTATGATAGAGATAGGATGATATAGCAGCAGTGATTAGTTGGTCACTATAATAAAAGGTGCTGGCAAAAT
Source organism: Cynocephalus volans (assembly GCF_027409185.1). Classification (NCBI taxonomy): domain Eukaryota; kingdom Metazoa; phylum Chordata; class Mammalia; order Dermoptera; family Cynocephalidae; genus Cynocephalus; species Cynocephalus volans. The sequence goes on along the minus strand of NC_084466.1, from coordinate 48,625,818 downwards.
CAGATCTCTATATGGAAACAATAAAACTGAATTGCTACCTCACACAATAAACGCAAATAAAATTTCAAGTGGATGAACACTTAAATAGGTAAGACAAGTCTATGAAACATTTAGAATGTAGGAGGATATATGTTTGTTTTATAAATATTTATAAAATTATTCATAAGCTTTTATACGTTTCTCTATATATGTAATACACTACAATAGGTTTTAATAATGTTTTTGCAAAATAATTTTACTTTGTTAAGAAAAATAGATAAATATACATTAAAAAGACATAATAAAAATGATATTTAGCCATACTTACTTTTTTGTCTTAATTTTGCTCACCAAATAAGTATTTTGTAGGTCTGCTTTTAGATATTTGAATATTTCTCTCCCTGGTGAAGATAGGAAATGGATAGACATTTCAGATTTGATAAGCACCTTTACAAAGAATAGTTACTGTTAATTCTTCCTTATGTAAGAAATACAATAAATAATTATCCTCAGACTAGGAACCAACAGATTTGGAGTCACTTCATTTTTAACCTGAATTGTGATTTCTTATGATTGCAGGTTACAATTAAAATCAAAGAATTCAAATCTCATAATAGCTTAGAAACAAAAGAAAAATGTAGGCACATAATAATTTTAATATCAGATCAAAAATAAATAACTGCTGGAATGAGAACTTATCCCACATATGAGAAATGTTACCCACTGCAATTTCTGTAGTGTGCTGTGTACGGCTGTCTGGCAGTGTGTGTTCATGACACGGAAAAGATCCATCCTCGTTTCTTCTGCTGATGCCAGTAAGTTTTATCTTCTGAGTCCCATGTGTTTTGCTTTTGTTTTTGTTTTCTCCCAGAATTGTGTAGAAAAGATGATAGCAGATGCAAAAACGGTTCCTCTAAATTGCTGCAAAAAAAGCAATCACTAGTGTACTCTGTTGGCTACACAATCTTACTGCCAAATAGTGATGTGAAGACAAATCTATGAGTACAGAAAATCCAAGTTATTAAAATATCTTTTCTATAGATTGCATAGAATATTCTAATATGAAACCTATCGGAGAATATAAGTGGGCAAGTGGGAAAAAAGTGACTTGCTTTGTATAAAAGTACCATTTAAATGGTAAGAGTTCCCTGTGAATGTATTCTAACGTACTTTCTACCCTCAGCCATAAAAACATAAAAGATACCTAAGGTTCTGAACAATTTTACACCTAAATAAAAGTCAGGTAATATATCATAATGGATCTTGTAACAGTAAATTGGAAAAGTTCTGATTACAACAAACTCTTGAAGAAAACCTTTTTTTCTGAATGTGACACATAAGAAGAGTGTACTTCACACAATTTGTGTGTTAATAAAGAAGAAACTGAACTCCTTAAGACTAGGAGAATAAAAAGCAATAGTGACATTTTAGCACTTCCAAAGAAAATTGCTGGTGAAATAGACTTTGTGCATTTACTATGTTGGTATTCATTGGAGTTTCACCAGGTATTGGATAGAAAACTTTAATATGACTTGCCCTATTCTCAGCCACTCACAGTTGGTTTGAAAAGGAACTATTTGGACGATTCCCAAGTGCATCGCTCTTATATGTTCAATGTTTCATGGTATAGCTAGCACAATGAAACAATAGACTATGATTTTCTCCAAACCTCATTATAACTGGCAATCTTTATGACATAGCACTGCAGGATACACCATTCCCTCTTCTTTTCACAGGACCATATCACAGCTAGTGAGAAGCACTCCAAAATCATGATGAGGCACTAGGGCAGGTGGCTCTGTGCCGTATCAGCAGAAGTGCTGCTTGAGACTCTTTAATAATGAATTATAATTGGGTGGATTATTTGTTCTGCATATTTGGTTTCCCTGAGATCACGATGTAGAACTGTTGAGCAATTTTAAAAAGTGGAATTGGCTACTGCTGCTACAGAGCCTTTTCCGTTTTTCTGACTCCAATCTTACATGCCAGTGAAGTACCCACAAAAAAGCACTAATGCTTAATAGAGTCAGTTAAAAGTCTTGAATTTAGAGTAATAACCCATGTTTTCTGTTTGATAAACCATTATTACTACATGGGGGGGAAATCACGGTCAGCAATCATTTTAATCCCCCAAAATACTTAAATCAACTCTTTTCTTGGTGCCAAGATTATGGTTATTTTCTCATAAGCTATGCACTCAAAGTTTGTATTTTCAACAGCATTTCCTTTATTTGGGAGTGCACATAGCCCTAGGATACTTTTCACATTAGAAATGCTGTTTTTTCTGGCAATATTCCGTCTTCATTTTTTTAATCCCAAAATTAAGTGCACCATGGATTTTTTTAGGTACAAATCAGTTCATGTGACATAGAATTATTTTTAATCAACAGATAATAAACTTCATACGAAACATATTAAGCTCTGTTGCTTCTACACTAAACTTCAATAGTATCTTTCATTCCTATATTAGAGATAGAAAAATTGTGGTACAGAGACATTATGTAATTTTTCCAAAGTTACAATCATTTTAAGAGATGTGTCCAGGATTGAAATCTAGAGATTCTGAAACCAGAATCCATGCATTTAATTATTATGCTATGGTGTCTCACAATTGTGGCTGTTACTTTTGTATTTTTATTAATATTACTGTAGTTAATAACTAAGTAGCCTATGATATAACTATTCATAAATGTTGGTTAGATAGAAGAATATTAGTAAGGTTATTTTGAAAGATATTTGCTGTTAAAATAATATCTTATGTCAAAAGAAAAATATTACCCCTTAATAAAATGTGTATCAAGGATGTTCCTATTTGAATGGGTCACTTTTTATTTGAACATGTTAAAATAACAGAATAGATTACTTAATTAAAGTAGTTTGAGCTCAGATTAAAATCACATACACATTAACTTTCAAATAAATCAAATGAAATTGAAGGAAGTGATAAAGTAACACAAAATAGTAAAGATAACAATTACATTGGAAATAAATCAAGACTAAAATAGTTATGCACAATAAAATTGTTTCTCATCTTTTGTTCTTTGGCTCATAGTGTCACAATTAAATGTAATTGTTTTAGTAACTTTCTCATAAGGAAATATTACTTTTCCCAAGAACCTAATTAGGTGGGGGGTGGGGGGAGTAAAATATATGCAAAAGATCTGAACATACACCTCACCAAAGATAATATGTGGATAACATACAAGTATATCAAAGATGCTTTTTATCATATGTCATTATGGAATTGCACATTAAAAGAGCAAAAGACACCACTACAAGTTTATTACAATGGCTAAAATCTAAAATCCCAATAACACCAAATACTGGTGACGATGTAGAGCAAACAGAGACTTTTATTTAATGTTGGTGGGGATGCAAAAACATAGTCACTTTTGAAAACAGTTTGTCAGTTTCTTACAAACCTAAGCAATTTCTTGTCATACTATCCAGCAACTGTGCTCCTTTGTATTTACCCAAATAAGTACAAAAGTTATGTCTACAGAAAAACCTGCATATGAATTTTTACAGCAGCTTCATTTATAACTGTCAAGACATGAAAGCAAGCAAGATATCCTTCAATAGATGAATCGGCAAACAAATTGTAGTACCTCTATGAAACTAAATATTGTTCAGTGCCTCCCAAAAAATCTGTCAAGACACAAAAAGATATGAAGGAAACTGAATTGCATACAGCTGAGTAAATTAACTCAATAACCAATGGCTACATGCTGTATATTCTGTGATATTGTGATTCATAAGAAGAAATATCTATATCTTTATCAATATCTTTGTCTCAAGTTCCTGGCCTACAACTTTTAACACCACTGTAATTTCCTGAGAAAATAGGGGTGCTAAGAGAATCTTTTATTCTAATATTTGGTCTTTTTTTTTTTTTTTTTTGGTCTTTTTCGTGACCGGTACTCAGCCAGTGAGTGCACCGGCCATTCCCATATAGGATCCGAATCAGCGGCGGGAGCGTCGAGGCGCTCCCAGCACCGCACTCTCCCGAGTGCGCCACGGGCTCGGCCCCTAATATTTGGTCTTTGACCCTCGTGCCTAACACAGAGCTCCTCATCCATTGAGATTTACTGGCTAATAGAAGTGTCTTTTGTTCTAATGCGGTGATTTCTGGTGGGCTCCTGAATGGGGGCTTGTCACCAAAAAGAACAAGTCATGATTAGAAGCTTAGAATTTTAATCTCCATTTCCCAACTTCTGGGAAGGGGATAGGAGCTGGCCACTGAGTTAATAATTGATCATGCCTAGTGATGAAGCCTCCGTACAAATCTTGGAACTTCAGGGTTCAGAGAGCTTCAGGGATACTAAACATGTGAAGGAGGGCTCACCCCTACAGGGCAGAAAAGATCCACACCCCTTTACCTATCTCTTGCCCTATGGATCTATTTTATCTGACTGATCCTGAGTTGTATTGTTTTATAATAAACTGGTAAACACAAGTGACCTATTTCCCTGAGTTCTGTGAGCCATTCTAGAGAATGATAGAAGCCAAAGATGGGGTTCTGGGAATCACCAATTTAAAGCTAACCAGTGAGAGGCATCTGAGGCCCAGACTTTCTTTTGGTATGTGAAGTGGGTAGTGTGTGTGTGTGTGTGTGGGGGTGGATTTTGTGGGACTGAGCCCTTAACCTTTGGGATCTGATGCTAACTTCAAGTAAATAGTGCAAGAATCGCATTATAAGACCCCCAGATGGTGTTGAAGAATTGCGTGGTATGGGAAAAGTCCCAACACATTCTGCTGTCTAAATGAAGTGTTCTGTGTCAATTATAAGAATACAGAAGGAAAAAACCAACAAATTAAAAGTTTGATAGCTTAGATAAAATGGACAAATTCCTAGAAATACATAAGCTACAACAACCGACTGAAGGAAAAATAGACCATCTGGATAGACCTATAACAAATGAAGAGATTGGATGAGTAATCAAAGCCTATCTACAATAAGAAGCCAAGAACCAGTGGCTTCACACTAAATTTTACTGCATATTTAAATGAGAATTAATTCAAATTGTTTACAACTAAAAATGATGCTTCTTAACTCATTTTATGAGGTTAGTATTATTCTGATACAAAAACCAGACAAAGATCCCAAAGAAAGAAAATTATAAACCCATATCTCTTATGTATTTGAATGCAATCATCCTCAACAAAATACCATCAAACCAAATCCAGCAACATATAAAGAAAATTATACAACATGACAAAGTGGGATTTACTCCAGAAGTGCAAGGGTGGTACAATGTGAAGAAATCAGTTAATATAGTACATCATATCAATAGAATAAAGAATACAAGAATCACATGACCATATCAATAGATTCAGAAAAAGCATTTGACAGCATCTAAAATTCTTTCTTAATAAAAATCCTCAGCAGACTAGAAATAAAAATGAATATCCTTGATATGATAAAAAACATCTATAAACACACAGCTAACATTATTAATGGTGAAAGACTAGACACTTTCTTCTAAGGTCAGGAAAAAGGCAAGGGTGTCTTCTCTGACCACCTCCATTTAACATTGTACTGGAGGTTCTAGCCAGGGCAATTAGACAAGAAAAATAATAAATTCACCTAGATTAGAAAAAAAGAATTGAAGCAATCTTTTTCTGCAGATGAAATGATCACATATATAGAAAATTTTAAGGAATCCACTACAGTAATTAGAATTAATAAATTATGTAAGAAAAGTTGCAGGATATATAATCAATACATGGAATCACTTGTATGTTTGCATATTAACAATGAACATTTGGAAATGAAATCAAGAAGACAATTCCAGTCAAAATATCATCAAAAAGCATCAAACACCTAGGTAGGAATAAATTTAACAAAGGTAATGTAAAACATCTTCTCTGAAAATCATAAAATATCATGGAAAATAAGTAAAGATCTAAAAAAATTAAAGTACATTTTATGTTCATTGGTCAGAAGACTTAAAATTGTTAAGATGACTGCAGGATGGTCTTTGAGTAACCTTCACTGACACAGCTTCTCTCCCCTCTTCTTGTTGATAGTTCTCAGAATAACTGTAGAATGCACTAGGAATGCATCCTGACATAGGGAGAAACTTCCCAAAATAGCAGGCCTGGCTTTGTTTCTGTCCCTCTTTGGGAATGTAACATCATGAGATAGGAAATAACTGCCTGGAACAGCCTGGGCTCTGTTTCTGTTCCCCCTAGAAACAGTATGCCCTTCCAAGATTTAGCCCAGCATGTCATCTTTTCCCCAGGTATGAACACTAGTTCAAGCTGCTTTTCAGAGTCCTTCAGCTATGGTGAAAGTGGGACACACACAAACAAGATTCCACCCACCCTGGGGCAGCTTCCCTGAGCTTCGGGGGGACTGGTTCATTATGAATCCTAGGTTTCTGTTTTCCCTTGCTGCCTATCTGTCTGTAAGCAATAAGTCTACTACATATAATCTGTCGTTTGTGTGAGTGCTCTGTGTCACCAGACTCAGACAAGTAGTAAAAATGAAACCCAAAATATAGTGGGCTAAAGTTGTCAAACTGTTATTCCTGATGACTGGCATTGTGATGATTTTTTCTAGCTTCTATGGAATGGGAGTGCTCCCTTGGGACTGGTAATCAGTAAACCTACTTTACAACAGCAATGCTCCCCAAACTGGTGCACAGATTTCATGCAATTTCTATCAAAATTCCTGCTAACTTCCTTTTAGAAACTGACAAGCTGACTCTAAAATTCATGTGGGATTTGGATTCAGAGACCTGAAGCAATCTTGAAAAGGAAAAATAAAATTGGAGGATTTCCATGTCCCAATTTCAAAATTTACTCTGAGTGATGATAATCAAGACATTGGTTCCCCACACAAAGACTAACCATAGATCAATGGAATAGAATTGAAAATGCAAAAATAAATTCTTATATCTATAGTCAACTGATTTTCTGCAGGGGTACCAAGACCATTTGAAGAGGACCTAAATGTAAGAACTAAAATGATAAAATTCTTGAAAGAAAATAAGGGGTAAATCTTGATACCATGGATTTGGCAAATAATTCTTAAATATGACACTAAATGCACAAAGTACAATTTAAAAAAAAAATAGATAAATTGAACTTCAAAGTAAAAAATTTATGTGTATTAAAGGACTACCATTAAAGGGAGAAGACAACCCACAGAGTGGACAGAAAGATTTCTTACAAGATAAGTCACTTGTATCTTAGAATATATAAAGAATGGTTAGAGCACCATAACAAAGAGACAAATAACCTAATTTTAAAAAATAGGCAAAGGACCTTAATAGACGTTTCTTCAGAGAAGTTATACAAATGGTCAATTAGCACATGAAAAGATGCTAAACATCTTTAGTTTTCAAGGAAATGTAAATCAAAACGACAATGAGTATATAGAAGTCAATAAATAATTGTAGAATTAATGAAAAATTAATGGTAAATGGTTATTACAGATAAAGAGAAGGTATAGGAATCAAAAGAAAATACCCATAAAGTCAAAAATATGTGAGCAAACAAGTTGTAAAGATTGAAGGAAGGTACCACAGTAGAATTTTGAATTAGTGTCGTTTGGAGTTATGGTAAATATCAAAAAGTCATCCTTGCATCCTTGTAAGGAAAACCAGTGTCTTGGCGTGGAGTACTGACTGACAGCAAGATTTCCATTGAGATATAAAGAAAACAATGTTTTCAAAGGAGTTGATAATAAAAAATAGTTTTCCCAATGTAAAGTGGTACTCTGAAAAATTTAGGGAAAGATTAGGATAGAGACCAGTGAAGATTTAGATATAGAGAGAAAATTTACAAAAGATTATGAGGGTACAGTTAAACAATGTATTGACTGGTTCCAAAAGAACATTTTTGTAAGGCAACATGAATTTAACCTCTATTGTTTGTTGGAGAAAACTGGAGGAAAGGAGTCATTCAAGATAAACAAGATTCAGCTATGTTTTGATGATCATGTCTAACTTATCCTTTAAACAAATTTTGCCTGAATAGTGTATAATTGTTTCAAGAAGCATATAAAGTGTCATCACATGATTTAAATGGCCTCTTCAGCTTCCTTTACTTAGGTTGACAGTTATCAAATCTTTAAAAGTCCACATTAGAGAAGAAGCACCAATAAAAAGAAATAAAGAATTAATGATGATATCTCAACGGTGTGATAAACTTGTTTAATTAGTCAGGATTCTCCAGAGAAACAAAACCAAAACATATATAAAATAAATTAAAAATTTACAGTAGTAGGAATTTCTTTGTTAGGCTGTGGCAGGGGCTAATATTTCCTGTAAACAACATAGGATATGGATAAGAGTGTGGCTAAATAAATTGAATGACTAGAGAGGAATATGGATTGATTGTCCAATGTTATAAATAGTCTCATCATTTTGATTATATTAATTCATCAATTTTGCACCAAATTTCAATGCAATCAAATATAAAATTTGCTTTAAAATGTACTGTTTCATTACGTAAAATATAATGCTGTGTGAAAAATGGAAATGTTTTAATAATGTCATCAGGCATGTGATTATTTTCTCTGGTTATTAATTTTAAAAATGTTTCAATATTGTGCTAAGCGTAGAGTAACAGATGGGGATTTCCCTACAGAGAAATGCTAGCTTCTCTATGCAATAAGATTTATTTGCCTCATCAAGAAAATATATGGTAGGCCAGAAAATACAATCTTTTGGGGCTTCTTAGTCATTAAATAAAAAAAACATATGAAGTTTTCTGCTAGTAAAAATTACAAATAGTTGCTCTTTCCAAATTTTTTAGGGAAGAGTAAAGTCCGTGAGTTGGAAGGTAGGAAACAAACAAACAAAAAAATCCTTAAAATATTGAAGAAGCTTCTGGGGTACTTCTATAGTGAAAAAAATATGAAATAAAATCAAGTTATCATCAGGAGTGGTGTCTACTTACTTCATTGTTCCTTTAAAGAATATGATTACTCCTTAAAATTCTAAGTAAAAAATATTGTTCTTACAGGCTTAATTTCGAAGAGTGGACGTGTAACAAATTATGATACATATGCTTTCAAATATGAAATTAGTGCATATTTCAGTTTCCTCTATTATAAAAAATTACAGAAAAACCAAAACTGCCGATTTCAATGAAGACCTTACTTTTCAAATAGCATGAGGAATACAGTTTTACTTTTTTCACCTTAAAAATTTACATGGAGAAAATGCCAAATGCACATAATAAATTGGTTTGATACTAAAGGTCATATTTACAATTCACAGTGTGACAGAATGAGCTTAATTAAAATATCATAAAAATCTCATTGACGATTTTAGTTCACATTAGCGGCTTTGACCTTGGGCTAGCCTCAGGCACATTTCTAGCTTCTTGCATTATCAGACTATGCATACCCAACCCAGTTCAGCATCGCATATGATTTATTTCAGAAATGCTATTCTCTGTGGTGTTAAAGGACACAAGTTAACAAATTACCTAAGTGCTGATCAGCTTCACCTCCTCTCTAATCATGTACCGATCACAGAACTGATGTTTCACCATAAAGATTTTAAGTGTCTAAAGACAGATGAATTCATGAATTCAGTAAAGAATACAGGTCTGTTATTTTGTCACCTGGCTTTATACCTTAAAAAGTGATTTATAGAACTATAAAAAAAGTACATAGTTTTTAAAAAATCTCTCATTTTCCATTACATACATGTAAACACACATCAGAGATCAGCAAATACTTTACTTAAAAGTACAAATAGTACATGGTTTAAATTTGTAGGCTATAAAGTCATCGTTACAACTACATAACTCTGTCTTTGCAAACAAAACAAAACAAAACAAAACAAAACAAAACAAAACAATGAGCAAAAACCCAGCCATAAATGATAAGTACATAAATGGGCATGGCTGTGTTTTATTAACACTATATTTACAAAAACAGGCAACTGGTCTATGGGCCATAGTTTGCCAGTCTTCTAAGTTACATAGCCAGTATATTAGTCAGCTAAGTCTGCCACAGGAAAATACCACAGACTAGAGGCTTAAACCAAAGAAATCTATTTTCTCACCATTCTTGAGGCCAGAAATTTAAGATCAAAGTGCCATCAGGGTTAGTTTCTTGACTCTCTTCCTGGCTTGCAGTCTGTTGTATTCTCTCTAAGTCTCCACATGGCCTTTCCTCTGAGCATAAGTAAAGAGACAGAGCTCTCTTGTGTGTCTTCCTATTCTTATAATGACAACAGTCCCAATGAATTAAATCTCCACCCTTATCACCTCATTTAACCATATTAACCCTAATTCCAAATACAATCACTTTGAGGGTTAGGGTTTTAAGATATGCTTTTTGGGGGGACACAATTCAGTATGTAACAGTCAGATACAAAATTCATTTACAGAAAACAATATCTGTAATTAGATAAAATAGAACCCTGGTTAAATCCAACTCTGCCAATCCCATGCTTGGCCTGACACAGATATTCATAGCTGGCAAACAAACAAACAAAGAAACAAAAAACACAGCACACACAATCATGTAGACACATTTCTAATTGGTACTCAGTACTCTTAAATGACCTTTTATGGTGCCCAGTACTCTAACTCTATTTTCTTAATCCGTTAATTATCTCATTGCTTCATATTGTCTCCTTTCTTCAAACTCTGAAACTCTCTCCTCCCATTTTCAGCTTCGGCTGACAACCTTGCTTCCTAATTTATAGGTAAATTAATTACTCAGAGGCATCCACCTGCATCTGTGGTTATATATTTTCCTGCCCTTTCTTCTTGCTGTTTTGGATTGCAGCTCTGAGATCCTAGATGGGCCAACCTTTGCAAATATTTACTAGATTTCATCTCCTCTTACTTTCCTCCCAGGAAATTCTCCTATTTCTCTCTATATCTTATATTTTTCTCTCTAGATTAAATTATTTCCATTAGTGCATAAAGATAAAAATCTCTTTTGTCTCTACTTCCCTTTCCAATCACTCCCTCGTTTCTGTCACTGGTACTTGGAAAGATTGTCTCAGTTGTCTTCAATTTTTAAAAATTATATTGTATCCTCAACATTTTACCCACACTGCTCTGATCAAGGTCACCAGTTACCTACACTTTACTAAATACAATGGTAATTGCTCTGTTGTTATCCTTTTTGAACTATCAGTAAGAAATTGGAATAGCCAATTACTGTTCCTTTGTAAATAATGCATTTTTTTGACATTCTAGACAGCTTATTTTCTATCTACATTTGTGATTTCCTTTTTTGGTAATCTTTCTGCTTCCTCTTCATTTTTCCTAGTTGTAAATGTTTGCATTACCTTAGGGATCAGCTCATTGATCATTTTTCAATCTATACTCCCTTTTTAGTTTATCTTACGTGGTCTCCTAGTTTTACACATCATCCAGGTGCTGAAAACTCCGACCCAGTCTTCTCCTCTGACCTTCTGATCTGTATGTATAACTACCTGCCTGACATTTCTCTTTGGATTCACAGTAGGAATCTCAAACATAGCAAGCCCAAATCTGAGCTCCTGTTATTTCTCTCAAACCCTGCAGTCCTCATCATCACAGCTAGTGGTAACATCATTCTTCCAATCGCACACACATACACCTGGGTTTTACCCTTGACTCTTCTCTTTTTTTCACTTCTTATAACTGGTCTGTTAGGAAATTTTTGTCTTCACCTTTAAATTATATACAGGAATTGACTACTTCCCACCAGCCCCACTAGTATTATCCTGATGTAAACCATCACGTTCTCCTATAAAGAGTATTTCATCACCGTCTAAGTGTTTTCTCTGTTTCTTTCCTTGCTACCTTAAATCTATTCTCAACACAACATCCAGATTGGTCTTCTCAAAACATGTATTATTTCTTGCTACTCCTCTGCTCAAAGCACTCTAACGGTTTCCCACATGATTACCACTCTGATTACTTCTGCAACTACATTATACTTCAGCTCACTCTGTTCTAGCCACATGGGTTTTTTTTTGTTTTTTTTTTTTTAGTGTTCTTCAAACCTTTCAGTAATGTTGTAGCCTCATATTTGCTCTTTATTCTGCTTAGAATAGTCTTCCTTTGATATCTAGATGGCAACCTCTTTCATTTAATCGGTTTGTTTAGCAAGACTCTCCTTCTCAGTCAACTATTTCCAGTCCTGATTATATAAAACTGCATCCCCCAAAGATGTTTATTTTGGTTATGGTGTACGTTGCTCTGCTGTGCCAAATGTTGTCTGAGTGAAGACATGTTCACCTGCTTTGTTCTCTTGCTTATCTCTAGTGTCAAAAATGGTCCCAGAAACATAATACGTTCCCAATAAATATTTGTTGAATAAATGAATGAATGAATTAATATACAGTATATCAGAAAATTTATAATAGACAATGCCATTTTTAATAACAAGAACATTATTAAATGTCTAAAAGTAATATTTACATGTATGAAAGATCTTTATGAAGAAATTTTAAAACACAGTTAATGCCATAGAAGAAAACTTGAATTAATTTTAAAAACACTCTGTTCTGAAATTTCAATATCAAAAATGATTTCAACTTTCTCTAAGACAATATACAAAGGCTAATATGATCCCAGTAAAACTCTGAGGAAGTTTTATATTTGGAACTACAGAAACTCATTTTAACACTAATTAGGAAAAAAATACAACAAAAGGAATGGCCAGTGACTTAAAAAATAGTAATATAGATGTGTGAACCCTCAATGACATTAAAATTTGTTTTACTATTTGGGATATTATTGTTATGGAACATGAAGAGAAAAAAGACAAATCAATGGAACAAGATAAACTTTTAAATAGAATCATATATATAATATATATATATTATATATCATATATATGATATATACATACACCACATTTTCAGAATCAAGCACAGCCCCTGGAGGAGGAAGCAACATTCAACTTTCTTGTGGGATCTTCCTTTCTGGCAGGGAGGCACTTAAGACACAGTCTAGCTGCTCTTGGATGCCCCATGTGGCTTAGTCTCAGTCCCTATCACACTTTTCCCTGCATGAGCCATAGGGGCAGTAAGCAGGACATTGGGACATCCCTGATTCCAGGAAATGGATTCAGTGACCTCTGAGGATGTGGCTGTGAACTTTACTCTGGAGTAGTGGGCTATTCTGCATCCTTCCTAGATGAATCTCCACAGAGATGTCATGTGGGTAAACTTCCAGAAACTGGCCTGTATAGAAAAGAAAATGGGAAGACTAGAACATTGAAGATCAGTGCAAAAATTCCAGGAAAAATGTAAGGAGTTAGGTGGTAGAGAGAGTCTGTGAAAGTGAAGAAGGTTGTCAATGGGAGAAACCTTCAGTCAGTTTCTGGATTGTCATCTGAACAGGAAAGCTCCCCTGGAGTAAAACTGAGTGAAAACAGTATGTTTGGAAAAGTCTTTGTTGTGTCATCGATCCCTTCATAGGCACATCTGTGCCCACACTAGTCAAAAATCATATGAATATCATGAATATGGAGAGAATCTATGCAAATGTAAGGAATATGAGAAAACCTTCATTTATTGTCATGCTCTTCAAATTCATGGAAGGTCTCACCCTGGAGGGAAGCCCTATGAACGTAAACAAAGTCGTAAGACCTTCAGATTTTGTAGTTTGTTAGGAGAATGTAAGGAAGCTAAGGAATGTGGGAAAGTCTCCAGTTGTTTCAGTTCTGTTTGAATACATGAATGAACTCACACTGGATAGACACCCTATGAATGTAAAGAATGTGGGAAAGCATTCATTTGTCTCAAAAACATTCAAAGATACATCATAGCACACCCTATAGTCAGTCCTTATAAAAGTAAGGTGTCTGGGAAAGTCTTTAGTTGTTTTAGTTCATTTCAAACACATGAAGGAACTCACACCAGACAGAAACCCTATCAATGTAAATTTGGGAAAGCCTTCCACCATTTAACTTCCTTTCAAAGACATGAAAGAACTCACATTGGAGAGAAAAACTAAATAAAGAATGTGGGAAAGCTTTCATTATCAGACAACTTTTCTAGCACACATGAGAATGCATAGTGGAGAGAACCTATAGAAATATTAAGCATGTCCAAAAGTTTTTAGTTGTGATAGTGGATTTCAAAGCCATAAAAGAACACACTGGAGAGAAACCTCTTGAATAGAAGGAACATACAAAAATTTTTAGTTGGCCCATATGGAAGAATGAACACTGGATCAAAACCCTGTAAATGTGAAAAATGCTTGGAAGTTTTTAGTTTTAACAAATGGTGCAGCCTTTATGGAAAATGTCATGGAGGTTTCTCAAACAATTACAGATATATCTACCATAAGACCCAGGAATTTCACTGCTGGGAATATATCCAAAGGAATGGAAATCATCATGTCAAAGTGATACCTGTTCTCCAATGTTTATTGCAGCACTATTTACAATAGCCAAGAGTTGGAACCAGCCCAAATGTCCATCATTAGATAAGTGAATATGGAAACTGTGGTATATCTACACAATAGAATACTACTCTGCTATAAAAAAAGAATGAAATACTACTATTTGCAGCAACATGGATGGACTTAGAAAAAAATATATTAAGTGAAATAAGTCAAACACAAAAAGAGAAATACCACGTGTTCTCACTTATTTGGAGGAGCTAAAAATAACTAACTAAATAAATAAATATACAAACAAATGGGGGGACAGGGAAGAAGACACAACAATCACAACAATTCCTTGAACTTGTTAAGACAAGTGAACAGATATGATGTTGATGGCAGGGAGGGGGAAGCAGGAGAGGGGAAAGAGGAGTTGGTAAAGAGACATAAAAATGAACTACATTGTATATTGATGAATAAAAATAAAAACAAACAAACAAACAAAAACAATTTTAATGTCTAGTGAGGACTCAATGTAGAGAAATTTTATAAATTTAAATAATGTGAAGAGCCTAATGCAAAGTAATACATGTAGAATACTCCAGATAATATACAACCTGAAGGTAGTGTTCTAAAAGTTATAAACATATTGTGTTTATTAGTGGCTCCTTCTTAAGATAGATGCCTGTACTATGGATTTCTAACTTTTACTCATTAAAATAAACATTGAGCTCCGAGGTGACCAAAAAAAGACAAATAAATAAAAGAACATTTTCAGTGTATAAGAAAGACGGCATTTTAATTTAGTGTAAAGTTTATTTTACAATTTCCCAAGCCCTACTAACATGTAATTTGTACATCACAGCAGGTCTGTGCACTGTTTCCTGTTGGTCTATAACGAGATAAGTAACATGTGACTAAGCAGACTGTTTATTTCTATTAATTTAGTTTTCTCACAGCAAGACTCTCAATGAAAATACAAGGCATTGCACTATGTTCTGGTGCAATGTCCTTAATTTGTTGCAGATCGACAGGAAAGAGTACGTCAGTTTGTTGCTTTGAATAGCAGTGCTCTGTAAAACTTATTTCATTCTGCTTTGTGCTGGAGTATATTTTTATATATGGTCATGTACCACATAATGTCATTTTGGTCATCAAAGGACTGCATTTATGATGATGGAGCAGTAGGTTTTGCCATATAGCCTAGGTGTGCAGTGGGCTATACTGTCAAGGTTTGTGTAAGTCACTCTATGGTGTTTGCACAATGACAAAATCACCTAAGGATGCATTTCTCACAACATACCCCTGTGACATGACTGTATTTTAACAGTTTTATTGAGGTATAATTGGCATACAAAAAATTGCACACATTTAAAACATAAAATTTAAGATTTGACATACGTTCACACTTACAAAGTCATCATCTCAATCAAGCTTATGAACATATCCATCACCCTCCAAATTTTTCTCACACCTCTTTATTATATCCCCCTCCAATCCCTGCATCTCCATACAATCATTAATCTTTCTGATTAGTTTGCATTTCTGAGAAATGTATATCAATAGAATTTTACAGTATGCTCATTTTTTTCCCTTCTTTTTCTGGTTTCTTTCACCCAGCATAATTACTTTCAGATACATCAGTGCTATTAGGGTGTATCCAATATTTTGTTCCCTTTTATTGCTGAATGGCATCCCATTTCATGGGTATACTGGAAGTTCTTTATCCGTTTATCTGTTGGAGAACATCTGGCTTGTTTCCAGTTTTTGGTAATTATAAATAAGGATACTATGAATGCTCATGTATGTCTTTAAATGTACAACTAGTGGAAATGTAACATGATATGAGATTTTGTAGAAGACCCAGTCATTTCTTTAAAAAGTCAAATGCATGCCTAAATATGATTTGACTGTTAGGTATTTATTCCCATGAAAAATAAAAGCATGTGTCCGTGCATATCACTTTTGATTCATCTATATTAATTTTAGTTATTTTACTTATATAAAGGTACTCACAAATGTGAAAAATAATATACATATAAATTTGTACATTACAGCACTATAATTAACAGCAGAAGGTTGGAAACTACCTAGGTATCTATCAGTAGGGAGTAAACTAATTTGGGGTATATTCATATAAGAAAACGTTATGCATCCACATTGATAATCTAAAATAATTTTATGTACAGACATGAACTCCAAGATATGTGAAAGTTGCAGTACAACATGTTAAAGAAGAATGAATAATATAATAAAATAATTTTCTAGGATAAAAAGGGTTTTGTTAAACAGCAAAATTATTTTTCATCACATTGATAAACCACATTTACCTAGAGAGCTCACTTTTATGGCTTTCCTGCATAACTTTTTCATGCAACAATTTCATAATAAAGGAATAATTTTGACACTTTAACAGCAAATCTATAAGAATGAAGGTAAAAAATTACACATGTGTATATATATACATATATAATGTTAAATGGATGAATAGTGATATATTTCTTCATTTATTCATTTTACAATATCCCTTCTGGTAAAAAATTGATGATGGATGTTCATTAGCACTTCTATTTATTTTGTAATTAAAAGGAACATTAACCAAGAATAATCAGATCTTTATTACTCTAGAAAGGATCAGAGCTAATAATTTCAAAGAGGAAAATATTCTTACAATATAGATTTTTAAAAATTTTAAGTAAGATGGCTTTGTATTTTTTTTGAGAAGTGATGCTTTTTTAATTTCAAAACACTATAACGTACATCTGTGACATTTTCTAAGAAATTCTAATTCTAAGGCAATTTTAGAAAAGAATTCACTGAATGTAATATATTAACAGCTGTAAGATTTTGGAGTACAATTTTAAATTCTATTTTACCTCATATGAGAAATAATTGATGGAGAATTTGTTAATTTTGCCAATTCTAAGATATATTTTAAATGTTATATTCTCAATTAAAACTGAAAGCAATGTTACTTATTATTTGCTTAAGAAATTGAAAATAGCATGTCTCCAAATAGTTTGTGGGAGAGATGTGGTAGCCTATACAGCAAGACTTAGTGTGAAATCATAGCTTCACGATGGACTCGAAAAATCAGCGATTCAATGTCATGCTGATAAACTGAGATGGAAGTAACAGAAATCTGCTAAATTACAGCACCATTAACCATAGCACCTGTTTTACTTTCTGAAAGATCTCTTTTTAGCAAATAACTCTCCACATTTTTCCTAACATTTAGAATGATGAAATAAGTAACAACTACATTGTATAACTCTGAATAGGGCAATTTTGTTGTTGATTTTTAGCATTTTATAATATCAAGAACCATCTATTGATTAGCTATTTCTTGCTAGACCATTATGCAGCAGGTCAGTGTCATTAGTTCCAACTTATTAATAATGTCCTTTGGGTCTAAAATGGTAAAATGTGTTAACTAAATCTATCAGGGAATTAGCCAAGCTCTCAGGTTTAGGACTCAGATAACTAGTTCACAGCCTTAGCTTGGCTAAGTCCATTAAACACTCACACTTGCTAGGTCAAGCAAATTATACTTCCACATCAGCAAAAATTAGTTCTAATAGAAGGAAAAATAATCTCTGAAAATAGATTTGCTGAACTCATCCATTTTCACACATTATAGACTTGCCAACTCAGACAAAACACAACATTTGAAGACGCATGTGTGTGGGAACATAAACCACCATCCATCACCAATATTTATTAGATTTTTATATTGACTATGTATTACTAATACTTTAATATGCCAAATGTGAACTTTTAAAATATTTGTTTTAAATAGTTTTGTTTATTTGAGAGTGTCAATAAACAACCTTTAACTTGAAATGCAAAGAAAACACAGGAATCAGCATAACAAGGTAGTTATGATAGAAAAACATCTGACAGAATAGACTGAAAACAATGAAATGCACAGAGAATGCATTGTGCTCAAAATAATTCTAAAGGAGAGGAATTTTCAAATAAATTATATGTGAAGAAGTAAGAATGTATCAGAAAGACATAGAGTAAAAGAGAAAAGTAGCCAAAAAAATCTCATAGAAAATGCAGCATAAGTCTAGAGATGATAACTACTGAAAACAAAGCAACTTTCAGAGAGATCTGCAATATTCTTACAAAATGCATTTATAAATGTTACAAAAAAGATGGCCAATAAAGATAATGGAGCTTAGATATTATGTTTCTAATATAAGCAACCATTTATGCTTGCAAACTATGATAAATAACAAAGTAATGAACTTAGTTAAAAGTAATTATCTTTAATATACCATTTCTTATGATACATAGATTAAAATTAATCAAATAATATTTAAGTGTTATTAAATTCTGATTATAATTTCATGCAGTGTTTATATTAATATATTATTAATATAATATATTAATGCAGTGTTTATATTAACATATAATTCTGAAAACACAAAGAGTTCTTGATCATATCAGAAAAATCTGAAATTTCATGAACTAATTGTCTTTTGTGGTTACTACTAAGTAGAATAGCATAATGCATACTTTCTGGATAGAGAAGTTTTTTTTTTTTATAAGATGAAGACCACGATAAGAAAGACCACGATAAAATGTTGAACTTTCAGAGGAGAGAACAGACCTATAGTTACTAGAGGTCAGAAATGGGGAGTAACTGGGTCAAGGACAAAAAAAGTAATTATAATTTGTAATGATGAATATGTTAATAATATTGATTTAATTATCACATACTGTACACAAATACCGAGTCAATTCCCTCTTCCATAAATTTGTATAAATAAAAAAACAGGAGGAGTATTTAAATTTTAACATATATAACAGGTTGCCTCAACATATAAACACATAATATATGCCAGAAAATCTTAAAATCTCTACATCTATATGTTTTGTTGTTGTATTTGTGTTACAAAGGTTAATAAGAGACATTCTGAGATGATGAGTTAAGTATCATCCACACTAATTTCTATATTTAGTTGACATCCAAATGTATGCATTATGTCCTGCATTAAGTCAAATATTTATCTATTATTTGAAAAAGAGTGATATTTAGCCTTTATACATTTAGTGGTTATGTATAACATTTCATCAGTTCTGAGACAAAAATGTATCAGCTTTTAAGTATCTAAAATAATGAAGATCAATGTTAGTGACATTTTAGCATTGTATCATAGATAGCCCACTTCTTACTTTTAAGATAAATTTCTTTGTGGTATATAAAACAAAGGTATGTTTTAAAAAGATAAATTTGTATTTAAAGAAATACATCAGAAGAGTTTGGTGGGTCAATTTTCAATAACTAAAATTTTAATTTTAAATTCAGATACATTTGAATTAAATTAAACTAAATACACATTAATTTAAATATAGATAGGTTTAAATCAAATTTAGATTAATTTAACTTAATATATATATATATAATATATATTACTTATCTATCAAAGCAAAACATAGAACTTTTTTATTTTTTATTGGTTATGAATATTCATGCATTACAAAGCTAATTGTCACCTTTCGTGCCCAAGATGTGACGGCCTGGTCCATACTGGCAGCATACCCATTACCACAAATTGTGATTATACTCTATGTTCCCAACCCAATTATCCCCCCAGTTATCCCAGACCTCCCTCTGCATCCCCCTTTCCCCATTCCACTTTGTATCCCTAGATAAAAACATAAAACTTGAAGCATGGAATTTTGCTTCTGTTCTTGTTAATCATTAATTTAGTAAATTGCAATGATCAGATATAAGATCCATTCCCAGGTGGTCTTAACTTAAAATTTACAACTTTCCCTATCTACTAAAATAAAACTGTATAAATCCTCTTTCAATCTCACAGTTCACATATAGTGTACTTTAGAAGTACACTAAATCAAATTTTTTCTTTGAAACTCATGAAAGAAATATACTTGTGTCAAAGAACTTTTGCATAGGAGGAAAATTTATTGAGTTAATATTTTTTAAAAAAAGAATGCAGAATTTTTGCTTATTATCAAAACATTATGTCTAAATGAAATGAGTCATTTCCAGCATTGCTGCCTTTAACATGAGAAAAAAAAACATGTCATATATTGCCATTTATTCTTTTCCTTTGTTAAATGTTTGTCTAGTGAGTCTGAATATCTATGATTCTACCCAAACTATTTAATGAATAATGGAGAAATAATGCATTATTCATCTTAGTAATCCATTGAAGCATATTCTGAAGTATCTTTGTAATCTGAATTGCACTCGCTTAAAAATGAAACATGTCGCAGACAGCTTTCTGATATTTGACAGTTGCTCAAAATAAGAGATACAACAATAACAGTATCAGAGGAAGCAGGGAACCATGGGGATGTTATTTATTTAATACATCTACAGATTTCAGTAATTTAGCTTTCCCAAAGAAAAAAATCACTATTACTTGAAATACACATCAAAATTTTATTATGCCTTTAGAATTTAGGGTATCTGCCTTTATTCTAAATTTTAAACATGCTTACCTTTTAAAAATACACTTTATTTGGGTTAGTGTATTTCTACAGATAAGTCCACATGTAATTAGCATTTTAAACTTTTGAATGCTTATAGATTTTTTTTTTCTAATTTATATATCATGTAAGGGATTACCATGATGCAGCAAGAAAAACTGGAAAAATATAAAACTTGGATTTTTGGAATTGGGATATATCTGGACCAAATTGTATAATATAAAAGAAATCTAGTAAGAAAGCAGAGGACAGAACCCAATGTGACACAGCATAGTAAAACAGTATATGAAAAAATTATGGCAAGAAAGTCAATAGTTTCAATATTTCAATGGGGTAATAATTTAATGTGATCAAGTAAGCAAGAAGTCAAAATCAGGATTCCGGTCTAGGAATAAAGTCTTAGAGGTCAGACGTCTATCCTGGAAAAACGGTGTCTGCAAGTATCATAATGAATTACATGAGTTAGAGATATTGAACACTGTATCAAGAAAAAGGATCTGACATGGCAGAGAATGGCAGAAACAGAGTAAATTTTTTTTTTCTCGTTAATTATTTAGAAACTTCAACAGCAATGGGTCATTAGCAAAAAGCAGTGTCAAAAGGAAGGTGGTTAATTGGTAGCCGACTCCCTTCAGTACCTATCTAAACAATTCTTAAGAAAATCAGTTTCAGTCTCAGAGACAAGGATGAAAATCAAATTACTTGTTTGATGATAATGAGAATTTTCTAACACTTACAAATATTTTCATTTTACATTAGATTTTATCTGGCAGTTCCTTTTGCAATATAAGTTCCTGACTGTTACATAGCATACCTTAGGCTTCAGGAAAAAAAAAAAAATTTTTTTTTCTTAAAAATGACTACCAAGTAGTATTTAGGACATGGAATGAACTCATGAATTTTAGAAATTCACACTACTTGAGTAATTTTTGTATTCCAAGGTATACAGTTTTCCACGATAGTGGTAGTGGCATCTGTGTCAACAACAAAGCCCTTTTAGATGTATTAGGGAAAGTATACCAGGGTACTTCAAAAAGTTCATGGAAAAATAGAATTGAAAGATAATACATATCTTTCCAGGAATTTTTTCAAGTATCCTAGTATTTACAAACAATGCAGTTTTTGGTCCTATCGTTTCCTTAAATAAATATTATTGGGTGTTTTTAGACGCCTGTCTCTCTCATCCTTAACCAAATGAGTTCTTGCAATGAACTTTGCTTGTAATATGAACTGCTGTTCTTATCCCAAAAGAACAGAGGATGTTTTGTTGTGTACTTTATTTTAAGCTTGTTTACATAATATTTCTAAATCAGCACTATTCTATTCTAATTCATTTTTTCTAAGTTCTCTGATTGAGTATGAGTCCAATTAATAAAATTTAAAAAATAAAAATAAAACAAGGTACCCTTTGTTTTGGGGCTGGCTATTCCTATAGCATTGTTTGAAATTTTTCTGGAATACACTCTTAGTGGGTCAAATTGATTTCTTCTTATTTTGTTTAAAATTATGAACCTTTATTGTTGCTTCCATTAGAGGAAGGGTTTATAAAAGGACTCAATACTATTTGTTACTTACAAACATCTGGGTTGTTCAAATTTCTTCCAGATTTTTTCTATCCTACTACTTTTAACTGTTTTCCCTTTCCAAGAAGTTAAGCTCTTAGTAAACTAGTCAGTAAAGATACAAGACCATGGTTAGTCATAAGTTTATGTTTATGAATAGGGACTAGAAAAAGCTCAAATCAGTGTCCTCAGAATTTGGACTAAGCAAAAGTGACTTCCATTCAGACTTTGATAAAACATGCATATCAGGACCGAGCCCGTGGCGCACTCGGGAGAGTGCGGCGCTGGGAGCGCAGCGAGGCTCCCGCCGCGGGTTCGGATCCTATATAGGAATGGCCGGTGCACTCACTGGCTGAGTGCTGGTCACGAAAAAGACAAAAAAAAAAAAAAAGGATAACCTTGACTTTTGGCTTAAGGTAGAAAATATTAAAAAAAAAAAAAATGCATATCAGTACAATTTGTTCTAACGGATTTATAATCATTTGTGCTCTGGACCAGATTGCATCAGAGATTTCATCAGTCTACTTTTCATACCTTCTTTATGGGGTACTCTAGTGTGATATCTGATAGACAAATGAAAGTAAACTGCTGTTACTGGGAGAAGTGTTCTATACAAGCAAACTTCAAAAAGTTCATGGAAAAATTTATATTATCTTTTAACTCTATTATTCCACAAAAGATTGAAATACCCTTGTATATACATCGATACTCTTGATCTATAATTAGATCAAGTTGATTGATAAAGTTTTTTTGGTTTTATATATCCTTGGTGTTTTTCTGCCTACTTGGTGTATTGGTTACTAAGAAAAGATTATCTTGTAGATTTGTGTTTTTCTCCTTTCAATGCTCTATCAGATTTACCTTTGGTATTTTGAAACTCAATTTTTTGGTGCATAATGTTAAAAATTGTCATATATTCTTAGGTAATTAACCCTTTTAATCATTTTCAAATATCCTGTTTTCCCATGGTAATTTTCTTTGTTCTAATGACTACATTGTTGTTATTAATAGAGCCACTCTAGCTTTCTTTGGATTATATTTTCATGGTACATCATTTTTCATCGTCAGGCCATATTTTCTTAATCCACCTTGATTATCTTGGTCTTTTAACTTGTGTTTTCAGGTAATTTTTATTAATTAATGTGGTTATATTTAGGTATACCATTTTGTTTTATTTTGTTTTGTGTTAGTCTCTTCTGTTTTTGCTGTTCTGTTTCCCCTTTCCTACCATGCTTTGGGATTATTTGAATTTCTTTCCGGTTCCACTTTATTTTTGATATTGGCCTATTTGTCTATACCTCTTTGTATTATTTTTTTACAGTAGTTAAAAATAGTAGGTAAAGAAGGAAAGAAAAAAACAGTAAATTCACCACCATATATAGGTTCTTTGATTTTGGTTTATCTCTCCACCTGCCTGTTTCAGAGTTCTTGGAGAGTTGCTTTTTGTTCTGTCCAGACTTTCAGATGTTATGAGTAAGAGAGATAGGCTGATATGAACTGAATGCTTCTGTGTTAGCCCAGAAGTAAAATCAGTGTTTTTAAGTCTTAAATTTGTTGAAAGAGAAAAAAAGTGCTTAGAATAGTTTTGAGTTAATTAAAATTTGAAAAATTCAAAAAACTATATTTGTTTCTATTTTATTTTATGAAATAAGACACAAAATTTTTTGTTACCAAGTGGCCATTCCAGCAAATTCATAAAGAATTTACGTGTAAAATACATTTCTTTTGCTTTAATGCTCTAAATTTGGGATATTTAATGAGAAAAGGAATAGTTCAGAACAGTTGTCAGAGAAGACAAGATATAAACCTACACTCTTAAAAAATCAAATGACAAACAATCTAGAGGCAATATTTTCCAAATCTACAGCAATAAATAGCAATTTTTAGAAACTACAATTTTAAAAACTAGGGGAGATTTTATTAAAATTATTTGAAAAGTGATAGTATGAAAAGCTAACAATAATTTGATAATAAAATGCACACTGGTTTCTGGGCATAGAATAACAGCCGTTTACAGAAAAAACTGAAATTCTAATTTGTTTCTTTCTGTATATTATTCATGTAAATACATGCAGGTTTTCTCTTGTCACTTTTTATTAGTCTAAATATACCTCTAAATGTATGTGGTTAGACATTTACCGATATATAATTATAGATACTTCTAATATTTAATTTAGCTTCATCACCTTAATATGTAAACAATGTACATATTATAATGATTTTTTAACTCAACAAATTGAAGCAATTTTTTTTATGAAACAGATAAATCATTGATTTTCTTCTCTACATATTTACATATCACTGTAACTTCAAAAATTTTATGGAAACATTCATATTATCTTTTGTTCACTTTTTTTCCTTTTGTTTTTTTGGGTTTTTGGATCCAAGCCCTTGTTATCAGCACCATGCTCTAACCAAGTGAGATAACCAGCCAGCACCTGGTTTTTAATTCTATTTTTCCATAAACTTTTGGAAGTACCCTTGTACTGTACCTAGCTGAATCTCAGCCTTTGTACTAAATTCCACATTAACCAAGGTGACAAACTTCTGTTTATAAAAGATACAAGAAAAAATAGAAGACAGAAACATTTCTCATCAAATATTTTCTCCATAAGCATGCATTTCTTATTGGTTTTACAAAATTTAAAGTAAAAAATAAATAAAAATATTAATATCATTCAAAGATATTTTATTTCCTTTTACTTAGACATTCTAAAATATAAGAGTATGAAGTAAGGCTAAATTTGAAAAAATGTAAAATTAACAGCATTTTGTGCTATTACTTTCTCAGAACTACTTCAGGTTTTTAAAGATTAGTCATTATTTGATTCAATTTAATAATAATCTAAAATTTTAAAGTTAACTAAGTGTCTGGATGTAATGATAAAATCAATGGAAAAATTAAGAAAAATTAACAAATCATAGGAAATAAACCCTAATTTTGTAAAATAATTAAAATATTGTATTAACAATATTTTTAAATGGACACAAATCAGGAGGAAAATATAGAGCTATTTTTAAATAAAGATTGTTAAATCATTGTAATCATTTCAAAGAATAAGCATATTACATAAACTTTTTAATATTAACTTTATATTATTATCATTTAAATACTTTTTAAACATATTAAATTTTTTTATTTTGTAAACTGGTAATGTCTGTTTTGTCTTTCCTAGTATTCTATTAACAAGGCCATATTCAAATGTACTTCTCAATTACAGTTTTGGCAAAAGCAAAATCAAAATGTTACCTATTCATATTTAAGCATTAAAAAATTTCTTTTTTAAATTAACTTTTTATTAACTTTCACCCAGACTAAGTATTTCCTAGAATGATTGATAACAAATGATTTTTAAATAAATTTATAAAATGAAAAGAATCTAGCAACAGACAAATATTATCTTTTATTTTCAAATATGAGGAAAGAATTTATATTCAGGAGACCACTTCAAAACACAAAATTAGACTGAAAGAGAGGCAAAGTAGCTATTGCAAGCAATAACTCAGGTCCCTGACAATTCCATCAAGACCATATGATTAGAAAGGATGGAGGGAGATGTCCTAAATTCAACAAACTGATGATCTATGTTTTAGAGAGATAAGACCGAGAATCTCATGAGGATTTTCTCCTTTGTTTTAATGTGCTTTTGTGTTAGAATAGTGGCTCCCTAAAGATTTCAATGTTCTAGTTCTAAGAACCAGTGAGTATATTACCTTTCGTGGCGAAAGGAACCATGCAGATGTAATTAAGAATCTTGAAATGGGGAACATGTAATCACAATGTTATAAGTGGGAGGTGGGAAGAGCCAAAGTCAGAGAAGGAGATATAATGAAGTCTAGAGAGATACACTTGTTGGCTCTGAAGATGGAGGGACCATAAATTGAGAAATGCAATTGGCCTCTAAAGGATAGAAAAGGAAAGAGGACCCAGAAGTAAGACAACCCTACGAACACCATGGTTTTAGCCCTATCAGGCAAACCTCAGACATCTCACCACCAAAACTGTAAGAAAATAATTTTTGTTGCTTTAAGCCATTAAATTTGGGGTAATTTATTAGAGCAGCAATATGAAACTAACACAACTCTCAAATGAACAATATTTTATTTCTAAAGTTTTGCTACAAGTTAGAATCCATGAGAAATTGGCTGATGATAGGTCAAAAGAAAAAGTGTAACGTGTATCGCAAGTCTGCAACCCTAAGTCAAAGAAACCCTTGATTGTAGACTTTAGAAACCAGGGACCTCCTAGAAGATGGAACATGAGTGTAGGGAATTTCTTTCATATTCATATTACAGTTTGGGGGATGTGATGGTGTTATGGTTATTTTGGGGGCAACTTGAGAAAGATATTATCTCTGTCAGTCAGGAAAGAAGGTGCTGAAGAGGTGAACATCTGCATCCTGCTTATCTGTGAATCAGGGTGGGCTTTGCTGAGGTAGCTGCTCGACAGTAGTTGAAAGCAGACTGCTGCCACCCGAACAGAGGGCTGAACCTACACTGCTCTCCTGAATACACTAAACATGAATGTGAGCAGCAGAAATGTGAAGAAAGCAGAACTTGCTTTGCCTGAAGAGAGTGGTAATATTTTGATGGCATATTGCTAGCACTGTCTTTGTACCTTCAAAAGCAGTTTGGAAAGATGATGAAAGAACTCATGATTGGTCCAGATGCATTACTTCACTGAAGAAACATCTCTGTCAATAACATGATTTGTCAACAAATCAAAGAGAGGGCTTGTACCCTCAACCTCTATTAGATATATCTCTATCATCATAGAAACTGAAGTTTTAAATGTGATTGACGAGGCATTATAGAGACTGAGCCAGGGAGGGGTGGAGTGAGATGGGTTTGTGGAGATACTTTTGGTAAGATTAAGCTATGTCAGTGTGGCTTCTATTACTGGTTTAAATAGCTAAAACATACTGGTTTAAAAGAGAATTTACCTTTTAACTGGTTGAAATTGGGCCAACATGGTTGTATCCCCTGATAAGACAGATGAACAGTATTTCACAATAGTATCTGCAAGGTTACATTTGCAAAAACCTGTATTATGATATCTAGAATATACTTACATCCACAACCCAGACAAAAACTACAGTGTACTAAGCACTAACTTCTAGTTACTAACCCAGACACTGTAAAGGTGTAGTTAATTGGTAAAAGTTATTTCTGTTGGATAGGAATACAAAATTTTACTCTGGTTTTAACTATTTTTGTGTCTAACATTAATTTACTCTCTTCTTTAGCTATGCTGTATAACAAAGGTTTTGTAGGACTGTTAGCAAAAAAAGCAAACACATGGAGAAGATAAACTTGAGACTGAATTGAAACCTCCAACTTATGTGATACCCATGGATCTAGATTAGTCAGCAAAAGAAGCCAGCTTGGTCTTAGCAAAATTAGGATGCAATAGAATGTTTCCATCAACACATGTAAAAATGGACAAGTATCTGCTAACAAAAGAGCAAAAACAGTATTCCAAATGGTAAGAGATACTCAAAAGATGTGTGAAGTGAGAAGTTCACAGTTCACTTGTTTTTATTTTTTCTTTTAGAATGAATTCCCGCTTTCCATGATTCTCAACATGATAGAAAGGTTATTGCATTCTATAAAAGAATGCAGAAATTGTTTTAATACAAACTAAGAAAAAATATCTAAGATACATGAGAGAAATACTGCTCAGGGTCAGTGTACACTAGGATGGAATGGGGAAGCTGTGGGCAGGTAAGTTGTTTGCTGTCCTGGGTACCCATGAGTAGGTTTTGATCATAACCAGATTTCTTTGTAAATATTGATCAATGAAGCATAGTAGCTGAGAGATAAAGAACACCCCATGAGGTTTAATAAGTACTAATTACTGACCTAGGATTGCTTTAAAAAGATATTCCTGGCCCCTAGATATTGTCTACTGTAAAAAAAATACCCTGAAATTTATGCACTGCATACACATAACTAGGGAGATATATAAGCTGAAAGATATTAAAACTTAGTAGCTTCCCTGAGTTAACTCATCCTGCACAAAGAACATGTCTCTGTGTCTGAAAATACTTCCAGTGTGAGAAAGTGGTCCCAGGAATGTGCCATCTGCTGCTATTGAGGTAATTCAGATATTGGTGTGAGGTTTGCTCCTGTAGAGTCTATTTTTTGCGTTTTTTGCTAATCACTATTAAAACTGAGTGCTGTATGAGACTGGAAAAACAAAACTATTCAGAAATAAATTCCTCATTTCCCACTATGGAATCCTTCAATCTCTGGCATCTGTACCCACATGCTATTTCTTCTTTCTGTTTCCTAACTTGGTGCACCAATTCTTTTTTCCTCTCATTTGCCCAAGTGCTTTGCTTCTCCCTATTATTATAAATATCCCATTTTCAATACACCCCATCAACAGAATGAAGGACAAAAACCATGTGATCATATCAATATGTGCTGAAAAAGCATTTGATAAAATTAGATCATTCCAATCAGATTATAAAATATTGCAATAACCTCAAACTAATGTAAAAGTTTAACAATTGTAAATTTCAAAATCTATACCACAGTACCGTTCAACTAACAATCAATTATCCACATTTCTTCACATTCAAAAGTGTTACTGATAAACTCTGTCTCCACTCCCGCATTCTGCTTGATCCATTGTCTTCTGAATTCACTATATTTAGTGCTATTTCTCTGAAACAGTCTTGTTTTGATCACTGTTGGTCTCCAGTGGGCCACGTCTAAGCAGCGTATAAAACAGCTATCTCCCTCTTTCCTGAAACTCCTTGCTTTCAAGACTCCATATGTATTCTTGCAATTTTTTCCTACTTCACTAGCTTTTTCTTTTCAGATTTCCCATCTGGATGATTCATTTCTTCCTGAAGTTTCTTGAAGTTACTGATCTTCTTTCAAGTTCCCTGGTTTCAGTTTGTGAATAGAGATTTTTCTTCTCTCTTCACCTTCACTCCCTAAGGGATCCCATCTAGTCTCATGGCTATAATTATTCTGATCCTCCAAATGATTTCTTGAGCCCCAAGTAGTTACCAGTAATCCAGATTGGTAGATCAAATGGACCACTGAAGTCTCCTCATAGGCAAGTGCTAGGCAATTCAGACCTTTTATAGGCAAAAGAAAACTCTTGATTTCTCACTTCAACCCCTCAGTCCTCTCTACTTCTTCCATTACTGCCCTAGATCAACCCACCACCATCTCTCGACAGGGCTATTGGACCACTTTCTCTACTCTCATCCTTTTTATTCTGAAGTAGTGCTGTCCTATAAACTCTTCTGCAATGATGGAAATATTCTATATCTCTGCTGTTCAGTACGGTAGCCACTAGCCATATGTGACTATTGAGCACTTAAAATGTGATTAGTATGACCAAGAAAGTGAATTGTTAATTTTATTTAGCTTTAATTAAATGAATTTAAATTTAAATAGCTACATGTGGCTAGTAGCTTCCATATTAACAATGCAGCTCTAGAGTATCTGCTCCACATAGCACTCAGAATGTCCTTCTTAAATCATGATTAATTAAATCACTTACAAACTCAAATTACTCCAAAGTCTTTCCATTAACTTTAAGACTAAATTCAGTTCTCTACAATAGCCAATAGGAACTTCATCGTGCAGACCCAGTTTACTAGTCTGACATAACTTCCTGTTATGTTTCTCTTAGCTCACTCTGATTAGTCATGAACACATTGCCCTAAAGAGAGGCAAACATGTTTTTATTTCAAGGCCCAGATAGTTACTGTTACCTCAACCTGCAAGACCCTAGTTATTGATATGTTTATGACATGCTGCCTACTTTGTCTCCTCTCTCCTGAATGTCTTTATTTTAGAGAAGCACTCCTATCTAAAATAATATTCCCCATCAATATCTGTCAAATCATGTCCTATTTCTAAATAGCCCTTCTCAAATAAAAATAAATAAATAAATAAAATTAAAAGTAAATAAAAAGAATGTAGTATTTCCTATTATATATATAAATATATATGTTTTATTTGATACCATAATAATTTTGAATAACATTCTACTTCATAAAATAATGCATATGAATAAATATGAATCGGTATACTAGTTTATTGTCTTCATGAGAACACAGGATTTGTTTTATGTATAGTTCAAAATACTTTATTCTGCATTGTAAATACTAGAATAAAAGTACATATTTTTCAAACAATTTGAAAATTATGTATGAATAAAACTATAAAAGCAGCATGAAATTATAACATGAAATGCTGTCATATCAAAAACTAAATGCATGCCATATTAATAGGTGTAAATGTGCCAAAATAGTCTATTTTTTAAGGCTCTTCTTAAAGTAGGATATATTTTTTTTAAAAAAAGAATGAGTTAACACAAACCAGGAAAAGGGTTTAAAACAATCACAAAAAGAGCAGGTGTCATGAACGTATTTTCAAGGAAGTGTGAAGTGAAGGCAATTAAAACTAATATGGCCACTTACGATAAAGGATATAATCTATAATTTAGATCTATAAGCCGGGCACTGTTAAATTTTGTATATTTGTTACAGTGGCAATATATTTTTAAATTATAACCAGTGCTTTTAAGTTTAGAAAGTATTAACATAGCCTTAAAATGTGATCCACACAAAAATGTGGTGCCTAATAAATTGTTGTACTGTGGTTCAATGCAGAATCTATCCATTTTTAATATCCTACCAGTGATATGTCATTAAATTACACATGTAAGGTGATAAGCCTAAAATATTATACTTCAGATTACCGAATTCAAACCTTACTGTGTTTAGTAATTAATAAAAGGTGTGCCTTTTACCAGTGTTGTGGTCCAAACAATGACAGATATCATAGAATAATTTATTTATTATTCTGTTTATTAATTCTGTTACCTCTGTAAACATTTATAATATCTTGCTGTTAAAACACTTTTCAATAATTCTTATTACATGTAGAAAATAATATAGCAGGTAATTTAGTTTTAGTAAATTAAGGTGATCATATTTTTATCAAATAAAGCTAAAGCAATTAAATAAATCTCTTGTGGACCAATATCTATTTAGCACATTATTCAGTTGAAAACAATATCTGCTTATTTTGTGTTAAATGGAAGACCTTTACATTTGAAAAAAAGAAAAAAACTATAGTCTCATTTAGATTTTATTAGGAACAAATATGTGTAATGAATTTAGCACTTTTCAAGTATGTGCAAACAGATTGACATTCACAGTGAAAGAAATGTATACTTTAGAAAATAAAATATTAAACTTGACTAGAACAATCATTTTCATAATTAATGTTTGGTAAATCAAATATAATATGTAATGTGAGCTCATAAGAGTGCTATGCCAGGAGAGTCCACACACAATATAGTCTATAAGAGTGTCTGTGCACTCCACACATCCAACAAGGAACATTGTATTGGGTGATATTTCCACTGAGCAAATAACATCCCCTGTTATTGTGCAACAAGATGTTCCTGCTTCACAATTTTACAATAATAACAAATAAAGTTTCTGTATTTTGTTGTCATGTAGCCATGCCCATTTCTGTAATGTAATTGCTTTTCACAATTTCAAATTTATTTCAAAAATATTGGGGACAAAAATTATTTGAATTTTATTTCATATCAAGAATAAGCTTAACAATATAATCTTTAAATTAACCAATGTCAGTTAAAAATACTTTAAAAACTTCTCAAATGGGCAAAATCTAATGGGAAAAAATTGTTTCTTCATTGTAAGGTAAATCAAAGAGAACAAAAAGAAAAATGGTAACTACCATTGGTAATTGTTCTATTCCTAAAAAGTGAAAAATATGTAACCAATAAACTTTGCAATGATGTTTCAAGGAACTAGTAATCATCATAATAAAAAACAAGAATTTGTTGAAACAAAAATATGGAAATACCTTCAAATTTGAGAATATAATTTGTTAGTAAGGCTAAAGAAATACTGTCATTTACTGTAATTTATGTTTTGTTATTTTAATAAACTTTTTGAATATTACATTGATAACTGGTTATTATTGGCCTGGAAACATTTTGATATCTTTTATGTTAATCTAGTTTTAAGCTGATTTACTGATACACCATTTTTTTCTAGATTATTTCTCTAATGATGACATTTTATTACAACATTCACACTTATTTTTATTTTCTTGGCATGACATTAGTGAAAATGAACTGGTGTTTCACTAATAATTTAGGTTGCTTCTTTTGGTTTTCTGATAAAGTTAGTTTACTTTGTATTGCTTTTTCCTAAGAGATGGTCTTTTGTTTTCTTTTAAAAATTATCAGTATCAACTAAATCCTAGATGTAATAATCATGGCACTTTTTGTTATTTCCAGAACTTGTTTTGTTTTGTTTTATCTTGGGTGTGGAAATACTAAGAGAGAAAGTAACTTTTCTAGCCAATCCAATAGCCTTAAGTTCCATTACCTTTCTTTCTTTTATTGGTTATGAATATTCATGGGGTACAAAGCAAATCGTCACCACTTGTGCCTAAGATATGATGGCCAGATCCATACTGGCAGTATGCAAATCACCACAAATTGTGATTATACCCTGTGTCCTCCACTAAATTTCCCCCCCAGTTATCCCCCAACATCCTTCCCCATCCCCCTATCCCCACTCACTTTGTATCCCTAGATATGTTCTCTCCCTCTTCAAGTCCAACACACCACTGTGGTCTTCCTTTCCTTCCTTCTTTCTCTCTTAGCTCCCACTTATAAGTGAGTTCATGCAGTATTTACCCCTTCGTGCTTTGCTTATTTCACTCAATGTATGTTTCTCCAAGCTCATACATGTTCTTGCAATTGGGAGAATTTCATTCTTTTTTATGGCAGAGTAGTATTCCATGGTGTATATATACCACAGTTTTCTTATCCAATTATCCATTGATGGACATTTAGGTTGGTTCCATATCTTGGCTATTGTAAATAGAGCTGCGATGAACATGGGAGTGCAGGTATCCCTTTGACATAATGATTTCCATTCCTTTGGGTATATACCAAGAAGTGGGATTGTTGGATCGTATGGAAGATCTATCTGCAGTTATCTGAAAAACCTCCATATTGTTTTCCATAGTGGTTGTACTAATTTCCAGTCCCACCAACAGTGGGACTGAAAATGTTGAAGGAATGTTCCCTTCTCTCCACATCCTCGCCAGCATTTGTTATTCTCTTTCCATTGCCAATTTTATCTGTATTGTTTGGATTCTTTCTCAACTTAGAAAACGTTCAACCTGTCCAAATTGTATTTACAGTCCACATCATATCTTTTTACAACAGGAAGATTTCTGGTTTTCCAGTTTCAAATGAGTCTTTCTAGGATTCCACAATGTATTTGTATATATCATAAAACAGTTGCAGATACTTTCCTGTTTGTTTAGTATTTATAAAAATCATATAAAGAGACTTATAGCCAAATGTCACTTATGTGAAAGAAACAATATACTATGCACTCCTTCAATATAGCAGTCAATCTTCTAGTCACTTGTTATTTAAAACTTATAACTTATACCTATATTCTGAGACATTATTATTAATGAGGCAACAAATTTGCATAGCCAAGGGCAAGACCACGTTTCTAACTCATGCATAACTGGCATCACCAATTTAGCTACATATAACACACATTTTGCCGAAGAAAGTTGCCACAGATTAGAAATATCTCTCTTCTGTGTATGTGCTTGCACACACATGTGTGCCTGCACTCGTGTGTTAGCACAGGGTTTTATGAGGATAAATTTTGGGGAAAAGAGTGAGGACTAATTTGCATTTTAGAAAATGAAGTTAAATTTGTATTATTCATAGTAACTGCAAATCAATAAGGATCATTTCAACATATGTTTTCAGAACAAATGTAAGGATGGGGCAAATGCAAATCACAGCCACTAAGATCTAATGTAGAGTTTCTTACAATATTATTTATTTTATTTATTGTTTTACTTTAAATTATATAACTTTTTATTGAGATGAAGGAAAAACAATACCTATTAAAAGAGTTTTGAGAAATCATATTGAAAAGAAGTACAAAATTAGTATTCTGACGTCTGTTTATTTACACAGTCTTTCTCCTGTTCTAGAATACAAGCCACTTATAGGACCAGAAGTTTTTCATATCTACTTTTTTATCCATTGTAACTGGCAGGATATCTGGCATAGAACTGGCTGCTTAAAATTTTAATAATATTTAATATAGATTAAATAAAAATAAGAGCCACACAAGCAATTTAGTTTAATCTAATTATGTTTCCATATAGTTGTTAGAAATAAACTTTTAATACAGACTCCATGTTTTTCCCTCCTTCAGTTTCATAAATAAAATAACAGAGCAGTGACATAAGACAAAAGCAATGATGTGCTCACATTTAACATTTAAAAAAACTTTTGTAAACGTGAAATTTGGGATAGAGGCAATTTTCCCTTCTCTTTTGAACCTTTAACACCGTCCTAACAAAGAAGCCTGGTAGAGTGTTGAGTATGAACCTTATGAAGTGATAACATCTATCTACTAAATGTGCTACACTATTCTAATTGAAAACAATATTCAGTAATAGCATTAAGGTAATTAGAAACTCCATTGTAAATTAACAACTTTAAGAAAACTAATTTTCCAGATAGGACTGCACGGATAATGCAGGCAAATATGTAGCTAATAACTGTAATTTTAAAAGTATGCTTACCCTCTAAAGGAACATTTTTGAGACTCAGCATTCTCTAATTGTTACTAACTTCCATTTAACTTTTAATAGTTGAAGCTTTTCCTATCTTAAAATCACATTGACTTTGGACCAACTAGTTTCTAGTTAGTCAGTTGCTTATTTTCTTAATTAAAATAGCATTGTAGTACTTTAGAGTTATATATATTTATATCTATTCAAATAGGCAAAAAGAAAAAAGATACTGAAAAGATGAAATGACTATGAAAGAAAGCCATCTGTGTAGAAACAAAGTCTAGAAACAGTATTTAACATATACCATCAGTCATAAATGAGAAAAAAAATGTATACAGACAAAATGACAGTGTTTTACTGATAACATCAGTATGTGCAAATTTTTTTATGGTAAATTTGATTAATCATCAAGAATAATTATTTTGGACTATTCGAAATTTCAGAAACAGCAAAAGTACCACAGCAGGGAAGCTTAGTCACAATCACCAGTTATACCTTCATATAAAGTCACCTGTAGAATCAGTGCTGTATCACCATTTTCTGTAAAAATCACAATTTCCAATACGTGCCTGTTAAGTATAAGTCACACTGAAATAACTGATATAGAAGGAGCAATATGGAAAAATCTTGGGGTTATTCTTATTCTAATCTTTCATCTGGCCAATCTTACATGAGTTCCTAAAGTGAAGCCGTTACCCCTCTGTTTTCTTCATTGTACCAAATACCTCCCAAAATCTCTCAGAAGTCACCTACTTTCTATTCTGGTCTGTATGTTCTTTGTTTACCCAGGTAATTTCTGCCTTGTCCACCACTGTATCTGCAGCACCTAACATAGTACCTGGCACAAAGTAAATATGAAATAAATTCTAGATAAATACCTATTTTTTTAAGTCTTGTATATTTTATGCAGATATTTAACAGGTGCTTATCAAAAAGCACCAAAATATAAAGTTGCTGTAATTTAGTGCAAGTATTTGCTTATATGCTCCACTACTTCAGCCTATGAACTCTTCTAGGGAAAGGTAATCTTATCTACCTTTCTGTCTCTAAAGCCTGCTTCAGTATCTATTTGATAGTAAGCCTAGATAAACTTTTAATGAACTATGCATGGGAAAAAGCATGAAGCAGGTCAGAAAGAATTGGAAAGAACATCTTTTCACTTACCTCAAAATATAACCATGAAGTCTTCAAAAAGCTGAGAAGCTTGAGCCCATATTTTCTCTTTGTTTCTTTGTTTCTTCTTTCCTTCTTTCTTTCTTTTTCTTTTTATCTACCTATCTATCTTCTCAGAATATGAAACTTCTGCTAAATCCCGAGTTATGCAAAATCGGAGGTTTTTTTTTTTTTTCCCTATTTGTGTCAAATCATGCATTGCATAAACCAAAGTTAGATCACATGACCTAAGTAAACCTGATAATTGATTTTCTGGCATGGCTCTGCATGTGTATAGAGCTAGCGCTGGGTCTGGAGCTCACAGACCACTCAAGCTTGTTGTCCAGACTGGGTCACAAACCCTTCATATGCAGGTCTACAAGCTAGATAACTGGAAAAAAGGTCCTTGGAGTTTTGGTCAAAGAGATAATAATCTTTATTCAGCACACACACGTCTAAGAGCTATGTAGTCCAAAGAGAAACTGAGCAGCTGCCAGAAAAGTCCGAAGAAAAACTGAGCAGCTGCCAGAAAAGTAAACATGCTCTACCAACAGAAGTTCTGCCAACCAGAAGTTCAGAGCCACTGCTTCACACACTCTGAAGAAGAACACACTAAAAATAGAAACAAACTAAAAGATACACAGGCGTGCATGCACACTACCTCCACCCACACACAACTTGTTTACAAAGAATGTGCTGCACCACCTCCAACCAGACCTGAGGCATGGGAGCCTGACTAAATTACTCTATTTTCCTCACAATGTGCATGTTTGTGCACTATTTTGGAGAATGAGAATTCTTTTGTTTTTGCTACTGCTAAGAGGTTGCCTTGATTTAGACTGTGAGCCAACATAAATGGCTACTTTACCCACTTAAATAACAGAGTAGATGTGCTATCCAGTCACCAAGCAACTTTCCAAAAACTTTCTAGGGCAAAAGAAAAAACCAATGATGTTTTGTTTTGTTTTATTTTCGGGTACTTATACTTTTAAAAAACTTAATTGAAGCATGTTGATTTATATATTTATGGAGTACAGAGCTATATTTTAATACATGCATACAGTGTGTAGTGATCAAATCAGATAGCAAAATCATCATCAAAAAATTTATCATTTCTGTGATTAGAACATTTAAGCCCCTCTCTCTGTCATGTGACAACATAGAATGTTATTGTTAATTACAGATGCTTAGTACTACTTCTACTACACCAATAAACTTATTTTTCATCTATCTGTAAATTTGTGTCTATTCACCAACCTCTCAGTATCCCCCCCAACCTCCAATTTCCCACCTCTAGTAATCAAAGTTCTATCAACTACTTCTAAAAGTTGAACTTATTATTATTGTTATTTTAACCCCCACTTATGAGTGAGAATGTACAATATTTCTCTTTCTGTTGCTGGCTTATTTTACTTAACATAATTTCCTCCAAGCTCATCAATACTTCTAGAAATGTTAGAATTTCATTTTTTGTTATTTCTAAGCAGTATTCCATTATATATATATTCCACATTTTCTTTATCCAGTCACCCATTGATGGACATTAAGGTTGGTTCCAAATCTGAGCTATTGTGAATAGAGCTGTGATAAACATGGGAATGCAGGCATCCCTTCAACATGTTGATTTTAGTCTTTCGGGTATATACCCAGTAGTGGGATTGCTGGATCTTGTGGCAGTTCTATCTATAGTTGTTTGAGAAGCCTTCATACCTCTTTCCATAATGGCTGTACTAATTTACAGTCCCATCAAGAATGTGTAAGATTTTTCTTTTCTCCACAACTTTGCTAGCATTTACTTTCCATCTTTTTGATAATAGCTAATTTAACTGTAGTGAGATGATATCTCAATATGCCTTTAACTTACATCTCTGGTGATTAGTGATGCTGAGCATTTTTTCATATACTTGTTGGCCATTTCTACATCTTCTTTCAAGAAATGTGTATTCAGCTCGTTTGCCTATTTTAAAATCAGGTGATGATGATGATGATGATGATGATGATGATGATGATGATGATGATGATTGTTGAGTTGAGTTCCTTGTACATTTTGGATATTAATTCCTTGTCAGATGTATAGCTGGTAAATATTTTCTTCCATTTTGCAGGTGTGTCTTTGCCGTGTTGTTTCCTTGCTGTGCAGAGCTTTTTAGTTTGGTAAACCCACATCTTTACTTTTGCTTTTGTTGCCTGTGCTTTTGAGGTCTTATTCATAAAATCTTTGCCCAGTCTTATGTCCTCAAGCATTTTCCCTGTGTCTTATTTTAGAAGTTTTAAATTTTCAGGTGTCACCTTTAAGTCTTTAATCTATTTTGAGTTGATTTTGGTAAATAGTGAGAGATAGAAGTCTAGTTGAATTCCTCTGCACATGGATATCCAGTTTTCCCAGCATCATTCATTAAAGAGGCTGTCTTTTCCCTCGTGTATATTCTTTGTGCCTTTGTCAAAGATCAGTTGGATATTAGTGCATGGATGGATTTCTGGGCCTTCTGTTTTGTTCCATTGGTCTATGTGTCTGTTTTTAATTGCAGCACCATGCTGTTTTGGTAACTACAGCTTTGTAGCATATTTTGAAGTCAGATAGTGTAATGCCTTCAGCTTTATGCTTTTTGCTCAGAATTGCTTTGATGACTTGGGGTCTTTTGTGTTGCCCTATGAATTTTAAGATTTTTTTTTTTTTGCCTTTTTGTGCAAAGAATGTCATTGGTATTTTGATAGGGAATGCATTGAATCTGCAGATTAATATGGGTAGTATGGTTGTTTTAAAAATATTAATTCTTCCAATTCATGAAAATGGAATATCTTTCTATTTTTTGTGCCTCCAAGAGAGATTTGTAGGTGCTCCACAGTTTCCCTGCTGGAATGCTTGGTTGCAGGGTTGCTGGAGCTGTGGCGAGACTCATTGTGCTCAGGAGAAGTGCACAGGTGCTCTTCTAAAGACAGCAAGGCCACCAGCAGTGACAGAAGGTCCCAATCAGTCAGCTTTCTGACTCTGGAGAGTGCACACACTGATTTCCTCTGTCCTAAAGGTGGCCTCCACACTGCACTGAAGTGCCTGTTGCCAGGGTATAGGACATTGCATGGCTCAGGATGCCATAAACTCAATGTAATGATGTGGCCTCAGAACTATGGAGATGCCAGGACTATTGGGCCTCAGGGCAAAATGCATGTGAGTGTTAGCTCTGATCCCAAATTTGTGACTTCTATGGCAGCCTGGGACATGAGGGTGAGGGGAGTTCAACATACATTCCCTCCCTGGACTAATGCATCATCTTGGCTCCCAGCAGCTCTCCATACTGAGCTCAAGGCCTGTAAGGGACACACAGCTCCTTTGAAGCTTGGGTTGCAGGTGTCTGCAGCACAGCTCTTGTTTACCTATCCCCTGCAGGAAGAAATTCCTTCTGGGTCCCAGGTGCTCATAGAGAACGGTGTTCTTCTGTTAGCATTTCTGTGCTCCAACACTTTCTGTGGGTTTCTTTTGTCCAAGTACAGTTACATATTCATTGCTTTGTCTTTGTGGGAGAGATGAACAGTAGAGTCATCTAACTGGCCATCTTGCTCTTCCCTCTATTGTTTCTGTTTCAGTCATGTTATCAGGCAAAAACAGGAGAGATATTTCAGTCAAAATACCTTTTAGTAATAATTAAAAACTCAGTTGTTTTACGTTTTGTCTTTGCCAAAGAAAGGCTTCTAATTTTGTTTCTGCAAGAATGTAGGTAAAGTAAATATACAAATAATAGCATAACCTGTGCCATGAGTAATATACAATACTAGTATTAAAACATCACAATTCCTTAAAAAGTTTCCTAAGTTCAATTCATCGTTAATAATTATGGAATCATTGATTTTAAAAAAAATAGATGTGATTTTTGAAAAAATCAAAAAATCAATACCCTTAGCTTTATCCCCTGCTGTCCTATTGATTAAAATATACTTATCAACCTCAATGCTGCCTTATAAGATTATAATCTAAACCCATTTGGTCAGTGTTCTATTAATATTAATTGGTTTTAGCAACCCAGGTATGCCTCTGTTAGTCTACTTGTATTTTTTACATCTTTTCATTAGTCACACTGGATTAACTGGTACAAGGAACCAAGTTAAAACAAACAAATAAACAAAAACAAAAGCAAGATTAGAAATAAAAGAGAGAGAGATTCTGAAGAAATACCAGAGAACTTGAAAAAAAAAAAGTTCATGCCAGTTAGAAGTCATAATCCCTAATACAACAATTCTAGCCAATTCAGAAAGCAAAATAAATAGATAGATAAAAGCCAACACACACACACACACACACACACACACACACACACACACACACACACACACACACACACACACACACACACACACACCCTAACTGTAGAGCAGAGCAGTTTCTTATTTCTTAAACTGGTTCAAGGCCTCACACTTCTATAATAAACAATGTCCCAAAGCTTTGCCCAACACTTTTTAGTCCAAGTCCTCTGAGAAGCAGATGCCAAGAAGTGATTAGAAACACAAGAAATTTATTGGGGGACTTTCTTTGAGAGACAGTGCAAAGAAAGCCAGGAGTGGCTGGGAGAGCTGAGAGTCAGTCCTAAGTGAAGAGTCAGTCACCTTGAGTGAAGGTGAGTGAGAAGGGAAGGTAGTTGGGTGGAAGCATGGCAGACTTTGGTGTACTTCTGAGGAAAGTTTCAGCAAAGCCAGCATGGATTTTTTGAGCCAATGCCCCATTAGCACAGTCTGGCATCTCTGACATCTTCCAGAAATGGAACTGCTTTACTATTCCTGCCATGGTCAGTCATGGTTGGGGGAAACATGAGAAATGGGGCCTCACCGAGAATGTGGTGATGGACGTAAGAGCACAGCAGCTGTGGCTGGCAGTCAATTTACACTTTGTACTTAGAGATCTTAGAGGCTTCTCACGGTGCCTCACTCACCATCTGACAAGGTTTACTCTAGACTCATCCCAAGACTCATACATTAATTCTTTGTCTTTTCTAAAACAGGGCACCTAAAATTCTACCTTCAACTGGTACATCATAGCAGAATGTAAAATGTAGTTGTTGCCTCAAACATAGACACAAGTGAATATAAATCAAATTAAGCATAAAACTTTGGAGCCAAGAGTCAGGCTTTTCTCAGATGCATCATTATGAACACCCAAGGGCACCTTCATTTTTCTGGAACAGATTAAATATCCATAATCTGTCATAGATTTTTAAAACTTTACGTTCTCTCTTTTCCCTGAATTGCCAACAACCCTGAACATTTTCAAGAGGAATTACCATTATAATCTATTAAAAGGAACCTTTCTGTCCTGATTATAATTAGTTATTCAAAGTTGTTTTCCCAACAGACAAATGTTACAAAGTACATACTGAAATACATTGATTGATTAAACTGATCCCTTAGAAGTATGGGAATTTCTAGATAAGATTCAAAGATAAGTTGGTAGAGACATTCTTTACATTCTACTTGCAAAATATTAATTAGTTAATACAATGTGCAAACAGAAAAAGTCAATAGTCCAATAAAAGTCTTTAAACATGTTTTTTTCTGAAAATTATCTTTCCAAGTGCTTTTTAGATATTTTAGATGTCTTATTGCTTCACATTCATCTATTTAAATTTCAAGAGCAATTTAAGATCATAGCAATAGTCTGAGAAGCTGACCAACCACCACAGTTCATGGAAAAATTGGAAAAATCAGCAATCATTGTGAACAATGTGATCGAATTAGAAGAGACAGAAAGGCTAAGTTAAAAGCATGTGAAATTTCGTATTGTAATTTACATCATTGAGGAGGAGGATGTAAGATTTTCAAGAATAAGGTATGTTTGATCTAAAAGTGAGGAAAACCAAAGAGTTAATAGACTTTTAGTTTCTTCTGGAGCATGTCATTCTACTGAGATGGAAGGACAACAAAGTCAAGTGTGCCAATAATCCTATTAAAGAACTTCTCCAAAATATGCTAAAAAGAACTTGCAATCACCTTTCATCATTAGGTATATGTAAGGGCAGCCTAAAGAAATCAGACTTCAATTTACTTACTTGTATTTCTAGAGCAGGAAGCCTCTTTTTCTATTGTGAAATTGTAGCTCATCAAATCTATTTCCTCAAGGACAATGAAACTACCAAAATTATATTCCATAAAGAAAAATGCTACGATTCTCTTCCCTTCTAAAATTGTCCATGCTCATAAGGTTTTTAAACACATAGCTTATTTTTTCATGTGAAAACTTCTCCATACCTTTAGATCTCTTTCATCATGGATTTCTTCTTAGTTACAAGTTAGTGACATTAGTGTGACCAATTAAGCCATGTGAAATATACCTTTAGATTGTCATATGATATCAGTCTAAATAGTTTCCTTTCTTCTGAAGATGTAACTCAGGTTCTACTCACTTTCTCATTGGAACTCCAGATATATTCTTTCAGAAGCAAAAAATTAAAAAATAGAGCTAGTTTACTTTAAATTTTATTTAAATCATACTAATTTATGAGGCATAACTATTGTTCATAGGACGAGTTTAATAATATCCCTCTACTTTGTCATTCTCTGTATGTAGTCTGAAGGAAATGTTATTCAACCTGTTGATGACTCTTTTTTGCAGGATATTGTAGTCTTTGTACTAGGCCTTACAAAACCATAACTTTCCTATTTAAGAAAACATGGAGAAGACAGGTGTTACTATATTTCCAGGATCTTGTAGATACAATAAAGTAGTATTTTCCTCTTTTCTCTTCATCACTGAGTCTCTACCCTTACTAATATTGTGTGTGTGCATGTGTGTGTGTGCGTGTGTTTGTGTGTGTGTGTGTGTGTGTGTGTGTGTGTGTGTGTGTGTATGACTATTCGCATCGGCAGCTAGTATCTCCTTGCTTTTAGCTAAGGGACATGATTGTTTGGATTGGACTATATTACAATAGAGATTTTGTTAATCCCCATCCCGTTATTTTCCCTTTATCTCTCAGGTCATTAAATAAGTTCAACATGATGTTTTATCCCTGAATAATATAAATTCTGTATATTGATAATCTCATATTTTGTTATATATTTTTTGAGCATTCCAGAGATGATTCTCTGTTTATTACTGCTTTATGAAGCAAGTCCACAAAGCAACAAGGCAAATTCAGTTGTTTCCAAACTAGGCACAGTATTTAGGATACCATCTCTCTGCCAATACCTTTCATGTGGCTGACATTATCTAGCCATAACTTGACTCCAGACTTGCCCCCATATCACACTGGATTCCTTAGGTATATCTTGGCCATGTCTCATTTGCTGAGCTCTTTCAAAGTTCAGACACATTAGCTTCTCTTACATCTCTCCCCTGAGGATAGGAAGAGGAAATGTTACTTTATTATTATATATTATATATTAACTTTATGTAAAATTTATATAAAATTAAATATCTTATTTTTTTCTATATAGAACATGGTTATCATTCTCATCATTATTTCTAGAATGCAGAAGCAGTAGGAAAAGAAATGGAATTCTTAAGGAAAAAAGGGGGGGAAGGGAGCTAAGATATTTGGAGCCATGAAAAACCTTAACAGGCATGAGAACAAAAATCTGCTTTCACTTCCAGTGAAATATTTAAGGAGAAACCCACTTATTATCTCAAAAAGCATAAACAACATACTCCTAATAATATTCCTCAAAATTACTGCAAGTCACGAATGAATTGGGAGAGATCATATCATTTACAGATCTGCAAAACATTCTGTCTCCTCTAAAAACTCTGACATAAATTACTTTCTGATAACTCTACTCAGATTAAAAACCATCCAAGAAAACTATTCTGGATGCATATTGCAGATAACCTTACCAAGTTCTTCTAATCACTCCCACCACTATCAAGTGCTTGGATTTAAGGTTTAGGATATTCATCTTACTGCAAGAAGGCGTAGAGAGCAATGATGCTGTAGACCAATGTTTTCTTTATACAGTAGAATCTCCAAGTTTATTCTGTTGTTTGAAATATGTGTTTTCATCATCATTTTTGGTTATTCTGTCTCTGTAGGAGAGATTATGCTACTGTACCATGGACCTAAGTTGCATAAATTCCCAGCCTAGTGGAATTTCTCTGACTAATGACTTTCAAGTATATGAAAA
The DNA here is from genome assembly GCF_027409185.1 of Cynocephalus volans. NCBI lineage: Eukaryota > Metazoa > Chordata > Mammalia > Dermoptera > Cynocephalidae > Cynocephalus > Cynocephalus volans. The sequence goes on along the minus strand of NC_084466.1, from coordinate 48,581,611 downwards.
GGCCATTGATTGGCCCAGATTTGGTTTACACACACCACAATTCCAGAGCTGATCACCAGAGTGTTGACAAGCTCACTTTATCATTAGCTGCTATAGGAAATATCATCTGACTAGGCATTCCAAAATGAAATTCAGCAGCTCTTCACAATATTAGGTTTCCAAATATTCTCAGTTCCTTGGGAATAGAACTAATTTAAATGAATTGAGTTTAATTCCAGGCAACAGATAAAATTATGTATATACAATATGTATAAAATTATGCAATACAGTTAAACAAATAATTCATCTAACATTTTCACACTTTTAAATCATGCTCATTACTAAATGGTTTTAAAAAATAACAATTGACACTGTAGGAAACTGTTTTAGATGCTAAATATGTGTGCATGGGCTAATTAATACACATCAAGGCATGGTTTCCATCGGTATTCCCACCAGACAGACTACCATGCAGCAAGCAAAAACTTCAAGCAAATAAAAAATTTATTATTTACAGGGAAAGTATTTCTAGCAAGCAATAAAATATAGCAACTGACAAGTAACAATTTAGTCTATAGTTGGAAACCATTGTGTATATGGAATAATAATAAAGATAGGTTTTGGGGAAGGAAATCCCACCAACATGACCTGTTTTAGTTAAAAAATAACAAACATCAAGACATTTTTACTGAATTTTTTTTTCTAAATCTCAACTCTTAAAATTTAAAATATAAGAGTCGACTTTATTTTTTTGTCTGAAAGTGGCTGTTTACTGTACCCCTATATGCAGATACTATGCTAACTAACATCTGTTTAGTGTCAGTAAAATCTCATTCAAGACAATTTTCCCCTTGATAATGTGAAAATGCTCAAATCCCTGCTTTGCTTTTTCAGATCTGTATAGTCAGGCTTTGTATTGGCTATAGCAACAAGACATATCTTATCTTTTAATTGAAAACTGTCATAAGATTTTGTAACACAAAAAGTTACTGAGCACAATTACGTATATGATTACCATTCCGTACAAAGATCCAGAAGAAATAACAAAAACTCAAGGTTTCATTAGACTATATGATTACTTACATCAGGATTAGAAATAAACAAATTGGAAAATGAACAAACAAGAAAAACCTTTCCATTTCATCCTAGTAAATTTGAACAATTAGCAACTGTTACCCAGAAATTGTATTAGAGAATGTTAAACTGAAAATTCTAAGCATGACTGGCATCACCACACAAAATCGGAAGCCCATTTATTCTCCTCTGAAATCAATATTAAAACATTTCTGTTAGCCAGCAAATCTTTGCATGTTACCCTAGTCAGTTCCACACTTGGAATTCACAAGATAGCCTAGTAAGAAACATATGAAAGGATTTACAATGGTTATCCTGCTGATTTTACATTTATTGTTTTTTTCTTTATTGATAATAAATGTTGCTTTAAGGTTCTTATAGAAAAAAATTGAGGGGATCTTCAAATGCATTCACAAATAAGACAAAATAAGCAGAATACATTTTTATGCAAAAATAGCTATCAATATGAAAATCAGGTTGAAATGGAGAAGACTTTTTTGTCAGAAAATCACAGTTTTTATAAACATTCAATGAATTCATCTAGTCTACCTTAAAATATTTCCCTTAATCAGCTTGAGCTGCTATAGCAAATTACCATAGAGCGGGGGACTGAAACAAGATGTTTATTTCTCACTGTCCTGAAGCCTGGAAGGTCCCAGATCATGGTGCCCACAGGTTAAGTCCCTGATAAAGGTCACTTCTTGACTTCCAAATGGACTTCTTTTCACTGTGTCCTCACATGATGGAAAGAGAGCTAGGGTCTCTTCCTCCTTCTAAAAGGACACTATTCCCATTATAGGAGCCCCACCTTTATGACCTGATTTAAGCATAATTACCTCCTAAGGGCCCCACCTCCAAATAATGTCATATCAAGGACTAAGATTTCAACATATCTCAATGTGGTTTTAACTTGCATTTCCCCAATGACTAGTGACGATGAGCATTTTTTATATATCTGTTGGTCATTAAATCATGTCAAAGGGATACCTTCACTCCCATGTTTATCACAGCTCTGTTTACAGTAGCCAAGATATGGAACCAACATAAATGTCCATCAATGGATGATTGTGTAAGGAAACTGTGGTATACATACACCATGGAATACTACTCTGCCATAAAAAAGAATGAAATACTCCCATTTGCAACAACATGGATGAACCTGGAGAAACTCATGTTGAGTGAAACAGGCAAAGCACAGAGGGATAAATACCACATGTGTTCACTCACATGTGGGAGCTGAGAGAGAAAGGAAGGCAGGGAAGAAAGACCACAGTAGTGCCATGATCCAACAGAGGGAGGTAGCAGTCCTAGGGCTACAAATTGGAGTGGGGGGAGAGGGGGATGGGGAGGGAGGTTGGGGGAAAATTGGGTGGGGACAAGTGGTACAAAAGTAATTTCTGTTAATGGGTATGCCCCCAGTATGAATCTGGCCCTCACATCATGGGCAGGAGGGGTGATAATTAGCTTTGTTTCTCAATAATATTTTTAATAAGTAAATAAATAAATAACTACAAATTTAAAATTTATCAAACTTTATCAAGCAGATAACACTCTAAACACTAAAAACTTTTTAACTTTCTATAAATTGATATTATCTTTATAATAGCAAATTTGAAGAAATAGGAGTAATGTACAAGACAATTGTAGTACATCTGTAAATTACTAAGCTGACATTAAAAATTATATTTTTAAGTCTAATTCAACAAAATGTTCCCAATAAGGAAACAAAAGGATATAGAACTACATATAGCATATAATCCCAATTTTATATACATTAAAAAGTATGGTTTAAAGAAGAAAACAATAAAACATTTTTTTCTGTTAAAAGAAAGGTTTCAACATATGAATTTTAAAAGAATATGAACATTCAGTTCATAACAATACTATATATACTAAATATGTCAATTGAGTTGATAACAAAAGCTAATGTTCTTGTGGTAATTTTATTTTTCACAGAGCTAGGAATGAAACAGTTTTCTATTCTTTATTTAACCAGAATACTAGTAATAATACTGAAATTCATTTGATAGCCAATATTTTGAAACCTGAAAGTTGTTGTGTTCCTACTGACAGTATAAAACTATGCAATATATACACCCAAGGCAGTGACTCAACTGGGCTTTCACTTGGTAATTGAGGTTTCTGGAACATGGCTGCAATAAAAATTATGCATTCCTCCTGCTTCATGGACTATGATAATTACTTTATACACTAGCTCACGGTGTGAAATGCTCCTGTTTGTTGGACTGCTGGCTTAGTAAGTTTGAGATTATTTCCTCATGTATTCTGCATTATGAGAGTGCACTCATCTATAGGAGAAGTATATTGTGAGAGCAACACATGCTCTGGTTTGTGGAAGTGTCCCTTTGAGGAAGTATTTTTTTTTTATTTGCTTCTGCCAGTTTTCTACATATACCATCAGTTCAAAAACAAATTTCACATTAACATCTCAGTTAGGGTGCTCAACTTGCTTGGCTAGTGGAATTTAAACTCTATTTTGCAGTTCAGAATTATGTTTCAAATTCGAAAGGCTTCATTCTCTCATAAATCAGGGTAGATGAACAACTCTTATTCTGACCATCTCTGCACTTGTACAAAGTTTACTTAATCCTAGTTTGATAAATGAGAATGGGCTTCCTCTTAGCTCATTTCTAGGCACCTTGATATTTCGGGAGCTTAGAGTTAGGAGACAATTTCTGGGGTAGGTATAGTCTCCATCACTCCATGGGACACATTGGTTACTTCTGATTACTGCTCTGGCTTTGGAATTCTTCTTCACTTCTGCATGCCTTTTTAAAATTTATGTTTGTAATAAATGTTAATTATGTGCAACCCCAAATAATTATAATGGCTATGGATATAACAGGCAACATGAGTAATTTTCAAACTGCATGTGATTTCATCTGGAACAAATTTTTACTTGTTTGTTTTTAGCATCCTGGGTTTCCTTTTCATAGTGGTATGTGTATAGCAGTTATACACTACTTTTTGTGTGTTGTAGAATTGAGCAAATGAGTAAATATATTGATGTTTGGAGCCACAATTTCAACATAAGAGAAAAGAGAGATACAAACGAAAGAATTGGCATAAGATTGAAATTCAATTATAAGCATGCAATAATGGACAAACTGATATCTTGTGCTGCCTCTTGATGTGAACACAATGTCATAAATATAGTATTTCTGCCAAAATGGAGTGACTACTTGTCGGGCTGGATCACATACCACTCTTCCCCATCCTGTGCAGATCCTGAGTCAGGCAAGCTAAAGAAAAAACAAGCATCTGCTGGCAAAGTGGACCTGCTTTATTCTACAGACATGAGCTCTGCCGACCAATGGTTCAGAGCCACTGCCTTCCATATCAAAGTACACAATAGCGGCAACAAGCCAAGGGGTACATGGGCCTGCATGCACACTAACTCTACTCTTACATAACTTGTTTACAACAGATGTGCTGAATCATACCCAGCAAGATATGAGGTGAGAGGGCCTGACTAAACCAACTCAACTTTTCTCATACTCCACCCCTTCAGGGTCTCTCCCCATACAATCTATGCATCTGTGATCTTCCACAATGTTTCCTTAGTGAGGATAGCTGACCCTTGCATTCATATAACTTCTGTACTTATTGTACATTCAATGAACCTTGAGGCTTTCCCCCATACCTCTATCCTTTCCACTATTAGCCATGAAAACCCAACCCATACACAGGTCTGGTTAGTAGTCATCATTGGGGTGATTTTCCACAGGAATTCTGCAGCCACACTGGTAGGAAACTCAGTGCATATTCAGCAAGCCGAAACATTGGCCACATGAGTGTATGTATGTGTCCAGTCGACTCTGGTGCCTGTAGCCACAATACTACAGGAAAAAAGACAAAAAGGTTATTGGCACCAACAGAGGGAGTTGTCATCCCTCTGGCAGAACACATGCCAACTCACCATCCTGGAGAAAACGGTTGCAGGAACAGGTGCTCTGCTCTATGCAATAGAGCCTCCACTGGAGAGGGCCTGCCCTTGTGGGGTCTCTCATTTAAAGTCCTGACTGTCAGCCACAACTGCCATGTCCATCCCTCCAGAGATGGGGATTGGAAGGGTAGCCTTAGTCCCTTTTTCAGAAGACCATTGTACTCTTCAATCTTCCCACTGCCTGGGGATGATATAGCACATTTAACTTCCCTTGAATGGACAACTAAGAATCCCACTTCTGTACTTCATGTCCAGTAAAGTGGGTCCCATTATCACTGTGTATGACCAGGGGTCAACCGTATATGGTCATAAAGCTATTCAATGACTTAATAGTGCTTGCCTGATCTGGAGCCTTGCAGGTCCATTCAAACAGGAGTCCTATAGCCATATCAATGGCTGTAAAAAATGAACCTGAAATTCTCTGATGTGGGAAGTGGTCCCACAAGATCCACCTGCCACCATGATAGGAGCATCCTTCTCTCAGGTTTTTTTGCCTATCTGCATGCACACCCGGTGAGCCATCAAGGGTACATCTGCCTATCACGGGCATTTTTTCTCAGGTTTATGCAGCACCCAGTGTGCCATCAATCACATGGTCTTGCAGCCAGCATACTGCATTCCCCAATGTAGCCACCCAGCTACATCAGCTGCTGGAGCTCTCTCCAGCCATCTTACCTTAGCCAGTGCATCAGCTTTATCATTGCCTGGACTGGCTAAGGGAAAATGTCCTGTGACATGGAAAAAGATTTACTTCTTCCTCATGTCCCAATTCCCATAACTCTTGCCACATGGCTTGTCCCCACAGGGGTTGGTGACCTACCATCCACTGTTGATATTTCCAAGTAGAAATCCAAAGAGTAAGACCCTTATATATGGCTCATTCATATTGTTCCAAATGGCCTAGCAGTGTTGGAGCCACCTTAGTTAAATCTGCAAAAGAATCAGAGGTTAGTAAGACATCATCGATGTAATGAAACGTTGTAACCATGCTGGACCTAGTCCACCTGGCTAGGTCCCCAGCCACTAAACCGTGACAGATGGTAGGGCTATGCAGGGAGCCTTGGGGCCACACTTGAAAAGTCCAGTGCCTTCCTCCCCAGGCAAAGCAAATTCACCTTAGTTATCAGCCAAGATGGGGATAGAGAAAAAAAGGATTTGCAAAGTCCAGTACATAATGATAAGTTCCTAGCTGAGTCATCAGCTGGTCCAACAAGTCATAAACCAAGGGCACAGCCGTGTGCAAAGGAGGCACTATTTTGTTCAGTTCCCTATAGTCCACAGTCACCCTCGAGGTACCATCATCCGCCCCCCCCCCACTGGCCATGCTGGGGTGTTAAAGGGACTGTGTGTGGGATGAATGATGCCAAACTTTTCTACCTCCAATATAGTGGTGCCTAGCTCTGCATGTCCTTCAAGCAAGCAATACTGTTTCACACTGACCACACACCGTGGCTTGGGTAACACCTATGGGTCATGTTTGGCATGTTCCCACAGCACAGGCTTTACTGTCCATATCCACTGATGGAACTCTCCAACCATTGTTTGCAGGTGTAACCCATAAAGCACATCTATACCCAAAACGTATTCAGATAGAGGAGATACATACACATTATATACATGAGGGGTCAATCGTTCAATGCTCAGCAGCAAAGACACAGCTTTGCCTGTAGTAGTCTGTCCTCCATCACCATCAACATTCTCTGTGGCCCCTGAAAACTTATCTGAGTTGCCACATATCAAGCTACAGTATGAGCCGGTGTCCACCAATGCTAACACATGCTGTATATTTGTCTCAGACAAATGTATTACCAGTTCAACATGAGGCCTTCAGTCCTCTTCTGCCCCCAAAAGACAAGTACCTCAGACTGGTCCTAGCAAAAAGAGAACAGTTCATCTGCCTCCACAGAAGTAACCAAAAAATCTTTTAAATTCACTGGGTATACCTTGCCATCTGTTTCCAGACATTTAGCGAAACGTTGTTTGTGGCACAATTGTTGCCATAAGGCAAACAGTACCACATTTAGTTGCCAGTCAGTTTTTTCCCTATCAACTCCTGCCATAAGCAAATCAGACCACATCTGCATATAGCTGGTCTTGCTCAGTCCCTTCAGGGTAAAATCCTGAGCATTTCTTGGGGATTTAGTCTTCACCACCTTTTGGACCCCCTTTGCTTGTCTCCTCCCCTCTGCTTCACTCAGACTTGCCATCATGGTCATCATTTCATGTATAGGATGACCAACATATGGGGCCAGTATGGCCATCAGTGACCCAAAGGATGTTGATGGGGCATTTTGCAGCACTACATCTGTCAAGTTGCTGGTAAAATGTTCATTGTCTGGCCATGGGTTTTCACATAAAACATGGACTGTCACATCCTCAGCGCCCAAATTATTTGAACCAGCTCAGCATATGTTTGCCACCTGCTCACAGTTTCAGGCAGTTCTCTAGCATTCGTCCACATGGTCTGGACTGCTGCATTCACCCATTCTATCAAGGAGTGGTCATCCTGTCCCACTGTGTATCTGTGGCTGTTCTGTAACCACTGCCACAGTGATGGATGCAAGGTGATGGAAGCCAGTTTTTCAATCTCCTCACTAAAGCACATCATGCCATGGACCCCTAGGTACCACAGCCATAGAAGCCAAGGAGCTAGGGATTTACCCTGTTCCTGCTGGAATTATTTCCCTAAGTTCATCAACTCAGCTTGAGTGTAGGGGACATAAGTAGTAAATTGGGTCACTTGTGGGTTGCACACCTTGTCCTATGGGTTGCTCATGCTTTAGCTTCTGATGCACAATAGGTCATGCCAGGGGACACACAGTCTCCTCCAAATCACCATCAAGTTCATCATCATCGCCGGTGTCAGCATTAGGAGTTACCTGTTGCTATACTTCAGCCTCCAGAACAAGTACCTGCACTTCCAACAAGTCTGCTTTCTGCTGCAAATCTCGAAGCTGTGCCGCTTCATGGAGCGCCGGTCCATGTTGACTCATAGTACAGTGAGCAACAGCTAGACCTCGGCCAACAGGAAAGTGGGCGGCCACATTTTCTCCCACTCCCAAGGGGCTAGTGGCTCCACTACCTGCTCAGAATCCTGACATCTACGCCAATTATTGGGCTGGATCACAGAACCCTCTGCCCCATCCTGGGCAGGTCCTGAGTCAGGTAAGTGAAAGAAAAACTGAGCAGCTGCTGGCCAAGTGGAAATGCTTTATTTTCCAGATGTGAGCTCTGCCGACCAGTGGTTCAGAGCCTCTGCCTTCCATACCGAAGTACACAATAGCGGCAATGAGCCAAGGGCTACATGGGCACACGTGGGCACTAACACTACTCTTATGTAACTTGTTTACAATGGATGTGCTGAATGGTACCCAGCTGGATAAGAGGTGAGAGGGCCTGACTAAACGAACTCCACTTTCCTCACAATACTATATACATAATTATGAGAAGATACTAGGCAAACCAAAACTAAAGGGTAATTTGCAGAAGAAGAAGCCTGTGCTCTTCTAAAGTGTAAATTTGAAAATGAATATTATGCCCAATAAAGAGAGACTAAAGGACAATTCCTGATTAAAGGAAATTTAAAAGTTAAAAAGAAGTATGTAAAAGCAATGAATGATTCTAAATCAGATCTTCCATTAGGGGAATTCAACACACATATCCGTAACTAATTACATTGCCCCTTAAACTATTAAAGTTCAAAGCTCAATGAAAGCAAAATGGATAGTAAATAGTATCTAAGGGAATGACTAAATGACAAGAAAAATTTTATTAGAAAACAAAAACAAAATAAAACAAAATGTTTAAATGAAAGAAGTCTTGGGGAAATCATAACAATTTCATACCTTAAATTCTGTATTTAACTAATCTTCCTTTTTATAATGTAGGTGAATTTTCAAACATAAAATACAAGGTAGATTATTCACCAACCATTTGTGAAAGAATTTATAAAATGTGTAGTTTAACAAAAAAGAAATCAATTTGAAATAAAAGAGAAAGAAAATAAGGAATAGTGAGATAGCTATAAATACAAGCCAAATTGACCCTAAAATAAATGATAATAGGAGAGGTAGGTTAAAAACAAGTTGGAAATAAAATCCAATTTAACAAGTAGGAAATCAATAATTTGAAACTGCAAAATCTGAAAACAAATTTTATCAAATAAGAAGCTGCATATTACTTAGTAAAATGATGAAATTAAAACAAAATAAAACTTAAAAATAATAACCTGACAAACATACAAGATGAGTAAAAACTTTAAAAGGTGGTTTTAGAAAAGCTTATTAACATGCAGCGATTTGCCTCCAATACTTTAAAGATTTGTTAATCTTTAGGGCCGAGCCCGTGGTGCACTCGTGAGAGTGCGGTGCTGGGAGAGCAGCGACGCTCCCGCCGCGGGTTCGGATCCTATATAGGACTGGCCGGTTCACTCACTGGCTGAGTGCTGGCCGCGAAAAGGAAAAAAAAAAAAAAAAAAGATTTGTTAATCTTTAAAGTCAACAATTTAGTGACTTAAAATAGCAATTTCTTTTAATGATCTCTGATATTTCTGGGTACTCATGGACTCAGTTGGGCTGTTTTTCCTGAGGTTTTCTGATATTTTTTGCAGGATATCAGAAGTGAAATAAGTCTTCTGTAGGTTTCTATGCTAATATGTTTCTCTCAGTGTGGTCTTTCATGTAGCTATCTTCAATTTCCTCTTAGAATGGTAGCCACAGGATTATTACATTTTTTCCTGTTGACTAGTTTCCCCAGGAAGAGTGTTCTAAACAACACAAAGGATAATCTCTCAGGGCTAAAACTCAGTCCCAGACACTGGCATGGTGTCACTTCTGCCATATTCTACTTGTCAAAGTGCGCACATAGGACATTCAAATTAGAGGGTTTAGACATCAACCCACTTCACAAGGAAGCAAGTTTCAAAGAGTCTGTGGCCATCATTAATCTAGCAAAGATACTTTCTAATGTTATATGAGTGTATTTAATTTCTCAAAAGTCTTGATAGTTTCTTTTCTTGGACAATTAAACACCATATCTTTCTAATTTTCCTTATATTCCGATTTTGAAGGCTGCTTCTTCTCAGTCTCCTTTGTTAACTGTTCTACTTCACCAAACATCCATATTTTAAAGTGTTCCAGAGTTAATCCTAAATCCTATTTGTTTTTTCTGTTTTTCTATTTGTTTTTTTAACGTGATCTTATATAGGCTTATGTTTTAAAATAAATAACGTCTTTACATTATATTTTTTACTCTCATATAAACATCTTCAATCTGAACCTCCCCATGAACTTGAGTTTCATATAGATTATTGTATACTTTTATTTGTGTCTGTGTCTCCCATTGGTATCTCAAATTTATCATGTCCAAAATAAAACTATTGAAATTCATCTCTCCTCTTCCTCATCCCCTTTTACTTATTCCTGTTGGGGGGGGGGGGCGAATGAAAAACAAACAAAACAAGCAAATAACAATACTTGTACCACCCCTCACTTTTTTCTACGAATAAGTTGCCTTAACATATAGCAGTTTGCAAGCTATAATCTCTTATTTATTTTTCATCCTACAGTTTTCATTTGTAAACTGTGTCACTTCTGCGTCTGAGAACAAATACCATATCTGGTTTTGTTTTGTTTTTTTTTCTTCCACTCTCTTCTGAATCATAATGGTTGCTAGCCTCAACTACTTCATTGATTTCCTAACTCATTTCTATTACTATATTTTTGTCCCTATATACTCATCACACAGAAAGCAAAATGACATTTTAAAACATGAATAACATAATATCTACCTTAACCATTCCCAACTTTCTTATTTTGGATCTATTTGAGAACCCTATGTTTGGTACTTGTGCAGTTATTGATCACTTTCACAGAAATCTCATTCATCATCATCAGTGTTTTAATTATCATTTTTCTATAAGTAACTTGTAATTCATGTCACAATGTTTTACTAAAGTAAGCAGAGATAATTTTAACAATAAATATTTTATGCACACATAGTTTTATTTAAATTTTATTGCTTGTCACTGTTTTTGTCAATACCCCTTTCCACTCTCTGCCACTGGAAACCACTGTTTTCTATTCTGTCCCTACAGTTTTGCTTTACCAAAATGTTAAATAAATAGAATCAAACAGAATTGTTTTGTGTTTTTTTTTTATCTTCTTTCTTTAACTCAACATAATTAACGTGTATTCTTCCATCTTGTTATATGTATAATTAACCCATTCCTTTTTATTGCTGTGTAGGAAAAAAATATATGGAAAAAGCATAGACTATTTATTCATCAGTTAATGGACATTTCCAGTTTGGGGCAATTTTTTTTTTTTTTTTTTTTTTCAGGATTATTCTGCTAACATTTTATTTTATTTTTTTTTTTATTTTTATTTTTTTAAATTTTATTTTGTCGATATACATTGTAGCTGATTATTGCTTCCCATCACCAAAACCTCCCTCCCTTCTCCCTCCCCCCCTCCCCCCCGACAATGTCCTTTCTGTTTGCTTGTTGTATCAACTTCAAATAATTGTGGTTGTTATATCTTCTTCCCCCCCCCCCCCCCCGGTTTGTGTGTGTGTATGTATGGGTGTGTGTGAATTTATATATTAATTTTTAGCTCCCACCAATAAGTGAGAACATGTGGTATTTCTCTTTCTGTGCCTGACTTGTTTCACTTAATATAATTCTCTCAAGGTCCATCCATGTTGTTGCAAATGGCAGTATTTCATTCGTTTTTATAGCTGAGTAGTATTCCATTGTGTAGATGTACCACATTTTCCGTATCCACTCATCTGATGATGGGCATTTGGGCTGGTTCCAACTCTTGGCTATTGTAAAGAGTGCTGCGATGAACATTGGGGAACAGGTATACCTTCGACTTGATGATTTCCATTCCTCTGGGTATATTCCCAACAGTGGGATGGCTGGGTCGTATGGTAGATCTATTTGCAATTGTTTAAGGAACCTCCATACCATTTTCCATAGAGGCTGCACCATTTTGCAGTCCCACCAACAATGTATGAGAGTTCCTTTTTCTCCGCAGCCTCGCCAGCATTTATCGTTCAGAGTCTTTTGGATTTTAGCCATCCTAACTGGGGTTAGATGGTATCTCAATGTGGTTTTGATTTGCATTTCCCGGATGCTGAGTGATGTTGAGCATTTTTTCATATGTCTGTTGGCCATTTGGATATCTTCCTTAGAGAAATGCCTACTTAGCTCTTTTGCCCATTTTTTAATTGGGTTGCTTGTTTTCTTCTTGTAAAGTTGTTTGAGTTCCTTATATATTCTGGATATTAATCCTTTGTCAGATGTATATTTTGCAAATATTTTCTCCCACTCTGTTGGTTGTCTTTTAACTCTGCTAATTGTTTCTTTTGCTGTGCAGAAGCTTTTTAGTTTGATATAATCCCATTTGTTTATTTTTCCTTTGGTTGCCCGTGCTTTTGGGGTCGTATTCATGAAGTCTGTGCCCAGTCCTATTTCCTGAAGTGTTTCTCCTATGTTTTCTTTAAGAAGTTTTATTGTCTCAGGGTGTATATTTAAATCCTTAATCCATTTTGAGTTGATTTTAGTATACGGTGAGAGGTATGGATCTAGTTTCAATCTCCTGCATATCGATATCCAGTTATCCCAGCACCACTTGCTGAAGAGGCAGTCCCTTCCCCAGTCAATAGGCTTGGTGCCTTTGTCAAAGATCAGATGGCAGTAAGTGTGTGGGTTGATTTCTGGATTCTCTATTCTATTCCATTGGTCAGTGTGTCTGTTTTTATGCCAGTACCATACTGTTTTGGTTATTATAGCTTTGTAGTATAGCTTAAAGTCAGGTAGTGTTATGCCTCCAGCTTTATTTTTTTTGCTGAGCATTGCTTTGGCTATTCGTGGTCTTTTATTGTTCCATATAAATGTCTGAATAGTTTTTTCCATTTCTGAGAAAAATGTCTTTGGAATTTTGATGGGGATTGCATTGAATTTGTATATCACTTTGGGTAGTATGGACATTTTCACTATGTTGATTCTTCCAATCCAAGAGCATGGAATATCTTTCCATCTTCTTGTATCCTCTCTAATTTCTCTCAGCAGTGGTTTGTAGTTCTCATTATAGAGATTTTTCACATCCTTGGTTAACTCAATTCCTAAGTATTTTATTTTTTTGGTGGCTATTGTAAATGGGCAGGCTTTCTTGATTTCTCCTTCTGCATGTTCACTATTGGAGAAAAGAAATGCTACTGATTTTTGTGTGTTGATTTTGTATCCTGCTACTGTGCTGAAATCATTTATCAATTCCAACAGTTTTTTTGTAGAGATTTTAGGCTGTCCGATATATAGGATCATGTCATCTGCAAACAGGGACAGTTTGACTTCATCTTTTCCAATCTGGATGCCCTTTATTTCCTTCTCTTCTCTGATTGCTCTGGCTAGTACTTCCAACACTATGTTGAATAGAAGTGGTGAGAGTGGGCATCCTTGTCTAGTGCCTGTTCTTAAAGGAAAAGCTTTCAGCTTTTCCCCATTCAGGATGATATTGGCTGTGGGTTTGTCATATATGGCTTTAATTATGTTGAGATACTTTCCCTCTATACCTAACTTATAGAGGGTCTTTGTCATGAATGAGTGCTGAACTTTATCAAATGCTTTTTCAGCATCTATAGAGATGATCATATGGTCCTTGTGTTTGAGTTTATTAATATGGTGTATCACATTTATTGATTTGCGTATGTTGAACCAACCTTGCATCCCTGGGATGAATCCCACTTGATCGTGATGAATAATTTTTCGTATGTGTTGCTGTATTCTGTTTGCTAGTATTTTAGTGAGGATTTTTGCATCTATATTCATCAAGGATATCGGCCTGTAGTTTTCTTTTTTGGTTATATCTTTACCTGGTTTTGGTATCAGGATGATGTTTGCTTCATAGAATGAGTTTGGGAGATTTGCGTCCGTTTCAATCTTTTGGAATAGTTTGCAAAGAATCGGTGTCAATTCCTCTTTGAATGTTTGGTAAAATTCTGCTGTGAATCCATCTGGTCCTGGGCTTTTCTTTGTTGGGAGCCTTCTGATAACAGCTTCAATCTCCTTTATTGTTATTGGTCTGTTCAAATTTTCTACGTCTTCACGGTTCAGTTTTGGGAGCTTGTGTGTGTCCAGAAATTTATCCATTTCCTCCAGATTTTCAAATTTGTTGGCGTATAGTTGTTTATAGTAGTCTCGAATGATTCCTTGTATTTCAGATGAATCAGTTGTAATATCGCCTTTTTCATTTCTAATTTTTGTTATTTGAGTCTTCTCTCTTCTTTTTTTTGTTAGCCATGCTAATGGTTTGTCAATTTTATTTATCTTTTCAAAAAACCAACTTTTTGATTCGTTGATCTTTTGAATTGTTTTTTGGTTTTCAATTTCATTCAGTTCTGCTCTGATCTTAATGATTTCTTTCCGTCTGCTAACTTTAGGATTGGATTGTTCTTGTTTTTCTAGTTCTTTAAGGTGAAGTGTTAGGTTGTTCACTTGCCATCTTTCCATTCTTCTGAAGTGAGCATTTAATGCAATAAATTTTCCCCTCAATACTGCTTTTGCAGTATCCCACAGGTTTTGGTATGATGTATCATTGTTTTCATTAGTTTCAATAAACTTTTTGATTTCCTGCTTGATTTCTTCTTGGACCCATATGTCATTAAGTAGAATGCTGTTTAATTTCCATGTGTTTGTATAGTTTCCAGAGTTTCGTTTGTTATTAATTTCTAGTTTTAATCCATTGTGGTCTGAGAAGATACATGGGATAATTCCAATTTTTTTGAATTTATTGAGACTTGATTTGTGACCTAATATGTGATCTATCCTGGAGAATGATCCATGTGCTGATGAGAAGAATGAATATTCTGAGGTTGTTGGGTGGAATGTTCTGTAGATATCTGCCAATTCCAATTGGTCTAGAGTCTTGTTTAGATCTTGTGTTTCTCTACTGATTCTTTGCCTAGATGATCTGTCTAATATTGACAGTGGAGTGTTCAGGTCCCCTGCTATTATGGTATTAGTGTCTATTTCCTTCTTTAGGTCTAATAGAGTTTGTTTTATAAATCTGGCTGCTCCAACATTGGGTGCGTACATATTTATGATTGTTATGTCTTCTTGATGGATCAGTCCTTTTATCATTAAGTAGTGTCCCTCATTGTCTCTTTTTATGGTTTTTAGTTTAAAGTCTATTTTGTCAGATATAAGAATAGCCACTCCAGCTCGTTTTTCTTTTCTGTTTGCATGGTAAATCTTTTTCCATCCTTTCACTCTTAGTCTGTGTGAATCTTTATGGGTGAGGTGGGTCTCTTGTAGGCAGCATATAGTTGGGTCCTGCTTTTTGATCCAGTCAGCCAGTCTGTGTCTTTTAATTGGGGAATTTAAGCCTTTAACATTAAGAGTTGTTATTGAAAGGTGTTGATTTATTCCTAGCATTTTATTGGTTGTTTGGTTGTCTTAGGTGTCTTTTGTTCCTTGCTTTCTGATTTACTGTTTGGTTTCTTTGTTTGTTGGTTCCTTAGGTTGTAGATAGTGTTTTTGTTAGCTTGTTTTCTCTTCATGAATGCCATTTTTATTGTACTAGCGGGTTTAGATTTTTCTTAGGTTTTTATGGCAGTGGTAGTTATTTTTCAGGAACCAAACCCAGTACTCCCTTGAGGATTTCTTGTAAGGGTGGTCTTGTGGTAGTGAACTCCCGCAGTTTTTGTTTGTCTGAGAAATATACTATTTGCCCCTCATTTCGGAAGGATAGCCTTGCAGGGTAGAGTATTCTTGGCTGGCAATCTTTGTCTTTTAGTATTTTGAAAATATCATCCCATTCCTTTCTAGCTTTTAGGGTTTGTGATGAAAAGTCTGATGTTAACCTGATTGGGGCTCCCTTATAGGTGATTTGACGCTTCTCTCTTGCAGCTTTTAAGATTCTCTCTTTGTCTCTGAGTTTTGCCAATTTGACTATGACATGTCTTGGAGAAGGCCTTTTTGGGTTGAATACATTTGGAGATCGTTGAGCTTCCTGGATCTGAAGATCTGTGATTTTTCCTAAACCTGGGAAGTTTTCTGCCACTATTTTGTTGAATATGTTTTCAATGGAATCTCCATTTTCCTCCCCTTCTGGAATACCCATGACTCGGATATTTGAGCGCTTGAGGTTGTCTGATATCTCTCTCAGATTTTCTTCCATGTCCTTGATTCTTTTTTCTTTCTTTTTGTCTGCTTGTGTTATTTCAAACAGCCCATCTTCAAGTTCAGAGGTTCTCTCTTCAACTTCGACAAGCCTGCTGGTTAAACCCTCCGTTGTGTTTTTTATTTCGCTGAATAACTTCTTCAGTTCAGCAAGTTCTGCTACATTTTTTTTCAGGACATTGATTTCCTTGTATATTTCCTCTTTCAGATCCTGTATACTTTTCCTCATTTCATCATGATGTCTAGCTGAGTTTTCTTGTATCTCATTCAGTTTCCTTAGAATTATCACTCGAAATTCCTTGTCAGTTATTTCAAGGGCTTCTTGTTCTATAGGATCTAGAGTATGAGATTTATTAACTTTTGGTGGTGTACTTTCTTGATTTTTTGTATTTCTGGTGTCTTTTTTTTGGTGTTTATTCATTGTGGCAGGGGGTTTCACAGTCCACCGGTTTGAGACTAATGACTAACTAGAATGTTGCTGTGGTTGCCAATTTGGTATGGCTCCCGCCGTGACAGCTCAGTTGGCCTCTAGTGTCTTGTGTGTGTGGTTGCCTCGGGTCTTGGGCTTCTCCGGGGATCCACCTTTCTGGTCAGCTTGTACTCTGCTGGGCTGGTGGATCACGCACCACAGGGTGTGTGATCTCTGTTGAGCTTTCACTTTCTGTACAGGACTTCTCCCCGTTCCGTGTGCTCTGGCCCAGGCTGTTAGATCGTGCAGTGGCGACCCCACAGGGTGTGTGGTTTCTGTCGAGTCTCCGCCTCCCTGGCCGCACGTCTCCCCCCTCTGTGCACACTGTGCTGGGCTGGGGTGTGTCTTCTGCACCCCTCGTCTATCAGCTGGGCCTTCAAGACCCTGCTCAGCACCGCCTCGCCCAGGAAGTCTACCAGGTTTCTGCTAGGCACAGACGACCGGTCTCTCTGGGTGCCTTTGTAGCACTGTGTAGATCTTTCTCGGGTCTTGTTCACCTTTGTATCCCCCCGGTATAAACCGAGTCTAGTGCCCGCCTGCAGCCTGCTCTCCGGCAGGTTCAAGCGGACCTGGGAACTCTCCTACCACACTATTCCCAACCAGAAATTCGTTAGGCTTTTTTCCAAACTGGTGGTCGCAGAGATGGTATCTGCCTCCCAGTAACAGGAAGTTTACCGGGCCGGAGTCCACGGTGTGGTGGAGTGACAGTCGGCCCGCCCGTATTTCCTAGCCCTCCCAACACTGGTCGGGACGCCCCACACCCCCAGCCCCGCCAGAGAACCGCGGAGGGAGTGGGAGAGGAGGCCGGCCCGCAGGGTCCGGAAAGCCCCGCGCCAGGCCAAGCAAATGGGCTCAGTGATGGCCGAACAGGGCGGAGCTGCCCGCACCTGGGAAAATGGAGGCAGCACTGGGGCAGTGAGTGGCCTGGTGGTGCAGGCGGAAGCCGGGTGGGCAACCACCCCCCGAACAGAGCTGTGCCAGGGATCACTCACAGTGCTGTGCCAGGTCGGGCGCTCGCTCTGTCTCTGGTTTGTTGCCTTCCGTGTTCTCGGCGCTGCCGCCTCGGGCTGTTCAGTCGCGGCGCCGCTCGGGTGCTCCCAGGAATCTTCTTTAATGCCGGCCTGAAACCTCGAATCCTGAATAGGGCAGCTGGCCGCCTTCAGTGCGGCCCCAGCCTCCGGGATCCTGGCTGCATCCACAGCAGCCCTGGCGCCGTGTTCCCTGTTTCAAGACTCGCTTTTGCAGCTAAGAATCAGTTCTTTTCCTGCTCCACACTTCAAAGCTGTTGCCGGTAAATGAGGCAGCCTCTCCTGCCGGGGGCAAAGTGGCGTTGAGCCCCCACGACCGGTCAGCAGCAGCAGTCCTCCCTTAAGAGATGGCCAGAGGAAGGTCCACAAGTTTCCCGGCTGCCTGAGGCCCAGTGGCCACCTTTTCCACCTCAGCTACTCCGCGCCAGCCGCCGCAGCCGCCGCCATCTTGAAACTCTCCGGGGCAATTTTGTATACAAGTGACATAAATATTCATGTGCAGGTTTTTGTGTGAATACTTGTTTTTACTTTTCATGAGTAAATATCTAGAAGTGGAAATGATCAGCTGTACATGAAGTATATTTTAAAATATTTCTTAAAGTCCTATGTTTTCAAAAATTACTGTGGCTATTTAAGTACTTTCCTTTTCCATCTGAATTTTGCAGTCAGCTTGTCAATTTCTACAACAGCATCATCCTGTGATTTTTACTGGAACTGTACTGAATCTATAGCTCAATTTTGAAGGATTGACATCTTAACAATATTGAGCTTTCAAATTCATGAACATTGTTTCTTTCCATTTATTTAGGTCTTCTTTAACATTTGTCATCAATGGCTTGTGGTTTCCTGTATACAGATATTTTATGTATATTGTTAGATTTTTATGTAGGTATTTCAATTTTGTAGCAATGTATGAGATTTTTTCTAATTTCAATTTTCAACTGTTTATTGCTAATATATTTAAATGTAATTTGTTCTTATGTATGGCTTTTTATCCTGAAACATTGCTAAATTCACATTTTAGATCCTGTAGTTTTTTGTAGATGAAGTATGATTTTCTACAAAGAAATCTTGTAACCAGCAAATAGAATTTTTTTCCTTTCTTTCCAATGTCTATATTATTTTTTCTTTTGTTGCATTATTGCACTAGCTAAGGTCTCTTGCATGATGTAAAGTTACAATGATACAAGGAGAAGACCTTACCTTGACATCAATGTTAGAAGATAATTATTGAGTCTTCACCACTGAATATGACATTACAGTACTTTCACAGATTCCCTTTATCATATTTAGGAAAGTCACATTAATTTCTAGTTTTCTGAGCGATCTTATCATGAACACATGTCAGATCATGTTAAATGTCTTTTCTGCATTTAGTGAGATTGTAATATTTTTCCTTCTCAGGACTCCACCCTTATAAATGACATTTATGTGAGATAATCCTTTAACAATGAAGGAAAAGCCTCTTTTCTTCTGTCAACTATGATTTTTTTGTTGTTGAAGATAATAAGATCTCTTGATTTTTGGATGCCTTTTCTGTCTATACCAGAATTGACATACCAAAATATAACAGAAGCCAACTTCACTTATGCCTAGTATATATTCTTACTAATCCCACCATGTACATTCTTCTATTCTAAAATTATTTTAAGTGTCTGACTTGGTCTTGAAGAGATTTGCTCCAATATAAATAGTTCCCCATCTTTCCTCCAAATTCCAAGAGTATGCTTCACTTCCCTCTTCCCTCTTTAGAAATTTCTCGGGGCATCTTTTCAATGAATTTAACTTTTTCAGGGGTCAGACTTCAAGATCTTTGCAGGCTTGTGAAGATTTTTATTTTACCAGAATCCAGTAGCGAAACATCTACTAACAATTCATGAAAAATACTCTCAGTAACCCAAGAATAGAAGAGAACGTCCTCAATTTTAAAAGAACACATACAGTTAGCATAATATGTTCTTGTGAAAGAAAACAATGTTAGTTCTCACCATATATATTTAACTTTTCCTGGATGCCAGAGCCAGTGCAATGATAGAAGCAAGGGATGAATTAAAAATACTTAAACATCACTATATAGAAAATGTTAATAAAACTAAAGGAAAATTATGAGACATAATAAATATTTTCAAATTATACATCCAACAAGGGATTAATATTTGGAATATATGAGGAAAGCAAGCAACTTAACAGTAATGAAACAAATAATCCAATAAAAAAAATGGGCAGAGCCGAATAGGCATTTCTAAAAGGAAGACATAAAAATGGCTGACACTAATCAACTAATCAACAAGGAAATGCAAACCAAAACCACATTGAGATATCATCTCACCCCAATTAGACTGGCTATTATTAAAAAACAGAAAATACCAAATGCCGGTGATGATCTGGAGAAAGGGAAACCTTTCTACACCATTGGTTGTTATGTAAATTAGTATAGTCATTATGGAAAACAGCATGAAGTTGCCTCAAACAACTGCAGATAGAACTACCATATGATCTAGCAATCCTACTTCTGGCTACATACCCAAAGGAATGGGAATCATCATGTGAAAGGGATACCTGCACTCCCACGATTCTCACAGCTCTATTTACAATAGCAAACATATGAAATCAAACTAAATGTCCATCAATAGATGACTGGATGAGGAAAATGTGGTTTGTGTGTAAATACAGAAGAAAAATGTGGTGTGTCTGTATATATGTACAGTGGAATACTCCTTAGCCATAAAAGAGAATAAAATTCTTCCATTTGCAGCAACATGGAAGAGCTTGGAGAAAATTATGTTAAGTGAAATAAGCCAGGCACAGAAAGAGAAATACTACATGTTCCCACTCATAAGTGGGAGCTAAAAAAATAAATAAATGAAGAAAGAAAGAAACAAGCAGTCAGAGAAATAAGGAAACAACAACCACAATAACACATTGATCATTCAGAAGTTGAGAATAGAACTATGGTTACTAGAGGTAGGAAAGAGGAAGGATGGGAGTGTTTAGGGAAAAACTGTATAATATATATATAAAGAATAATTACACAGTGTTTTGTAATGCTGCATGTGCTGATAATCCTGTTCTGATCATCACATATTGTACACAAATATTGAGTCAACTCTGTACCTCACAACTATGTATAACCGATTGTTTAAAAAAAGTAAAAAAAAATAAATTAATAAATAACATTTGGAATATCCCAGGGTAAAAAGACAATACACACAAATTGTATTTCTATATCCTAACAAGAAACAATTAGAAAATAAAATTAAATATATTATTTTCAAAGCTTCAATAAGTAAAAAATTCTTAGCAACAAATTATACAAACCTGGTACACTGAAAACATTGTTGAATAAATTAAGAGAGCCATATATTAATGGAGATATAGGCAATGATCTTGGATTGGATAACCTGTACTGGTTAATGTCAGAAATTTGTCTCTGCTCTGAGTTTTTTGTTTTTTCTTTTAGTTCTGTGTTGGATTATTCATTATTTCCACCACGTAAACTTTGCGCTGGAACTAATTTGTTGTCCTTTGCTTATTTCTAAAATGGGGGAACTTCCTGTGGGAACCTGCACTTGAGCCCTGAGGTTGAGTTAAATTTCTACTTTGCTGCTGATTCTCTGGCGAAGGCTTTTTGTGTAGCTCAGGGTTTAATTGTTGGCCTTGTAAGTGATTCCAGGTCTTGTGAGGTCTGGTATATCTGGGTTATATGAAAACTCTTGTCTGGGACTGTGCAGAGGATTCTTAAAGCAAATGTACTTCACAGGGCCTGGTTTTCCAAAGCCTTGCAGTTTCCTTTGACCTAGCAAAGGACAGGAAATTTTCCTCAGGCTATAAAGTCTCTGTTGTAAGATAAAGATTCGTAACACAGCAAGGCTGCTAGTTCAAAGACAGACAGGTTACTAATTGATATGTAAAGTTACTAAAAGACTGCTGGAGGGAAAAGGAATGTTTGCTAAATCAAGCCTTTTTTTGCAAATTGCATTACAGAAGGTCACCTTGCTTGACTTACTGAATGTTACCAGCTTCTATTGTAAAATTGTTAAACTGCACTTAACAAAACCCCACCTATATCTCTTCCTGTAACTTGCTGGTCTGGAGAATAAATGCAGGAAGAGAACACCAATTTGTGGTTAATTTCCCAAATGGAAGGATGCCTCATGCTTGAGGGTCCTGGCATATTAACCCCTTTCAGGGGCTTCTCACTGCTCAAAAGAGATGGTCTTTGAGTAATCTTTAGTGGCTCCATCACCCAGGGGAATAGGGGTGACAAATCCCTGGGAGCAAAGCAACAGGCCTGAGTCTTTTCAGCAAACTGCACCCCTGTGGTTCTATATTCCTGACCAGTGTACACTGAGTGGGCCTGTGCTCACTGGAGGGCAGATCAACTGTCCATGCTGTGCCTTAGTGTTCCCTAGGTGGGCCGGTCTCCCCCACCTCCTGTATTCCAAATGCTTCCCATAGGATGGGCCGTATGTGCTGGTCCCTTGTGATGACTTGCTAGACTCTCAATGGCTCCTTTTTCCAGTTTTCTGTGGCCCCTCAGCCTGTATGGGTCCACTGGAACCTTGTTAAGTAGTCTTGCCATCCTAAGGGCCATCAAGGCCCTCTTCTTCCCTGCAGTCTCCAAGCAACTTCACACAAAGGACACAGCAGTGGCTTTTTCCAGCTCTTGCTCTGTATATTCACCAGGGCCAGCCTTGAAATGGTTGAGGCTTGAAATAGTCAGAGCAGTCCTTTCTTTCTGTTATTGTGGCTTCTCCTGCCTTCATGAATTCCGTAGATCTCTTCTCTTCTTTCCCGGTGCTCTAGTAGCCCCAGCTTGGCAGTCATTGCTTTTTAATAGATGTAATTGTTGATTGTGGCAGAGAATGATACTGGGTGCTGTCTGTTCAGCCATCTTGATCAGAAGTCCCTATACCATTTTATATCAGGGACTTGAGCATCTATGGATTTTGCTATCCACAGAGGTACTGGAACCAATGCCCCACGGATACTGAGGGACAACTCTATATGCTAGTTCATGAAGCATAAAAGGATGTTTCAAAGTAATTTTTATGTACATTTCTTTAGATTAGAAACATTTTCCATTTTTTATCTGATTATTTCTTCCTCACTACTTTTTATACATTTTGGAACAATTTATTTTTAACAAATGACTTGGGTCTGCATCTTCTAGAGTATTTAATCAATCCAGCAAATTTTCATAAATATGCCTTACTGAAAGGTAAATTATTAAAATGAGTTAAAAAATCAAGTGGATTTTTATTGCTTAAAGGAAAATATATGACAACTATTTGAAGCGTAATTTTCAGTCACTGTTTAATTCAATGGAATAAATGAAAAGCTCCAGGCTATTAATTTGTTTACCTTATCAAATGAATGTAGTGACATGATTAGTAAACTTTTAGGAGGCCTGGCCAAGGAATTTAGTTGTAACCTGAAGAACAGCAACAGCAATAAGTATGAATATGTGTGAAGATAGGTCATGTGTTAGGAAAACAGTCATGTTCTGGATCACAGTGACTTGACATCTCGAATGCTGAATTCAGGTGGGCCATCATCAAGAAACAGTATGCCATTTGTTCTGGGTTATATGGAAAAAAAATTTTAGCTGCTAGATCAGCTTTAGGGATAGGTGTTCTGAATTTTTTCATGAAGTTACAATGAAAGCATTATTTTCAGTGATCTTTTTCCTAGTCTCAAGCTTTTAAGATAGATGTCTTATAGTTAAAATGGTTAATTAAACACCTTAGGGTGGCTGAGGTTGGGGAAGGGGTTATAACAATAGCACTTATCCTAACTCGGACTTCCCTGTGGGTATTCTCCTCCCTATGTGATATGCAATATTTGGTAATGTGAACATAATTATACTATTTATTCACTGTTTTGATTCTGTTTTCACATGTTAGTCTAACTCAGAGCAAAGGAATCACTTCAGACCACATTTCTAGAACCATCTTCAACCCAAACCCTTCTTCACAAAGAAACAAGACTTTATTAGTGTTTGGGTTTGGGTTCCTAGATGTGATGGGAGCAAATCTTGGGCAATTATCCAGGAATTTTCTTTGTCATTCTGTGGCAGGCAGAAAAGCATAATTCTAACTTTTAGCATGCATATGCACACATATATTCACCTGACACTTAAGCACACACAGACAAAAATATAGCCGTCCACTAACACATGGAGGTGTTTACAGATTCACAGGATTTCCAGCTTCTCCACGCTATCAACAGCCTTCAAAAATTTAAATGTTCTAAGTCTCTTCGTTGCTAGAGACTGGAGATGACAATCTTGTCTGTAGGTATATGTTTCAGACAACATTAGCAAGTCAGGGCAAAGAGAATATAATTCTGTAAGGTAATTTATTTTTATAGAGAACATGACAGTCAATAGGTTGATGCTGATGAAAGAAAGGAACTGTTGAAGTATAGACATGCAATATTCATATTTAAATTTTCTCAGTACATTAAATTCCTGAACGTTATTAACCTTTACTTATCTATCATATATGACCATAGAAATGCATTAGACGTTCTTTGGAAACCTTTTTCCACCACATGCCTACACTTAAATAGGTAAAACTGATTCCCCTGTGAAATATTCAGCAGACTGGATCGCCACATTGCCTGAAGGGTTACATATGATTTATGTGATAGAGTAATATAGATAAATAATATTTAGAAAGTTACATGTGAAAAAATTCAAACATGAATGTCATATATTGTTTACATATATACTTTGCTTCTCTTGGTCAGTGAGTCTTGAATGACAGAATTTAACTTCACAAATTGTTTGGATAATATGATAAAACCAATTTCTTCAACACATTTTATAATATGTGTTTGGGTCCTGAGGCAATTTAATCTCATGACAGAGACTGCATTACGAAATTTTAAATGTATCTGTGTCTATAATTATTTACAAATTAATAACTCTGAAGTACTATATTCTTTATATTTCAAGGCATAATCATGTCTATTTTATTAGTTTAACATACTAATTAACTAACATTTATTGAATATCTCCATGAAGTATGACCCACATATTCAGGGTTTTAAAAAATATGGCTGAAGACTAAGGTTGCAACAGAATATAAAAAGTCACTGAGGAAATTTTAAGTTAAAATAAAATGAAATAAAAAAAAGAGGGGGAAGGCAAGAATATCAATATTTATTGAATATCTGAAAATGTCAGGCACTTTGATATATAATCTCATGTATCCTTTGCAACCTAACAGTTTAATATTTTATAATTGAGAAAATTGATGATTATATAATCACAAAATAATGCAACTAGTAAGTGCCAAAGCAAGAATATGAGCCCAGATATACCTGATTCTAATTCAGTTGTACTCTCCATCAAATTGTGATACAAGGCTAGTCAGTTAGCTGAGTTGGTTAGGATATGGTGTTATAACATCAAGGTCAAGGGTTTGGATCTCCATATCAGCCAGTAATCAAAAAAAAAAAAAAAATATATATATATATATATATATACACTACACACTAGCTTAATATTATAACTAAAGTTTTTGTGTTTGAAGAATTCCATGGTGAATTGGGAGTAGCAATAATTTACCCAAAGAATAAGAATATCCCTATAATTTTAGTTGATTTCTTTCTTATTATTTGATTTTGGACAAAAAAGTCTTAAAGACAAACAGTCCAGCAATCCCACCACTGGGAATTTATCTAAAGGAAAGGAAAATAGCATACTGAAGAGACATCTGCACCCGCATGTTCATTGCAGCACCATTCATAATAGGCTAGCTATGGAATCAACCTAGGTGTCCATCCACAGATGAATGGATATGGAAAATGTGTTATATATGCTCAGTGAAATACTACGTAGCCATGAAAAAGAATGAAATTTGGTCATTTGTCACAATATCAATGAGCCTGGAAGACATTATGTTAAGTAAATAAGTCAAGCACAGAAAGATAAATATCACATGTTCTCACTCATATGTGAGAGCTAAACAACAACAACAACAAAAGCTAAGCATTTGGAAATAGAGGCTGGGAAAGGAAGGAAGGAGTGGGTCTAGGAAGAAGTTGGTTAACGGACACAAAATAATAGCTAGAAAGGGGAAGTTCTAGTGATGTACAGTAGTGCTAGGCATCTATAATTAACAATAATTTATTGCATGTGCTCAAATGGCTAGAAGAGAGATCAAATGTTATCACAAATAAATGATAAAGTTTTATGATGATAAGTATGCTAATTACCCTGATTTGATCATTACACATTGTATATAAGTATTGAAATATAACTCTGTATCCCATGAATGTGTACAATTAATACATTTTAATTAAACAATAAACTCCTTTAAAAACTAAAAAAAAAACTTTAAAAAATGTAATGTCAATAATATTGCTTAAATTTAAATATAATATTTTCAAGTGGACCAACTTAATGCTCATACATGGCATTTTATCAGACATTTCCCCATACAATTTTTGATTTATTACTCGGAACAGCTGAGTGAGATCACTTCTATATAAAATTGTACTATACAAAATTATTGTTTTGTAGTTCAAAAAATGCTCAAATTTCATATAGTTCAAACTAATATCTAAATTTTATATAAGAAGCAAAGAAGGCTCGTAAATCTTCAGTGAATTGATCAAGTTCACACAGATAGAGAATAGTAGATCTGTAATGCAAGTCTGTTGACTGTCAAGTTGAATGCAATTTTCACTGCATTATGGCTGTCTTTAGTGATGACAGGTCTTTCTGAAGATGAAACAGTGAAGGCAAGTGAACAATATTTTCAGTGCTCTCCATGCCTAGTGTTTCATCTTTGATCTACTGTAAAATTGCTTTTCTCACTGATTTACTATCCACCTGTTTTAAGTTGTTGGCAACAGGTAAGAATATGGAAATAACAGTTTCTTTTGGGAGCGGAAGCAGGGAAAATTGAAGCAGACAGGTAACTGGCAAAAATAGAATCTGGGGTAGTTGTTTAGATTTTTTCAAAGGAAATAATTTGCAGTGTCCATAGAAAAGTTATATTTCACCACAAATATGCAGCACACAAAATCTATGCCTTAAAAGAAAAAAAGTTAAGTTTGCCATACAAACGTATGATATTAGAAGTCATTCAATATTGTATGTGATTTCTGTCATGAATTTTGAGTAAAGCACCCTCTTCCAAGCTACAACTTCTATCGTTGTATAGCTCCATGTATTCCATTAAATGAATGTTTAACAATTAAGAGGAACAAAAAATAAACATTTGTCCATAGTGTATTTCTATATGCCCTAAATTATAAAAATAATTACTTGCCCTTACATAGATTTTGTAATATTTTCTTTAATATTGATTTGAATGAGTAAATTAGAACATAACTTCCACATAATAACATTAAAAT
This sequence comes from Cynocephalus volans, assembly GCF_027409185.1. Classification (NCBI taxonomy): domain Eukaryota; kingdom Metazoa; phylum Chordata; class Mammalia; order Dermoptera; family Cynocephalidae; genus Cynocephalus; species Cynocephalus volans. The sequence goes on along the minus strand of NC_084466.1, from coordinate 48,554,540 downwards.
CACTAATAAGGTAATAATCACAATTATTAAATAAAGTAAAAAAAAGACATTATAATCAAATTTAAATGTTTGGGTTTTTTTTAGAAAAAAGTTAACTTTTTAAATAAAAGGGGTGTGCAGTGTGATCAACCCTATTCACTGTACCAATAATGTCACAATTTTATTGTTTTCCATATGCACAGGAACATCTTTGAGTATCTCATTCTTTTGATAAACTGGAAACCAACAGAATATGCAATTGTTCACATAGAACATAAAAATATCTTCTGAGCTCACAAGATCCTCTTGTGATTCCTCCATTTCTGATTAGTTTCACAACCAAAAGTCTCAAATTGTCTACTTGCATTCATCAGTTACACTCAGAATTTGAAAGACATTCTTGCATTTTCCACATGCAATGGCTCACACTATTCCTTCTCAATGCTTATGTACACAATTTCTCGCCAACATCCTTTTCCTTTGTACACCTGCCATTTTCTTTCTGAAAGATTTTAAGATGATCTTCTTATTTCATGGTCTGTAAAAGGCCACACTAATGTGTCTCAATGTGGATTTTCTCATATTCATTGGATCCAGTCACATTACAGGTACTATGAATGCATGCTGACTGAGAAAAAATAAATTCCCACTGAAACTGTCCAGTTGGTGCAAAAGTGAAAAGAATACCCTCCAAATATCCCTAATTACATAAACCTTTGGAAGAAAAAACTACAAAGTGTTTGATAAGCAAAAACAAACTTTATCAGACACTGCCCTGCCTTATCTCTTCTTTAGGCAATGAGTATAGAGCCCCCTGGAGTGGTATAGCATACAAAAAATAAAAGAGAAGGAAAAAAAAGGTTCACATCATAAAATGCTTTCTTAGCTAAAATGTATACATTTTGCCTAAGGAATTCTCAAGCAGGGGCTGATGTGCTACTTCAGTCACATCATCGTGCAAATATAGCCAGTATCATCCTCAAACAAAAGGAATATAATTATTACAAAATAATATTAGTCAAAGCACTTATTTGCAAGTTAATTAAGCTATATAAAATAGATGAACAGTTTGATGAATACTATATAATTTTTTTATTGCTTTAATTTTCCAAAGCTCAACGATATCCTTCATGTTTTTTTTTAGCTTTCCTCTTTCTCCCTGCAGGTTGTGTAAAGTTAAGAATGAAAGTAAAGAATAAATTAAAACTTATACCTTAATTGAATGTCTTTTGTAATCTTGAAATGGTTTGATGTTACATTTTTGATGATTGCTATTAAACAAAATAACCTACAAAATGCATTGTGAAAATGTTATTGCAACTCCGTATTTGTTTTAGTAACAAATTATCCAAATTGCTTACATCATTGTTAAAAACATCTGTCGACTTACTTAAAAAATTAAAAACCTAAGTCATACTTAGAAATTTATTCATAAAACAAGCTTAAATAAACTTTGTGAGATTTTAAGTTTTTAATATTTACGTTTCTTAATACTACCCTGAATACAGACAAGGTTTCTGGAGCTGAGCAGATTGTTATTGTTTACTTAGAACAAATAATATCTGTGTTCCAGTTCTCACCTCTGGGGTGACATGAAATCCAGATATCGCCCTACACATTCAGTTTCTATATTGTAGGCAAGGAACACCACCAAACTAATTTTTCTCTGCCTATACAGGAGAAAGAGCTGTCCTTTCCTCCCCACCTGAGAAAATTTCACTTGAAACATAGTGGAAAGGATCTTTGTTTTCTTACTCTTGTCTGTTTGGTATATGAATACAAATAAATCTCCCCTGGGAAAAGATAAGACCAAAGTCACCAACTTTGCAACCAAAAAATGAATCCTTAGCCTCTCATCACTCCTTGGAATGTAAGTGTATATCTCAGGAGGAGTAAACGTCTTTGGTGCTCTCTCATTATAAATTACTGTCATAAATTACCTTCCAATTTCTGTTTTTAGTGCAGGTCCCAAATTTCAGTAAGAATTACTCAGAAAGCCCTAAGTGCAAAAACATAAAAAATATTTTTCTATAGTTCCTTATATTTCTAAAGTTGTCATAGCACCAAGAATAAAGAATAGATAGATATATCTGAAAAAAAATAAATTTAATTTTATGAGTGCAATAATAGTCTTGGCAATATGTGCAATTATTAAGATAAGCAGGAGGTAGAAAGAATAGTATTAACATAATTGCCCATTATAATTAAGCATTTTTAGATCCTGGAATGTAATTACAAAATAATTTCTGTGAATATTATCTCTTTTGCCCCAGAAAACAATATTAGGAACTAGGCAAGTATGGATTAACATCACGTTGAAATTTTATTCATAGAAAAATTAACTTACCTCAGTGCGAAATGAGTTTTGAGTTGGAGGCATGAAACTAGGCTTATCATGTATCATTCAAAGTTCTTGTCACAACATCATGTTTCTCTGAAGATGTTAATGGATATAATCTTCTAATGAGTCCAGTAAGTTAATATACATACATACATATAGAGATATATAGAAAGTGTTGGGAAATATAATTAAAAACAAAATCTTCTCTCGACCCAGATATCCTCTCTGCATAGTTGTAGAGAAATAAAACATCTTTATTATTGAATTAGCATTAAACTGGACTATGATATGCATCAAAGGCAATCCACTAAGAAACTGCAAAGACAGAAATTTAATGTTTTTATATAGCCAAGCAGATACAATCCATTACATACATGTTCTCAAGTTAAACAATAACTAGTCCTCAAGTGAAAAGACTTGACAGTACCAGTTGTCACCTACACTTCATCTTCACTTTACCTGGTAAATTGAGGTGACCTTCTGTGTTAGCTAATTGGTTTTATTAAGAGGAAAAACAAACTTCTCATATCTTTATGACTGAAGTTAGTTTTGCAACTTGAAGCAAGGTGCCCATAAAAGTTGGACTCTAACTCTGCTACAGAAACCGAAAAATAAGGGAGCTATCTCCCTTGATGAATACATTTCAAAGAGATGGCTCCTAGGTCCTTGTGAAAGACAATCCTGGGTTATAAATTAACAAATTCCAATACAGATTTTGGAAATATTTACATACATTTCAAAGATGATGAAGTACTTACAATTTTAAGTTTTCTAAAGTAAATACTCTGAAAAAGGAGAGACAGTGAAACCTTATTCAACAGGGAGAATCAAGCCTCTTATTTTTAGTTATTATTTGTCCTTACAATAGATAGCAGTGCCTTATATTTAAATCTGCTGAACAACTAAATATTCTGTACTCTCTAAATAAAAAATGTAAATTGTCATTGTTGCATCAGCAGATATGATGAGGTTCTTTAAGACCAGTATAAATATCCCAAACTGACTAAACTGTAGATTGATCCAAATTCTCCAGGCATATCTCTACTAAATGAAAGAGATATAGCAGATGAATTTTGAGAAATATTTCTTCTAGCAGCTTTTAAAAATACACGTTGAAAACTTATCTCTAAAAATTACTCTTGATAATATTAGTAAAATGAGGAGTAATATTTATCTTAATTTTATAATGTTATCAAATATTAGAGGAATAGAAGGACTCTAACAGAACATTGAGTTAATCTCATTCCTTTTATGTCCCAGAACTCAAATATTTAGCACTTTTTCATATTTTTATATGCAATAATATATTGCAATTTTATTTATTTGGATTTTCTATATTAATGCTCCACAAGCATTTTCAATGAGGAAATAAACAAAATAACAAATCTCATAAGTATTTCATAAAAAGCTGTGAAAATATCACACATAAAAGTAAAAAAGAATTCAAAATATTTTCATTGTTTTGTTTTGGATTTTTGGGTGTTTTGTTTTATTTAAAATTTTTATTTGCTATTAGCATATTAATTTTTAGAAATTGTGATATTTCTTTATGCCCTTTGCCTGACATATCACTTCCAAACCCCCTCATTCCCCCCATCTCTAGCATCCTTATCAAAACATTTTTTAAAACTAATAGATAAAATGTGTTGTCCTCAGGAAATTTTCTGAAGCTCGTGCTGTGTGTGTGTGTGTGTGTGTGTGTGTATGTGTGTGTGAGTATAGATGCTATGCAAGGGAAAACAGAAATTAAAAATGAGGTCTAATTTTCCCTGTTAAAAATAAAGGAAGAGATCTTCTGGTCAAGATGGTGGAATAGACGGTCCCCTGCATCACTCTCTCCCACAAATCAATCAATTTGCCACTATAAAAAAAGCAATGACAGCCAAGCTGGGGCCACTAGAGCTTAGGGGAAGAGGAGGAGAGACCTATGTAGTGCACGAAGGTGGGAGAAAGCATGAAGAGAGAAAGAAAAAACAGCTCTGACCATTTCAAGCCCCCACCATTTCCAGTCTGGAGCTGCTGAGTGCATGGAGAAGGAGCTAGCAAAAGCCACAGCTTTGCCCTTCAGATGGAGTTGCTTGGAGGCAGCATGGGAAAAGAGGGCCTTAGTGGCCCTCAGGCCAACAAGACCACCGATAGGGTTCCCATGGACCCACATAGGAGCAAGGAGCCACAACAACTGAAAAAAAAGGAGCCTCACTCAGAGGCTGGTGAGTCATTGCAAGGGACTGGCACATGGCCCATCCCGTGGAAGGTGTTTGCAGCATGGACAGTGGGGGAGACAGGCCCACTGTGGGAACAGTGGGGCACAGGAAAGACAGCTGATCTGTCCCCCAATCAGCATAGGACCACTCAGAGGAGACTGGTCAGGAATATAGAACTGCAGGGGACCAGTTTGATGGAAAGACTCAGGCCCAGACCAATGTTTCCACACAGCCCAGGTGCACCAGATTTCATTAGAACCAAAAGTACCTATTAAGTCAACTATTAAAACCTGAGCTGCCGCAAAAAGCCTTCCCTAGGGAATCAGCAGCACAGCAGCAATTTAGCTCAACCACAGAGCTCAAGTGCTGGTCCCCACAGGAAGTTCTGCCAATTTAGAAGTAAGCAAAAACAACCAATTAGTTCCAGTGTAGAGTTTGAGTGGTGGGAAGAGTAAATAATCCGACATAGAACTGAAAGACAAAACAAAGTACCCACAGCCATAGACAAACTTTGATATTAACTAGTAAAGGTCTCGTTTCACCAAAGAACGCCTGTAATACCTAGAAGGACTGGAAATCCTCAGCCATGCCCCCCGACACCCACAACCAGTCCCGAGCAAGGAGGCTGAGGGCCATTGCCACCCTCACCAACAAGTGCAGCCACCCCAGCAATGACCACCTAGCCACTGGAGGAAGGGCCCCAGGCTCTCCCGAGCTGGGATGGTGGGGGGCTGAAAGTCTCGGTCATGTTCCCCCAACACACGAGGAACCAGCCCAGCGACAACCACCAAGCTGCAGCAACAAGTGCCCCAGGTTCCTGAGCTGGAGGTGAGGGCTTTTGCCACACCCACCTGACATCTGTACCCAGCCCAGCAACGGCAAAGCCACTGCTGGAAAATCCTTGGTCTCCCTGTGGGAATGAGGGAGGTGCCACAGGCCTCAATCCCACCCCTCCTCCTTCCTCCTTCTTCCATCACATTTCCTTCCCCTTTCCCCTCTCCCTTTCCCTCCCAACTGCTCCACAACAACATCCTAGAATGTAAAAAAAAAAAAAAAAAAAAAAAAAATTAAATTTAAAAAAAACATTAATTAAAAAAAAGTTTAAAAATAAAGAGATTTCTCTTTTTTTCTCAGAGCTCTTACTTCAACATAATCTAGAATAATCTAACTATTTTTAAGTAATCTAAGACAGTCACTAAAATAGTATAATTGTGTTAAAGATACTCACAATGTAAATATTAAAATCATCAATACATCTTGTCAGTCCAATTTTTTGTAAGCTTTTTTATGACACACCACACAAACTTCCTTCTCTTTTCTTCTTCCTTTTCTTCTTCCGTTGCTTCTTTTTCTTCATGATGTGGCAAGCTCCTGGCTAGCATGTATTGATCCAGTAAATATTTTTATTTTGGGTTTTACATAAATGTCACATTCTGGGATTCAGCTATATTATGGTGAAAATCTTTACAAGCAAAACTCATAATCCCATGTAATCTCTCCGAGAAAAGCAGTAGCATAATAGACTAAACACCATTTACACGTACAATGTGTTCTGTAAGTATAATGATGTTAAGAAAATAGCAGGGACAAGTCCTGCTGTAATTCAGTTGGCAAAAGCCTGTTGTCTTTGATTTTTTTTTTCTCTTTAAAATGACCAGGTGGGAAAGGAAAATGAATAAAGTAAATCTCAGTAAGTTCAGGTTAGGTTTCAACAACTTGCTCTTCATAATCCCTTAGCCTAATCTTTATCACCATCCCCAGTACAGATAATTTTGCATACTTTAGATATGATTTTTGTAAAACTTGAGAGTGATGGCAGAAGACATAGTAAAGCCAAAGTTAATATTTTCATGCAGATGGATTTTTTCACTATTTACTTATTTTTACACTGTAACAAATCTAATCAATCTATTCATTTGGTGAACAATAAACCTTTTTTTTTTTTTTTTTTTATTTTGTCGATATAAATTGTAGCTGATTATTGCTCCCCATCACCAAAACCTCCCTCCCTTCTCCCTCCCCCCCTCCCCCCCAACAATGTCCTTTCTGTTTGCTTGTCGTATCAACTTCAAATAATTGTGGGTGTTATATCTTCTCCCCCCCCCCGGTTTGTGTGTGTGTGTGTGTGTGTGTGTGTGTGTGTGAATTTATATATTAATTTTTAGCTCCCACCAATAAGTGAGAACATGTGGTATTTCTATTTCTGTGCCTGACTTGTTTCACTTAATATAATTCTCTCAAGGTCCATCCATGTTGTTGCAAATGGCAGTATTTCATTCGTTTTTATAGCTGAGCAGTATTCCATTGTGTAGATGTACCACATTTTCCGTATCCACTCATCGGATGATGGGCATTTGGGCTGGTTCCAACTCTTGGCTATTGTAAAGAGGGCTGCGATGAACATTGGGAAACAGGTATACCTTCAACTTGATGATTTCCATTCCTCTGGGTATATTCCCAACAGTGGGATAGCTGGGTCGTATGGTAGATCTATCTGCAATTGTTTGAGGAACCGCCATACCATTTTCCATAGAGGCTGCACCATTTTGCAGTCCCACCAACAATGTATGAGAGTTCCTTTTTCTCCGCAGCCTCGCCAGCATTTATCGTTCATAGTCTTTTGGATTTTAGTCATCCTAACTGGGGTTAGATGGTATCTCAATGTGGTTTTGATTTGCATTTCCCGGATGCTGAGTGATGTTGAGCATTTTTTCATATGTCTGTTGGCCATTTGTATATCTTCCTTAGAGAAATGCCTACTTAGCTCTTTTGCCCATTTTTTAATTGGGTTGCTTGTTTTCTTCTTGTACAGTTGTTTGAGTTCCTTATATATTCTTTTAAACACATTTACTGCCTCTTATTATAACATTAAGCAACATATGCCTATAATATTTACTATTTTGATAAGCTTACTTTTCTAACTTGGTGATTACATAGTATTCTGTATTTTGTAAGTAATTTAAATTATTTGAAAATACAATATATATATACTATAAAACATCATAATTTTGTATTATATAATTTATACACATAAATTACAGTAATAACATAAGTCATCACTTCTATTATGAAAGCAGATGAATTCTTTGAAGATAAATTATTTGCTACTGTATCTCCCAAACAAGCTTCATATTTGAGTAGAATTTTTAAGAAATTAGGTGACTTTATAAGTTATTAATTTCAATAAAGATTAAATTCAATAACATTCTATCTCATAGATTACGATATTTTTATTAAACTGTAAACATGAGAAAACAACAAAATGTATGTAAGAAAGAAAACAGGTTGTGTACTGTAATTTTCTCTAATTATGAGCTTTACATTAAACAAAACATTGTTTGATATGCTCTAAGGTGTGTGTCATTCTGGAGAGAGTTGTGACTTGAATTCTAGTTCTAAGACTTAGCAACTAAATGGAACTAGGAAAGACATCAATCCTTCAGAACCTCCATGGTCTCACCCATAGCATGCACATTTTCCAAAGTCATTTTAACATTTGCAGAAAATGGTGTATGTAAAGTCATTATAAAGTGCCTACCTTCAATAAAAATTGTATACAAATATTATTTTATTAATAAAATACTTTACATGTTGACAAATTTAACATTTTATTTTATATTTGCTTTATAAAATTTATATGTTAACAAATTTAGATGCTTCAATAAACTTGGAATTAATCAATTTCCTCATCCTAAGAGGAACAAGTGAAAGCTCAGACTGCCTAAGTAATTATTTTGTAACTCCCTGTCATGTAAGTAGCAAATATGGAATTCAACCTTTGTCTTTTTAGTGAAATTAAATCTGTCTTTCCATCACTCAGGACTACCTTCTTCCTAAATTCAGATATCCTTCATTTTGTGCCCATAAATGCCATGCTTTGCTTTGTTCTTGTGAGAGATAATCACATTCTTATGATATTCATATACCTCTCACCCTCTTGACTTCCAAGTATCTGGACAAGGATTTGATGTGAATATTGTCCAAAGATGCATAAGGCTACATAGATACACGAAAAAAGGAGATTTATTTTTCTCATAGAACTAATTTAAATGTTGCTTATTAGCTTGGCTTTGTAACCCAAACACTCATAAATATTAATTCTCATTTAATATTTCCTTACATTATTTAAGAAAATTATAAATACACATTTTCTCAGCAACTCTTAAAATTCCTTGTATTTATTTTCCCCCATTCTTTGCTTCTTTCCCTTCCAATCTAATTAGGGAAATAAAGGAAATTTAATAAAGGTGTATAGTTAAGTAGAATAAACTGTGTACTTTATTTGAAAATGCGCAATATATATCAGGGACCTAAAGGGGAAATTAAATTTGAAATTTTAGCCACAAAATGTAGTCAATGTTGTTTGATTTTGTGAGATGTTCTAAAGAAAAACATTCAAAATGCCATTTTGATGTTGTTGTTAATTGGACGAAAATGTATAGACATAGCAGTAATTTTACATCTCCAAGAATTACAGTGATAAATTGAGAAGAATGGCACCCAAAGATATATGGTCCAATTTATACACATAAAGCCTAACAGTTAGAAATCTGGATTAATTTCTGGCATTCTCACTGAGTTTAGTTATTAATTTGAAGATAACCAAGTTTACTTCTCTTCACCATCTATGCTTGGGAATTGACAGGCATGCCTTTATGTTATAAATGGCAAGAACCTTGCAAAAAGCAGATACTTGTGCAAGATTGAACAAGATGGTCCCTGTGCCTGGCCTGTTCTTTGATTTTAGTTTTCATACTGGGAGAAGGAGCCTATTGACAGACAATATAGCATAGGAGTATTTCAAGAAGTTGTGGTCATTTTTTTTGTAAGTGAATCTGGCCCCACGGGGGTTCTTTCTAAAGAATCTCATGAAATCATGAGTAAATGCATGGAAAGATGTAATGTTATCTCATTTCGTGTTTTCCTGGTATTCCTTCCTTAATGATAGACCTAGAGTCCAGATGGAAAAAAAAAAAAAAAAAAAAAAAAGGATATCAAGCATCAGATCAAGGGGAATTTGAAAGGAAACAAGAGAAGAAAAGGACTTTCAAAAACCCAGTTGAAGTTGACTCAAAATGGACTAAAATAATACTTGGTGAAAAAAAAAAAAAGTAAACACATTTGCATGTTTGTGGTCAGTTGAAATTAAGATTATGGTTTTGGGCAATTTGGGTATTGCTAAAGGTATGTAAAGAACATACGCACTCAGGGGCTCTACCTTTGAAAACAAAATTTTATTTGTTTTTATGGCACTTAAGTGAAAACAATTATAGAAATGGCCAAAGATAGCATATGTAAGATATATACAACGATAAAGTAATTATGAAGAGAAATTGAGATAGATCTAGCTTTAGGAACGACCTCTAAACACAGGTTACGGAGTTAGATGTTAAGGCATAACTGAAGAGGAAGAAAGATAGCTAAGTGAAAAGTTTAATACCACCCTTTGCAGCATTAGGAAAAGCAAGCAAACAAACAAACAAAAAAACTCACATGAATTTTTTTTTGTAGAAGTGAATTTCATAAAAAGATAACCTACATAGTTAGTCCCTATTTTCTCCTCCTCATTTTAAGATACATTTTTTCCATTAGTAATTTTTTCCACAAAGCTCAAAGATCATCTCTGAGGCCTATAATTTAATCTTTTAAAATTTTTATTATATTTTTAATTGAAAAATAATAATTGTATATATGTATAGGGTACAATGTGTGTTGTGATACATGTATATATGCTGTGGAATGGCTAAACCAAGATAATTAACATAGCCATCACCTCACATGCTTTTAATTTCTTTGTGGTGAGAGCATTTAAGATTTACTCTTTTAACAATTTTGAAACACAAAATTCAGTTCCTTGCTATTGGAGAAGTCAGGAAGATCTCTGAATATTTTAAGGAATTGTTAGGCAAAATTCTACTTGTACTAGATCTGGAATCTGGACTAACAGCCTCAGTAAAGCAACACAATAATAGACTCAGCCTATTATTGCAGTCAAGATGTACTGAGAATTTATCATTTCATAGGCAGGACTTTAGAATGGCTATAGTGGGATAGTATTTTAACTATGAATTTAATTTACAAGGAAAATGTTCTATGAATGAAATTTATCAGAGACAAAGTTTATATTTATATTACAAAATTTAAAGGATATAGTCCTCAAGGTGGTGAGAAAAATAGAAACTATTGATTCTGTTGTCTTTATCAGAGTAGAAACTGCTTTGGAACCATTAACTAAATCCTTGACCATTCCAAAGAAAGAGAATGGGAAGGATAAATTTGTTAGCGAGATTGAAAGTTGGTGCATCCATTATGGAAAATAGTATGGAGATTACTTAAACAACTTCAGATAGAACTGCCATCTGATCCAGTAATTCCAATGCTGGGTATATACCCAAAGGAGTGGGAAGCATCACGTTGAAGAGATACCTGCACCCCCAAGTTTATTGCAGCTCTATTTACAATAGCCAAGAGTTGGAACCAACCTATATGTCCATCATCAGACAACTGGATAAGGAAAATGTGGTATATATACACAGTATTCCATACACAATGGAATATTACTCTGTCATAAAAAAATGAAATATTGATATTTGCAGCAACATGGATGAACTTAGAGAAAATCATATTAAGTGAAATAAGTTAGGCACAGAAAGAAAAACCATATGTTCCCATCATAAGTGGGAGCTAAAATAATAAACATATAAATAAAAGGAAGAAAGAAAGATGCAACATTCACAATAACACACTGAACTTTCAAAAGGAGAACTGAGGCTACTAGAAGTGGGAAGGAAGGGGGAAGGGAAGAATTGGTAAAGGGCCATGAATAGCAATGACAGTGCATATTATTGAGTATAATAATTATTCTTATTTGAACATCACATATTGCTCATGAGTAGTGATATTCAACTCCGTACCCCACAGATACATATATTCAACTATGTTTCAATTAAAAAAAAATAAATTAAAAAAAATAAGAAAAAGAATTAACCCAAAGCAGTGGAAAAGTTTTGAGGTAAGTCTTCTCTTGGAGGGTAAGAGAAGAAATGACTAGAATATTGCAGTGTTTGAATCAGGGGCATTTGTGTCTGTCCTTTATGGGAGAAATCGGTGAGGTCTCAAAGAAACTCAAACTCACCTTTTTCCCTCAGAGAAAAAGAGAAGAGGAATAGGGGTTGCTACATACTGAAAGTTTGTGTCTTCTCAAAATTCATATGTTGAAGTGTAAATCTCCAGTGGATTTATGGAAATTGGTTCTTTAATAAATAATTAGCTCATGAGGTTGGAGCCCTCATAAATGGGATTGTGCCCTTATAAGAAGAGAGAGAAGAGAGACAATCTCTCTCTTGCTCTCTGCTCCCCACCATGTGAGGATACGATAAGATGGTCTTCTGTAAACCAGAAAGAGGGCGTTCACCAAGAACCCAACCATGCTGGCACACTGATCCTAGACTTCAAGCCTCCAGAACTGTGAGAAATAAATGTTTATTGTTTGAGCCACTCAATCTATGATAATTTGTTATAGTGGTCCAAGCAGACTTAGACAGCGATTTATAGATTTGTCCATAATGTTAGAAAACTGGAATAGTATCAAAAATGGTCAATAAAAGGCTTTTGACACCTGTTTGAGGTAGTATTAAGGAATCTCAGAAAAGCAGTCAGCATATGGATGACTGCCAGAACAATGAACCAATGGATTAAGGCTAATCAGCACTCTTCATTGAGTCTGAAATGCCTTAGCTTCAATTGCAGAGAGCAGAAATTTCTTAGTGGAATCTAAAGAATGTGTACTATCTGATATGTGTAGTGGAAAAGGTAAGGAAAATACACCTATAGCTTATACTACAGTCAAGAGATTGCCTTATAGCTTCTCTGAAAGCTAGTTCCTACCAGTAGCCAAATAGATAACTATTTGAAACACTTCTTTTTGTATACAATATAACTATGTCTTTGAGGACTTTGAAAAAAATTAAAAAGTGACTACTAAAAGTACTAAACATCTTGAGGTACACTGGTTGAAATCAACACTTAATTAGTGCCAAACCTGCCAATTTATTAACTGTAAGAAATGAAATCTATATATAAATTTAAAATAAAGTTAAAAAAGTATGTACATAAATCCACAAATTATTTCTGCCCCATTATACTGACCCCATTTTAAAAACTTAGAAAAAATTTAATGCCTGTTTTGAAAAACCTATCCTGTTTAGCTAGAGATCCTCTGGTGGGCCCCAGTTCTCTCCTGGAGAAGTAGAACAGAAAATATCGGCACAAGGGGAGAAAGGCAATGTGTTCTCTATTGAACTGAACAATGTGGGAAGCATACTAGCAAGCTTCAGAATTAATTGGTGCAGGCTACTTCGGAAACTTGTGGGAAGAATCAGATGTTAAAGCTTATATAGTGCCTCACCCATTATGTAACTAAATGATGATTAATCTCTAAGCTTCCATATCCTGGTGAATCTAGCTGCTAATTATAATAGCAAATGATTAAAGAAACACTACACTTTCCAGATAAGGTAACAGGAAAGAAGCTCAAATAGAGTTTCACTGCAGCATTTGTGATTTGTGATATTTGGCCTCTACCTCTAGATGTAGACTGGTTAGGATCCCTGACTCCTTAAAAGGTAATGTCTGAATTATTAAGGTAATGCAGGACAGCATCCTGTTGCCCTTTGGATATCAGTGGCATGGGAAAAGTTCCCTCAGTACAGAGCAATACTGTAAAAACGAGGTGTTATATTAGCTACAAATCTCTTAAGCTGGCTTAAAAAGAAATTTCACATTCTCCATCTGTGATGGCATATCATACAACAGAGGAGGGGGAGTGGGCCCAGGACTCCCTGAGAGAAACAAAAGTAGAATCTCCTTGAAGCAATAGAGATGAACTGTCAAACCCTGAAGACGAGTGTACAACGCCTCTCCTAGAGCCATAAGGGGTCATGGACTCTTCACGTAGAGACTAGTGAGGTATAATGAAGGAAGAGACAGTGAGAGGAGAGAAACTAAAGCAAAAATAAATTTTCATTAGTTAACCAATTCTATACAGTGTCTTTTGAAACTGAATGGGATGTGATATTAACAAATAGCATTGCACATATCTTGATATTAATCTATTACTAATTTTCATTGACTGTGCTTATTTATAAGACCTGTCACATATTGCAAGGCATAACAGACAAAGGCATTATATATAATATTAGTTTAGCCATCGTGTGCCAGTCACTCTTGTAAATGAATTTATACATGGTGTGTGTGTGTGTGTGTGTGTGTGTATACACTCATTAAATTTTTATGAATCTTAGGAGGTAAATATTATTTTCAATTTACCTTTTTACAAACAAGAAAATTGAGGCACAAATTGTTAAGTAACTTCCCAAAATTACCAAGCTAGTAAATGACAGGTTTTTCACTTAATGATGAACTTTTAATAAATTGTTGGGTTCTTCTCAACAACTTCAACCTCAGTTGAATATTTAACATCAATGATCAGAGGTTAAGTTCTTTTCCTAAGTCTGTCCTAAGGGAAGAGAAGGTAGCCTCCTTAGGTTTGTGGAATCCTCATGTGTATTTTAAAATCACAGTGTTATAGGGCATATGTTCCTAAGGGGTTTCATTTAACCTTTACCTTCAGAGCCAGACACTTAAGCTAATGCTGAAAATAGTTCTGCCAATATCGTGGTCCACACATAGAGGAATATATTAGAATATTTTTCAAGCTATGGTTTTGCTGATTTTTTTTCTGTTCTTCAAGTTGGAAACAAAATCTCTTAAATAGAATCAGCCCATCTTTGAGGTGTTCACTAGCGATATTGACTTTCAAAATTCACTGAGGAGAAATGTCCTTCCTATCAGTGTTCTATGTCTATCCTGATGAATTTAACATTTAGCTCTTCTCTTCTACTTGTACAGAAATGAGGTTAGTACTAACAGTCACTGAGCAAGGTTGTATAGTTTCGGGAACATAACACCAATCACCAGCATGTGACTGAATTAAAACAAAAATTATGATGATACAGTACTAGCCACTTTAACTCTAATTTTGAAATAGAAACCATGACTTTTGCTACAAATGCAGATTAGCTTCAAGTGTAAACTGAACCTGTACTACTAAAAACATCAATAAATTTGGCAAATTATTTTATGTTAAAAGGAAAATTATATTCTTGGTAACTGTATATATTTCAAACACTCACTTTCAGTACCTGTGCTGAAATAATTTTCTATTTATTTATACTCATGCACTCTATCACAATTGAGAAAATAGAATAAATATCAAAATTATTTTCTATAATTGATTTTCAAATTTTATAATTGTGTCCCCTTTAAACTGAGGTACATAGTTGTTCTTAATTTATTGTACTAACATTCAAGGAACAGTTTTCAGGAATTCTAACATTTGGTAAGGCAAAATATTTAATTTTCTATATGGAATTTACTAATAAACTCATAATACCCACCCAAAAAGAACAGCAAGCTATAAAATAAGTTACTTTATTTACATAAAATTTAGTGGCAGCATATATTGGTTATCAAATGTGTTTAATTTTAGACATATTCTTAGGCAATTTCTGTTAATAAATTATCACAAAGTTTTCTTTATCTTTCCAAATTTCAGAAACACTTTTTGCTGCATTGTTAAAATGGTAGTAAGACAGATATTTAAAATTCTCTGTCCTCTTATATTTTTTATAGTATATCTCTGTAGGTTTTTGGTCTACAATATTGTATATCCACTTTGTACAATGAGAACTTATTTGAAAAATTAAAATATCATCAACTCTTGGGAAAAATTGAGTACTGAGAGAACACATAGAAACTTGCGTAATTCTCGATAATCACGTAAAACTAAACTTACAACTAGACAAAGGCTCTTACTGCAAACCATATCTCACCTGTCCATATCTCATTTTATAAAACTTCATGCCTGAGTCATCTTTTAAATCTACTTTGCATTGTCTATCTTAGTTAATAGTCAAAAATGTCAACCTGTTTTATAATGTTATACTAAAAGGTGTTTGATTTGTTAAAATACATCTAATTCATCTTTTTCTCTAATGCTATGTTTGGACAGAAGAATATTTTGTTAATTACTTACTGATCAGAAGTATTCCTATATGCAGTATTTTTAAAAACTTTGATGCTAATTTGTATTTTTTCATCTGCTATACAAAACCTTTACATCATTATTTTTTTAGTTTTAACTTATAATTGCCCGAGAAAATGGGCATTTATAAAATACACAGGGGAGACTAACTTCATAATGGCAGAGTAAAGACTTTGATGAACCCACTTTCTCTAAGTTCAATGGAAATACAATATACAAAAGCAGCTTCTAATTCTGGAAATTGACCAAAGGCAAAAACTGAGAAGTATCTATTCTAAAAAACAAACAAACAAACAAACAAACAAACAAACAAAATAAACTACTGACCATTGAAGACAATGATGTGTCAATGTGCGGTTAATGGGGTTATTCTCACTCCCTCTTCTTCCCCAATTTGTTGATATGGTAGCCTTGAAGTTGAGTGTCTTACAGCCAACTGTGAAGACTGACCTATTTTGGGTGTTTATTAAAAGTCTCATTACCAGGGCACAGTTAATATTTTTATCAAACTAGAAGATCACTAGAAAATCTCCATTCAAGGATATTTTTGCTATGTGATTTGATTGGGAGTTATACTGGGTGGTGGTAGAGGGGAGAGCTCCATCCTTAGGTGTTCCTAAAACCTTAACTATATGCTGGGAACACTGTAGCTGCCAAAGGCAGTTATGGCAAATATGAGCTTGGGTATACATTTAAAAGAAATATCTGGAGAACTACATTACCACTGCGAATTTTGAAAAGCTCTGACATATTTCCAGGAAGCTGGAAGTTGGCTTTCATGTGCAAGGCAATGTGCATACAGAGGAAAGGCCTATGAAAGAAAAAAGGCCTTAGTCACCCACCTCCAGGTAAACTTCATGTCTTGTAAAAGTAGAGAGTGAAAGATAAGGCTGACTGAACTGCTTCTTTTTGAAGGTGTAAATTTTCACATAGATCTGATCACTCAGCAAAAGTTAGGAGACTTACATGCTGAAAGATTTAAAGGAAATGTCACACTGAAAGTTGGCTGACCACTAAATTATACTGAACCATGAATAACTACTAGGAGGTTGGTTTCAAAAGAAAAAGTAAAGAAAAGAAAAAGCTAGCACAGAACTCAGTTGCTGCATACTGCAGAGAACACAGCATCTACAGAATTAGCCTAGAAAACTGCCTAAAATAAGCAGCAAAAATAACAACAACAATAATAACAGCTGAAACAAAAAAAACCTGTTACAGGGAAAGACCTGATACCATAATTTTTAAAATTATTTTTTTATTTTATCATTACATAATGTAAACACTTTTTTGTGGCTCTTTACCAGTTTCTCTCCAACCTTCCTCCCCTTCCCTCTTTCCTACCTCTTGTGGTCTCAGTTCTGTTCCCTCTTTTTGAAAGTTCAAGGAATTGCTGTGATTGTTGCATCTTTCTTTCTTTTTTGTTTGTTTGTTTGCTTATTATTATTATTTTTTTCATCTTCCACTTATGAGTGAGGACCTACAGTATTTCTCTTTGTGTACCTGGCTTATTTCACTTAACATAATTTTCTCTAAGTTCATCCATGTTGCTATGAATGGCAGAATTTCATTCCTTTTTAGGACAGAGTGCTCTTCCATTGTGTATGTGTCTTCCTCAGAGTTGACCTCTGCAGCCATGCACCTTGTGCTGGGAACTCCTGCCTGCACATGTAACTGAATCCACCAGGGGAAGGATACCAGCTATATTGCCCCTTAACCCCTGGGCTTCAAACTTCTGCAGTGGTTGTACATCTGAGATTGCCCCAACAACTGAGACCATTTCATTCTGGGCCCTTCAGTGCTTTCACTCTCCTGTGGACATACCATTGCACTAGGCTGCCCACACCCACATCCACGTGGCATCCCATGCCCTAGGAACAAGTGATTCAGTGGAGCAAGTGAGCATCCTCAGAACACAGGGGATTGGTGCACACACTTTACAGAGTCAGAAAACAGCCTAATCAGAGCATCTAGTCACTGCTGGCAACTCCACCTTCTTTGGTGAGGAACTCCTGCAATTTGTGAAGCTGCAAAGGGGTAGTGGAAGACTCATACACCTCTGTTAGGCACATATATGAACCTACAGCTGCAGTGAACCTACCCAGGGCTGCCTGCTCCAGAAAGGGAACTTCAGAGGGATCCAGCATCTCTCTTAAGGGTACAGCAGCCCACCTACAGGACCAACAACCTTGTGCAGGGAAACCCACCCTGGCTGAGGAGATCCAGAATGTCCCTGTAAAGATCCTAGAGTCAATGGGCCTGTCCACAACCACAGCAACCTTTCCCAGAGTGGCCACAACAGCTGAATGGTTGTAGAGGGCCCCAGCATCCCTCTTAGGGGAGAAATAGCCTACCTAAAACTGCTAAAACCTTGCCCATTGCACCTCACTTCAACTATGGTGCTGCAGACCATCCCAGTGTCTCTTCTGAGAGTACAGGGCCCCACACATAAATCCAGTGACTCTAATGAGCATTGCCCACTCGAATAGTGAAGTTACAGAGTACATCAATACCTCCCCTGGAGGTACAGTTCTATATACAGAGCCCAAGAGACACCATTGAGTCACCCATTTTAGCTGAGGGACTGCTGTGCACCCCAGTATCCCCCTCAAAGACTAAGGTACTAATTCCACCCTTAAGAAACCCACTTAGGGTCATCCATTTAAGATGAGGGCTTTCAGATCACCCAATAAAACCTATCAGGGTCATGGAACAATAGTGAGGGTTCTAGTAAGGTCACTCAGGGTTACCCACCTCAGCCAAGGAGTGATAGCACATCCAGGTAGTTCTCCCAAGAACTGTAGATCTTGTCTGTGACCTCAATGACCAAATCCAGTATTATTCACTTCAGCAAGGAACTACTGAGTTCCCCAGTTCCTAGGCCATGAAGGCACTCACAGACAACTCTTTTGGTTAAAGTAACCACACAGAGACTACACTATTGCATCTACCTGGAATGAAAACTAAAAACACCCTGCTCAATGATCAATATAAAACAATCTACAAGAGAGAGTCTCTCTCCTCAAAAGCCACACCTTAGTATTAGAAGAAGTGAAGGCTCAACTATTCACTCATCATTTCAAGAAAACTCAGACAGATGACACAATGAAATAAATAATAAACAAAAATCCAGGATCTGAGGAAGAAACATTATGAAGAATTAAATACTTTTTAAAAGAATGTAACAGAACTGGGGGTACTGAAGGATTCATTCAACAAAATCAGAAATATGACTGACAGCTAAGCAACAGGCTAGAGAAAGCAGAAAAATGAATTTCTGACCTTGAAGACAGGATTTTTGAAATAACCAAGGGAGAGAAAAAAAAAAAAAAGAATTTTTTAAAACATGAAGCCTACCTATGAGAGCAGTCAGACATAATTAAGCATACAAACATCTGGATTACAAGTGTTCCAGAGGGAAGGAGAAAGGAAAATACAGTGGAAAATGTATTCAGTGAAATAATAACTGAGAACATCCCAGATATGCAGTGAGATATGGCTGTCCAGAACATAGAGGCTCAAAGATCTCCCACCAGATTCAATACAAAAAGTCCTCTCCAAGACACATTGTAGTCAAACTGTCAACAGTGAAAGAAAATGAGAGAATCCTAAAAAGAGCAAGAGAAAAATATCAAATCACATATAAAGGTGTCCCCATCAGACTAACAGCAGATTTCTCAGCAGAAACCTTGCAGGCCAGGACAGAATGTGATGATAGTTTGAAGTACTAAAAGAAAAAAAAAAAAAAAGCCTGCCAAGAATACTATATCCAGCAAGGCTATCCTTCAGAAATGAAGGAGAAATAGTGTACTATGCATACAAACAAAACTGCAGTTCACCACCATAGGACCACACCTACAAGAAATCCTTCAGGAAGCTCTCCATCTGGAATACAAAAACCAGTAATCACCACCATCATGAATACATGAGAAAGAACAAAACCTACTGGTAAAAAAGATATGAAAATGAGGAAGAGAAAGAAACAACATCTTAGGACTTCAAAAACAAACAAACAAACAAAAAACAACAAACATTGAAGACAAACAAAAGGAAAAGAAAAAATATATACTTAAAACAATCAGATAAAAATCAATAAAATGCCAGTAGTAAGACAATATCTGTCAATATCAACCCTAAAGGTAAATGGATTGAATTTCCCAATCAAATGAAATACACTGGCCAAATGGATTAAAAAACTAGTTTCAACTAAATGCTGCCTACAATAAACTCACATTTTCTGTAAAAACTCACACAGACTAATAGTGAGGGGGTGGAGAAAGATATACCACACAAATGGAAACCAAAAAGGGGGAGGGTAGCTACTCTAATATCAGATAAAATAGACATTAAATAAAAAACTATAAAAAGAGAAAAATAATGTTTTTATGTAATGATAAAGAGATTTATCCAAGAGAATATAACAAGCATAACTATAAATGCACCCAACATTAGATCACCTTGATATATAAAGCAAACACTATCAAACTTAAAGAGAGAGATTGACCTTCAAGAAAATAATGGTTGGGGATCTCAACCCCCCCCAACATTGAACAGTTTGTCAGTGCAACAAATCAACAGAGAAACAAAAAAGTTAAACTAACTTTAGACCAGTTGGACTTGGCAGACATCTACAGAACATTTCATCCAACAACTAAAGATTATAAATTATTATCAGCACATGGATCATTCTCTAGGAAAGACCATAAGTTAGGCCACAAATCAAGTCTCAAAAAATTGAAACAAACTGAAATCATTTCAAGTAATTTTACAGACCACAATGGATTAAAACTAGAAATCAGCAGCCAGCAAACTTTGGAAACAATACAAGTATATGGAAATTCAAAAACATCCTCCTGAATGACCTATGGGTAGAAGAAGAAATGAAACAGGAAATTTAAAAAAATACTTGTAACTAGTGAAAGTAAAGAAACATCATACAAAAACCTATGGGATACTGCAAAATCAGTACTAAGAGGGAAGTTTGTTGCAATAAATGCTTACATCAAAATAATAGAAAAAGTTATTATAAATGTTTCACCTTGAAAAACTAGAAAAACAAGAACATTCCACCCCCAAAATAAGCAGACAGAAATAAATAATTAAGATCAGAGAAGAACTAAAGAAAATAGAGACCAGGAAATGATACAAAGTTTCAACAAAACAAAAAGCTAATTTTTGAGAAGATAAGCAAAATAGGCAAACCTGTACCTATCCCATTGATACATAAAATCAACTATGTTTCAAAAAAATTGACAAAACATTAGATGTAATAAAAAAAGAAGACTGAAATAGCAAAAATCAGAACTGAAAAGGAGACATTAAAACTGATACCACAGAAATACAAAAAATCATTAGGGACTATTCTGAACAACTACATGCCAACAAATATGAAAACCTGGAGGAAATGGATGATCTTCTGGACACGTACAAACTAACAAGACTAAACCAAGAAGGAATAGAAAACCTGAAAAGATATAGAATAGAACCTGAGGAGAGAGTTTCTCTTAATAACAGGCAATGAGAATGAAGCAATTATCAGCAGTCTCCCAAAAAAGAAAAGCCCAGGACTGGATAACTTCATTGCTGAATACCACCGAACTTTTAAAGAATAATTAATACCAATTCCTTCAAACTATTGCAAAAACTTGAAACAGATGCCATTCTCCCAAACTCATTCTATGAGGCCAGCATCACCCTGATCCCAAAATCAAAAGACAACAACAAAAAAAGAAAACTACAAGCCAACGTTCTTGATGAACATATACACAAAAATCCTCAACAAAATGTTATCAAATGGAATACAGTAGCACCTTAAAAAGATTATACATCATGATCAAATGGTATTAATCCCAGGAATGCATGTGTGGTTCAACATTTACATATCAATTAATGTGATACACCACATCAACAAAATCAAGAGGAAAAATCATATAATCATCTCAATAGACACAGGAAAAGTACTTGAAAAAATTCAACATCTCTTCAAAATAGACTCTCAATGACAAACCCAATATCATCCAATATCATCCTGTCTGAGGGAAAAGCTGAAAGCTTTTCCTTTAAGCACAGAAATAAGACAAGGATGCCCACTCTCACCGCTATTGTACAACATATTGTTGGATGTATTAGCCAGAACAATCAAGCAAGAGAAAGAAATAAAGGGCAATCAAATTGGAAAAGAAGAAGTCAAACTGTTCCTGTTGGTGACTAATATAATTGTACTTATAGAAAAACCTAAACTCTACCAAAAAACTCTCAGAGATGGTAAGCATATTCAGTAAAATACAGGATACAAAATCAATTTACAAAAAACAGCATTTTTATATGCCAACAACAAACTAGCAGAAAAAGAAATCAAGAAAGCAAGCCCAGTTTCAATAGCTACCAAAAAATAAAATATCTAGGAACAAATTTAATCAAGTAGGTCAAGAACTATGCAACGGTAACTGCAAAACTCTGTTGAAAGAAATTAAGGAGGAAACCAAAAGATGAAAAGTAATTCCATGTTCATGGACTGGAAGAATTAACATTGTAAAAATGTCCATACTACCTAAAGCTATCTACAGATTCAATGCCTTCCCCATCAGAATACCAGTGTTATTCTTCAAAGAAATAGAAAAAAAAAAAAAACCCAAAAAACAACCTGAACATTCATATGGAACAACAAGAGACTCCAAATAGCCAAAGTAATCCTGAGCAAAAAAAAATAAAGACAGGGAATTACACTACCTGACTTTAAATTATACTACAAATCTATAATAACCAAAGGTACTGGCATAAAAATAGACCCATGGACCAATGGAACAGAATAGACAAGAAATCAATCTACGTACTTACAGCCAACTAATCTTTGAGAAGAGCACCTCATGTATTGGGTAAAGACAGCTACTTCAATAAATGGTACTGGGAAAACTGAATACCATGTGCAGAAGAATGAAACTAGACCTGTACCTCTTGTCATATACCAAAATCAACTGAATATAGATTAGAGACTGAATATAAGTCCTGAAACTATAAAACTCCTAGAAGAAAACATAGGGGAAACACTTCAGGCTGTAGGACTTGGAAAAGACTTTATCAATAAGACCCCAAAAGCAAAGGCAACAAAATAAGAAATAAACAAATGGGATTATATCAATTCAAAGTACATCTGCACAGCAAAATTAATGATCAAGAGTGGAAAGACAACCTACAGTGTCGGAGAAAATATTTTCAAACCGTATTTCCAACAAGCTATTAATATCTTGAATACACGAGGAACTCTAGGAACTGAACAGTAAAAATAAATAAATAAATAAATAATTGGAAAAAATGGACAAAGGAGATGAATAGACATTTCTCAAAGAATGACATAAACAGCCAACAAGTACAAGAAAACATGCCCAACATCCCCAATCATCAGGGAAATGGAAATCAAAACCACATTTAGATAACATCTCATCACAGTTAGACTGACTATTATCAAAAAGACAGAGAATAACTAATGCTGGCGATGATGTGGAGAAAGACATTTTCCATAAAGTCTGTAGTTACTTACACTCTTACACTATTGCTTTAGACTGTAAATGACTATAGACATTATGGAAAACAGTATGGAAGTTCCTTAAACAACTAAAGGTAAAACTAAAATATGATCCAGCAATACCACTAGATATATAATATGGGTACATATCCAAAGGAGTGGAAATTATCATGTCGAAGGGATACCAGCATTTCCATGTTTATTAAAGCCCTATTTACAATAACCAAGAGGTGGAGCCAACCTAAATTTCCATCAACAGACAACTGGATAAGGGAAATGTGGTATATATACTCAATGGAATGCTACTCAGCCATAAAAAAGTATAAAACTCTTCCTTTTGTCACACTTTGGATGAGCTTGAAATAAATTATGTGAAGTGAAATGAGACAGGCACAGAAAGAGAAATATCATACATCCTCACTCATAAGTGGGAGTTTTTAAATAAATAAATATGAAAGAAAGAAAAAGAAACAGTCATAATAATAAGTTTATCTTTCGGAAGGAGAGAATGGAACTGTGGTTATTAAAGGTGGGAAATGGGGAGGCATAATGGGGTTAATGAGAAATTGGTTAATGGTCACAAAGAATGCACCTGTTTTCTAATGATAAATATGCTAATTATCCTGCTTTGTTTATTATTTATTGTACACAGGTACTGATATTCAATTCAGTATCACATAAAGATGTATAATCAATTACGTTCCAATTTAAAAAGTAAAAAAAAGAGAGAAAAAAAGAAAATGCTTACACTATATCATATCTGATATATCTGTACCAGGCAACCAAAATAATAAAAGAACACACGTGAATCTAATGACCAACATGAGATAATAACATTTCTAATTCCACCCAGTTTCCTTTCTATGCACTGCTTCACCCTATTCTTCAGGGAAGCCTTCCCCTATATCTTGTGTTAATTTTCTACTGCTTACACATATCCCCCCAAAATCCATCTATTGTTTCATTGAGTGTAATTTATTTAAGATTTGGACAGATCAAGTTGTTTGTTTTACCTTGTGTGGAAGTATGTTTGATCTTTCCATTCTTTGGATAATGGGCATTGAGTTATTACCAGGTCTTACATATTATAAATAAAGTTATAAATATTATTCTGTCTATTTCCCAGTGAATACATGTGAGATAATTTTAGGAATACATCTTTAAAAATAGACTTGTTTGGAATGGAACTGTAGAACACTGGGATTCATTGAAAAGCATCAAATGCAATAACACTCCATGTCAAGATCTGGAAATATTTTGAAGAATGAAGAAGCTACAGCAACATGTGATTTAATTCTTATTATATATATTTCATACCATAGAAGAAATACTATCATAAATTAAATCCTTTTAAGTCATCAAAGGATTACTACAAATCCATCTAAATTTGCCAGTGTGAAGAGGTTCATAGGAGCTTTACATAACTTTCAGGAAATACGTATCATGTGTTTTACTTTATTTATTTATTTATTATTTATTTTTTTTATTAATTTTATTTTGTCGATATACATTGTGGCTGATTATTGTTGCCCCTCACCAAAACCTCCCTCTCTCCTTCTTCCCCCCCTCCCCCCCACCAATGTCCCCTCTGTTTGCTTCTCATATCAACTTCAAGTAATTGTGGTTGTTATATCTTCTCCCCCCCTCCCCACGTTTTTGTGTGCGTGTGTGTGTGTGTGTGTAAAATTATATATTAATTTTTAGCTCCCACCAATAAGTGAGAACATGTGGTATTTCTCTTTCTGTGCCTGACTTGTTTCACTTAATATAATTCTCTCAAGGTCCATCCATGTTGTTGCAAATGGCAGTGTTTCATTCGTTTTTATAGCTGAGCAGTATTCCATTGTGTAGATGTACCACATTTTCCATATCCACTCATCTGATGACGGGCATTTGGGCTGGTTCCAACTCTTGGCTATTGTAAAGAGTGCTGCGATGAACATTGGGGAACAGGTGTACCTTCGACTTGATGATTTCCATTCCTCTGGGTATATTCCCAGCAGTGGGATAGCTGGGTCGTATGGTAGATCTATCTGCAATTGTTTGAGGAACCTCCATACCATTTTCCATAGAGGCTGCACCATTTTGAGTCCCACCAACAATGTATGAGAGTTCCTTTTTCTCCGCAACCTCGTCAGCATTTATCGTTCAGAGTCTTTTGGATTTTAGCCATCCTAACTGGGGTTAGATGGTATCTCAGTGTGATTTTGATTTGCATTTCCCAGATGCTGAGTGATGTTGAGCATTTTTCCATATGTCTGTTGGTCATTTGTATATCTTCCTTAGAGAAATGCCTACTTAGCTCTTTTGCCCATTTTTTAATTGGGTTGCTTGTTTTTTTCTTGTGAAGTTGTTTGAGTTCCTTATATATTCTGGATATTAATCCTTTGTCAGATGTATAATTTGCAAATATTTTCTCCCACTCTGTTGGTTGTCTTTTAACTCTGTTAATTGTTTCTTTTGCTGTGCAGGAACTTTTTAGTTTGATATAATACCATTTGTTTATTTTTCCTTTGGTTGCCCGTGCTTTTGGGGTCGTATTCATGAAGTCTGTGCCCAGTCAAACTTCCTGAAGTGTTTCTCCTATGTTTTCTTTAAGAAGTTTTATTGTTTCAGGGTGTATATTTAAATCCTTAACCCATTTTGAGTTGATTTTAGTATATGGTGAGAGGTATGGATCTAGTTTCATTCTCCTGCATATGGATATCCAGTTTTCCCAGCACCATTTGCTGAAGAGGCAGTCCCTTCCCCAGTGAATAGGCTTGGTGCCTTTGTCAAAGATCAGAAGGCAGTAACTGTGTGGGTTGATTTCTGGATTCTCTATTCTATTCCATTGATCAGTGTGTCTGTTTTTATGCCAGTACCATACTGTTTTGGTTATTATAGCTTTGTAGTACAGCTTAAAGTCGGGTAGTGTTATGCCTCCAGCTTTATTTTTTTTTGCTCAGCATTGCTTTGGCTACGCGTGGTCTTTTATGATTCCATATAAATGTCTGTATAGTTCTTTCCATTTCTGAGTAAAATGTCTTTGGAATTTTGATGGGGATTGTATTGAATTTGTATATCGCTTTGGGTAGTATGGACATTTTCACTATGTTGATTCTTCCAATCCAAGAGCATGGGATATCTTTCCATCTTCTTGTATCCTCTCTAATTTCTCTCAGCAGTGGTTTGTAGTTCTCATCATAGAGATTTTTCACCTCCTTGGTTAACTCAATTCCCAAGTATTTTATTTTTTTGGTGGCTATTGTAAATGGGCAGGCTTTCTTGATTTCTCGTTCTGCATGTTCACTATTGGAGAAAAGAAATGCTACTGATTTTTGCGTGTTGATTTTGTATCCTGCTACTGTACTGAAATCATTTATGAATTCCAAGAGTTTTTTTGTAGAGGTTTTAGGCTGTTCGATATATAGGATCATGTCATCTGCAAACAGGGACAGTTTGACCTCATCTTTTCTAATCTGGATCCCCTTTATTTCCTTCTCTTCTCTGATTGCTCTGGCTAGTACTTCCAACACTATGTTGAATAGGAGTGGTGAGAGTGGGCATCCTTGTCTAGTTCCTGTTCTTAAAGGAAAAGCTTTCAGCTTTTCCCCATTCAAAACCAGGTAAAGATATAACCAAAAAAGAAAACTACAGGCCGATATCCTTGATTAATATAGATGCAAAAATCCTCACTAAAATACTAGCAAACAGAATACAGCAACACATATGTAAAATTATTCACCACCATCAAGTGGGATTCATCCCAGGGATGCAAGGTTGGTTCAACATATGCAAATCAATAAATGTGATACACCATATGAATAAAGTCAAACACAAGGACCATATATCATCTCTATAGATGCTGAAAAAGCATTTGATAAAGTTCAGCACTCATTCATGACAAAGACCCTCTATAAGTAAGGTATAGAGGGAAAGTATCTCAACATAATTAAAGCCATATATGACAAACCCACTGCCAATTTACTTTATTTAATAAAGAGAGAAGAAATGTATCATGTTCAAACTACTGTAATGATAGCAATGCAGCATTGCCACCAAAACTTGACAAAAATTGTACAAAGAAAAGTAAGTAGTAAATTAAGTTGTTTAAATAGACCAAAAACACCTAAAAATTGTAATTCTTTATCGTATCATCTCACAGATTTCATATCTACACAGAAATCTGTGTAAACTGCAAATCTGACTATTTTTCATCAATGCTTAATATCTTTCCATAGCCTCGCTTTTATCTTATGGTAGAGAATTGCATTGCTTTAAAAGGCCTCTCTCTTTCAGCTTTCTCTTTCCCGACTCTCTTTTCTGTTCCTGTCACACTGGTCTTCTTCCATTTATTTAGAAGAGATTTATCTTTTAATATCCTAGTCTGTATGTATATTAATATTAATAGCTATTAAAATTCATTTGAAAGTCAACCTAAATAAAAATGGTTAACAAAGAAAAGAGTTTCAAATTAGAAACTCTTTGAATGGTCGATACACTTGTAAAAAGATTCTCAATACAAATAAATTATAATTTTAAGATAAATACAATTTTTAAGTGATAAGATGGACAAAATGAAAAGTGCTAATATCTGAGTTGGCTATGCTGTGAAAAGAGTCAAATTTTGCTATATTGTTGGAAAAACTGTCGTTGGCATTTGCTTATTTTGAAGGGAAATAGCTCAGTATCTAAAATCCACAGTCATATACAACTTGACTCAGCCAGCATGCCATAGAAATCACAGCATATATCCATAAAGATATACCATTTTAATATATTTTATATTATATTTATAATGGCTCAGTATTAGAAATGAATTTAATGTCCATTTAAAGGTAAATAAAAATAATGAAGTTAATGGTAAACAAACATACTAAAATATAGCACACACATGGTTTGTTATAGCTTACTGAAGGGCAAATAGTGAATGGGACAAGAATATTTTTCTCTTTATCTTTTTGAACTGAATACTCTAACTCCTCTTTAAGATGAAAATTAGCCCTTAAGCAGTTATCCAACTGCAAGCCACCTCAAATTAAAGCAATCCACAGCCACTTGAAAATGCTATTCCTTTGTGAATGCCCCCTCCAAATTTGTAGTTTCCTTTTAGAAATATATTTGTGTTTTCAGGGTGTATTCACAGCTGGCATGTCGTTCACCATACATTTCACTTTAATTATTGACCAAATTTACTTGCAATTATAAAGTATATGTGTTTTGTTTTCTTTGCATTCTTAAAAACAATTGTACTTATATGTAATAAAGAAAGAATGGGTTAACTGAAGTCATTGTTAATTGCATTAAAATATATCTGTCAGGAAAGTTAATCAGAACTTTAAACTCATTTCCTATGGGATTGTACTTTCTATGTAATCACATCCACCAAGAGGTTACATACTATGAAATTGTAGAAAACCGGAGGAAACCAGTGCAGAGATTTTCATTACCTTTGAAACACAGCCAATTCCACAATAATTTCAGTTAGATAGTTATGAAGTTTTGGTAAAATTAAACATAGGATCTAACAAATCAAGATTAATATAAAATAAAAAATAGCACTAGTCTTATGAAGACAGATTTTGGTATTTTTTCTATCCCTAAGGATTTATACCTATCTACCCTACATCTTTCAGTGCCTCTTATTTCCTTGACCTCTTCATCTCGATCATAATTTTTTTACCTACTTAAAATAATTACATTATGTGCTGACCTCAGACAGTCTGATGACTATTTTGTCCAAATATTTCCCTATAACATCACCACCTCTCATCTTTTCCCTTTCCCTTTATACAGCACCTTTGTGCATGCCACCCTTATCTACTATCTGTGTTATTCCAACTGCCTCTCAATTGGTCTCTCTGGTTCCATCTTGTGCTTTGTAGATCATTGTCCACAGCAGCTATATTCCAACTTAAACATAAGGCAAAATAAAATGTGTAAGTCTTCTGTTTAAAACGGCTAATTCAAAGAAAAAACCCTAAGCTCATGCATTGCCTAATAACTGAATAACACACCAATTATGACCGGTGGCATTGTATTCTTTTCTTCTTCTCACTTATTTCACTATAGCCACACTGCTTTCAGCATACTAATCTGTGGCTTTTGAGTGGTGAACTAATATCTCTGTGTAACTACCTAGTACTGGAAGTGAAAATGTGACTTTTATTCTTTCCCTGGCTGCAAGGTTTCTAGACAATGCTGGAAACATACAGACAACTTGCTGAGCAGCACTTTGACACAAGGTCTTCACTAATATTTCACATATTCAGTGAGATCCACTCACCCTCCTATGTAAAATTACAACTCCCTGAGACTCTTTCTTTTCACTATACCTGATTTATTTCCCCTCTTATACTTATCAATTTCTAATATACAATTTATGACAAATAGGATTTTCCAAAAATGGCTCAGCAATATTTCCCATCCCACAGTATGACATTGGTGGAGTCTAATTACTCTCTTCTTGAATCTGAACTGGCATGCAAGTGACTTCTTGAACTATAGAATGCAGGAGAAGTCATATTCTAGGATTTCCATTGCTGTGTCATAACATGTTTTGTAGCTTTCACTCAGCTCTTTTGGAATGCTTGTAGTTGGGACTCTCCCTCTTGGAATTCAAGCACCATGTTGTGTGATGCTTAAGCTCCATGGAATGGTTAAATATGTGTGCACCAACCCACAGCTCCAGCTGAGCTCTCAACTGACAGCCAACATTTAACTTCCAGCCATAGGATAGAGCCCTCTGGGATATGCTTATATCCTTGAAGGCCCAGTTGTGCTTTCAAATATCTGCTGCAGACTCACCAGACAACTGAATGCACCTGCATGGGAAATTCCAAGCAAGAATTGTTTCTTAGAGCCCAGACAATCCACAGATACCTAAAAGATAATACATTTTGTTTAGTATTGTTTTAAGCCTTCAACTTTTTAAACATAGCAATATAACTATTATTCATTATGTTTATTGTCTGTTTACTCTCTTAAAATGTTAGCTTCATGAAATCAGGACAATTTCTTTTCTGTTTGTTCACTCTGTATTTCCAACAGGAGGGATACTGTTTGACATCTGTTACATACTCAACAAATATTTATTGATTGATTATTGTAATAATTAATTTTATGTGCCAACTTGACTGGATCACAGGATGTCCAGATCTCTAGTTAAACATTATTTCCGAATGTGTCTGTGAAGGAGTTTCCAGAGGAGATTGGCATTTGAATTAGCAAACTGAGTAAAGCCCATTGCTCTCACCAATGTGAGTAGGCATCATCCAATCCTTTGAGGGCCTGAACAGAACAAAAAGGTGGGGAAGATAGGATTCTCCCTTTATCTGCCTGATTGCTTGAGCTGGGACATAGATCGCCCATCCTTGGCACTCCTGGTTTTTCAGACCCTTAGACTCGGACTGAAACTTATACCATCAGTCCTCCAGTTCTCATGCCTTTGAACTACACCACTAGCTTTCCTAGTTCTCGAGCTTTTGGAAGGCACATTGTGGAACTTATCAGCCTCTGTAATCATGTGGGCCAATACCTTATAATAAATACTTCATTATATATACATATATATATAAATAAATAACAAATACCTCATTTTATATATATATAATGGTATTTATTATTTATATATGTAAAATGAGGTATTTATTACTTTTATAAGTATATAAAATGAGGCACAACTAGGCTGCTTATCCCAGAGGGGTTCTCTCCTATGGCTGGCAGTTAAATGTTGGTTGTCTGTTCAGAGCTCAGCTGGAGCTGTGGATTGGTGTACCTATATATATAAAATTTTATATATAAAAATGGTATTTGTTATTTATATACATATGTAAAATGAGGTATTTATTCATTTATATATACATAAAATGAGGTATTTATTATAAGGTATTGGCC
Source organism: Cynocephalus volans (assembly GCF_027409185.1). Taxonomy (NCBI): domain Eukaryota; kingdom Metazoa; phylum Chordata; class Mammalia; order Dermoptera; family Cynocephalidae; genus Cynocephalus; species Cynocephalus volans. The sequence continues at coordinate 48,523,515 of NC_084466.1, read as the reverse complement.
CACATGATTATGGAGGCTAAGTCCCATGATCTACTATCTATCTATAATCTGGTGTATAGTATATAATGAACTTTATTATATACATATGTATACACACTGTGTATATATAAAGTTCATATATACACACACAGACGTGTGTGTGTGTTTTCGTGTGTGTATATGTATACTATTGGTTCTGTTTTTCTGAGGAACTCTGACTAATACAATCAATGAACTGAATTTATGAGATTCTGTTTTAGAGCCTTATATTCCTATTCCTCTAGTTAATTACTTCTGTTTATCTACCCGTTTTTTTTCAGTGACTCAATCCATTCTTTACCTTTCTAATGTCCTAAGATTTTTTAAAAAATTATTATTACAAAAGTAATGCTTAACATAAGAACTACCCTCTTAACAATTTTTAAGCTCACAATACAGTACTGTTAACTTTTCAATTGAAATTAGATGCTGTAATACATTGTTCTAGGTCTCTCTTTTTCATATACACTTAGTTTTCTTGACTTTTGCCTCCTCTTACTCACTCGAAAAATCCTAACTCCGGTTAAAATTAACTTTTTGAGACCTTTATGTTTGCATCTAAGTGGCAACACAGGGGTGGAGAAAAGTAAATGACTTTGCTTACTGATCTCACTTTAAGTTTATGGCTACAGAATTTAATGTGGAATCTCAGCATTTCCCAGTGTCTTATTAATGCTTTTGGTCAATTATCCTTCTACTCCCGTAAAGAATACTAATTTACAAGCTCTCTTATTGCCTGTCTATAACACTGACTCTTCTTTCCTCCTTCTGAGTTGGTGATTTTTCTTTTTATTTCTCTGAGAAAATATAAGCACAACAAAGAAAATTCACATCCTGTGCTACCAAACTTACAAAACTTCTTTCCTTTAAACACATATAAAATGGACCTTTTTATTAAAATAAAAAATGTTGAAATTTCTATTTAAGCCAAACTACTCTCATTTGGCTTTCATTAATTTTTATATATTTGGGAGTTTACTGCTACAAATATTCCATGTATCTGCTTCACTAATGTTATGGATCTTAGATTTATTTCTGTATCCAGAATATCTTCTTTGTTGTTCAAACTCCTATAACCAATAGATAGCTATCTTTACTTCTTTGTCTAATTAAGTCTGACTGAAGATTTCCAAAACCATTCTTTTATTTCTTTCCACACATCAGTTCATTTTCCCACAGTTCACAATTTCCAAAAATGGCCCTACCCTGTTAAAGAACTCTCCCTTCTAAATTTAGTTATCAGTGACTTTTCCTCCCTATCCTACATAATAGCTCTTTCATTAGCAGTTCTGGTTAACTCTGCTTTCAAATTTTATCTTGTTAGACAACTTCTCAAAATTTCCAAAATTATTTCCAATTTCAACTTACTATCACGGTTTACCTTCAATAAATTTCTCATTTTTCATTTTTTTACTTCAACCTCCTATTACACATTCTTCAATCAGCAATAAAAATGAATCTCTTAATAAAATGTTTCTCCACTCATAGCCCTTCAAAGCCTTTTCAAAATATTTAGATAAAATTTTAAAGCCCTTACTTGAATTACAAGGTTTTTTAAGAAAAGACACCTGAGTTCTCCAACATCTTTCCTGTCAGTCCTCCTTTTATTCATTCTACTCCCTGTAAATAGTGCCTAGGTTTTTTTGACAACACATTAAGCCTGCCCCTGGCCAAGGTTATAGATTTCTTCTAGAATCTGCGTCTTCCAATCATTTTCATGACATACTTGCTCATCTTGTGCAGTAAATGTAAGATCACCTCCATTGAGAAGCCTTCCCCAACTGTAATATATTAATGTTATGCTCTACACGAAGTGTCAGTAAAACTTTTCTGAACAGGCCAGATAGTAAATATATTAATTTCTGATGGCCATAATATATCTGTTACAACTATTTAATTTTGTTGTTGTAGCATGAAAGCAGTCATAGACAATACTCCTGTATAAATAAATGGCTGTATCTATGTTCCAATAAATACTATTTACAAAAACAAGGCATCTAGCTGGTGAATCACAGTTTCATAGTTTGCTTTGTTGTTTTCTAACATTTACCTACCAAGTATTGCATTATATATTTACATTGCTTTGGTTTATCGCCTGCTTTTCCAAAGAATATAAACCTCCAAGGGAAAGTAATTTCTCTATTTTGTTCATTCCTTGCTCTGTACATAAGCATGTAAAACAAGGCCGAAAACATTATGAAGCCTCAATAAATATTTCCTGAATAAACAAATGTGCATGTGAAACTACAAATGAATACTGAATCCAAATGTGAGGAAATATTAAGAACTTGTGCAATGTTTTGGTTATCTTAGAGCACTAGAAATTTCTATCCATTATCAATCATCATTATTATTCAGAAATCTTAAAGTAGCCTCTAATTTTTAGATACTCTATAGCTCCGGTCTATGGAAATAATATTTCTTTGTTTCTTCCTTTGTACAATGTTTTCCTGTAGTGTCTAAACAGTGATAGATTGTGGTGGGAGTCCTAAATTCAAAGAATATTTTAAAATTCCTAAAGGTATTTCAGAAATAGAGAAGATTGTAGTCATTTGTAAATACAAAGAATTCAATTTTTTTCTTAATAACATTGGCAAAATTGAATGTTAGAGAATATAAAAACATTTTTTTTTTTAGTGAGTGACTGATAATGAGTTTGTAATTGCTATATGTATCCAGACCACCCAGACTATTAGGTTAATTTTTTTTTTCTCAACTAGACAAAATTCGACAAAATACTTTATTACTTTATTATAGAAAATTTCAATACATGCAAAATAAAATTTTGTTTCATCTATATCTCTACTCAACCTCATTCCTTCATTAAATTTTTAAAAATATCTTCTCTTCAAAGTAAAAGTTACATTGAAATGCACAAATGTTAACTGTACAGTTTTGACAAATGGTTGTACCTCTGTAATGCACACCACATCATGATTTAGAACATATTCTATCTCTCCAGAAATTTTTCTTAATGTTTCTTCCCTGTCAATCCATACTTCCAGAGGCCACCAGTAATCTGATTTATTTCTACCTACAATAGTTTTTTCCAGTTATAGAACTTTATATAAATTGAATAATCTAATGTGCACTCTTTTGTGACAGGCTCCCTGCACCTAGCATTATAACATTGAAATTCATCCATGTTGCTTGCTTGTGTGAGTAATTAGCTCAGATTTCATGGAAAGTATGCCATTGTATAAATATACCACAATTTCTCCTCTTTATGGGTATTAAATAGTATCTAATTTTCACCTATTATGAATAAAGTTGCAATGAATAACCTTGTACAAGGGCTTTTGTTGTTGTTGACATAGATATTCATTTTTCTCTTATTTCATGCAAAACATGAAAGTTTTTGGAAAAAAATAAGTATAGTAAAATCAATAATAAATCAATATACAAGAATGTCATGGCATATAAGACAATTAAATCAGCAAATGAGATAATAACACATACTTTTAACAAAAGTTAATAATACATCTGAAAAGTTTATATAACATTAATGAATAATTATTAAAAATAGAATATAGGGAAATAAAATTATAATCATGAACTGAAGCTTAAGATAACAAACCAAAGCATGTAAAATACGAGTATACATAATATGTATGTTTATGTATATGAGAGAGATTTAAGATTAGGGAAACTAAATCAAATTGTAAAACTGTTATTTAAAAATGATTAAATACATCATTTTATAATTATGACAGTTTAAGAATTATGGCTCTGCAGCCATGTATCCTAGATTCAAATCCCACTTCAACACCATCTTGAGCAAACCAATTAAGCACTCTATCCTTCAGCTATTAAGTTTTATTGTAACAATATCATGAGAGTTTGTGAGTTAACATAATAACACAACTAAAAATATTTTGCACACTGCCTGATACATAATAGGCAATTCATAACATTAATTATTATTCTTGTAATAAATACAATTTAAATAATTCATACTTAATGTTTTATTTTCAGGATATTAAAGACAAGATGCATTTACATTCTTGTAATTATTGTATATTATCTTAATCAATAAAAGGTATAGTGGTGGTTGTGATGTGTTGGTTACTGGCCTAGATTTTATATTATCATCACCAGTTCAGACAATGGTATTGCTCAAGATTAATAAGATTGTAAAAAAATATGTATATACATGCTAGCTAATTTCATAAGAAACAGATTAAAAACTTGTTTTTATTTAAAAATCAGATATTGTAATTTACTTACATATTTCAAAGGTGGAACAATGTTGCTCAGTGGTTTTATAATATTGTATTTTTGGTGTTTTCAAATTAGTTTGAGAAGTACACACTGAAAATACAAAAATACATTTAATATATAATAAACATTTAATATTTATCTCAAGGTTAAAGGAATTAGAAATGTATATTCACAAAATTGTAGCTGATATAAATGAGAGAAATTTAAAACTTTCTGTGTGTGTCTAATTGCAATTGATTTATTTTTTCACATTCATGTACGGAAAACTATTTACAAGAAATATGCTAGGCATTAAGGGTGTGAGGTGGGGGATAAATGAGCTAGATAAATTGGTTCCTGTCTTCATGGAGGTTTTTAACTGATGAGAAACACAGAAGACAAATAATTATTCAGAAGAGGAATAGAGATTAAGAAAAGCTGCACAGTGCTTCAGGTCGCATGATAGTGAAATTCTAACCTTCTTTGAGGAAACAATGTTTAAGCTGAAATCTAAAGATCAAGCATATGTAGCTAAGCAACAGGTGTGGGAGAAGGGAGATAAAGAATTTACTCTCTGAGAGGGTAACAAAAGGAAGAAAAATCTAGTGTAACTAAAATTTGAAAAATTAGGGTTGATTAACCAAGACAAAGCTGGCCAAAAGTGGTTGCCAAGATCAAAATAAGTCCACTGTAAAGTTTTCCTTTGAGCTTTCTTCACAGAGAAAGAGGGTAGCCACTTATATGTTTTGAAACAAAAGAGTAAAATTATTATAGTTTAAATTTACAAATATCTTTCTGAGTTCAGTAGGAGGGATGGGTTTGAGGGGAACTAGAGCAGGTATGATGAGTAAGGGGACTTGTGGATAACTAAAGAAGATTATCCCAGACAAAGATGGCACCCAATGCAGAGGCTATAAAGAGGAGAAATGAGGAGACAAGTGTGTCTGGAATAGGAGAGGAGAAATGCGACAGTCAAGTCATGAAGGGATCAGAAAACTATTTAAATGTCTGTGGCATTCAGCATGACTGAGTGCATGTGGAGTGGGTAACAAGTTTTGAGTGGATGAAGAGTCAGCAAACTTTTTATGTAAAAGGCCCAACAGTAAATATATTCGGTACTTACATTGCCACAATTACTCGCATCTGCAGTTGTAGCATAAAAGCAGTTATAGTCATAAATAAATGGGAGTAACTGTATTTCAATAAAATTTTATTTTAAAAAGAAGCACTAAAGCTGGTGGACTAGACTGCACTGCAGGGTGTAGTCAGCAATCCCTGATCCATGGAGTAGAGGAAAAGCATTTACTCAAAATGGATCAGAGACTTAAATGTTAAGACCTAACACTGCAAAATCACTGGAAGAAGACATAGGAAGAAAGCTACATGACATTGGTTTAGGCAAAGATTTTTTGTATAAGCTTCAAAAGCATGGGCAACAAATGCAAATTTAGACAGATAGGATTGCATCAAACTAAGAAGCTTCTGCACAGCAAAGGAAGCAATCAGCAGAGCAAAGAGACAACCTACAGAATAGGAGAATATACGTGCAAACTATATCACCTGATAAAGAGTTAATATTCAAAATACATAAGAAACTCAAAAAACACAACAACTAAAACACAAATAACCCTATTAAAAAATGGGCAGGTTTCCGGAGGTTTCAAGATGGCGGTGGCTGCGGCGGTTGGCGCGGAGTAGCTGAGGTGGAAAAGGCGGCTACTGGGCCACAGGCAGCCGGGAAACTTGTGGACCTTCCTCTTGCCATCTCTTAAGGGAGGACCGCTGCTGGTGGCCGGTCATGGGGGCTGAACGCCACTTTGCCCCCTGGCAGGAGAGGCTGCCTCATTTACAGGCAACAGCTTTGAAGTATGGAGTAGGAAAAGAACTGTTTCTTAGCTGCAAAATCGAGTCTCGAAACAGGGAACACGGCACCAGGGCTGCTGTGGATGCAGACAGGATCCCGGAGGCCGGGGCCGCGCTGAAGGCGGTCAGCTGCCCTATTCAGGATTCGAGGTTTCAGGCCAGCATTAAAGAAGATTCCTGGGAGCACTCGAGCTGCGCTGCGACTGAACAGCCCGAGGCGGCAGTGCCGGAGAACAGGGAAGGCGGCAAACCAGAGGCAGAGAGTGAGCACCCGACCTGGCACAATCCTGTGAGTGACCCCTGGACCAGCCCTGTTTGGGGGGCTGACGCCCAACCGGCTCCCGCCTGCATCACCAGGCCATTCACCGCCCCAGTGCTGCCTCCATTTTCCCAGGTGCTAGCAGCTCTGCCCGGCTCGGCCCTCACTGAGCCTTCCCACTTGCTTGGCCCGGCGTGGGGCTTTCCAGAGCCTGCGGACCGGCCTCCCCTCCCACTCCCTCTGCGGTTCTCTGGCGGGTTGGAGGCGTGGGGCGTCCCCAGCCAGTGTCGGGAGGGCAAGGAAGTATGGGCGGGCCGACTGTCACTCCACCACATCCTGGACTCCGGCCCCTGTAAACTTCCTGTTACTGGGAGGCAGTTACCATCTCTGTGGCCACCAGTTCGGAAAAAAGCCTAACCAATTTCTGGTTGGGAATAGTGTGGTAGGAGAGTTCCCAGGACCGCTTGAACCTGCCGGAGAGCTGGCTGCAGGCGGGTGCTAGACTCGGTTTATACCGGGGGGATACAAAGGTGAACAAGTCCCAAGAAAGATCTACACAGTGCTACAAAGCCACCCAGAGCAACCAGTCATCTGTGCCTAGCAGAAACCTGGTAGACTTCCTGAGTGAGGCGGTGCCGAGCAGTCTTGAAGGCCCAGCTGATAGACGAGGGTTGCAGAAGACACGCCCCAGCCCAGCACAGTGCGCACAGAGTGGGGAGACCTGCGGCCCGGGAGGCGGAGACTCAACAGAAACCACACACCCTGTGGGGTCGCCACTGCACAATCCAACAGCCTGGGCCAGAGCACACGGAACAGGGAGAAGTCCTGCACAGGAAGTGAAAGCTCCACAGCGATCACACACCCTGTGGTACGTGATCTACCAGCCCAGCACAGTCCAGGCTGACCAGAAAGGTGGCTCCCCGGAGAAGCCCAAGACCCAAGGCAACCACACACACAAGGCACTAGAGGCCAACCGAGCAGCCATGGAGGTAGCCATACGAAATTGGCAACCACAGCAACATCCTAGTTAGCCATTAGTCTCAAACCGGTGGACTGTGAAACCCCCTGCCACAATGAATAAACATCAAAAAAAAGATACCAGAAATACAAAAATCAAGAAAGTACACCACCAAAAGTTAATAAATCTCAAACTCTAGATCCTATAGAACAAGAAGCCCTTGAAATGACTGACAAGGAATTTCTAGTGATAATTCTAAGGAAACTGAATGAGATACAAGAAAACACAGCTAGACATTATGATGAAATGAGGAAAAGTATACAGGATCTGAAAGAGGAAATGTACAAGGAAATCAATGTCCTGAAAAAAAATGTAGCAGAACTTGCTGAACTGAAGAAGTTATTCAGCGAAATAAAAAACACAACGGAGAGTTTAACCAGCAGGCTTGTCGAAGTTGAAGAGAGAATCTCTGAACTTGAAGATGGGCTGTTTGAAATAACACAAGCAGACAAAAAGAAAGAAAAAAGAATCAAGGACATTGAACAAAATCTGAGAGAGATATCAGACTACCTTAAGCGCTCAAATATCCGAGTCATGGGTATTCCAGAAGGGGAGGAAAATGGAGATTCCATTGAAAACATATTCAACAAAATAGTGGCAGAAAACTTCCCAGGTATAGGAAAAGTCACAGATCTTCAGATCCAGGAAGCTCAACGATCTCCAAACATATTCAACCCAAAAAGGTCTTCTCCAAGACATGTCATAGTTAAATTGGCAAAACTCAGAGACAAAGAGAGAATCTTAAAAGCTGCAAGAGAGAAGCGTCAAATCACCTATAAGGGAGCTCCAATCAGGCTAATATCAGACTTTTCATCACAAACCCTAAAAGCTAGAAAGGAATGGGATGATATTTTCAAAATACTAAAAGACAAAGATTGCCAGCCAAGAATACTCTACCCTGCAAGGCTATCCTTCCAAAATGAAGGGCAAATAGTATATTTCTCAGACAAACAAAAACTGTGGGAGTTCACTACCACACGACCACCCTTACAAGAAATCCTCAAGGGAGTACTGGGTTTGGTTCCTGAAAAATAACCACCACTGCCATAAAAACCCAAGAAAAATCAATACCCACTAGTATGATAAGAATGGCATTCATGAAGAGAAAACAAGCAAACAAAAACGCTATCTACAACCTAAGGAACCAACAAACACAGAAACCAAACAGTAAATCAGAAAGCAAGGTACAAAAGACACCTAAGACAACCAAACAACCAATAAAATGCTAGGAATAAATCAACACCTTTCAATAACAACTCTTAATGTAAAAGGGTTAAATTCCCCAATCAAAAGACACAGACTGGCTGACTGGATCAAAAAGGAGGACCCAACTATATGCTGCCTACAAGAGACCCACCTCACCCATAAAGATTCACACAGACTAAGAGTGAAAGGATGGAAAAAGATTTACCATGCAAACAGAAAAGAAAAACGAGCTGGAGTAGCTATTCTTATATCTGACAAAATAGACTTTAAACTAAAAACCATAAAAAGACACAATGAGGGACACTACTTAATGATAAAAGGACTGATCAATCAAGAAGACATAACAATCATAAATATGTATGCACCCAATGTTGGAGCAGCCAGATTTATAAAACAAACGCTATTAGACCTAAAGAAGGAAATAGACACTGATACCATAATAGCAGGGGACCTGAACACCCCACTGTCAATATTAGACAGATCATCTAGGCAAAGAATCAGTAGAGAAACACAAGATCTAAACAAGACTCTAGACCAACTGGAATTGGCAGATATCTACAGAACATTCCACCCAACAACCTCAGAATATTCATTCTTCTCATCAGGACATGGATCATTCTCCAGGATAGATCACATATTAGGTCACAAATCAAGTCTCAATAAATTCAAAAAAATTGGAATTATCCCATGTATCTTCTCAGACCACAATGGATTAAAAGTAGAAATTAATAAGAAATGAAACTCTGGAAACTATACAAACACATGGAAATTAAACAGCATTCTACTTATTGACATATGGGTCCAAGAAGAAATCAAGCAGGAAATCAAAAAATTTATTGAAACTAATGCAAACAATGATATATCATACCAAAACCTGTGGGATACTGCAAAAGCAGTATTGAGGGGGAAATTTATTGCATTAAATGCTCACTTCAGAAGAATGGAAAGATGGCAAGTGAATAACCTAACACTTCACCTTAAAGAACTAGAAAAACAAGAACAATCCAAACCTAAAGTTAGCAGACGGAAAGAAATCATTAAGATCAGAGCAGAACTGAATGAAATTGAAAACCAAAAAACAATTCAAAAGATCAACGAATCAAAAAGTTGGTTTTTTGAAAAGATAAATAAAATTGACAAACCATTAGCATGGCTAACAAAAAAAAGAAGAGAGAAGACTCAAATAACAAAAATTAGAAATGAAAAAGGTGATATTACAACTGATTCATCTGAAATAAAAGGAATCATTCGAGACTACTATAAACAACTATACGCCAACAAATTTGAAAATCTGGAGGAAATGGATAAATTTCTGGACACACACAAGCTCCCAAAACTGAACCATGAAGACGTAGACAATTTGAACAGACCAATAACAATAAAGGAGATTGAAGCTGTTATCAGAAGGCTCCCAACAAAGAAAAGCCCAGGACCAGATGGATTCACAGCAGAATTTTACCAAACATTCAAAGAGGAATTGACACCAATTCTTTACAAACTATTCCAAAAGATTGAAATGGACGCAAATCTCCCAAACTCATTCTATGAAACAAACATCATCTTGATACCAAAACCAGGTAAAGATATAACCAAAAAAGAAAACTACAGGCCGATATCCTTGATGAATATAGATGCAAAAATCCTCACTAAAATACTAGCAAACAGAATACAGCAACACATATGAAAAATAATTCATCATGATCAAGTGGGATTCATCCCAGGGATGCAAGGTTGGTTCAACATACGCAAATCAATAAATGTGATACACGATATCAATAAACTCAAACACAAGGACCATATGATCATCTCTATAGATGCTGAAAAAGCATTTGATAAAGTTCAGCACTCATTCATGACAAAGACCCTCTATAAGTTAGGTATAGAGGGAAAGTATCTCAACATAATTAAAGCCATATATGCCAAACCCACTGCCAATATCATCCTGAATGGGGAAAAGCTGAAAGCTTTTCCTTTAAGAACAGGCACTAGACAAGGATGCCCACTCTCACCACTCCTATTCAACATAGTGTTGGAAGTACTAGCCAGAGCAATCAGAGAAGAGAGGGAAACAAAGGGCATCCAGATTGGAAAAGAGGAAGTCAAACTGTCCCTGTTTGCAGATGACATGATCCTATATATCGAACAGCCTAAAACCTCTACAAAAAAAAATCTTGGAATTGATAAATGATTTCAGCACAGTAGCAGGATACAAAATCAACACGCAAAAATCAGTAGCATTTCTTTTCTCCAATAGTGAACATGCGGAACGAGAAATCAAGAAAGCCTGCCCATTTACAATAGCCACCAAAAAAATAAAATACTTGGGAATTGAGTTAACCAAGGAGGTGAAAAATCTCTATGATGAGAACTACAAACCACTGCTGAGAGAAATTAGAGAGGATACAAGAAGATGGAAAGATATCCCATGCTCTTGGATTGGAAGAATCAACATAGTGAAAATGTCCATACTATCCAAAGTGATATACAAATTCAATGCAATCCCCATCAAAATTCCAAAGACATTTTTCTCAGAAATGGAAAAAACTATCCAGTCATTTATATGGAACAATAAAAGACCACGCATAGCCAAAGCAATGCTGAGCAAAAAAAATAAAGCTGGCGGCAAAACACTACCTGACTTTAAGCTATACTACAAAGCTATAATAACCAAAACAGTATGGTACTGGCATAAAAACAGACACACTGACCAATGGAATAGAATAGAGAATCCAGAAATCAACCCACACACTTACTGCCAGCTGATCTTTGACAAAGGCACCAAGCCTATTCACTGGGGAAGGGACTGCCTCTTCAGCAAATGTTGCTGGGATAACTGGATATCCATATGCAGGAGAATGAAACTAGATCCATACCTCTCACCGTATACTAAAATCAACTCAAAATGGATTAAGGATTTAAATATACACCCTGAAACAATAAAACTTCTTAAAGAAAACATAGGAGAAACACTCCAGGAAATAGGACTGGACACAGACTTCATGAATACAACCCCAAAAGCACGGGCAACCAAAGGAAAAGTAAACAAATGGGATTATATCAAACTAAAAAGCTTCTGCACAGCAAAAGAAACAATTAACAGTGTTAAAAGACAACCAACAGAGTGGGAGAAAATATTTGCAAAATATACATCTGACAAAGGATTAATATCCAGAATATGTAAGGAACTCAAACAACTTTACAAGAAGAAAACAAGCAACCCAATTAAAAAATGGACAAAGGAGCTAAGGAGGCATTTCTCTAAGGAAGATATACAAATGGCCAACAGACATATGAAAAAAATGCTCAACATCACTCAGCATCCGGGAAATGCAAATCAAAACCACACTGAGATACCATCTAACCCCAGTTAGGATGGCTAAAATCCAAAAGACTCTGAACGATAAATGCTGGCGAGGTTGCGGAGAAAAAGGAACTCTCATACATTGTTGGTGGGACTGCAAAATGGTGCAGCCTCTATGGAAATTGGTATGCAGGTTCCTCAAACAATTGCAGATAGATCTACCATACGACCCAGCTATCCCACTGTTGGGAATATACCCAGAGGAATGAAAATCATCAAGTTGAAGGTATACCTGTTCCCCAATGTTCATCGCAGCACTCTTTACAATAGCCAAGAGTTGGAACCATCATCAGATGAGTGGATACAGAAATGTGGTACATCTACACAATGGAATACTACTCAGCTATAAAAACGAATGAAATACTGCCATTTGCAACAACATGGATGGACCTGGAGAGAATTATATTAAGTGAAACAAGTCAGGCACAGAAAGAGAAATACCACATGTTCTCACTTATTGGTGGGAGCTAAAAATTAATATATAAATTCACACACACACACACACACACACACACACACACACACACACACAAAACCGGGGGGGGGGGAAGAAGATATAACACCCACAATTACTTGAAGTTGATACGACAAGCAAACAGAAAGGACATTGTTGGGGGGGGGGGGAGAGGAGGGAGAAGGGAGGGAAGTTTTGGTGATGGGGAGCAATAATCAGCCAAAATGTATATCAACAAAATAAAATTAAAAAAATAAAATAAAATAAAATAAAAAAATTAAAAAATTAAAAAAATGGGCAAAGACTGAACAGACAGTTTTCAAAAGAAGACAATCAAATGGCTAACAAGTATATGAAAAATTGTTCAACATCATTAATCATCAGGGGAATGCAGATCAAAACTACGATGGGATATCACCTCACACAAGTCAAAATGACATGGTCAAATTTTTATTTTTAATGGATCATTCTCAATGCCATGCTGAGAAGAGACTCCAGGTGGTATGAGTGGAAGCAGTGAGACGAGAGAGAACAGGGTGTCTGTAATGAAAGTGAAATATTGTGGTAGCAATGTTGGTGATGGGAAGTGGCTGGGTTCTACATTAGAAATGTCATCAAATGAGTTGGGAAGAAAACTGTGTTTAGTGTAGATTGAGGGATAAAAAATAGAAGTTTACTTTTATACATTTTCAGTTCCAGATATTTTAAACATTCAAGCATGATGTCAAATAGTTAGATATAAGAATCTGAAGTTCAGGGAAAATTCTAGTTCAAAACCAGAATTTTAGTAGTCTTTAGCATATTATTATTACTTTTTTAAGCCACAGAACTGAGTATGATCACCTCTCCAATGAAAGAACAGAAGGGAAAAAAATGGAGCAAAGAGTAATATTTGTGACATTCAAAATGATGAGAAAGGAAAAAAAGACAGGAATTATCATAGGAGACTGAGAAGCACAAGCCAGTTAGAAAACAATCAAGAGAATGAGGTTTCAGAAATGCTAGGTGAAAAAAGTGACTAAATGAGTCAAATGAGGATATTATGCCAGATAAGATAAAAACTATTTCAACACTAGATTTAAAAATGTGGACAGCATTTCTGACCTTGATAAAAAACAATTTCCTTAGAATGATGGTTGTAAATGTCTGTTTGGAGTGGATTTACGAAAGAAAAGGATGAGTGAAATTGAGGAAGAATACAGAAAAGTTTTTCTAGGACTTTTGTAACAAAGAAGACATACGGATTGGATCTGTTGCTAGAAGGGGAAATTGGGTCAAAACAGATTGTTGCTGTTATTTAAATGGGAGAAATAACAGCATAATTTCATGTTAATGAAAATAGTCAAGAAAAGAGAGAATATGCTGTTCTCAGAGAAAGAGGGAAGAACTGCTGAAACAGTAACTTTCATAAGATGAAGGGAAGATAGTACGATCCATTGCACAAGTGGCGGGGGCCCCGGGGGCAGTTGGCTTGAGGGTTTTTTTTAGAAACATAAAAATAGAAATTTTTTATCGAAACTTTTTATAAAGTTTAAAATTCATATTTTGAAAAATATGCATTTTTTATTCAGCTGAATCAGATGTGGGAACTAATGAAGGTACTGCAATTTGCTGATGCCCATAATCAATACATTTAGTTAATCATTTATAGAAACAGGCAAGGAGGAAGAATAAACAATGATAAATAGGAGAAAGAAACGTTACATAAGAAATGAGGCTTGAAAACAGGAACAACAAATAAGTTTTTCATAACATAGTATTTTCTGAAAAATAAAATACACTGACGTTGATACTTTCCTATATCCACCATCAACAAAACAGTGTGTCACAAAATGGGTTTAGAAAGAAAGTAGAACAGATGTCAAGAAACCTCTCGTCATACAGAGACCCATAAACATATGGAATGACCTACCAAACTGTGGATTCAAAATCATAGGAATCTTCTAGGAAATAATTAAAACACACACTTAGTGATCAAAAATTTTATGAAGAAAGGAATTTGATGAATTGTATGGTATTTACTTTTTTAACCAACATTTTCTCTCTCTATTTTTTTTTCTCCATGGTTTTGTAGGAAGATGCGTTTCTTCCATCTGTTATTTACCATTTGGGGTACTGTATAGTAAACAGTAATTCAACCAGAAAATTCAGGATACATTTTTACTGCCTAGCACTGGAGAAATTTTAAACATAATTGTTCACATGCATGTGAATCAATAGTCAACAAATGCTTAATTTAAAAATAATAAATTAAATAAGGCATAATAAGTTTTTCTTAGTTCAGCTGAGAAAAAATGGCTTATTTATTCTAAACAAACTTAGACAATTTCAGTAGATATATATGAAAATATTTTTAATTAAGTCTGAATCAGGAACCCTGTGAATCTCAACATCTCAAGTTTTTTTGTTCATTTCTCTGTATATCACTGTATACAGGAAAAAACATAATGAGACAAATAATATGGAGAATATGAAACTGTTATTGATAATTCATTTTTGAGTATTACTTCTTTAATGTGTTTTATTTTAAATAGATGTTATTTTTATTGTGTTAAATTCTACTTATGTAGGTGACCACAAACAACTGGAAATAGTTTTATAAAACTGTCAAAATTAACAAGTAATTTAACACACACCAAACAAAAGAGTGGTAATTTATATTATAATCATTAATAAAAGATATATCTATGTATTTCTTCTGTGCACTATTTAATTGCCACTTTATTTTCTGTTTCCAAAATCAAAGAAAGAAATACATCTGAGATGATTAGTGCTCAAATAAACAATATGTTGGAGGGCATTCTTGAATATTGCTTACAACTACATTAGTCATTAAAAGGAGAGCAAGAATTTACATTATTTGCCAATTATCAACTATGTTTAATTATTCAGATCAAGTGCAATTTTATTCTTCATATTATGTGGCCACAATTTGGCAGGCTCAGTAAGGCTGTACCTACATGACTACCTGATTAAAAAATTGAGTTGATCAACTAAATGTATTAATTATTTGTTTCAGCAAATTACACTACATCAGTTCCCATCTGATTCAGCTGGATAAAAGTCCATATTTTTCAAAACACTAATTTTAAACTTAAAAAAATACTTTGCATTTGTTATTTCAAATACTGTGTATATGTTTTAGTGTCCTTGGATAATAAAATGATATTTGACCCATCTAGTAATAAAATGATATTTGCAATGAGCATTTGAGTATTATATGGGACATTTATATTTTAAACATCATTTTATCTCACAATCCATACATACCTTTATTGCTTTTATTTATGTTTGTGGAGAAGTTGGCTTATAGAATTTGTGTAACTTCCCCAGGGTTACAGAACAATCAATTTTAAGAGTATTTATTAAAGTAGATTCATGAAAATATTTCCTAAATAACTATACAAATATTAAATATTAACTACAATTCTGTATTTTAGGAAATTATTCTTTCGACTGACTTAAAATTAATTCTTGTAATTCCTACACCGGAGATTACTCTTACTAGTGTACCATAAAGGTTGCTTATTTTAGTCAATCTTTAATTGACTGATACTCTGCTATTTTTCATCTCTCCAGTGACAACGGAGGATGCATTTTTCTTCCTATCCAGACTAAATCCTTTCATCATGAAGATCATATTCTCTCCTTCTTCTCAATGACCTCAATATAATTTACTTTATTTTAAATCTTTTTTTTCTGGATTTTCTAAATCTCTCCTTATGATATATCATTCTACGATACATTAAAGTATTCTTATCTCAAAATAAATAACAACCATGAAAGCATTATTCCCTTGGCTTGGCTTCTTCTATTATTGTTTTAACTCTTTATTTTCTTAAGGTAAACTTCCAAACTACTTTTTCTACAAATGTGAAATTTATTTAAATTATTACTTTTCAAGCTTTATTCTCTCCTATCTAGCTTCCAATTCTACCCAACCCATCACAGTCACTCATGCTACATTCATGATGAATTATGTTACCGAATCTGATGAATACTCCTCTTTTCTCAAGATATTTTGTCTCAGACAATTTAAACCCAGCTTATTACTGCCATCTTTTTAAAACAACTTCCTTGAAGTGTAATTAATAAACAATAAAATGCATATTTTAAAATCATACAACTTGAAAGTTATGGCATATGTGATCCCTACACAAGTGAAACATCGCAACACTCAAGAAAATTCATATATTTATCATGCCCAGATATTTCCTTCCCTTTCTATTCCCTTCTTTCCATTTTTCTGTGAACCAACACACACCCTTCCTCCATCACCAGGCAGACAGTGTTTTATGTCACTATAGATTAACTTACATTTTCTAGATTGTTAAACACATAAAATTATACTATATTTTATTTTTTTTATGGCTTGTTTCATCCAGCAAAATTATTTTGTGATTCTTCCATGGTGTAGTGTGTATCGATATTTCTATTCTTTCATTGAGTAGTATTCTGTTATACAAATAACAGCACAATTTGTTTACCCATTTGCATGTGATGAATATTTGGGTTATTTCCAGTTATCAACTCTTAAAAATAGGGCTTCTATAAACAGTCTTTTGAAGTCTTTATATAGACATATTCTTTTATTGCTTTAGAGTAAGCACCTAGAAGTAGAATGTCTGACTCATGTGTTATTTGTTTGTCTAACTTTATAAGAAACTGTTTTCCAACTAGTTGTAATATTTTGCATTTTGCTCATTGCTCTGTGAGAGTTCCAGTTTCTTCACATCCTCACCAGCACTTAAGATGATCAATATTCTTAATTTTGACCATTTTACTGCATTTGTATTTTGCATTTCCTTCTGAGTGATGATGCAGTGTATTTTTACGTATGCTTGTTTTCCGTGCATGCAGCTTTTTTTTAATGAAGCTTTTTTTTCAAATATTTGGACCATTATTAATTGATTTCTTTGTTTCCTTATTATTGGAATTTGAATATTCTTTATTTTTATTAAATATGTCATCTCCAAATACTTACTCCCAGCCTGTAGCTTATCTTTTTTACTACCTTCACACTGTCTTCTAAAGAAAAGCTTTTCAAAATTTTATATAGTGTAATTTATTAATTTGTTCTTCATTAATCATTCTTTGGTGTTTATCGAAGAAATCTTTGTCTAACCAGAGTCACAAAAGTTTTCTCCAAAATGCAGAAGATAGTATGGAATTTAAAGACACATTAACAGAAACAATTAAAATTCAATCACTGGAAGAAAAAAGAGTGAACAAAATAAACAGACCCTCAGTGATATCAGGGTAGGCCAATGTTATGAGGGTACTTCAAAAGTTCACTGAAAGATGTGTATTATCTTTAGTTCTATTTTTCTATGAACTTACTGAAGTACCCATGTATGTGTAACTGGTTTCTAAATAGGAAAAGAAATAGAAGGAACAACAGAAAATAACATTTGAAGAAATGCCAGCAATTTTAAAGTTTTTTTTGAAAGCAGAGACACACAGAACCATGAAATCCAATGGGTCATAATAAAAGATGAATACAAAGAAAGCTAGATCAAGACACATCATCAAAAATAAAATAAAGAATCAGCCTGAGTGAGTGATGAAGAGCTACTTTAGGTAGAGGGGAACAAAGACTGGAATCATCATGGATTTCTTGTAAGAGACTAACCAAATCAGAATAAAATGAAATGGCATCCTTAATTACTTAAAGAGCAAAACTGACAGCCTAGCATTTCATAAATAGGAAAAATACTTTTCAAAATAAAAACACAATACATTTTAAACAAGCAGAAGCCAAGAAAATGTAATGCCAGAAGTTCTGACATATTAGAAATGTTAAAATAAATTGTTCACACAAAAATAATTTACCAGTTGAAAATCTGGATATACAGAGAGAATAAAAATTATTTGATATAATAAATACATGGACAAATAATTTTTTTCACTTTAATGCCTATAAACAATATTTAGTTATTTAAAGCAAAAAAACCCCAACAATATATTATGGGTTTTATAATATGAATAAAATAATATATACAACGATAGCACTAAGTATGAGAAGAGAGAAATAAAATATATTATTTTATCATGCTTGCATTATACATGAAGTGGTTTTATGTTATTTAAGTATAAAATCACATAAAATGTGAGTGTGTATATGTACATGTAACAACCTAAAAAAAATCAAAGAGCATACCTCTAGTAAGTGAATTATGGGAATAAAAATGCACTACTAAAATAAATATTCTCAATTCAAAAGCTGGGAGGAGAAAGAAAAAAAAAACACTTTAAAAAGTGATGAAACAAAGTAAAAACAAACCCAACCACAACACAATGAATACAGATGATCTCTAAATAAAACACAAATAAAAGGCAGAGATTTTCAAGTGTGTATATGCACAAGACAAAACTATATGCTGTCTATTAGGAGCAAAGAATTTAAATAAAGGATAAAAAGAGGTAAGCCATCTAAACTCTTATCAGAAGAACAAGAAATGTTATCAGGTGTATAAAGTGACATTTCATATTGATAAAAAGTAAATTCATCAGTAAGACATGATTTTAAATATATATATATATATATATATATATATATATATATATACTTAATAAGAGAATATCAAAGTGCATGACATGATAAGCCCAGAATATTAAAAAGAGAAAAAGACAATTATGGTTGAAGATTTGTGCACAAATCTCTCAGAAGAAGTAAAGCAATAATCAATGAGTTATACGAGACATGAATAACTGTCAATCAATTTGAATTAATTATTATAGAAAAATCCATCAAAACTCAGAGTACACATTCTACTTTCAAGTGCACATTAAATTTTCATCAAGATAAACTGCATAAAATTTTTTTCAGTAAATTAAAATGATTAAAATCATTTAGAATTTGTTCTTTGAACACAATGAAATTAAACTAAGATACAAAACAGAAATATACCTGGAAAATTCTCAAATATTTGGAAATTAAACCAGAGACTTTTAAAGAACTTTTTTGGTCAAAGAAAAAAATAACAAGCAAATTTAGAAAATATTTTGATATTAATAAAAATGAAAATGCACGACATTTTTGGGATAAAGTTAAAATAGTGCTTAAAGGAAACTTTCTAATTTTAAATGTGTATATCATAAAACAGGGCAGGTCTAATACAAATGAAGCAAGTTTTCACCTAAAACAATCTCAAAAGTAAAGCAAATCAAGTATGAAATAATTAGAAGTACAAAATAATAACAGTGGTAACCAATCATATAAGGAAATCAGTAAAATCAAGAACCTTTCTTCAAAAAGACCAATCAAATTAATAAGTCTCTTGCTAGATTTTTTTCCTCTCTCTCTCCTTTTTTGTGAGTTTTGGTAATCTCTTCCTTATAAGAACATGAAAATCTCCTATAAATTAAACAATTTAATAGTATAAAATTGTTCATCTATAGTTATCTCCTTTTATGTCTTGCTTATTTCTACATTCTCTATGATACAAAAACTGGGCAAGGTAATAACAAGAGTGTAAAGTTCAGAACAATTTCTCTCATGAACAAACTCAATCATTAGTACCATATTATTAGCCAATAAAATCCAGCAGTATATACATGCATATATATTATAAACCTTGGTCATATGGAGTTAATCCTAGAAATGGGAGATTGGTTCAACGTACAAAATTTGCTCAATATGATTCACCATATTAACAGAATAATGATAACATCTGTAGACAAATGTAGAAAAAATATTTCACAAAATTCAATACCCACTCATAATAAATCTCTCTACCAACGTGGGACAGAAGAGAACTCTCTCTGTGTGTAAAGGCCATCCATAAAATTCTGTAACAAATTTCATACTTGCTGGTAAAAATGGAATGGTTTACATCTAATATCAGGGGAACTGTCATGGTGTCTGCTCTCAACACTTCTGTTCAACATTTTCCTGGATTTCCTAGCCAATGTGATGAATCCATTAGAAGAAAAGCCCACAAATTGGAAAAAGAAGTATATTTGTCTTTATATGCAGATGTCATGTTAGATTTATGCTTCCGTGAAACAAAATAAGATTCCAGAATTAGACCTGCACACATATTGTCAACTAATTTTCAGCAAAGGTGACAATATACCTCAATATGAAAACATTAGTGTTTTAAACAAATAGTGCTAAAAATACTGAATCATTTCAGAAAAATAAGCCTCAGTAAGTATCTCATGCAATGGACATAAATTACTTTAGAATTAACCTTAAAAAAATAGTAAAACAATAAATTTTATATAAGAAAATATGGAAGAAAATCTTTGTAAACATGAGATAGATAAAGATTTCAGATGATACAAATGTCATGATTAAATTAGGGAAAATACAGGAAGTGAGCTTAACACTAAAAATTTCAACTCTGAAATAAAAAGTTAAAAAATGAAAATGCAAGACACTGAGAGAAAATATTTATAATTTATATGATTTTTTAAACTTTGTGCTTATTATTGAAACATGATTGATTATACATATTGATGGGGTGCAGAGTTGACTATCGGTATTTGTGAACAATATGCAATGATCAAATCAAGATAATTATTATATTCATGGTTGCAAAAAATAATCATTCTTTGTGTCCATTAACCAATTTCTTCCTAAGACCCCTTGCACGCCTTCTTTCCCATCTCTAGTAACCACAGTTCTGTTCTTTTATTCTGAAAGTTCAATATATTATTGATTGTTCTCTCTCTCTCTCTCTCTCTCTCTCTCTGTGTGTGTGTGTGTGTGTGTGTGTGTGTGTGTGTGTGTGTGTGTGTGTGTGTGTCTCGCTCTCTCGCTCTTTCATCTTTTATTTTCTAGCTCTCACTTATGAGTGAGGAGGACATGCAGTATTTCTCTTTCTGTGCCTGGCTTATTTCATTTAGCAATTTCTTCCAAGCTCATCCAAGATGCTGTGAAAGGCAGAATATCATTCTTCTTTATGTCAGAGTGGTATTCCATTGTGTATATATATCCTTCATTTTCCTTATCCGGTTGTCTATCAATGGACACTTAGGTTAGTTCCATATCTGGATAATGGCAAATAGAGCTGCAATAAACATGGAAGTGAAAGTATCTTTTTAACATAATGATTTCCATTCCTTTAGATATATACCCAGTAGTGGGACTGCTGAGTTGTATGGTAGTTCTACCTGTACTTGATTGAGAAGCCTCCATACTGTTTTCCATAACGGCTGTACTAATTTACAGTCCCACCAACAGCATTGAAGGGGTTCCCTTTCTCCACATCCTCGTCAGCATTTGTTATTCTCCATCTTTTTAATAATAGCCAGTCTAACTGGGGTGAGATGATATCTCAGTGTGGTTTTGATAAGCATTTCCTTGGTGATTTGTGACATTGAGCATTTTTCCATGTACCTGTTGGCCACTTGTATGTCTTCCATTAAAAAATGTCCATTCAGATCCTTTGCCCATTTTTTAATTGGATTATTTGTTTTTTATACTGTTGTTTAAGTTCCTTGTATATTCTGGATATTAATCCCATGTCCAATGTATAGTTTGCAAATATTTTCTCCCATTCTGTAAGTTGTCCTGTCACTCCACTGATTATTTCATTTGCTGTACAGAGATTTTTAGTTTGATATAATCCCCTTTGTTTATTTTTACTTTTTTTTTTTTTTTTTTGGTCTTTTTGTGACCGGCCGCACTGCACTCAGCCAGTGAGCGCACCGGCCATCCTTATATAGGATCCGAACCCACGGTGGTAGCACTGCTGCGCTCCCAGGGCCGCACTCTCCCGAGTGTGCCATGGGGTCGGCCCCTTATCTTTACTTTTGTTGCCTGTGCTTTTGAGGTCTTATTCAAAAGTTCCTTGCCCAGTCATACCTCCTGACTCTATGTTTTCTTCTAGGAGTTTTATAGTTTCTGGTCTTATGTCTAAGTCTTTAATCACTTTAAGTTGATTTTGGAATATGATGAGAGATATGGGTCTAGTCTCATTCTTCTACATATGCATATCAGTTTCCCAGCACCATTTCCTGAAGAGGCTGTCCTTTCCCCAGTGTATGTTCTTGTCTGTGAGTACATGGACTGACTTCTTGGTTCTTTTTGCAGTTCCATTGGCCCATGTGCATATTTTTACATCAGCACCATGATGGTTTTGTTACTATAGATTTGTAGTATAATTTGAAGTCAGGTAGTTTAATACCTCTGACTGATGTTTTTCCTCAGGATTGCTTTGGCTATTCAAGGTCTTTTGTTGTTCCATATGAATGCAAGGATTGTTTATTCTGTTTCTGTGAAGAATATTAGTGATTATTTGATGTGGATTGTATTCCGTTCTGTAGATTGCTTTGGGTAGTATGGACATTTTCACATTAATTCTTCCAATCCATGAACATAGAATGTCTTTCCATCTTTCAGTGTCCTCTTTAATTTCATTCAGCAATGATTGGTAATTCTCATTATAGACATCTTTCATCTCCTTGGTTAAAATTATTCTTAGGTATTTTATCCTTTTTGTTGCTATTGCAAGCAGGTTTACTTTCTTGATTTCTTTTTCTGCTAGTTTGTTGTTGGAGTAAAAAATTCTACTGGTTTTTCTTTATTGACTGTATCCTCTGCAACTTTACTGAATTTATTTATCAGATCTAAGAGTTTTTTAGTAGAGTGTTTAGGTTTGGTTTTTCTCTCTATATATAGGATCATGTCATCTGTAAACAGGGAAAACGTGACATCCTCTTTTTGAATTTGGATGCCCTTTATTTCTTTCTCTTGCCTGATTGCTCTGCCTAGTACTTGCAATACTACATCAAATACAGGTGGTGAGAATGGGAATTCATGTCTTGTTCCTATTCTCAAAGACAAAGCTTTCAGGTTTTCCCCATTCAGGATAATATTGTCAGTGGGTTAGTCATATACGGCCTTTATTGTGTTGAGATATTTTCCTTTTATACTTTATTTGTTGAGAGTGTTAATTGTGAAGAGATATTGAATTTTGTCAAATGTTTTTTCTGCATGTATTGAGATGATCATATGGTTCTTGTCCTTGATGTTGTTGATGTGTTATATCACAATTATTAATTTGTATATGTTGAACCATCCTTGAATCCCTGGGATGAATACCAATTGATCATGGTGTATAATCTCTTTGATGTGTTGTTGAATTCTGTTTGCTAATATTTTGTTGAGGATTTTTTTGTCTATGTTTATCAAGGATATTGGTCTGTAGTTTCCTTTTTCTGTTGCATCTTCATCTGGTTTTGGTATCAGGGTAATGCTCAACATAGAATGAGTTTGGGAGAATGGCTTCTGTTTCAGTTTTTTGGAATATTTTGAAAAGGATTGGTATGAATTCTTCTTTGAAGGTTTGGTAGAATTGAGCAGTGAAACCATCTGTTCCTGGGATTTTCTTTGTTG
The DNA here is from genome assembly GCF_027409185.1 of Cynocephalus volans. Classification (NCBI taxonomy): domain Eukaryota; kingdom Metazoa; phylum Chordata; class Mammalia; order Dermoptera; family Cynocephalidae; genus Cynocephalus; species Cynocephalus volans. Next base: position 48,499,789 of record NC_084466.1, on the reverse strand, counting down.
AGAAACTGATTACTGCTTCAATCTCCTTGCTAACTATTGGTCTATTGAGGTTTTCTATTTCTTCTTGATTCAGTTCTGGTAGTTTGTATGTGTCCAGAAATTTATCCATTTTCTCCAGGTGTTCAAATCTGTTGGTCTGAAGTTGTTCATAATATCCTCTAATGATTCTTTGTATTTCTGTGGTATTGGTTGTAATTTCTCCTTTTTCATCTCTGAATTTTGTTATTTGGGTTTTTTTTTTCTTCTTCGTTTAGCTAGTCTAGCTTATGTTTTCCCTATTCTGTTTATCTTCGCAAAAAATCAACATTTTTTGATTGACCTTTGTATTGTCTTTTGTCTCCATTGCATTTTGTTCTGCTCTGATGTTAGTTATTTCTTTCTGTCTACTAATATTGGAGTTGGATTTTTCTTGTTCTTGTATTTCTTTGAGGTATAACATTAGGTTATTTATTTGGAATCTTTCTAATCTTTTGATGTAAGTATTTATTGCAATAAACTTCCCTTTAGCATTGCTTCTGCTGTATCCCATAAGATTTGGTATTATGTGTCCTTATTTTCACTAGTTGCTAGAATTGTTTTGATTTCTTGTTTAATTTCATCTTTTACCCACAGGTCATTCAGAAACATTTTGTTTAATTTCAATGTATTTGTATAGTTTTAAAAATTTTGCTTGCTATTAATTTTTAGTTTTAATACATTGTGGTTTGAAAAGATATTTAAAATGGTTTCAATTTTTAAAATATCTTGAGACATTATTTGTAACCTAATATGTATTCTATCCTGGAGAATGGTTCATGCGTATGTTCCATGTGGTTGTTGGATGAATGTTCCATGTGTATATTCTCCAAGTCCAGTTGGTCTAAAGTGTAGTTTAAATTCTTTCTTCCTTGTTGATTTGTTGCCTAGTTAATCTGAGCAATGATAAGAGTGGGGGGTTTGAGGTCCCCAACCATTATTTTATTGGGTCAGTCTCTTTTTTTAGGTCTGATAGTGTTTGCTTTATATATTTGGGTGTTACAGTGTTGGGTATGTATATATTTATAATTGTTATTTCTTCTTGTTGGATAGATCCCTTTATCATTATTACAACAACTTTCTTTGTTTCTTTTTACAGTTTTTTTTTTAATTTAAAGTCTATTTTTTCTAATATAGAATAGATACCTCTGATCATTTTTCATTTCCACTTGTATGGTATATACCTTTTTCCATCCTTTCACTATTAGTCTGTGTGAGTCTTTACAAGTGAGGTCAGTTTCTTGTAGGCAGCCTACAGGTAGATCTTGTTTTACAAATCTTTTATCCAGTCTATGTATTTTGAGTGGGGAATTCAATCCATTTACATTTAGGGTTGTTATTGAAAAGTATTGTCTTATCCCTGGCATTTTACTGATTTTTGTGTGGTTGTTTTAAATATATTTTGTCCTTTTCTTTTCTTTCTATTGTTTCTCTTAAGTGTTTGTTGATTTTTTGATGTGGTATGACAGAATTTATTTCTCTTTTTTAATTGTATATTTACTTTACCAGTGGTTTTTGTTCTATGTAAAGTATTCATGCTGGTGATTTTTGGGTTTTGGTTTCCAGATGCACGACTCCCTCAAGGATTTCTTGTTGGACAGGTCATGTGGTTGTGAACTCCTGCAATTTTTGTTTGAGAAATATACTATTTCTCTTTCATTTCTGAAGGAAGCCTTGCTGGCTATAGAATTCTTGGCTGGCAGTTTTTTCTTTTCAGTACTACAAATACATTATCCAATCTCTCCTGGTATGGAAGGTTTCTGCTGAGAAATCTGCCGTTAGTCTGATGGGGTCTCTTTTATAAGTGTCTTGATTCTTTTCCTTTTGTCCTTTAACAGTTTGACTATAATTTTTCTTGGAGAGGACCATTTTGGATTGACTCTGACTTGGAATCTTAGAGCTTTTTGGATCTAGAAGTCTGTATCTCTCCCAATACCTGGGAACTTTCCCACTATTATTTTGTTGAACATGTTTTCAATGACTTTTCCTTGCTAGTCACCTTCGAGGATGTCCATAGTTTGGATGTTCACACCCTTAAAATTTTCAGAAAGCTGTCATTCATAGACCTTCTTAATTTTTAAGAATTCTTCTTTTGTTTTTTTCTTCTGCATGGGTTCTTTCAAACAGTCTGTCTTGAGGTCAGAAATCTTTATTTCTGCTTATCCTAGCCTGTTGCTTAAGCTCTCAGTTGTATTTTTTATTTTATTGAATGAATTTGTGAGTTCCATGAGTTGTGGTACATTCTTTTTAAGGTATTTATCTCTTATAAAGTTTCTTCTTCATATCCTAGACTTTTTTTCTTTCATTGTTTTGACTTTCTGTATTTTCTTATGTCTCATTGAGTTTTCTAAAGATAGTTGCTCAGAATTCCTTTTCAATCATTTCATAGGTTTTCTGGAGCTTGGGGTCTAGTATTGAAGATTTATTGTATTCCTTTAAAGGTGTAATATTTTCTTGGATTTTTTCCCCCAGTATCCCTACAAATGAGCAGTTGCTTCTTCCAATACTCAGAAGTGTCTTTAGAAGAGTGAGGCTCTATCCTGTAGATGTAGTTTTCATTGACTATGGGTAGCAAATTTTAGTTTTCATTCCAGGTAGATGCAGTAGTGGAGTCTCTGTGTGATTACTTTGACCATATTCATCATCAGTGTTGTCTGTGAGTGCCTTCATGGCCTAGGTACTGCTGCACTCAGTAGTTCCTTGCTGAAGTGAGTGATACTAGGTTGAGTTTTCAAGATCTTGGATGAAATCTTAGGCTCTTGGGGAGAAGTGCCTAGATGCCCTGTCACTTCTTGGCTGAGGTGAGTGACCCTGGGTGAACTTGCTGGCATTCTGGCTAGTAATCTACAATCCTGATAGGTGAATGTCTTCAGTTTAAATTGATGACCCTGGGTGCAGATCGTGTGAATCAAGATTAGGGTTTGAGGTACATAATGGGGTGTTCAGCAGCCCCTCAGCTAGAGTGGGTGGTTCAATGGTGTCCTTGGGCCTCTGAGAAGAGACCTTTACCCCCATGGGAAGTGTTGAGGTACTCTGTGGTTTCACTGTTGAAGTGAGCAACATGGAATGGGGTCATTGGATTATGTATGGTGCCCTATATTCTCAAGAGGTACACTGAGATGTTTTGTAGCACCAGTGATGAAGCTGGGTACTCTGGATGAGGTTTTAGCAGTTTTGTGTGGGACCGTACAAACCCTAGAGTAATGCTGGGGCCCTCTATAGCTGTTCAGCCTGAGTGGCCACTCTGCCTGAGACTGTTATGTTTGTGGACAGGTCCCTGTGATCCTAAAAACATTACTGGCACACTCTGGATCTTCTCAGCTGGGGTGGACTGTCCTGCATAGGGTCATTGGGACTGTGGGTGGTCTTCTGTGCTCCCAAGAGAGATGTCAGATCTCTTTGAAGCTCCTGTGCTGGGACAGGTAGCCCTAGGCAGGCTCACTGGTGATGCAGGCTGTGTCTTTTCTGGAGAGAGGTGTACGAATCCTCCACTACTGCTTAATGGCTTCATGAGATGCAAGGATGCCTCACCAGTGAATGTGGGGTTGCTAGCCATGGCTAGATGCTACAATTAAGCAGTTTCTTACTCTGCAAATTATGCATGCTGACCGCCTCTATCCGGAGGGGGCACCCTTGCTGCACTGGGCCACCTGTTCCCAGGTCACAGAATGCCATATCACTGTGGGTGTGGGTTATCTGGCACAATGATGCTGCCACAGCTGAGTGATACCTCTGTAAGGTTCAGAGAAATATGGTTTTGGGTATTGTGGCCAATCTCAAATCCAAGACCTCTGCAGAAGTCTGAGGCCCAGGTGGTGAGGACAGTTTATCTTGCGACCCTTCCCAAGTCAATTCACTCCTCTGTGCCACCTGAAGTTCCCAGCACCAAGTATCAGGCTGCAGAAACTGACCCTGTGATAGGCATGTGGGTTCTCCTCTTCCCCACAGCTATAAGCATTGTACATGTGTTCTGCCAACATAGGCAGGGCTATAGCCACAAAACTATAGCTACAGAACTGACTTTATTAAGGTACCTTCTGGGACTTATTAAGGTACCATGCAGGGAGCATGCACTGAGCCCCTCCATCCTCAGAGTGGCACCCTCACTGCACCAATCTATCTGTTTCCAGGACACAGGGCCTAAGCTAAGGGCCATTCCAAGTCCCTAGCTCACTACAGCAGACTGGGATGGAAGGAGGGGACATGTGTCCCTTCCCAGGGAACACAACCACATGTGCCTACAGCAGTTCTTTACACTGATTGCACAGCCACAGGGGCAGTGTAGACTGTCCTGTGGTTTGGGTCACAGGCCTGCTCACATTCACAGATCAGAAACTCCTCCTGAGTCCCTACCACATGGAAGTCGGGGAGGCGGCAGTGTTGACTGAAAATTTTTCTATTCTCTTTGTGACTGCCCTGAGTCTCTGCGTTCACCAGTGTCTCCTCTACTCCCTGAGTTGTTCATTCTCTCTTCTCTAGTTCCTCTCATCAAAGTGTAGGTGTGCACTCCATGTATTCTCCATCCTTGTGGGACAGATGAGAGTTGTCTATTTCTAGTCAGCTATTGTGCTTGAGTTTCAGAGGCTGGGAAGTCCAGAGTCTATAGAACATATCTGGTGAGGGCCTTCTTTTGTGGGTGGTTACAGCAATGCAGGGTGCCACATGGTCAATGGCTAATCAGAGAGCTGTAATTTATATAATTGACAAAGCACTTTCATTCAGAATAAGTGAATAATTCTTACAAATCAATAATGCAAAAAACTTTAAAATGATCTAAAAATATGAACAAATATCTCACAATTAAAAAAAAAAAAAGCCTATAAGCAGTACCATGCTGTTTTGGTTACTATAGCTTTATAGTAAAATTTGAAGGGATACCTGCACTCCCATGTTCATCGCAGCTCTGTTTACAATAGCCGAGATATGGAACCAACCTAAATGTCCATTGATGGATGATTGGATAAGGAAACTGTGGTATATATACACCATTGAATACTACTCTGCCATAATAAAGAATGAAATTCTCCCATTTGCAACAACATGGATGAGCTTGGAGAAACTTATGTTGAGTGAAATAAGCAAAGCAGGGAGGGATAAATACCACACAAGCTCACTCATAACTGGGAGCTAAGAAAGAAAGAAGGAAGGAAAGAAAGACCACAGTGGTGTGTTGGACTTGCAGAGGGAGAGAACATACCTAGGGATACAAAATGGAGTGGGGGAAAGAGGAGAGGGAGGGAGGTTTGGAATAACTGGGTGGTGGACTTGGGATTCAATCGCAATTTGTGGTAATGAGCATGCTGCCAGTATGGATCTGGCTTTCACATCTTGGGCACAAGGGGTGACAATCAGCTTTTTATCTCATGAGTATTCAATAACCAAAAAATAAAATAAAATACAATTTTAAAAGTTTGAAATCTTAAAAAAAAAGAAAAACTAGCCTATAAACAAATGAAAAGATACACACCGTTATTAGTAATCAGAAAAATTCAAATTACAGACACAATTTGGTATTATAATACATGCAAACAATGGCTAAAATTTAAAAAGACTGAAAATTCAAAGTATTAGTTAAGATGCACTTGCATTAGCTTTGGAACAAGTTAAAATCTCACACATGAATAGTGGGAATATAAATTGGTATAGCTGCTTTGGAAAACATTTTCAAAGTTTCTTATAAAATGAAATATTCATTTTCCACTTATAATACTACCCAGCAATTTCTTTCCTATGCACTTGTCTAATAGAAACAAAAACATTTATTCAGAGACTTATATACAAATGTTCATAGCAGCTTCTTTTATAATATTTCCAAAATGGAAACAATCCATATTTTCATCAACAGTAAATAAATAAACTGTGGTATTTTCATGCAGTGGCAAGGTATTTAGCTATAATTATATTAGACTATTGAAAAATAAAACCATGTTAATTAATCTTTATCTATAATGTAATTACTCCATTTATAAAAAAATCTATAAAAGGAGAAACTAAATCATAATGCCAGGGAACTAATTAGAGGTTTCCCAGAGCTAGGTGTTGGAATATGGTAATTGGTGGCCAAGTGTGTGAAGGATCTTTATGGGCTGATGGAAGAGTTCCACATATGCTCTGTCCAGTACAATAACCACTAGCCCCACATGCATTAAAAGATTGAAATGTGGCTTCTGTGACTGAGGAAATAAATCTTTAATTTTAATTAGTTTAAATTTAAATTTAAAATCTGATACTAAATTCAGTGACTGAAAACTTTTCAAGTATGTTTTCAGACAAATTGGTAATGTGAATCAATTTTTCCAACTGTAAATATTATGAATTAAAATATAAATGAAGTATTTCCTGTGAAAATTAGGCATCTATTGGCAAGTATTATTAAGTAAAAAATGAATACCAAATTTTGAAGACGAAGGAAAAACATGTAAAATATATCAATTGTTATTTATTCTTCATTGAAGTAATGTTTTTGGTATATTGGATTAAATGAAATATATTATTAAAATAAATTTCAGCACTTTATGTAGATTTTTTGTATGGCTCTGAGAAAATGTAAAATTTCATATGTGGCTTGCATTATATATCTAATAGATAGCATTGTTCTATGTTTTAATTGTGATGGTGGTTATACATGAATGTATATTCATCAAAACTCATAGAACATTGAATGGTTGGTATAAAGTCATTCGTAATTATGTTGCTTATCTGTTGCTGTGTTAACTATATTTTAGTATATTTACCCACTCTTAGTTCATATACTTAAAATTTTAAGTACAATGCCTATACATTACTTCTAATATAGTGAGTACTGACATGGATCATATCTGCTCTCTTGAATCTAATGGCAGTTAGCTCCCATAGCATGCTTTCATATTTTTCATTAGCCTATTTTTTAATTTTCTCTTTAATATTTTTTATTTATCAGCCTTCCTACTTTCATTTTGTAAATAAAATTACCTTCAAGATACATTTCAACTTTCACTTCCTTATGAAGAGTCACCACAGAATTTATCACCCAAACCAGATTATTTGATAGCATAAGAAGGCACTATTAATAATACTTAATACTGGAATTATGGCCACCATAGTTATGACGTATAACTTAATACACTTATAGCCCAATCCCATTACCATATAATTGACATTATTAAACACTTTCAGTCCTCAAATTACCTTGTTGGTTTCTATCTACCACTGTTAAGATGATATATTAATTGTATAATTAAAAATAATAACCACTTGTGTTTTGCTCAGTCTAGGTAACAAACAAATGCATTTTGATGGAAATTGCATTGAATAAATGTAAATTTTATATCTTAGTCACTAGTTTCTGAACAACAATCATATAGACTCCTTTTTCCAGGTCAGTATCAATAATAGACGAATGGAGATAAAATATTTATCTATTTGCCAACCCTCAACAGATTTTGCCTAAATTTGGTAATCTTTTGAAAATGTCTCATAAAATATCCCATTCTTTTGCTTCAATCACTTAAAAACTTTAGCAGAAACTAGGTCTGATGATATGATATTTTACGTGTCACTTCAAATTTTAAAGTAATAATAAAACGGTATACATTGTTATGACTTTTTATTAATATTTCAATAATAACTATTACTAAATAATCTTTAAAATGTTCAGTATTTGGAGAGAATCTGTTTCATGGTTTTGATAAATGAATACATTTCATTTGGGGATAATATTGTAACATGGACAGGTAAGAAACATTGTTTACAAAATATTTAATTATGGAGAGCATTATTGCAAATCCAGTAATGAAATATCAAAAAATATAAGCTTATTTTGTCATTAAGTATCTTAAATATAATTTGCTAGAATACTTTATTTAAACTAAATTTAAAACTATGAAATTGAAGCAACTTAAAAAAATGAACTTAGTAAGATGATAAGATGGCCAAAATGTGCCCAACATTAAAAAACTAAATATTTCTCCACATATTTCCGAGTAGTACAGTTTATTTTGAAAAATTCTATCTAGATATATGAGCACTCCAGATTTAAATATTTGCATATATTGGAGTCAAACAATATTTTCATAAAACAGTCTAAAAATAAAGTTCCTGTGACTTTAGTGATAAATATAAATGCACATCTATTCATGTATTCACTTGGGCAACAAGAATTTGAATATATGACACAATGCTAATTGGTGCTAAGCTACGAAGCTATGTGATTGTTAATCAATTTTATTCCCAATTAGTATGTTTCACATTTATAGTCAAAAAGTATTTTCCCAATTTGTTCTAATGAACACATTAAGAAATGACATGTTTAAAAACTTTTGTAAAACTTTAGGTTAAAAACACCATTAAAAGTTTCTCTTCTGTAGATTTTTCTCATCTTCTTTAATTTCTATGACGATTTATATTTTCCTGTTTTTTGTCTTAACTTATTTGACAAGGACACTTTTCCCCCTGAAACATTTGCTGATATATGAACATAGAGAACACAATTTGAGAAATGTGGACATAATAAAATATTTCCAAAGGAGACACAAAGTTCATGACCAATGTAAAATAATAAAGGAAAAATGTAAGGAAATGTTAAATAGTATTCTTGTAGTGTAAAATTGTATCTCTTGGTGAAATCACCTGCTAAAACGTTTCAGATATGTGAAAGAGAAGCAGAACAATCAAGATTTGCTCATAAAGGATGCACTTAGTTAATACTAAATCATATAACACAAAATATGATTCTTCTCTATTGATGATAAATTTTTTTTATGTACAGACACCATTGGTGGGAAATTAGTACAGCCATTATGAAAAATTGCATCAAGATTCCTCGCAAAAACTAAAAAATAGAATCACCACATAAGCCAACAATCCCACTTCTGGGTATTACTCAAAAGATTTGAAATCAGTATGTCTAAGAGATATCTTTGCTCCCATGTTCATTGCAGCGTTATTCACAGTAGCCAATTTATGGAATCAGCCTACGTGTCCATCAATGTATGAGTGAGTAAAGAAAATGTAATATGTATGCACAATGGAATACTATTCAGCTTTATGTTAAGTGAAATAAGCTAAAGGAAGAAAGACAAATACTCCATGGTCTCACATATGTGGAAACTAAAACAATTTAACTCACAGAAGTAGAGAGTAAACTGGTGGTTACCAAAGGCTGAGGGTGGAGGGAGTGGGGAGATGATAATCACATGGTACAAAGAGTTAGACAGGAGGAACATGTTTGATTTTTTTTTTTTTTTTTTTTTTTTTTTAGATCTAGTACACAGCATGGTGAATATAGCTAATATTGATTACTATACGTTTCAGTGTTGCTAGGATAGTAAATCGCCACCGTTCTCATGACAAAAAATGTCAAACAAATGAGGTGAGAGGTTATTTAGCTTGATCTAATCATTTCACATCATATTAAAAAATCATAACATCACTTTGTACCCATGAATATATACAACTATAATTTGTCAATATATAATAAAAATTTTAAAAATAACATTTTTATGGACAAAATAAATAAGTGCAAAACATAGAAAGTCATGCTGTTTTCAACAGTATTTTTTATATTTTCATATTTGTGAACAACTGATAAGATTGCAGATTTTTCTGAGTTCCTGGAGTTTCATATTTTCATCAGCAAAATTGCACTGTTTCCATGGTCTATTGTAACACTATGCTCTAACACCTGTGTACCCTCTCTGTGACAAATGCCAAAAGATGTGCAACTATTGAAGATACTGAAAGATTTCCATAATCATTTATTTTCCTGGTCATTGTAAATCATTGACACAATGTAAGTGCGTATCATAAAAACTCTAGTATTACGAGTTCAGGAGAGAACTTTGATTAGTTCTTAGTTATATTAGTTCTGAGTATCTCTCTCAAACCTCAGAAGTACTGTTCAATGTCTGCCCCTAGCCTTCTCACCTTAAAAATTTATTTTAATATTAATAAATTAATATTAAAAATATTAATTTATTTTTTTTCCTTCTCTTTTTAATTTTCAGAGGAAGCCAGTGTTAGTGATAACAATAACACTTATAATATTAATAATGATCAACACTTGTTAAGTACTATGGATTGGTGTTTCTCTTCTAGGTCCACAATCTAGTGTGTACTTTTGATCCCATTACTTTAACTATCACTTGCACTTAGACAGTGACAAATGACATTGCTACTCTTTGTCTCTAACCTGAACTCTAAGGCAGTTTTTCCAACTGCTTTAGATATCTTCCATTCAGATTGGTACATTCAGTAGCCACAGAAAATGAGCACTGGAATTAGAATCAGAAAACATTTGAATGATCTTTATCTATCGTGTATACACTTTCATTCAGCCATGGTGCTCATTCTGAGCCACAATTTCTGCCTCATCTGTGAAGTGTGCCAACTTACATCACAGTGTTTGTATGTACATATAAATATATATACTCAAAACATATATACTAACGAAGATACCAATTAAATATTCCTGACAGTTCTCTATACATGTTTTAGAATTTATATAATGTCTAAAAAAAGTTCATATTTTCCTTCCTGTATTTCTTCTCTTCTCTATTTAACACATCATTGATTTTATTACGTCAGCCTAATTAATTTTCTTTATCTGCCTTAAATCTTTCTACTCCCTCGTTCCCACCTCTTCAATAACACACCTGAAATCAAACTATTTGTTTCCTCTTATACAATTGCTCTAATTTGGGTATTCATTATCCCTTTCCAAATAACTTTTTTTCTTGAATTTACTATTTATGCTAACAGTCAAAATGTTGCTTAGTCACATAAATTATTTGAACCTTTTTTTTTTAATACAGCCGTTCCCTTCCCTGTCTGCAATCATTCTACACCAAAGAAACAACACAAACAAAGAAACAAAAAGCACAAAGCAATGAAGACAAATACTGTACGAATCCACTTACATGAGGTACTTAGAGTGGTCAAATTCATAGAGACAGAAAGTAAAATAATGGTTGCCTAGGACTGGGGAGAGGAGAGGTTCGGGGTTATCGTTTCATGTGTACAGTTTCAGTTTTGCAAATAAAAAGAGTTCTGGAGACGGATGGTAGCAACGGTTACACACAAAGTGAATGTACTTAATGTCACTGAATTGTACCCTTAAAATGGTTAAGATTGTATATGTTATGTATATTTTGCTACAATTAAAAATAATTTTTAAACAGCAAAAAATATATATTCAGAACTAAATTATGGAATTTCTGCCTGTACCCCATACCCAATCAATTGAATTACTGATTTTTTTTAAAAATAGAACATACTTTTTAAAATGCTTAAAGATTAAAAAAAAAAGCACAAAAAGCAAAAAAATAAAATAAAATAAATGCCTAGAATCACATTCAAAACAATTAATCAGAACCTCTGGATTAGGGTCCTGGGCCTCAGTAAATTTTAAACATCCCCAGCTATTTATTCTGCAATTTGGACTAGAAGACACTTTTTGACCTTTTTTACTTTCCTATTTCCCATGTGTATATTCAAATATCAAGTTCTCTAAAGTGAGTATATCCACGACTACACTAATAAAATCTGAAGGAACAGTTTTATCAACCTTTATAGTGCCTGAAATACAGATGCTAATCAACTAATAATCAATAATTCATATTTAACTAATAAGAGAGGAAATATCTTAACAGTCACAGTGTTGAGCTCGCTTGTGGGAAACTGAACTGTGCATATGAAAATATTTGAGCTATATTTGAAAACTCAAGGCAGTGAGTGGCTAATGACACAAATTTGAATAAAATCCATATGGAGAAGATATTTTAAGTTTGGGGAGTTTGTGACATTATTAAGAGACAACACTAAGAGTGAGAACAAAGGGAATAAAAACTAAAACAGTCAGGTAAATTAAGAACTGGAAGACAAACTGCCGTAATTTAAAAATATTGGCTCTGAAATCAAAGGTCCTGAATGCAGTTATTGTAATAATCCACGTAGGAATTTGAGCTGAATACTCATTCTCTCTGAAGCTAAGTTTCTTTACTTGTTAAGTGAAAGAAAGTGAGTCAAAATGCTGGGTACTGATCAAGCTTTATTAAAGAAAAAGAATCTGCCGCTGCACTCAAAATGGAGAGCAGCAGCCGGTGCTGGGGTGGGAGGTCTTATATAGGCTGTAAGGAAGGCAGACACAATCAGGGAGGGGTTTAGGGCTGGGGTGGAGGAGTTTCTGTTTCTCAGAAGAGAAAGGCTGCTGGCCATTTTGTGCTGAGTGTGTGTAAAATGGTACCAGTCATGTCCAAGATGGTGCCAGTCACATCCAAGTTCCATCAGTAAGTAGTATTTTAAATATTTGTTAGAGTATGTGTGGGAAACATGCATACAATAAATGAATGTTGAAATCTAAAGCTATAAATACAAAATGTTATTTTAACAATCATTCTTAAAATGAGGACAAGGCAGGAATACACTCACAGAAACAAATATATTAAAAGTACAGAATTTTATATTTTACCTGTGTTGTTCCCAACATTATTATTCTTCAGTGGGAAGTAAAGGGACAGGCTGAAAATAAAATCCAGGAAAAAAATTAATAATTGGTAGTAGTTAAATCCATTTTCCAAAAAACTAAGGAAAAGATGAAGGAAAACAGAGAAAGGCTGTCTTTGTAGAATGTTCCTAGAAAATTATCAAGGAGAGATAATATATTACACTCAGATTTTCTTTTCAGTAATGAAGGTTTTAGAGTAATTTTCAAGTGAATAAACACGGTACAGTAAACTATTAAAGATGGGAAAATGAAATACTACTTTTTACCCGTGAAATTGGGGAAGATATCAAATGATAATAATGATGGCAACAGCATGGTAAAAATAAAGCCACTATCCATCCACATGTGGTTATTAGCACTTGAAATATGGCTATATATTGAGATGTGCTGTGAGGATAAAACACACATCAGTTTTTAAAGACATTATGTGTTGGGCCTTAAAAACTAACGCCACCTTAAGTGACATTACAAGCGGTGCCATTACGGGCCCACAAGGGCATGTTAACGTGGCAGCCTAACACAGTGCCGGGATGAAGTAGGGTGGGAGTGTCTGCGGGAACCTCGCCTTAGCCCTTATTGGCCAAATACACGCTTCCATGCTCGTGAACACTGCTTGATTGTAATAGCTAGGCATTGAGACAGGATGCATGCTCTTGTAACCTTTAAGCTGACTGGAGGATGTAAAAACCTCCCTTCCCCGTTTGCCTTTAAAAGCAAGTGCTTGTGTGATAATAAACGGAACTGCTTGACAGAACCCCCGCTGTGTCTGAGCGTCCTTTAACCGGCTGGTTGGGGCCGGTGGCTGTGCTCACCTCTCTTCATGGCTCTCTTCCCCCATTTCCTCCTAACGGGGACCGAAGGGAAAGAGGAATCCGGGCCATTCGCTTGCCCACCAAAAGGAATGAGGCTAGGGCTGTTCGAGTCGCCTGGCGGCAGAACCGACAATTATGAAGTAAGTGTAAACACATTCATTCAGTTTTTTTAATCATTACATTTTGATGTGACAATATTTTAGATATATTAGGTGAAATAAAATGTGGAATTTAAATTAATTTTACCTTTTTTTAACTTTAAAAAATATGGCTACTAGAAAAAATTTAAATCACCAGTGTGGCTCATTTTGCATTTCTTTTGGACAGAGCTATTCCAGGATTTGTGGTGGACAGAATGCAATATCCTCCACATATTATTTTTGCCTTTTATTGTTTGCATATAAATACTGAAAGTAAAGATGTGTGCATCAAAGTGGATAACAGCTCTTTCAAGTTATAAATATGCTCTCATCTCCCTAAAACCTGATTAAGACTCAGTTGTAGGTCAAAGAGAGACACCATTATGGTTTGCTGAATGTTGTGTCTACCTTTTGAATATTAAGACATAGTTCAAGTGGGAATGGGTGTGTCTTAAATCAGAGTGAGTTTACTCTCAGAAAGCTCTTAATTTAGTCAGCCACTTAAATGGCATTTGGATGTCATGACAACACTTTTCCATATCAGTTCAAGTTAGAATTTTGTGTTACTTGCTTTTCTGAACTTTTCACTTTTCCATATGCGTTTATGCATATGTGAGTTTTATAATAAAACCTGTACATTTTAATATAAAATTAGTTCATAAAAAATAAATCAAATTGCTCTTTTGTCTTTATTTATGCATATTCAAAATATTTACATTTTAAAAATCTCCCATAAAATATAGGGCATATTAATAAAGTATGTTCTAATACAGCATCAAGACTAAAATATTTGAATAGTTAATTGTTTTTCAATTTAATACTATGCAAAGACCTCAGCAGTTTACAAAGATATAAAATGTTGTTGAAGATGCCATGGGGGAACTGGATTCTTGCCTGGTTCACATTTCCAATCACTGTAGCAGAGTTGGAGGCACTTCTCAGAATGATAAATCACAGACTTTCTGTTCCTTTCTGGTTGTAAAGCCATGTAAGCTGTTTCAACATCTTAAAAATGTTTTATTGGCTTGCGAATATAAATTTAACTGTATTTATCAAATTCAAATGCAAATATATTGTATCATTTTTAAAATAATTCCTTACTTTATTTTTTCAACTCCACTAAGACATATTTACTATCCATTATTATTATTAATATAAATTTTATTACTATTTTTTTTCTGATAGCTAATAATACTACCAATATTACTTCTACTACTACTATTTCTGCTATGGCTACTAATATTGATAGAGTTTGGATGTGTTGTCCCAACCAAAACTCATGTGGAAATCTGATCCCCAACGTGGCAGTGTTGGGAGCTGTTTGAGTCATGAGGGTGGATCCCTCATGAATGGATTAATGCTCTCCCTGGGAGGTGGAGGTCATGAGTGAGTTCTCACTCTATTAGTTCTGCGTGAGAGCTTGTTTAAAAGGAGCCTAGCACCTCCCCTCTATCTCTCTTGCTTCCTCTTGCCATGTGATCTGCTCGTACCTGCCCACTTGCCTGCCGCTTTCCACCTCGAGTAAAAGCAGCCTGAGGCCCGTGCCAGAAAAGCTGTCCCAGAATCATAACTCAAATAAACCTCTGTTCTTTATAAACTGCCCAATCTCAGATATTCTGTTATAACGATATAAAACAGACTGATACAAATATCAATATTGATTTAATGAGATGACCAGTTTATTTTGTTTATTTTTTGTCTGATTCTAAGATTTTCTTTTTAATCTGAATTCAATTGCTGTCTGGGTTTTTAAAATATTTTTTTTTTATCTCCCTGTTTACCACAAGAAAGATACAGAGGCACAAACATAATTTCATTGCTAAAGATATTTTTTACTTAAAAAATGTAGTTAAATAGGTAAAACATTCTAAAATCAGTCTTAAAAGAGAGAAAAAAAAAACCCTTAGAAACAGAAATATAAAGTTCACCATAGACTTTAGCAGCCCCATCTTTCAGTCTACCAATGAACATTCGGGAAGCTTTGGAGCTGATGGGTATTTCTATCACTGTGATTTTGGTGATGGTTTCAATAATGTATAAACTCATCCAGTTGATTACGTGAAATATATGCAGTTTATTGTATATCAATCATACCTCAATGAAGCTATTAAAAGAAAAGAAAAAGATAAAACATTAGAGATCCATAAAAGCACAATATAAGAACTTTTATTTACTGATTTTACTTAATATTACTTAAGCCTAATATTAGAAGTTTTGACTGTGAATCTAAACCACGGCAAACAAATAATGCCATATCAGAATATATCATCAAGTGATAAAATACTTACTTTAATTTCAATTTTTAGGAGCATAAAGATCCTATGTAATTGCTCTACTTTAAGCATATTTTTTTTTCTCCTTTTACGTGGGTGAAGGCCATTCATTTCTTTATCACCTTACATTAGCTACGGATAATAAATATAAATGAGTTTTTTTTTTTCGTTTTTCATTTTATTTTCAGAATCTGTTTTTTCATCTTTTTTTTACTTTGTTGCCACATGGAAGTGAATACGTGTAATTTTAGAACTGAATTTATTCTGAGACACACTCCATTATATGAGATAGTTTTACACTGAATATTATTATGCCAGAGATCAATGTATAATCTTCAA
Source organism: Cynocephalus volans (assembly GCF_027409185.1). Taxonomy (NCBI): domain Eukaryota; kingdom Metazoa; phylum Chordata; class Mammalia; order Dermoptera; family Cynocephalidae; genus Cynocephalus; species Cynocephalus volans. The sequence goes on along the minus strand of NC_084466.1, from coordinate 48,483,729 downwards.
TTCTATCTATTTCTCTCAAAGTTAAAATTGTAATGGAGAATTCTCTTTCATATTATGCAGGAAGACACATGAATTCCTTGTCAGTAAGGTCTGTCACCAAGACATCTTAAAAGGGGCCTTTTTTATTGAATGCACTGTCTAAATTACCTTTCCCATCAATTCTGAAGCTATTTGTAGTCAAAAGTAATAAGTGTCTCAGCTGCTACTTTTTAGGGTTCAAAGTATACATTAGAAAATCAAAGTAAAAGTACAATGAGTGAAAACTCCATTGAACTTCCAATAGCAATATTGCCAAGGCAATTATATCAAATAACAATTGCCTTTTTAATGTTATTAGCAATTGTCAATTTAATTTGTAAAGTCTGTGCCTTGTGTTCAATAATGGATAGTAATACACAGATCAATGATAAACACTAATAGAATGCAGACTTGTTTGTTGGAAGATGTGAAGTATAGAAGATTTTACAGCTTGCTCTCCTATAGAAGAATACAGTATTTATGTCACAGAGCTTGTTAAAGGAAGTAGGTCACAATTTGTTCTAGTTATTTATTTCAGTTTTATAGAAAAAAATAACAAAGTGACTATCGTTCAAGAATAAGGAAATGGTTTATAGCCTTCAATATGAGTAACAGGTTCCCCTGCTAAAGATGTGCTTCCTACTAAAGATAGAAAGATAAATGCCAGGGCATCACAGAGATGCAAAAATTATCTTCATGAAGAAATGTCATGGGGAACAATATTTCAGAAAGATTCTCTGTAAATTTAGTTGTATTTAGGTAATGTACTTAGATTACCACTTACCCAATCTCCAAAACATAGTTGAGACAGATGTTTATTTAAGTACCTATTTACTTATTGATCAAAGACACCAGAGGGTATAAAAAAAAAAAGCTAAAATTAACAGTAGAACTTTGTTATATTTTAATCTGGTTCACTCTCAAAGAGAACAAATCATATCAAGGTTTTGTCATGATTATCAAAACTGTGTTTCCAGCAAATTTTTAGGTCCAGAACTATGTCAAATTCTGAAAACATGAAATACGAAATTTCTCAAACTGCATATATTAATAAATCAAATACCAAGATCTCCCTAGTTTAATAATTACTACAGACTACTGGGAAATATGTTGCCTTCACTTACTTGTAACCGAATTTCACGTACTTTATTTTTGTTAGCCATAGTTACAACAGAGACTACATAAAAAATTCTGCTAAAGGTTGACTAAGGTTATTCAAAACCAAAAAATTATGATTATAGGAAATGATTTTAATATCATATTCCTTTCAACTAAAAGTATCTAGAAATGCAAAAGAAATAAGACTTACCATTCTGACAGAAGCAGGACAAGTGCTTTAAATTAGGTTAAATAAAATTTGAAAATGTTCTTTAAATTTATGTACAAATTGAAATAATTATATAAACTGCACTTTTGACTAACAGGGTACAAGAGCTCTTTGCATAAGTAAATTCTAAAGTGTGTTAAAACTATCATTATTATGTGATACTGATTTTCTTTAGTTTGTTGAATTAAATCTTACAGAAATAGCTGTTAAATTCAATTAAAATATCACCCAATTTGAGGTATAAATAGTGACAAAAAAATTATTACATTGCAATGTAATAATAGAATAGAATATGAGGACAATATGATTAAAAATAAATGTAATTTGACTTTCAGTGTTAACCTAATTATTAAAATTTTAGTTTAAACTATAATAATGTCCAGGAATTCATATTTTAAGAATATCTTTAAATTTTAACAAAAGTCATAAGCATTAATGAATTTTGAACTATGATCCAGTCAATCCAGTAAACTTATTTAAGATGTATAAATAAATATCACAGGCAATAAGAGCTACCCCTTGCGCCATGTATAATAAGATGCAAGAAAATACAAAATAAGATCCCCAAAAGTGTCAACAATCTATGATTTTTATTCGTCTGAAGATGCAAATTAGATCAAATCTATATTAATACTCTTAAATTAATGTCACTTCTCTATTTATTATATTGGCAGAAAGTCTGTTAGGCATTAAAGGAGAATATTCCAGAGATTTCCCAAGGCCCAATAAATCTCCAAGGATTTTTCCTGCTCACTATTACTACTTTAGTATTTACAAACTACCTCTTCAGGGCAAAAGACACACCAGTCATTGCTTCAGTTGCTTGCTGCTCAAAAAATTTATAAAGATCAGGTTTCTTATACTTCCTGTTTTTGCTTTTATATGCAGAAAACTTGCAAGTCATCATTCCTGCCTTCACAACATGAAAAAAACTGACCTAATTGAAAATTAATGACATTTATTCCCTTCACCAGAGAATTCACATCAGAGATGTCAAAGCAAAACTTGTACTGAATAAAGTTAAGCAAGGAATAGGCAAGGAAGACTTTACTCAAGCCTAATGCTATTAAGGAAACAGTCTAAGTTAAATTGCACTAATACCAAAGGCAGGAGAGTTTTTAGGTGCTGGCTGAGCTAGTGGAAAAGAACTGGAGGACAATAGGGGAAAAACTGATCTGTGAAATATGTCAAGCACATTAAGTTATTTCTGACTTTGCAAATTTTTTATCTGTGATTAGGCCTTCGGGCACACATTGACACATATTGAAGTTAGGTTTCTATTCTCCCACAGACCCTGAAAGAAAGGGGTACTATATATTTCGATCTTTACATTTCAAAGAGGTGGTTCTCAGTTCTTAAGAAAGACATTCCTTGTAAAACTGACAAGATGCTGGAAGAAGATTTACTTATATTTCAAAGGAGCAAAAAAAGAAGAATTTATAACTGCAAGTTTTTAAAAAGTAAATACTGTAAAGAAAGGGAGGTCAGAGACCTACAGTTAGGAAGAAAGTTGTCTAAAGTTGAGTCAAATTGATGGTAACTTTACAGTTGTCTTGGTCACAGGCAAACCACCACTCTGAAAATGGGAATGACAATTCAGTACAAAATATACAAAAGCACAAGCAACTAAAGAAAAAATAAACAAATTGGATTATACCAAATTAAAAAGCTTCTACATAGCTAAGGAAACAATCAACAGAGCAGAAAAACAATCTAAGGAATGGGAGAAAATATTTGCAAATTATATATCCAACAAGAGATTAATATTCAGAATATATAAAAAATGCAAACAACTATATAGTAAAAATCAAATAATCCAATCAAAAAATGGGCAAAGGTGATGAATGGACATTTTTTCAAAGGAAAATATACAAATGGCCAACAGGCAAATGCAAAAATGTTCAGCATCACTAATGATCAGGGAAATGCAAAGCAAGACCACACTGAGATATCATCTTACCCCAGTTAGACTGGCCATTCTTAAGAAGACTGAGGTTGACACACACTGGCCAGGTTGTGGCGAAAGGAGAATACTTCTACACTGTTGGTGGGACTGTAAATTAGCACAGCCATTATGGAAAACAGTGTAAAGGTTTCCCAAACAACTACGGATAGAACTACCATATGATCCAGCAATCCCACTACTGGGTATATATTGAAGGAATGGAAATCAGAATGTCAAAGAGATACCGGCACTCCCATGTTTATTGCAGCTCTATTTACAATAGCCAACATATGGAACCAACCTAAGTTTCCACTGATGGATGACTGGATAAAGAATGTGTATATATATGGTATGTATACACAATGGAATACTACTCAGCCATAAAAAAGAATGAAATTCTACCATTTGCAACAACATGGATGAGTCTGAAAAAAATTATGTTAAGTGAAATAAGCCAGACAAGGAAAGAGAAATGCCCCATGTTCTCACTCATAACTGGGTGCTAATAAAATTGGAAAGAAAGAAAGAAAGAAAGAAAAAGAAAGAAAGGGAAAGAGAGAGAAAGAAAAGACCACAACAATACATTCAACTTTCAGAAGGAGAGAACAAACCTAAGGGTACTAAGGGTTGGGAGAGGTAGGGAGGGATTTTGGAGAGTGATAGGTCAGGTAAAGAGCTTAAAGAAAAATTATGACTTGTAATAATGAATATGCTAATAACCAAAAATTAAAATTTAAAAAAAATTACAAATCAGCTTATCTAAAGTAGAAGCAGCTGAAGCCAGTAACCCTAGTGGAACTTACACAGTAACTGATGAATTCTTGAAGGCAGACTGTCTGTACTAGATGTCCGAGATAATGCAATAAGACATGAAAGTTATACACATGAGAAGGGAAGGAATTGTCTTTGTTCACAGATGACAGATTGTCTAAGTAGAAAATTCTAATGAATCAACAATAAAGTTTGAAATTCATTAGTGATTATAGTAAGTTTTCAAATATAAAGCTAATTTACAAAAGTTAATCATTTTCCTATATACCAGCAATGAACAATTGAAATTTGAAATTAAAAACACAAAACCATTTAAATTAGCACTAAAATTTAACACAAAAGAACCAGAAAGACTATGAATTCTAGAAATAGAACCACCAAAATATAGTTAACTGAGCTTTAACAAATGAGCAAAGGTAATTTAATAGAGAAAAGGCAATCTTTCCAACAAATGGTGTTGGAAAAATTAGACATCCATATGTGAAAACCAATCTAAACAGTCAGTTATTACAGCTTTCACAAAAATTAACTCAGAATAGATCTCAGACCTACATATAGTGTATTAAATGATAAAACTTCTAGAAATAACACAGAAGAAAAGCTAGGTGACCTTGGGTTTGCCGGTGAGGCTTTAGATACAACACCAAAAGCACAATCCATTAAAACAAAACAAAACAAAATGATAAGCTGAACTTTATTAAAATGTAAGATTACCATATCTATATTTATAAGAATTGAAAAGAATAAAAAGTACAGAGACAAACGTATCACTCTGTTATTCAGAATCAAAAATAGGAAGTAAAAGAAAAAATTATGTGGACTCAAGATTGCTTGGCAACTAAACAATTGAAAAATTATACTGCTGTACCCTTTAAAATCTTCCTGGAGAATTGGGCCAAATGCAAGGGTCTGGTAAACCTCAGATCATAATTCTGAAGTTATCATCAGTAAATTCATTGTGATACCCTATAAGATAAGATATAGTTTTATCTGATATTTCCAATAATGTGAAAGAAAGTTGTTTATAATATATATTTTAAGACTCTGTTAAAATCTAGCTGGGTGTAAACCAATTACATAATGTTAATTTTTTTCCAAAAAATAACCAAAAAAAAAATAATAACATTAAAAAAAATACAGACACAATATGTATTTTTAAATATATATTTACATATTGATATTTTAAAATGTTTTTCAGTTATAAACAAAAGTCAACATTTATGATTTTCATTTTTAGAAAGGGGTTTGATAGATAGAAAAAAATCTGTCAAGGCATCAGCACAGAATATACACCTGAAGCAGTTCCTAGTTATATTCTACCAAGACGTAGGCATTCAAGTAACTTAGTGGTTGACAGTTGAATTAAATGATGGACACCTCTAAAATAGTAGTGAAAAAGAAACAAATGAAGTCCAAAAGAAGTTTTTTTTTTTTTTTGGCCTGTGCTTTTGGAGTCATACTTAAGAATTCTTATCATTTTCTAAAACTTTTTGTAAACCAAGGACATATCAAAAAAGTGAAAAAGAAGACCTAAAATATGAAAAATATTTAAAAATCATATAATATAAAGAACTTTTACAACTTAGTGACAATGACAAAATAATTCAAAAATCAATAAAGTTTCTTTTCCAGTACTGGTTCTCCTCATTTGAGAGCCATTTCACCTTCCTTGTCATAGAGCCCATCTTTGATTTGAAGGAAAATAATTTCTGCCCTTAAAGGCACATTGGTTCTGACCTTGATCTTCCTGCATCACTGACCTGGCAATTCTAATATGTATGAGATACCATGATCAGTTAGCCACCTCTAAACATTTCTATAAGCCACCACTAAAGATTTCTACATTCAAATTACTGGAATCTTGGATCTATGAGACCTTGGACATTTTCTGTATATTTTACTGCTGTCTGTTGAATGCCTGGCACAGGGTCAGAACTGCTTAATTATTTGCTGAAAGAACAAAGCAATAAGGCAAGCTAAAAATTTGAAAGGAGTCACAGAGCTCCAAGTTGCTTGAAGTTCCATCATGGGAAGTTCAAGGGAGTCAACCAACCAAAACATAGTTTTCTGCTCTTCATCATGCCCCACAGCAGTCTAGACCAGTGCTGTCTAATAGAAATATAATGTGTCTCCTGATATTCCTGTAGCAAGACAGATGGAGAAAGTGCCATCCATTTAGATAAGCTTCACTGAAGTAATTTGGCATTGAGGAAAGAAATATTCAGGCAGATTTCACCATCAGCCTTACAGGATGGTAGCCGTTGATTTGTCCCATGGAGTTTGTCTTTCTAGGGACCTTGCTATGCTTTCAATGTCCCCTCCAAAGCTCATCGTTAAACTTGATTTCCATTGTAAGAGTATTAAGAAGTCCCTCTCAGCGTGTAACATCCTTTACTGACTCATGACTCTGCAGACAGTTTTCCCCAGAAAGAAGATTCTCCCCAAATGTGCTCTGTTGACCTTGGACTTCTCTGCCTCCAGAACTGTAGACACATTTTCTTCTAGACAGACTTGTTTCCAGAGCACCTTAAAGCAAATAAAGCCTCACTCAAGGACTGAGTCTCTACTTAAAATTCCCCAGGGAGTGGCAACTCTACATTGGTTAGGACTCAGTGACATTTAAAGATGTGGCTGTGGTCTTCCCAAGAAGAGTGAACTTTATTGGATCAAACTCAGAGAAGCCTATGCAGGGATATGCTTCTGGGGAACTTCAAGAACCTGGCTTCAGTAGGATATCAGCTGGTCAAACCCAGCCTGATTCTTTGGCAAGAGGAAGAAGAATTAAGGACAATGCAAACACAAGTTCTTCAAGAGTGGTGGCTTAAAACCAAAGGGTCAGCACTTGGGTGAGCTATTTTTTGGTTAAAAATGTTAAATGGAGTACAGATGCCTGGAAGCCACAATGGAGAGAAACTCTGTGTCTGCCAGCAATGTGGAGAAATATTCAGTAAACACTCATGCCTCAAGACACTTGTATTGTATTGAGAACTCACAATACAAGGAAAACTATGACTGTAATCAGTATGGGAAAATTTTTCTTACTCTGCACAAGAATATCTCTACTGGAGTGAAATTTCAGTGTTGAATCAGCGTGGAAAACCATTTAGGCTGACTCCAAACATTGTTTACCAGAGGATATGCACAGAAGACAAATCCTTTGAATCTAGCAACTATGAGAAAGCCTGTTATACCTTCATAATAATAATTATTATTATTCATAATGATAATAATCATAATAATCAGTCATACCTTCAGGCATATAGCAGAACTTACAATGGAGAAAAACTCTACAAGTGGAAACAATGTGAGAGAGCTTTACTCTATAAGCCTTGATGTGCCTATTCAAAAGCACACTCAAAAAACCCTACAAATGTAAAAAATGTGAAAGTCTTTAGATATTCTTCATACCTTAATAGTCACATGTGAATCCACACTGGGGAGAAACATGATGAAAGTAAAGAATGTGGGAAAGCCTTCAGAGTTCCAAACACCTAACTTGATGTGTAAGAATTCATACTGAAGGGAAACTCTGTGAATATAAAGAATGGAAAAGCCTTTACTGAGTGGGCACTCAGGCCTCACCAATCATGTACAAACATAAACTGAAGAGAAGCCCTGTAGGGCTAGTTTACAGACCTCTCTGCCCCGTCCTGTGCAGGTAGCTGAGTCAGGTAGTTGAAAAAAGATTCTGACAGCTGATAACAGGGTACACATTCTTTATTCCAATGCAAGCTCAAGCTCTAATCCACTGACTCTCCATGCCCTGCTGACCAGCAGTTGAGAGACACTGTGTTATATATGGAAAGTACACAATAGCAGCAACAAGCCAAGGGGTACATGGGCACACATACGCACTATCACTACTCTTACTGTAACTTGTTTACAACAGATGTGCTGAATCATACCCAGCTAGATATGAGGTGAGAGGGCCTGACTAAACTAACTCCATTTTCCTCACAAGCCTTATGAATGTAAGAAATGTGGGAAAGACTATAAGAGGATTTATTTACTAATTTCAGATTTTAAAACTTGCACTTGGGAGAAAACCTTCCAATGTATAATTTACAGAAAATCCATTGAAAATTATCCACGCTTTGATAAGAACTTTCAAATTCACACTAGAATAAACTCTGTAAATGTAAGAACTGTGTGAAACCATTTACTAGGAACTCTGACCCTACTAGAAATGAACAAACTCACACTGCAGAGCAGCCCCTTTAGTGTATGGAATGTGCAAGATGTTTCAGTACATCCTCATACCTTATTGTACATATAAGAACTCACACTGGAGAAAATCTTGTATATGTGAGGAATATGGAAAAGCCTCTATGCTTCCTCACAACTATGTAAACATGTAAGAATACACATTGGGAGAAAAATCCTATGAATGTGAGAAAGCCTAGAATAAGTTTAAGTTACTAACTGAATATTTAAAAACTCACACTGAAGAGAAAGCTTTTGAATGTAAGGAATGTGGAAAGACTTTTAGGAATTTCTCATATCTTAATTCTTACTTGGTTTTTTGACTGATGAGGGGATCACAACCCTCAGCACAGTGTTGTCTGCACCACGCTCAGCCAGTGAGTACACCAGCCATCCCTATATAGGATCCGAACCCATGGCCTTGGCGCTACCAGCGCCACACTCTCCCAAGTGAGCCATGAGGCCGGCCCTTAATTCTTACATTTTAATTCACACTGTTGAGAAACTTTACCATAAGGAATATGGGAAAGTCTCTAAGTATCCTTATCACTTCAATGGCATGAAAAAACTCACACTCTGAAGATGACCCATGAATTTAAGGTATGTGGGAGATCCATTTGATTCTGATCACAATTCTGCAAGTAAGAATTCACTCCAGAGCCATACAATGTAGGAAACCTGGAAAGCCATCACTATTTTCATGGGTTTTACTAAATACGAAGATCTTGCAATGAAGAAAACACCCAATTGATGTAAGATATGTGGAAAAGTTCTGGTTCTGCTAAAATTTTTGATGTTCACTTGTGGTCTCACCTTTATGAAGGTAAGAAATGTTGGAAAGTCATCATTTCCATATGGCCTTATTCCTCAATCTTCAGTATACATGAGGTAATTCACACTGAAGAGAAGCCATGACTGTATGGAATATGTGAATTGCTTCCCTGTATGCTGATATCTTGCCTTCTGCTAGAGATATGGCTTCCAGCGTGGTTCTACAGATTTATTCTGAGCATTTGTGATTCTGTCCTGATCATTTCTGGAGTGATTTGTCCTTTTTTACCCTATAGCAAGAACACTCCAGAGTAGTTGCCACACCTTCCAGGTTGCAACACAGCCAAAGGGGGCCTTCAGAATTCAGTTAACCTTATTTTAACATCATAAATTCTCTGATTGCTTTGTGATACTTCTAGACATGGCCCATCAACAGTAACTTACATTGGCTAAGGAGGGGTCTCTAAATGTTGTAAAAATGCTCTTCTTTCTCTTTTACTCACACCTATTCCTGTCAGAGAAAACGCCAGGGCACAAGAAGAAGTTGAATGGAGAAAAGGTGAGGTAACAGCTGATAGTGTGAGATATCCCATTTCATGGCCAAGGAGGGAGAGCCGTAACCCCTGCGACTGGGAAGGGTGGGAATTCCTTTAACATCAGGCATTGTAGGGAGGAGGGAGAACACTGTACATTCTCTTTAACCTCTAAATATATATCAATTTGGCAGAACAATTATATCATAAGCCTGTGTCCAACAACAGTTGGGACTGGCAAGATGACCTGCTTTTGTGTTTGTCATTCTGTCCATGTAGTTTGACAAAAGAAAAACTTATGTGAACATGGCTGATCAAGAAGTTCCACTGTGCTTGACACTGTCATTGGCACTTTCTTAATGTGGCCTTTGATAAAAAAACAGACCAGCTTGACCAGTTTTCAGTCTGAGTGATACAAGTTTACATACCTTTGACATTCTGGCAAACTTGGATTATGTTATGTGTGGCCATTGGGGCTGCAGCTGCTTGATGGCTTTGTGGCACTTAATCTAGTGTAATTGTAATCTAAAATAAGCTAAATAATAACTGCTGAATGGAAGAGGGAAATAAAAAAACATGAAAAAATACTTTGAGTACACATTTATCCAAAGAAGACATACACATGGCCAATAAGCATATGAAAAGATGCCCAACGTCATTAGTTAGAAAGGCCATCTGGGTCAAAACTACAATGAAATACTACTGCACTCCCATTAGGATGGCTATTATGTAAGAAAAAAAAAAAGGAAAATAGCAAGTGGAGGATGTGGAAAATTGGAACCTTCCTGCACTGTTGGTAGAAATTTGAGATGGTGCAGCCTCAATGAAAAACAATATGGTTGTTCCTCAAAACATTAAGTATAGATTTACCATATGGTACAACATCTCCACTTCTAGGTTTGTACCCCTAAAAATTAAAAATAGGGATTCAAATACTATTACATCTATATTTATAGCAACATTATTCATAATAGCCAAAAGGTAAAAGCAACCCAAATGTTAATTGATGGATGAATGGATAAACAAAACGTGATATACACACACAGTGAAATATTATTGTCTTAAAAAGAAAGAAAATTTTGACACATGTTACAGCATGGATAAATTTGGGGATGCTATGCTAAGTGAAATAAGTTAGTCACAAAAAGACAAATACCATATAATTCTACTTACATAGGGTACCTATAGTAGTCAAATTCATTGAGATAGAAAGTAGAATAAAAGTCAGAAGGGGCTGAAAGAAGGGAGAGAATGGGCAGTTATTGCTTCAAAGTACAGAGATTCTGTTTGGGGTGACTAAAAAGTTCTCGAAAAATATAGCTGTAATGTTTACACAACATTGTGAACATATTTATTGCCAGTGAATTGTACATTTATAAGTGATTCAAATGGTGAATTTTTAATTAAAAAATAAAAACAAATGAATATATGTTCATGATAGAGAATATTTATAACAAGGGAGACTAAAGAAGGTGTTTATAATTAAGGTAGCCATTCAAAAAAAAGAACATTCTAAAAGAGAGGAAATACATGAACAGATAAAACGGGAGGGAAGTGTAACAAAACAGTTATAATTGTGATTTGGCATTTATGAGGAAGGTTGGTATAATTCTACAGTTAATGAGAGAAAGCTGAGGAATATAACCTCAATTGTTAGATAGAATGTTTGATTGTTTGTTTGATATTGTCCTTTTACGTGAAGTATGTCTGCCAAACTGTATGTTTTAACATGCTTGATAATGAGGTATAACTTCAGTCAGTAATTGGCACCATTTTTTTTTTTTTTTAGTTTTGACAATGTTTTAGAATGTGATTGTAAGTTTATATCATGAGTATAAAAGATGTCTCCTTTCCCACTTGACATGGGAGGAGAGCACATATCTAAGTCTGCCAAATTGTTTGAGTTTAAATTAAAATTGGGAAGGGCTATGGTACAATTTGGATTTATAATATTTATGATTCTAATTCATTTTCAAGCACTCCTTCCTAATAACACTGGTTCTGTGGGTGTAGGATCTGTCATGAAATTACAAGTACAAGCTATTTCTCTGGAATTACAAAGTATCATCTACATAATTGATAGGATAGTTATCTGTTTTATCCAAAATATGAGACAGTTTATTAGGTAAAACATTACTTATTTTTAGAGTAGCTCTGCTGCAAGTGTTCTGTATCCTTACACAAAATATTTTATTTTAAAAGGTTTATTATTTGATGAAGAGAATGTTGATTTTATATTTTCAAAGCAAAACTGAAAAATAGATCTTTAATTTTAAAGATCTTTAATTTTAAATTATTATTATCCTTTAATAGATTATACTTTAGTTTTCCAGAAAATAACATGTCTATCGCACTGAATGTATAGCCTACAAGTGACTTCCTGAAGACACCATCATGATTTATAAAAGTTGATATGTTAAATACTGGAAAGAGTAGTGCATTTTATTTTGTATTATACACAACTGTGAAAGATTACTATTTCAATCAAATTTGGGGATAACTTTGGAATGCGAATGAATACATATAGTTGCTTTGCTTATAATGAATACTTTTAAACTGCTAGAGATAGTTTATCCTGGAATTTGCAACAGCATGAATGAAACTGGAGGTCGTTATATTAAGTAAGGTAAGCCACACACAAAAAGACAAATACCACATGACTGCACTCATATCTGGAATTTAAAAAATCTTATGTCATAAAAGTAGAGAGTAGAATGGTGATTACCAGAGAATGGGATGTCGGTGAGGGGGAGATGTTGGTCAAAGGATACAAAATTTCAGAAGAAAAAGTTCAAGAGATTTATTGTACAACATGGTGACTACAGTTAACAAAAATGTATGCATACTTGAAGGTTGTGAAGATAATAGATTTTAAGTGTTCTCACCACAAGTATATGATAACTATGTAAGGTAATACACATATTAATTAGCTTTATTTAGTAACTGCACAATGTACGCATATTTCAAAACATCATGTTGTACACCATAAATATATATGTGTTTTATTTGTCAATTTAAAAAATAATAATAATGAAAGAAGTAAGTTTCATAAATGGGATGCATATTTTCTAAAAGGCCAAAAATATTTAGATGAACTTATATCATGAAACTCCAGGATTATTATTTATTAAATATTTGAATGTGTCTGTAGGTTTGTGTAACCCCTGATTGTACTTTTTTTATTATTAAGTTGTTCAAAGAAGAGGTAATGGACTGCAAGTGGCGATCATTATATGATGCATTTTTCTTTTAGTCCTTAGGAAGAATGTGAGGAGATAATATTTTATACACTGAATTTTCAGATTTCATTCACATTTTCTTATTACTACTGGCTAACTTTTGCTTGTTGTTTTTCCCTATTTACAGAAGTTTTATTGTATTCGATTATTTTTGCTGCCTACTGAATGACTACGAAACCATAGACCAATTAGAAGTGTCCACAGAACACAGAATATTCCACTAGAAAGTCTTTTGGAGAAATGCCTACTCACTATTTACACGGGCACTTGCCGTGCAGCCTGCAGTATAATCAAAATGAGTTAATGGAATGTTGTACTAAGTAAGCAGGTGGCTTAATTTTGTAGGAATTAAACAGTCAGTAAAACAGGGAGTTTGAATTTGATCCATGAATGGAGGAGTTGCTTTAATTTAGTAATGGTGCCAAACTTGGAAAGGGCAGCAGGATTTTTCTTGTCTTTGAATAAATGAAAGATTAAAGATATTATGAGTCTCTCAATATAGGAAAACATCATATTTTGGTTAATTTAAGGAGACACTAAAACTATGGCACTTACTTTCTTCCAACAGATGAAACAAATTGAGCACGTAGATTCAAAAATTATATATAATTTTATGACTATCAGAATATACACTTATGTATATCTCAAAAGGTTGACTTTGCCATAAATTTTTTTAAAAATATATTAAGCAACACTCTGTGCTTATTAGGCAAAAGGTTATGCACACTTGAAATAATTCAAGTTTATACTTTGTAACACCTTTATGAAATACATGCAAACTCTTAGTTTAGAATGTGGAAAGTACAATTTATTTAGTTCAAGTAATTGGACCAAAATCAAACATCTAATAAGTTGTTAAGCCAAGATTTCAAGCCAGGGCTTCTAATGTCAAAGTTCTTGAACGCTACACAACACTGCCCAGCATTAGACCCACTTAGCAAAAAGCATGACTGGAGATGCAGGTTTAGAAGGGCAGTGGATGCATCTGTCCTGACCTAGAAGAATTTGCCAAAAACAAACAAACAACAACAACAACAACAAAAAGAAAAACCATTGCATGTATAAAAGATGAACATTATATGTCTAAGCTGAGATGAGGAGGAATTGGTAGAGACTATTGAATATTATAAGCAGAGAAATTATTATGAACAGAGAAATGCATGTTCATAATGTTTTAGGAGAAATCCTCACAGTCCAGACATGTTTTGAAAGGTAGTTTGGAGTCGGACTGCTAAGGGCTTTTATTGATTTCATAGGATGACACTTAGATTTTTATCATATAGGACACAACAAGAGATTTAATAAATGAAAATAGACTTCCAAACATAATTCATAACTTAGTGAATTATGGAAATCAATTTGCACTATATTAAAATGTTCTATAAAACAGACAATATTAATACAGCCACATCTATATCTCTGTCTATAATATATGTGGGGATTTGTTTACCTCTTAAGATTTCAATTACACTAGGTTGGAGCAGTTGCACTGGATGCTGAGTTGTCAAGGGCAGCATTAATAGACTGAGAGACTTTGTCATTCAAGTCCATTCATATATACATGTTTATTCTTCCCCAAACATGTTTAACTGCATAGGAGACCCACCTATCCTATGGTTTTGTGCCAATATGATACAAATATTCTCTTTTAATTCCAGTATCTCAATAGTTTGACAATTTATTATTTCACTGATGGAACTAAAAAGCTGAGCAAAGCAAGATTTTAGTATCTGACAGAATTTTTTGTGATTCTTTTTTAAGCCCATACTTTGGGCAAGATAGTTAACTCTTCTAAGCATGCACTCCTTATGTGTCAAATGGTGAAAATTTATTTCTAATACCTGATGTTGCTATGAGAGCAATGTAAGGCTAAGAACATGCAGTGGTGGGATCAACATTAATAGTTTCTGTGTTTCCAACATGCCTGTTTTTGGTCATTACTTTGAACTGGGATCAACAATCTTTGAGTTTTCTCTAGAATATATTACACCACATTTAGCTGTTTAATCTGAGTTTTATGTAGGTAGACAAGTTCAGACATAAGATTATGTTAGAGAAAGGTCATGACTAAGACTAGAGTCACTGATTATTTTAAATCCTCTCCCACCATTAGTGTTTTAGTTATGGGATTTCAAAAAGTAGAGCATCAAAGTACAATTTGCTGGTAATGTAAAAATTTTAGATGTTGCTCTAATTTTCAAGTTCTTTCTGGTGGCTTCAAGACAGACCTCAGAGTAGAATTAGGATTTCAGGTTTCCAAACTTACCGAACACCAAAATCATGTAATGAGCTTTAAAAACTCAAGACAACAAGTTTACAGCATCACATTAATTAAATCTATGTGTCTGAGGTAAGAGTCAGTAGTCAATATCCATATTTTTAAAAGACCCCTCTTCTCTCCTTCCCATGGTGATTCTACCATGCAACAAATTTTGAGAATCACAAACTTTGGGAAATGTTATCTTCCACTTTGGGATTCAAACTAACATTTTGATATATATAGGCCTGAAAAATAAATGAATTAAATTAAACTTAGGCAAGTTATAAAACAAATTAAATAATCAAAAGTTATTTGTTTTAATTATTATTGCTGATGAAGATTATTAGTTATCTTCAAGTGTTTGCGTTATTATCTATTTATTATTTAATGTGCAAAGTACCATGATACAGCTTACAAAATTCCATTTCCATAATTCCAAATAAAATTCATAGCTTTCAGTGTTTGGATGCCAGTGGAGAAGAGGCGTAAGTGGCTGAGTTATGTACATGTTGAGCTAGCATTTTAAAAATCAGGTATTTAAGGATTGTCTTCTTGTCTACTCAATGCAATATTTCATGTTTTCTTTTTCTCTCTCAAATCCTGTAGAAGGCATGATGATATATAGTCATCATCTGTCAGCTTAAGTGGCTTTTCACTGCATTCAGCAGGACATTTTAAGTTGTGTAATAAACTCCATTATCAATTACATATTATCAGAAAGTGTTATTACTAAATTAAGTTGCGTTCTTCTGTGTATTCTTCTAGTGTACCTCATCTTATGATACTTGATTCCACTTACATTGATTATTTTCTTCCCTGGAAATATTGCTTCTCTCACACTAACATCACATTCTTGTCAGCTGTAACAACCTCACTCACTATCTACATTATTGCAATTTGTCATTATTGAGGAAGAATTTACTATTGTTGAAGAATTCTAAGTTTTACCCTTATTGGTAAGTTTGAAAAACTATATGTAGAAAAATAGTCTCTTCATATATCACATAGTTTCTTTTCACGCAGTGGGCTGTTGACATGATGTGGACTTTGTTTCAGAAAATAGATCTATTATATAAAATAACCTTGTTGCCTGCTTAATGGTAAAAATGCTGAAAAGAAAATAGTGAGAGCATAGATCAAGTAATCATGTGCAATCATAATCGTTATTCAGGGTGCATTTTTATAAGAGTGTTAGTTGGGATTTTTATTACTTTTTTTATAGTATGATGTCAGTATACATTTGATATTAGAGAACTAAAAAGCTACCATATATGATACTCTAACAATATGCTTTTATTCATTATTTCCAATTAAGGCCAACAAGCATAACATACTCATCTAATAACTTAAATATATTTTCTATTTTATTTTACATAACATTATAAGAGAATCTAAGCCCAATCATAATGTTGCCACCAAAATCTATGGACAAAATATAAGCAGTATAATGCTGCTTGGCAATATAATTATAATTTACTATCTAGTTAATTTTAAAAAGTACTTGTACAGTCAGATCATGCTGGTTTTATGAACTGTTTATGCAGCAATGGGGGGATTTTACAAAATCTATGTACCTTCTGAATAAAACATTAAGTATTCATGTGGTTATTGCATGGTGTAACTGGCAATCCAGTGCACATACATTTATGTGAATATATAAATTGTATTTAGTGTTTTAAAAATAAAATAAATATTGCTTACGATTTACAAGAGAATAATTAATGGCTAGATTTATTTTGCATATATTGTAAATTTAAATTTTTTAAGTAACCAGTTGTAGGTAAAAGTGATGATATGTGCTACACTGTAATTTTGGGAAGTTACTAACTTTCCAATATTTTAGCAAGAAGAAATTTTTCAATTTAATTTATTCATGCTGCTTTTTAGTGCTCAATGTTACCTAGTAACACTTATGTACATAATTCTTAACTTATTGTTAAGTCATAGCTGAACTATAAATCCACGCAAACCAAATTCCTACACTTTACAATCATGCCCTAGACATTATACATAAACCAAAAATTTCAGAAAGTTCAGATTTAATCTTTTCCATGTAAAGTTACTCCAAACTTCATTCTGCATTTTTAGACTTAATGTATATTGTATTTATTGCCTGTACAGCAGCTCTGAGCTTTTGATGATTCTCTAAACATTTTCTAAAACTTAGGTGCTCTTTTGTAGAGTGAATATCCTTAAGTACCAAACACCAACAAAAGTAGCATCATATTAAAAACAATATATAGTATGCATAATTGGAGCTTTCTTCTGGCAATATAAGGGCATTTCTACATTAGAACATTTCTTAAGCTCCTCTTTCTCAAGAAGGCATTTACCATAATGGTCATGTAAGCGCAGAAGGTGAGTGCCACCTCAAATTTTTGTGCACTGTGCATTTCTCTTTCTTCATCCTAGTCTTAGAGCCCCAGATTAGGATTTCTTTAGTTGTCATTTCTTATCTGTGATGCAAACCCCCTGAATAGGCATCATATATGGGCTTCTCTGCAGTGTCTTCTTGGGATTTGGCACAAAATAAGGAAACCTGACAAGTCTATGACACTCATGCCACCTGCTCTGATGTAAGTAATAAAGTTCTTTCTCTCTGATCCAGGAGTCTTGTGTCTTTTGTCACCATTCATAAAGCTGTGGCAGGCTAACTTGTTCACATGCAATTGGGATAAAAATATCCAACCCGTCAAAATCTTGACAATTATTTGATAAAATGATAAATTACTTGATGACATGATAAATGATATAATATGATGAATGAAGTTATGGTAAACTTGATGATACGACAGATTATTTGATATGATGAAAGGATATTGTCTAATTTTTTTCCTAAGCAAAATCACTCAAAAATTACCCCAAACTACAAGAGAAGTAAATAGAGAAAACAATTTTTAAAACTTCAGAAGTCAATAATTTGCATCCATTAGAAAACATCAATTAGTCAATTGATATAATGGAAACAGAATGGGAAAAAAATTAGCTAACATTATGAAATGTCCAGTGATAATATTGAATGAAATGTTAAGTATTCTATAAAGCAATCACAAAGAAAGTATCCAGAGAATATGCACTAAAGAAAATAAGGGAATCAAAATGTGTCACCACAAAAAATCAGTTAAACACAAAGTAAGCCAGTGATGAAAGAAATTAGAAACAAAAAGCTATGACATATAGAAAACAAATAACAAAATGTCAAACGTAAATGCTCTCCTATTGGTAATTACCCTTTACTCCCAAATTAGAAGACAGATTGGCAGAATGGATAAGAAAACATGTTACAAATGTATCCTGTCTACAAGATATGCACTTTAGATCTGAGGGCTCACATAGGCTGAAAGTGAAACATTTGAAAAAGGTATTCAATACCTTAGTACAAAAAGAAAGCAGAGATGGCTATACTAGTATGAGACCAAATAGAACTTAACTCAGAAATTTGTGCAAGAGACAAAAAACGATGTTGTATAATTATAAAAAGGGTCAACTTACTAAGAATATATAACATTTATAAACATGTAGGCAACAAACATGAGACTTCCAAAATGTATGAAGCAAACACTGAAGGGAGAAATATACAACACTTCAATAATAATTTGAGACTTACCTTACTTTGAATAGTAGATAAAACAATCAGAGAGAAGATAATTAAAGTAACAGAGAACTTTTCAACAAGTCTATAAACCAGTGGGCCAAAAACATACTATACAGATCACTCCACCTAACATCATCAGGATACTCATTTTTTCTCAAGTGCACATGAAACATTCTCCCAGAAATACCATATGTTAGTTCCCCAAATAAGTCATAATAAATTTTAAAATATTAATCTTATAAAATGTATGTTTTTCTATCCCAATAGAAATAAACTAGAAATCTACAGCATAAAGGAAACAATAAAATTTACAAATATGTGGAAATTAAACAACACATTCCTGAACAACCAATGGGTCAAAGAAAAAATCACAAAGAAAAATAGAAAATATCTTGAGAAAAATGAAAATGAGAACACAACATATCAAAAATTATTGGATTCAGCAAAAGTAGTGCTAAGAGAAAAAATTATAACTTCAAACACTGATTTTAAAAAAGAATAAAGGTCTCAAATCAACAACCTACCTTTACACCTTATGGAACTACAGAAAGAATAAAAAATTAACAAAAAGCTAGCAGAACAGAATAAATAATGAAAATCAGAGTGAAAATAAATAGAATAGAGAAAAGAAAAACAATGGAGAAAACCAAGAGATCTAAGTGTTGCATTTTCAAAAGGATAACAAAATTGACTAGCCTTTATATAGACATGCTAATAGAAAAATTGAATGCTTAAATTATTAAATCATAAGTGCAAAATAGGACATTACTACTGATTTTAAATAAATGAAAAGGTACAGAAACAACAAACAAGCAGAAAAAGAAATCATGAAAGGAAGCCCATTTACAATAGCTACCAAAAGAATAAAATACCTGAGAATAAATTTAACGAAAGTGGTGAAAGGTCTCTACAATGAGAACTACAAAACTCAATTAAAAGAAATTAAAGAGGACAGCAAAAGATGGAAAGACATTCTTATTCATGGATTGGGAAAATTAACACTGGGAAAATATCCGTACTGTCCAAAGCAAACTACAGATTTAATGCAAATCTCCATTAAAATAGCAATAACTTTCTTCACAGAAATAAAGAAAAATCAATCATAACATTCATATGGAACAACAAAAGACCCTGAATAGCTGAAGCAATCCTAAGAAAAATAAATAAATAAACAAAACTGGAGGAATTCCACTAACTGATTTCAAACTATACTACAAAGCTATATTAATCAAAACTGCATGGTACTGGCATAAAAACAGACACATGGACCAATAGAAAAGGATAGAGAACCCAGAAATCAACCCAGGTACTTATAGCCAAGTGATTTTTGACAAAGGACCATAAACTTATTGGGGAAAGGTGCTGAGAAAACTGGATATCCACATTTAGAAGTATGAAACTAGACCCATACCTCTTTCCATATAT
Source organism: Cynocephalus volans (assembly GCF_027409185.1). Lineage (NCBI taxonomy): Eukaryota > Metazoa > Chordata > Mammalia > Dermoptera > Cynocephalidae > Cynocephalus > Cynocephalus volans. Next base: position 48,463,642 of record NC_084466.1, on the reverse strand, counting down.
CAAAATTAACTCAAAATGGGTTAAAGACTGAATATAAGTCCTGAAACTGTAATGGAAAGATTTTTCAGCAGTGATATAAAAAGTTCTGGAAGGTATATTGAATTAAAAAAGAAGAAAAAGTACTGTATTGCAGCTAGCCTGAGATGAATATTTATATATGTTTATTGTGGTAGTTATTTAATACCTCTAGAAGAATTAATGATGCTGATGAGTGACTGTTGAGTGATTAGGAGTAGGATGAATGACAATGAGGAGTGGGATGGAAATGTTTGTTGTACTTTTTAAAAATGTTTGAACTATGTGCTTGCAATTACCAATTCAAAATAATAAGTTTAAACATTTATTTCAAAAGTACATCCTTTAGATCATATAAAAATGTAGAAAAATAGAAGAGGCAGTATTTTGAGAATGTTTTAAAGTTTGCTGCTCAAATTAAAATTTGTTATGTAAATGTGGCTGAACACGGTAGACTGAATAAGAACCCTGTCCTCTCCAAAGTTGTTCACATCTTAGTCCCCAATATCTGCAAATGCTACTTTAGGTGTTAAAGGGGACTGTGTAGTAATCAAGGTAAAGATTTTGATATGAGAATATTATCCTTGATTATCCCAGTGGGCCCAATGTAATCAGAAGGGTCCTGATAAGAGGAAAACAGGAGGGTCAGTGAAAGAGTAGGAGGTACGATCATGGAAGCGGAGGTGAGAAAGATTGGAAGATGCTATGCTGATGATACTGAAAATGTAGGAACGGACCACTAGCCAAAGAATGCAGGTGGTCGCTAAAAGATGGAAAAGGCAAGGAAACAGATTTTCCCCTAGAACATCCAGAAGAAACACAGCCAACAACTTGATCTTAGGTCTTCTGACATCTTTAATTAAATCTGCTTTATTTTAAGATGCTAAGAAAATGGTTATTTGTTAAAGCAACCACATGAAAACAATATACTGAAAAACCAGGGTTTGCCATTGCCTTTATAAGGCATAGGATAAATTTAAGAGGATGTTTATAATTCTAACTTTTATTTAATGAGCATTTTCTGTGAGCCATCTCTATGCTAATCACTTATCTCAGTTAATATTACAAAGGCTAAGTGATAAAAAATACCCAGGTTTTATTTTTGTAGTATGTTGCTTTTATAGCAATTAACAGAATTAAAATGTATTATAATGTTCAGCTATGTTTATTACGTTAACTTGTTACTACTGACATATTATAGAAAGGGCTATTTATTACAAGAATGTTTAATTATTTTAGTTACTCCTCTAGCCTATTTAGAGAAGCTAACCTTAACACTAGCTCTAAAATATTCTTGGTGATATGATGAGCTTTTATCAATATAATTTTATTATTATTATATTTTCTAGGCTCAAATATCCAGAATTTGATTTTGTTTTCTTGCTTCTTTGTTTATTTTTTATTGTAGTAAAAAATGTCAAAAAGGTTTTCCCTATATTTTCTTCTAGGATTTTTACAGTTTCAGGATTTATGTTTAAATCTTTAAGACATTTTGAGTTGATTTTTCTTTATGGTTTAAGATAAGTGTTCATTATTATTTTCTATGTAAATATCCAGATTTCCTCAACATCATTTGTTGAAGAGGCTATCCTTTATTGTGTATTCTTGGCACCATTGTTAAACATCAAGTGGCCATATATGTGTAGGTTTATTTCTGCACTCTCTATTCTGTACCATTGGTCTGTATGTCTGTCTTTATGCCACTATCATACTGTCTCAATTACTACAGTTTTGTAATATATTTTGAAATTAGGAATGTGACACCTCTATATTTGCTCTTTCTTAAAACATTTTGGCTGTTCTGAGTCTTTCATCATTCCATAAGAATTTTTATATTGTTCCCTCCATTTCAGTAAAATCATGTTATTGGGAATAGCATTGAATCAGTAGATCACTTTAGGTAGTAGAATCATTGTATCAATACTAAGCCTTCCAATCTATGAACATGGAATTTCTTTCCATGTAGTTGTCTCTCTTTAAATTTGTAATTTTCAGTGTATAGGTCTTTCACTTCCTAAGTTTACCCCTAAGTAATTTATTGTTTTTAATGCTATTATAAATGAAATTGTTTTTTGAATTTCATTTTAGATGATTCATTATTAGTGTATAGAAATGTGACTAATACTTGTATGTTGATGTTGTACCCTTCAGCTTTACTGAATTTGTTTATTAGTACCACTGGTTTTTTTTTTTTTTTTCCTTTTTGGTAGAGTTTTTAGGATTTTCTATATATATGAATCATGTCATCTGCAAACAGACATAATTTTACTTCCTTCTTTTTGATTTAAATACATTTTTGTTCCTTGTCTAATTATTCTGGTTAGTACAACCAGCACTATGTTAAAGAGAAGTAGTGAGGGCGTTCATTAGTGATCATTACCTTAAATGAAGGATCTTCAAAAGGTTCACGAAAATGTGCATTATAAAAACAAACAAACAAACAAAAAACTATACACAGGCTGCAAAATTTTTTGCACCAAAATAAACTTGTACTAACTTGTTATAACACGTCTAACAGGATCTAGTTTGAAGCACTAAGAAAGATAAGACATCAATTTGTAAAGAATCCTTGTTGGAGCAACATGAATGCTGCTATTATTGAAACAAAATAAAACATCAAATTTATGGTGAAGTTTGGGAAGAAGAATGGTGAAATCATTGATGCTTTAGAAAAGTTTATGGGGAAAATGCCCCAAATAAATCAGCAATTGACAAATTAGTAACTCATTTTAAGAAAGTGTATTAGTCCATTTCTTTTGCTTATAACAAAATATCTGGAACTGGGTGACTTATAAGAAAATAAAATGTATTGCTTACAGTTTCGGAGACTAGGAAGTCCAAAGTCCAGGGAACACATCTGGTGAGGGTCTTGGTGGTGGTGACCTTGATACAAAGGAGTCTCACATGTGTTCTTCTTTTTAAAGACCTCAGAACCACACCCCTCACAACCATTATTAATTAATTCACTACAGCATGGTCCTACAACCTAATCACCTCTTCAAGGCCCCACCTTGCAATTACCATCATAGAATTTCCCACCCTCAACAGTTGCAGAAGGAATTAAGCTTCTAATATATGAACTTTGTGGATACGAGTCAATTAATTCATAGCTGATGGGATGAGATGATATTGAAAATGAAGCCTGGGTAGCAGACCATCCACATGAATTTGTGAGGAAAAAAATTAATCTTGCTTGTGCTCTAATTGAAGAGGACCAATGATTAATAGCAGAAATGATAGACAACACAATAGACATCTTAGTTCAATTTATACCATTGAAAATGTAAATTTGAGAAAACCTTGTGGCCCATAGGTACCAAAACTGTCATGCCCATATCAGCTGTAGACAAAAGCAGAGCTTTCAATGAAAATTTTGTTTGTTTCTGTTTTTGAATTGGGAAATCATCATGTTGAAGGGATACCTGCACTCCCATGTTCATCGCTGCTCTGTTTACAATAGCCAAGATATGGAGCCAACCTAAATGTCCATCAATGGATGATTGGATAAGGAAAATGTGGTATACATACAACGTGGAATACTACTCTGCCATAAAAAAAAGAATGAAATTTCTGCCATTTGCAACAAATGGATGAGCTTGGAGAAACTTATGTTGAGTGAAATAAACAAAGCACAGAGGGAAAAAATCCTGTATGTACTCACTCATACGTAGAAGCTAAGAGAGAAGGAAGGAAGGAAAGAGAGACCTCAGTAGTGCATTGGACTTGCAGAAGGAGAGAACATACCTAGGGATACAAAGTGGAGTGGGGGAAAGGGTGATGGGGAGTGAGGTCAGGGATTAATTGAGAGGGGGACACGGAGTAATCTGGCATGCCGCCAGTATGGATCTGTGAATCTTGGACACGAGTGGGGATGGTTAGCTTTGTACCCCATGAATATTCATAATCAGTAATAAAATAATAATAAAAATAAATGAATAAATAAATTAAAATAGAATTTATTCTTTAGACAAGTTCAGATTCACAGCAAAATTCAGTGGTAGGTACAGAGATTCCCCATATACCTGCTGCCCCAACACATACATAGCCTCCCCCATGATCAACATCTTGCATCAGAGTGGCACATTTACTACAACTGATGAATCTACTTGTCAGATGCTTATCAGCCAAAGTCCACAGTTTACATTAGGGTTCACTCTTGGTGCTGAACATTATATGTGTTGGACAAATGTACAATGGCTTATATTACAGGGTTGTGCAGAATAGTTTCGCTGCCCTAAAAATTTTCTGTACTCTTACCTATTCAACGCTCCCTCCCTCTAAACCCTGGCAACCACTGATTGTTTTTCTTTCCAATTTTTCCTTTACTAGAATGTCATAGTTGGAATCATACAGTATATATACATTTTAGATTGGCTTCTTTCACTTAGCAATATGCAGTTAACTTTCTTCCATTTCTTTTGTGACTTGATAGCTCCTTTCTTTTTAGAGCCAAATATTCCATTTTCTGGATGTACCAGTTTACCTATCCATTCACCTATATGAATATGAAATAGAGGAGAGAATTCTGTGCTGGATATTTATATTTGGTATTCTAAAACAGGTAGATAAGAAATAAGTAAAAAGTATATGTGAAAATTGTAAAGTAGAAACTCATTTTTCAGGATATTTAAATGCAAACGGATATACAGTCAAGTTCACTCTGTAAAATGTGTAAGAATAGGAAGCACATGTTTAGGGCTCTGAAAAGGTACCCAGTGAGGAAGGGTGATGAAGAGGTGTATATGAAATACTAAAACAAACAAAATCTACCCATCAGTCAAGAGAAGGGATCCAGGGTACCTCATTCCACAGGGGACACCTAACCCTGGTAAAGGTTCAATAGATAGGGTTGACCCAACTCAAGAAATGACACCATTCAATGAGTGTCTGCAGGGGAGCAGGTGAAAGAGTAAGTCCCACATGAGAACCATCTGAAGCGTGACCCAGTCGCCTTCTAGTGGGCCTCTGAGCTTCACGGAGCTACTTTGACTTGTCCTTTTACCTGTGTCTGACCCCATATGCTAAGTAAGAAAAAAATAATTTTTTTTCTTCCTCCCACAGTATGATCTTTTTTGTTCTTATTATCTCGATAATATTGGTATAGAGATGTAATAAACAATGTTATGTAAGGCCTTCTCTGCTTTGTCCTTAAGGGAATTGGCAGTCATTTGACCAAAATCAAACATTTACATCTTATGGAAACTAAGGATTTTAAACAGTTCAAGAGAAAAAAACCTAAGTTTCAGTTAGATTTAAAGTACAAAACCAACACATCTAAATTCTGCCTTTGGGATCAGAAGCAGCTGTATTATTCTTTTCCTGGAATGCAGCTGCTTCAAGGGACATTTTAAATGAGTGGAACAACATCATGAACCACTTCTTTGAAGAATTTTAAGAGATGAAATGTGGCCTTACCAGTACAATTCTGAAGACAAAGAAGTGGCTACCAGGAAGTGGAAGTAGTATATTCTGTGAGAAAGAGGACTGGTTAAGAACAAAGTTTATATAATGACATTGTTCACAGAAATAGAAAAAAAAAGAGTCCTATAATTCATATGGAACAGCAAAATACCCCAAATATCTGAAGCAATCAATCCTGAGTGTGGAAAATAAAGATGGAGGCATTACACTACCTGACTTCAAATTATACTACAAAGCTATAGTAACCCAAACAGAATGGTATTAGCATAAAAACTAACTTTCAGGCCAATGGAACAGAATAGAGAACATAGAAATCAGTCCACATACTCTCTTCCAACTGATCTTCAACAAAGACACCAATAACATACATTAGGAAAAAGACAGCCCCTTTAATAAATGGTGCTGGGGAAATTGGATATCCATATCTGGAAGGATGAAACTAGATCCATACCTCTCACCATATATCAAAATCAACTCAAGATGGATTAATTGTTTAACTATAATATCTGAAAGTATAAAACTCACAGAAGAAAACAAAGGGGAACAAACTTCAGGGTGTAGAACTGAGCAAAGACTTTACAAATAAGACCTCAAAAGCATAAGCAACAAAGTAAAAAAAATAAGCAAATGGGATTATATCAAACTAAAAAGCATCTGCACAGCAAAGGAATCAATCAACAGAGTGAAAAGACAACCTACAGAATTGGAGAAAATATTTGAAAACTATGCATCTGACAAGGAATTAATATCCAGAATACACAAAGAACTCAAGAAACTTAACAGTGAAAATACAAGTAACCATATCAAAAAAAGGACAAAGGAGCTCAATAGGCATTTCTCAAAGGAAGGTATACAAATGGCCAACAGACACATGAAATAATGCTCAACATCACTAAGCTTCAGGGACAAAATCACATTGAGATATCATCTCACCCTAGTTATACTGGCTATTATAAAAAAGATAGAGAATAACAAATGCTGGTGAGGGTACAAAGAAAGGGGCCCTCCTACACTATTGGTGGTACTGTAAATTAGTGCAGCAATTAAGGAAAACAGTATGGTGGTTTCTCAAACAACTACAGGTAGATCTGTCATATGATCCAGCAATCCCACTGCTGGGTATACACCCAAAGGAATGGAAATCATCATGTCCAAGGTATACCTGCACCCCTTTGTTTATCACAGCTCTATTTGCAATAGCCAAGAGTTGGAACCAACCTAAATGTTCACTGATGGATGATTAGATAAGGAAAATGTGTTATATATATGCAATGGAATACTATTCTGCCATAAAGTAAGAATGAAATTCTGCCATTAGCAGCAACATGGATGAGTTTGGAGAAAATGATGTTAAGTGAAACAAGCCAGGCACAGAAAGAGAAATACTTGTCCTTACTCATAAGTGGGAGCAAAATAAATAAATAAAATAAAATAAAATGAAAAGGAAAGAAACATACAGCAATCACAATAATACTATGAACTTTCAAAAGGTGAGAACAAAACTGTGGTTACTCAACCTGGGAAAGGGTGGGGGGAAAACGGTTTAGCAAGAAATTGATTAATGGACACAAAGAATTATTACATTTTATAATTATGAACATACTAATTATCCTGACTTGAGCATCACACATTGCATACAGGTATTGATATCCAACCCTGTTCCCCACAAATTTTTATAATCAATTATGTTTCAATAAGAAAAAATAATAAAAATAAAAAAACAAATTTAAAAATATTTTTTAATAAAGAGCAAAGGTTATGGCAACAGTTTTTTAGGATGCTCAAGGCATTTTGCTTGTTGATTATCTGGAGGATCAAAGAATAATAACATTGCTTACTATGAGACTGTTTTCAGAAAGTTAACCAAAGCTTTAGTGGAAAAATACCTAGGAAAGTTTCACCAGAGAATCATTTTCCTTTAGAACTATGCTCCTTTCATCAATCAAGGACCATTTTGTGAGAGTTTTGATGGGAAATCATTAGGCATCCATCATTCCATCCTGGTTTGTCTTCTTCTGACTTCTTTTTGTTTCCTAATGTTAAAATACCTTTAAAGGGCACCGATATTCCTTCAATGAATAATGTCAAAAAAGAAAAAAATGCAGTGACATGGTTAAATTTCCAGGACCCTTGTTCTTTAGGAATGAACTAAATGACTAGTACCATCACTTGCAAAAGTGTCTTGAACTTGATGGATCTTATGTTGAGAAGTAAAGTTTATATTTTTTAATCATATTTCTTCATGAACTTTTGATCTCCCCTTGCATTTCCTACTTGTGTCCTTCTGGGAACATGATAGTTCTGTATTCCCCCAACTCTCTTGAAAATAAGCATGACCTTGTGACTTCCATTGGCCAATAAAATTTGAGAACAAAAACTAGTTGGCAGTTTCCTGTTGAAACATTCAGTGCCAGTCCACATTTCCCTGTCTACACCTATGTGAATTATGGGTTGATACAAGGCCTCCAACAATCTCCATCCCTTTGTGACTTGTCCAATTCTTCTTGGTCATGCACTGTAAATAAAAAAATAAGCTTTGTTGTTATTTTAGTCAATAAAATGTAGGGTTTAATTTTCTTTAACATCACATAGCAATGTATCCTGACTGATATACTAGCAGCCAAAACTAAATTAATTTCCAAGATAAAAATATACAGAACATTTAACTCAATAAATCATTTTTTAATCTCATTTTTCTTCATTCTCATTATGAGATTTATATTTAATTTTAAGAGTGAGATAATACATATCTGCAACCTGATTATCTACAAATACAGATTCTCTATAAAGAAATTAATCAATAAAATAATTAATTAATCAATAAAATAAACCAAATTTTTATTCATAAATTTAGTTTCCCACCTAAAAATTATATTCTTATGGCATAAAAACAATAATAAGTTTGGCTTAGCCAGTGTGACAGATAGATTTACTGTCAGATTTAATTTAAGAAACTTTTAGGAAAGAAAATCAGCTTTACTTAAATGCAAAATGATAGATTTAAAAAGTAATGTGAAAGGAGTTAAATTTGAATTAACAATTTTATTGAAATGTGAACCTGATCTTTGTACTTATTTACAAATTTATTCTTAAATTTTTGTCAAGCTACAGAGCCTTCACAATATTAAAGTATCTATTTTACTGTCATATTCAGTGCTTTGATATTTTGCCCTGTATGTTTGATTTCTACACTTGATAAGTAATGTCTAAGCCCAAAGCAAAACTCCAGCTTTCTTGTTCCTAACCTACCATGCAGTTTCTCACTGTCCAAAATACACTGAAACATATGCACACTCTTTTAAACACACACACACACACACACACACGCACGCACACCTGGAAATTCGTGACTGTCTCTGTCATTAAGAATATCAGATGATACTACAAAGGAAGTTCTCTAGTTGAATACCACATAAATAATAATAATTCTTAAATGAGTCAATTCATTATATTCTCTTATATTTTAACATATATATGATTCACAATATTGTACTAAGATTGCCTGAGACAGCAACATTCATTTTTAACCATTCTTTGGGCCTTATATTACATCATATACTCATTCTGCTTCCACAGTAAAGAAATCATGGCTTATTGTTTTCAGGTTTACAACATAACTACCTCTCTGTCTCATTCTTATCAAGTTCCACAGTTTCATATTTTCACTTCCACACACTATACATTTTCTGCCAGATTATTTAGGTGATTTTTTTGTTTGTTTGTTTGTTTTATGTTGTACTGGTCCATTTATCGTTTGTCCCCCTTACTCCTCCTCACCTCTAAGTTCTCATAATAGAAGATGTTCCAATGTCTATTTATTTTATAACAGTTTTATTGTGATATAATTATAAATCACAATATACACCTTTTCCCAAACATATAATTTGATATTTTTTAGTATATACACAGATTTGTGTGACCATCAGTGCTAGCTAATTAGAATATTTCATCACGCCCCCAAAAACTCCATGCACCTTACAATTCACTTTCCACTCCTTTTCTTGCAAATCACTCTCTCAACTATTAACCTACCTACTGTTGCTATGGATTTGTCTATTCTAAACATTTCACATAAAAGGAATCAGAGGCAACCATTGGATCAAAAACAACTAAACAAATACACAAAATACTAAAAACCAAGTCCATACTACAGTAGCAAAAAATATGTTCAGTTGATTTCATTTGTGTTTTCTGTTCTGCAACCTGAAGTGTTCAGATAAGAAATAATTCTAAGCCCTAGAATCACTCAATAAAAAGAATAGATATTCTGTAAACAGGGAAGGATCCAGACTTTACTAAAATCTTAAGTCTATCATAGCAACTAACTTCCTGGACATTGTGATAAGAATCTAATGGAATAATTATAGAGCTAAAGGCAAGTAAAGATCACATTTCAAGTAAAATATTAGATTACTTAGCTTACTATTCCAAGCTATTCATCATTAAATTTGAACATTTTACATGAAGGGAAAGAATATGAATAAAAATCTTTTAGTTTCACAAAAAAAGTTGAAGAAAATGTGTTATGTTATGGTTGATTTGAGTAATAAGAATAAGCTATTTGTCCTAAAAGAAGCAAAAAGAATTAATTTTTGAACACATTGAAATTAAAAGATATTAGCTCACTTGATCTGAACAAAGTATGATAAATTTTTAAAACAGTGAATTAATTAGGCACGTAATGAGGAATAGAACACATAATATTTCTAGTCAAGATAAATAGCAAAATATCCCAGATTCTAAAAGAAGTAAATATCATCCATCATAGACACACCTTAAATTACGTTTATTGGAAAATATTAATAGCAACAGATCAAACAGAACAATGTTAGATGAATTCTACTGCTGACTTTGTTTCACAAAATTACATTTCATTTTGACCCTCATCTGTAACTTTCTGTGGAGTTAATCTTAGGATATTACTCATTTTTGAAGGTGTTAATGTACCATAAAGGATTTGTATTATCGTTAGACATACTATCCATGCCAGGTGTTACATGTTCTTTGCATCTGCTCTGAAGTTCATTTAACAGCTTATAAATCTTTATGATCATGCAATGTGTTTCTTTAATCAGTGGCATTCTTATAAAGCTATTAAAACATATATTACAAAATTAAGTTGGTTTTGTTTTAACTTTTTTGTATAACATAATACCTATGGGTTAATCTTTTCCATTTCATAATATTTAGTTCATTGTTAAGCAAATTTTCATATATATATGCACATTGTACACAAATATGAAGATTATAGTATTTAAACATACAATGTGATATTGTGACTTACAATCTTGATTCCAAGAAGACAAATCATTTTATATGTTCTAACCCCAGTTTCCTAATCTAAAAACTATTGTGTCTGAACTGAATGATTCATAAACAGTAGCATTTTTTTCCCCTTGGTTTTGTGATTGCTATTAATTTGCAAACTATTACACAGCATGAAGTAATTCATATAATATTAATTCATACATTAAATAGAATCCTTAAACAATCACAGGGAGACTATACAAAAATATATTTATTTTATTTATTTTTATTCTTCCTTCATTATTTTAACAAATGTATAGAATACCCATCTTTTTGTGCCAGTCCAGCAGAAATTGCACTCAGTAGTTGAATAGATTCAAAATAAATTCTATATAGTTTAATAACTCACCTAAGAAAATATTTTACTAAAGTACATTTACTTTCTAAATAAATATCATTTCAAAGATATCTAGGCTAAAATCTACATCCAGAAATCGTAAAGTCATTTAAGAAATTCTATTTTAAAATGAGAGACAGATACTGGGTTTTAATCTTTTTTAAATTATTAGTTTGTGAGTGATCTTTTAGAGTCTGTTTCATAAACTATTACAAGAGTTAAAGCAGTTTTTCTTATCATAAAGTAACTTGCATAGATGCCTGACAGGCTTATTGAAAACACCCATTTGGGAGTGTCACTGAATACCTGTTGACTCAGGATTTCCAGAGATATGACAATCTTCCTTCTTTCCCTCCCTCCTTACCTCCTTCTCCACCTTCCCCTCTCTCCTTCCCCTCTCTTTCTATTTTTCCTCTCTCCCCTTTTGCTTTTTTTCTAAGAAGTATTCTCACGGTTCTTGTCAACAGCACTACTTAGAAAAACTTACATTCATCATTAGAATGTTTAGAGTTTACGTGATATCATTGGCTTTATGAAATACATAAAATTATTTAGAGAAAATGTATGCATCATATATCCATAAACTCATTGATGGTTACGACTAACTTGTTTTAGGACTAAAATATAGATAGTGCTTTTCTACAACTATAGCAGACATCAGAAATACTTAAAAAGTTGTATTATTCAGTGACTATTTTCCATGAATTTTTTTCATTACAAATAGGAAGCAGACATGTAATATGTAATATATTGTTTTAACAGATATCTAGGTAAATTTGATAGGTAGTTTCTGTCCTTCTTTCAACAGGCATTTGTTTTTAACAGAATTGCAAAAAGGAAAAAAAAATAGGCATATCTCTCAGTAGCATTTGAGGAAAGCTCTTTCTCTGTATAGATTTAGACTAACGTGAGTGAATTCTAGTGCTATATATGTGTTTATTCATTTACTTTCTGCAATAACTCTATGGGATAAGTAGAAACTTATTTATATATCCTTGGATACAGAAAGATTTTTCTTTATATATTGAGCACTCTTGACATGACATTCTATATATATATATAATCACAGTTATTAACAAGTACATATACTATATATCCACTTATATATAGCCAGATGAAAAACTTACAGATTTATAAATATTTGAAAATTTATTACTGGACTGAAGGTAATGTCCCCACTAAAGGGATTTCAAGTTTTTTACAATAAAGTAATCTACAATTTAATTTTCATAAATATTACATTTTATCAATATAGTAATTAGATGTCAGAGAAAAGAGTGAAAGTTGTACTTATATTATGGCTTATTCTACTCTATACTCTATAAAGTACAGAATATTGATGAACTATATTTAGTTTAATCATTTTCTTTCTTCCTATATTCATAAAGTGTGTTTTTGTTTGTTTGTTTGCTTTATTATGTTTTTATTTTCCCAAAGTGAAGCATTAGGGATGCAGAAGTAAACAGTACTATTAAGAACTTTGCTCTATGTAGATCAATGTTTTAGCTTTGATAATTCAAATTTTAATAACTGTTGAAGGAAATTCATAGAGTGAGGAAACCTCAAAGGAATAATATTACTACTTTGTGTGATCTGGGAAACCTCTTTGAGGACAAGTTAGTCGACATGAGACCTGATGGATGAGAATGGATCAGCCATAGAACATGAGCACTAAAGCAAGGGATATTAACGGTGTGTTGTGATCAAAGAAAATAAGGTGTTATGGCTGGAGCAGCGTAAGTAAAAGCAAGGAGTTAAAAAAATTGAAAATTTAAGACTGACATTATACACTGAGATTAAGATTATGTACTGTCTAGAAGGTGAAGGTAGGGAGCTTATTCTAAGTTGTAAGAATGGTGACATGAGGATGCATGTGGGGAAAGTTATGAGCTCTCTGTATACTGTGGAAATAGGGGATTCTATGCCTATAGTACCAGAAGAGATTTTCTTTCTTTCTTTTTTATTTTTTTTTTAAACTTTATTCTTTTTCTTTTTGGTTTGAGAATCTGGTTTGGTTGTGGTACCATTTACTGAAATGGGAAAACATAGAGGACAGATCCTGGGGGACCTGCAGGACAAATTTGAAGGGCTTGGTTGTGTGGTGAGAAAAATAAGAGCTTTATTTTTGGGCATTTTAACTTTAAGAGGCCTATTACATATCAAAATGGAAAGAAAGGTCAAGTAGACAATTTGAATATTAGTTGTGCAGTTTGGGAAAGAGTTTTTAGATTTAGATATATTTTTTAAAAAGTCATAAAGGTATTTTTAGTCAAAACAATAAGATTATGTAACCAAGTTCACAAAGGAATGCAGAGAGAATAGTTTTGGCACCAAATCAGGCTGAAAGGCAGGGAAAAGTCAGTATGAGAATGAACAGAGCAGCTCATGAGCAAGAGAAACACCAAGAGAGTCGTGTCAGTGCAGATTCAGGGTCAAGGGAGAGTATAAATCTGCCATCAGACTTTTTCCTTCCCCAGGTTGATTGTTCATTTGGAAATACAGTAACCAAATGCAAAGGTCTTTTAGAGACATAGTTCTCAATTCTGCTTTATTTCTTAGATATTTTGCTCCATGCCTTTCTCTGAATGTAATGATGTCAACATCTAAAATATTCAGAAAAATAAAATTTCTTCATCCTTAATCTATTTTATTCCTGGGTCATCTTTATCATTTTATTCAGAGTTTTTATTCCCTTTTTTAACTATTAGGAATCTAGGACCAGTAATTTTGTGTATCCCTACAAGACCTCTGTCTGTATTTTTATTTATATTATTGAATCTGCTAGTTCTTTTCTAAACCCATCTCTTCCTTATAATATCTTGCTCAATATAGTCAATAGCAACAAATACATACTTTTAACATTGTTTTCTAATTTTTTTTTCTCTTAAAGCTCCTAGCTGAGTGAGAAAACAATCTTCTTTCATACTTTCCTAGAAATAGCAGTATTACTAAATATTTTTGCCATTGTCTGATTCAGAAAGTCATTATTCCAACCTTCAAGAATAATTTTCTCACTACAGTCCTCTCAAACACTGAGCCAGATATTACCATTTTTGAGAGCCGTACAATGCTCTTGGTACTAATTTCTGCATCACTTGTCCTCACATTTTCCATGACTGAACTTGTTGCTTGGTTCTATCCCAATTTCACTAAAGGCTGGGAAGTTTAGAGGAATGGACAGGAATTCTCGGAACAATAAGAGTATCCTCCATACTGCATTATGATACTCTCTCTCTCTTTTAATTAACTATGTTCTTCCTTCTCCACAGACCGTAGAGAAAAGGCAAGACTAGGGCAGAAAAGAGAATCAGTTCTACAAAACAATGAAAGACTTTGTCTTGGCTATTGTAAATACAGCTGCAATAAACATGGAAGTGCAGGTATCCCTTTGACAGTATGATTTCCATTCCTTTGGGTTTATACCCTGAAGCGGGATTGCTGGATCATGTGGTAGCTGTATCTGTAATTGTTTGGGAAAGCTTTATACTGTTTTCCGTAAAGGTTGTACTATTTTACAGTCCCACCAACAGTGTAGAAGTGTTTGCTTTTCTCCACATCCTCGCCAGCATTTGTTATTCCGTCTTTCTGATAATAGCCCGTCTAACTAGGGTGAGATGGTATCTCAAAGTAGTTTTGATTTGCCTTTCCCTGATGATTAGTGATGTTGAGCATTTTTTATGTGCCTGTTGGCCATTTGTATGCCTTTGGAAAATGTCTATATGGTACCTTTGCCCATTTTTTTGAATGTATTATTTAGTTTTTAACTGTGAAGTTGTTTGAATTCCTTGTATATTCTAGATATTAATCCCTTGTCAGATGCATAGTTTTCAAATATTTTCTACCATTCAGTATATTGACATTTCACTCTATCGATTGCTTCTTTTGCTGTACAGAAGATTTTTAGTTTGATATAATTCCGTGTATTTATTTTTTTCTTTTGTTGCTTATGTTTTTTGGAGTCTTACTGGTAAAGTCTTTGCCCAGTTCTACACCTGGAAGTGTCTCCACTATGTTTTCTTCTAGGAGTTTCACAGTTTCAGGTCTTATATACGGAACCTACCTAAATGCCCATAGACAGATGATTGGATAAGCAAAATGTGACATATATACACAATGAAATACTACTTAGCCATAAAAGAGAATGAAATTCTGCCATTCACAGCAACATGGATGAGTTGGGAGAAAATTATGTTAAGTGAAACAAGCCAGGAACAGAAAGAGAAATAACGCATATCCTCACACATAAGTGGGAGCTAAGAGAGAAAGAAAAAAAAAAAGAGAGAGAAAGAAAGAAAGAAAGATTACAATAAAATGTTGAGCTTTCAGAAGGAGAGAACAGATCTATAGTTACTAGAGGTGGGAACAGGGGAGGAGGTGGGTAGTTAGGGAGTAATTGGGTAAGGTACACATAGAATAATTACAATTTGTAATGATGAACATGCTGATAATATTGATAGTCAACTTTGTACCCCATAAATATGTACAATCAATTATATTTCAGTTTAAAAATAAATTTAAAAAAAAATGAAAGACTAGATTCCCTGAGGAAACTTTTGGTTGAAGTTCCTGTGGAAAATGTTGAGGAAGTGACTGAATATAAGCTCAGACTTGAAAGACAAGCAAAATTTTCCTATAATAGAAAGACTGGGCTTAATACTGATTTCCAAAACTAGCTCACCAACATCTTGAATTTCGTTTTTGTAAAGGTAAACACCAAGTTTCATCCGAGACTCGTGAAATGAGAGTTGCCGAATATATTACCTCAGAATCTCATTTTACAAAGCTCTCCTTATTATGAAAAGAATGCCCCACCACCTCTGGATCAAAAATCATTATTTTAATAATAAAAGGAGCTGTACAAAATGAATTTAAAATCAACATTTAATATTAAAAACCATCAGTTTGATCACAGCAATAGAATTCTAAACTTCAGAAGTGTAAATCGTGATCTTTAATTGCTTTGTTGAATATTCTTACATGTAAGAATTCAGAATAAATTTTCAGTACCGAGAAAGTCCTGCAAGACTCATTACAGAAATCTGGCTCATACCCTGTGATTACAGAGATTAGTAATTCTAAATGGGCTCATAGATAATTTGAAGAAAATCAGTTAAAATAACTGTTTTCATTATGCTTTAATTTGACTACATTAACATCATATTATTAACATAACTTACATAAGTTTCCTCAAAGTCTAAAGTAACTGTTTTGGAAGTTAGATCTCTGTTCAGACAGGGTATCAGCATGAAACAGATGGCACAGTCAAATTAGAATACTTCAGGGAGTATTTAATAAAGATAATTCAGGGAGTATTTAATAAAGATAATATTTATGGAAGTGTGAACAGAGTATAAGCAAATCAGAAAGGATAATATAGTTTGCATATGGCCGCAAAGCTATTACCACTTCTATGACTAAAAGTAGCTTTTCTTATTTGTGGGGTGGTTTGAATAAACGATTTACTTAGAATAATTATTTGTTCCTTGAAGATATTTTTAAATTCTCTCTTAAAATTGACTGCTGCTGATTCTTTACTGACGGAGGGTAGACATGACCACTAATTTCCTTTATTTAATGATTACTGTTCTATACTTTTGTTAAGAATTTATTTAGTCTCTTGTTAACTTACATTTATTTTAAAATACTTATTTTTCACTACTGGCAAGATATAGTAATCATTTTATAATGTATATGTGTATCAAAACATTACATTGAACATCTTAAATATATACAATTAAAAAAAGAAAAAAAAAACTACTATCAGAAGATCTATAGTTATGTCACTTACTCATTATTAATATTAATGGTATACAACTTACATCAATTTGTTTTGCTTAAAATCTATCTGTTTTCTTGATATTTACCACAATTTTCTTTTTCTAGACCATTATTTTTTTGCTTTTATCTTTAAAAAAAAGTTTTTACATGTGACCTTTCTGTCCATCTTTTTCCACGAGAAATGTGTTTAAAACTACGAATCCTACAATAAGGTCAGCCTGTAAGTTTTAACAGGTATTGGATTTATTTTTGTCAGTATTGCACGTATTTCACTCTTTATTATTTCTTCTTTTACCCATATATTACTAAAATTTTCTTTTTGGAAACTTCAAGTTGTTTCATCTTTTTATAGCTGAACGCATGAGTAGAGAGCATAGCTTCTATGGTTACCGTTTTGATTTTTAAGCTTATTAATTTTGTTTTTCAAGCCTTCTATATATATTTGCTATTTTTTGTACTGTTTGGAACTTCAGTCTTAAAATTTTGTGTTTTGTTATTTGTTAATTTTTTATAATTTTTAGAAGCATGTAATTTTATGACTGAATAATTCTCAAAGAAAATATAACACCTCTTTATTAAATTATATTCCTCTTCATAAATTACAATGCTTTCTGTTTAAATATTATTTTGTCTCAAAATAGGTTATGCAGGACTAGGTCTTCTCTGCCTTTATTTCTTATTTTCTTTGTTTCATTATTCAGTAAATCTTTTATTAACGACATGTAAATTAGATTTTTTAAAAAAATCAGAATTAAGTGTCTCTCTATAGCTTAACTAGATCCAGTTCTACTAACTAAATTTGCTGATATACTTAATCATTTTATGGTCCTGTTTCTACTCTTTCTCAGAATTTTAATTTTTTTTTTAATTTTAGCACTTACTTGTACATATTTGTGAGATATAGTGTGTTACTTCAATACATGCATATACCGCACAATGATTCACTTAGGGTAGCTAAATAGCATAGTTTTGTACCCATTAGGCCACCACTTCTCATCCCCCTTCCCCCCTCCCCTCCTGGCCTCTGGGAACCATTATTCTATTCTCTACTTCTATGAGAACTACTTTTTTGTTTAGATTCCACTTATCAATGATATCAGCAGCTTTTTTTCCTGGGTTTTTTTTTTTCTTTTTTCTGGTGGGGGGAATTGTAATTGATTTCTACTATTTTACTGTTTACATTAAATTCTAGCATACATACTTATCTTTATTTTTTAATCTTTTTTTAATAAAATATAAAGCAATTAAGATCACTATTGTCTCTCCCTACAAAAAAAAAAACAAAAACAGAAAACACTTCCTCTTCAAACACTTCCTCGCATATTAACAGACTTGTGTATTTGCATTTTCCTTGCTCCAAATTCCAATAAACACTTCTTTTTCATTGTCAGTCTTTATACAGTTACAATCTTTACATGTTCACTATTACACTTGCATGTTCTTCCTTCCTTGTGAATATAAATGTGTATACATATTATCTTTTTTTATTTCAGAAATGCATGTGTATAATCATCTCAATTAATGCATGTATGTCTACAAATACCTTTATTTTGCTTTCATTTATGTACAATAGAGTATTTGGGTATAGAATACTAGATTTATTTGTATTTATCTCATATATTTATATAATTTCATTGTCTTCTGGCACCTATTATTCCTTTTTTTCATCTTTATTGAATTACAATTGACAAAAATTGTTTATATTTATGGTTTTGATTATGTATACAGTGTGAAATTATTAAATAAAGCTAATTACTACATCTATCACCTCACGTATGCAAATTTTTGATGATAACATTTAAGATTTTTTTTCTTAGCAATTGTCAAATATATAACACATTATTAGTCACAATACTGGATAATATATCTACAGGACTTATTCATCCAGTAGAACTGAAATTTTGTACCCTTTGACCAACATTTCCTCATTCCCCAACACCCAATTCCACCTCCTGGCAACCATTATTCTACTCTCTTCTATGATTTCCACTTTTAGATTCCACATATGGGTGAGATCATGCAACATTTGTCTTTCTCCACCTGTCTTATTTTACTTAGCCTAATTTACCTCTAAGATCATCCAATGCCATCACAAATGACAGGACTTCCTTCTTTCTTTAAGACTGAGTTGTATTCCACTGTATATGTATACCAAATTTGCTTTATTTATTCATTTGTTGATAGACACTTTGATTCCATATGTTAGTTACTGTGAATAATGCTGCAATGAACATGGGAGTGCAGATACTCTTTGACATATTGATTTCATTTCTTTGACCCAGAAGTGGGATAGTTGGATCATATGATAGTTGGATTTTTAATTATTTGAGGAAACTTTCACACTGTTTTTCATAATGGCTGTACTAACTTACATTCCCTCCAACAGTTTGCAAAGGTTCCATTTTCTCCACATCCTCAGGAGAACTTGTTATCTTTCTTCCTTCTGATAATAGTCCTTCTCAGGGGAGTCAGGTGTTAACTCTCTGTGGTTTTAATATGCATTTCCCTGATGACCATTGATGTTGAGCATTTTGTTGCCTGTGCTTTGAGGTCATATCCAAAAAAGCTTTGCATAGGCTCGTGCCAAGAAGCTTTTCCCCTATGTTTTCTTCTAGCAGTTTTACAGTTTCAGGTCTAAAGTTTAAGTCTTTAATCCATTTTGAGCTGATTTTTGAATGTGGTATGAGATAAGGGTCCACTTTCACTCCTCTGCACATAAATATCCACTTTACCCAACATTATTTATTGAAGAAACAATCCTTTTCTTATTGTGTGTTCTTGGAAACTTTGTTGAAGATCAAGTAATTGTGAATATATGAATTTACTCATCAGCTGTCTCTTCTGTTTTATTGTTCTATATGCTGCTTTTATGCCAGTATTTTGCAAATGTTGACCCATCCTTGTATGTCAGGGATAAATCCGACTTGGTTATGGCAAACAATACTTTCAAAGTGCTGTTGAATTAGATTTGCTGATTTTTTGTTAAGGATTTTTCCATCTATCTTCATTAGGAATATTGGCCTATAATTTTCTTTCTGACACCTATTGCTTCTGATAAATAGTCTGTTGTGAGTCTAACCATCATTATTTAAATGATACTTTCCTTTTCTTTCTAGAAATTCTAAATAAATGTTTTAATCTTGGATGTTCCAGTTTTTCGAGCTGTCTATGTGTTGATTTGTTTTTAGGTGTCATGTTCAGAACTTTGTGTACTTTTTTCAATGTACTCTCATTATTTTTAATTTCTGAAAAAATGAAATTCCTGCCCTGAACTATTCAGATATTATTGCTTTTTTTCTTTCTCTTTATACTCCTTTCCTTGAACACATATAAAGTATAGAATATAATTTCAGTTTTATATTTCCTATCTCAGTAGTCATTTCAACTATTTTAGATCATTTCATCATAAATTTTACATTAATTAATTCACTCATTGGTTTTTGTTAATAAACACATTTAATGTTGGACACATTTAAAAATGTTCTTGTTTCTGTCATTTCAATTTTGCTTGTTTTAAAATTTGTCTTTCCTTCAAAATTCATCTTTTCTTCAAAATTCATCTTTCTCTCAAAAATTTTTATAGTGCTCTATCGTTTTATACTATATTTAAGTACCTATTGTAGTTTTAAAAAATATTGTAAACATGGTCGTTTTACCACTGTTTATAGATTGCTTAATTTTTTAGAAATTATTTTATTGTAGTTCTTATCATGTGTGTCAGTAAGTCTGTCTACTCTCTGTCCTATCTCTGTTGAGCTCTATACATTTCAGTGGGTTTTTCCCTAATTACTTGATATGGGATTTTTACATCATATATATAGTATTTCTCAGAGCTCCAGCACCATGTCTGATAAAATGCACTATTTCTAATTCTTTCTCATCTTTTTTGTTTGTTTGTTTTTAGTCATAGGCCAGTATGCCCTAGTGTTAGATTTGTAAATCAATGAGAAAAGCTTTTCTATTCTTTCCTCACAGTGATTATTTTTTTATTTTATTTTTATTTTTTGCTTCCATATTTTTGCATATAGCTTTCTCTGGTGTTTAGTTGCTACGGAAGACTAAGGTCTAGATACTTATCACTTTGAGGGCATTAAAATGTCAAAAATTAATACTAACTTTGTAAACACTTGTAGTAATTATGTAACATCAAACATGAAATAATTGAACAAAAAATAGATGTTTACCTTCATGAATCTAACATAAAGATCAATGAGTTCTGCTTGTAGATGGCTATAATTATGACTTCCATCCTTAAATGCTGCCCTGCAATTTCCTGAAATTGGCAAATTATTAAGGGTTCTTTGCCTAGAGGACAAAAAGTAGTAGATTTCCTCTATTAAACCTACAGCAATACATGAATTAAATTGATTGCTCATTTATTTAATTGATATGATCAATATTGAAGTCTGTGTTAATGAAAAGAATGACTGCAATTAATCACAGATAACAATAGTAAAGATTAGTCATGCTGATTTTTATGAACAGGTTAATCTCTGCATTGAATTCTAGTTATAATTTAGATACTTTATTGTTTAGTGAGGGTATCCTTCTCCTTGTCAGCTACTGCTCTGAAATCTCCATTTGTAGCCCCAAACTCATGAAATATAGACTAGTATATTAAAAATTCAAAAAAAAAAAAAAAACAGAATGAGTGAAATATCTAACAATAGAAAAATGGTTAACACTGTAAATTCCAACACTTTAACGCAACAAACAGTTTAATAACAATGAATTAATTTGTGAGATTTTTAAATTTTGTTTTTGAATTGAAACATAACTGATAATACATATTTATGGGATACAGAGCTGACTATCAGTATTTGTATGCAGTAAGTGATGATCAAATCAATATTATTAGCATGTTCATCATTACAAATCATAATTATTCTTTGTGTCCCTCACCTAGTTTCTCCTTAACCTTACTCCTCCCTGGCCCTTTCCCACCTCTAGTAATTATAGGTCTCTTCTTTCCTTCTGAAAGTTCAATGCTTTATTGTGGTCTCTCTCTCTCTCTCTCTCTCTCTCTCTCTCTCTCTCTCTCTCTCTCTCTCTCTCTCTCTCTCTCTCTCTCTCTCTCTCTTTATTTCTTTGCTCCCACTTACAAGTGAGGACATGCACTTGAGGTATTTCTTCTGTACCTGGCTTATTTCACTTAACATAATTTTCTCCAGAATCATATATGTTGCTGTGAATGGCTGAATTTCATTCTTTTTATGGTTGAGTAGTATTCCATTGTGTATATATTCCACATTTTCGTTAGCCAGTCATCCATCCATGGACATTTACATTGGTTCCTTATCTTGGCTATTGTATGTAGAGCTGTAATGAACATGGACATTCAGGAATTCCTTTGACATGATGATTTCCATTCCTTTGGGTATACACCCAGAAGTGAGATTGCTGGATCATATGGTAATTCTATCTACAGCTGTTTTACAAACCTTCATACTGTCTTCCATAATGGCTGTACTAATTTACAGTCCCACCAACAGCATTGAAGGGGTTCCCTTTCTCCACATCCTCGTCAGCATTTGCTATTCTCCATCTTTTTAAAAATAGCCAATCTAACTGGGGTGAGATGATATCTCAATGTGGTTTTTATTTTCACTTTCTTGATGATTAGTGATGTTGAACATTTTTTTATAAACCAGTTGGACATTTTTTATATCTTCCTTTGAAAAATGTCTGTTCAGCTCTTTGCCCATTTTTAAATTGAATTATTAGGTTTTTTACTGTGAAGTTGTTTGAGTTCCTTGTATATTCTGGATATTAATCCTTTGTCAGTAGTTGTAGTTTGCAAATATTTTCTCTGTAAAACCTATTCTGTAGGTTTTTTTCTCTCTGTTGTTTCCTTTGCTGTGCAGAAGCTTTATAGTTTGATATATTTGTTAATTTTTTCTTATGCTGCCTGTGCTTATGGGACCTTATTTACAATGGGGAAACAATTTTAAAAATAAAATAAAACTTCAGTATTGTAACATGTGTGCATAAATATGGGAAAATATCTTCAACAGCACACACAAAGATGAATAAAGTGGTTAGGAGTAGAGGAAAGTGAGCAGGAATATATTCCTTTTTACCCACTAAATTCAAACATTGCTTGATATAGAGAGACGTTAACAAAACAGATGCTGGAGATAGAACACTTCAGTTCAAATTATGATTCTGACATTTACTGAGTAAAGCTGAAGAGTTACTTAAATTCATCATGCTACACTGTCTTTATTTGTGAAATAATTACAATAATAGTATCTTAGTCTTTGTGAGAGTCAGATGTCTATATAAACATCTTAAATTACTTAAGTGAAATAAGTATATTAGTGTGTACATATATATATACATATGGGCATGCACACATATTACTCTAAAACTTTGTAATAAGAAAATATTTTAGGGAGTAATATTCAAATCTAACTTTATAAACTTTCAGGCTTAACCATGAAGTAAAGTTTAACTTTTGATTAGGCAGAAAAATGAAGAAATTGCACTGAAACCAAGAGCTGTAGTAGTTAACCATCTGAGACATAAAAGCAAACCATGTTACAACACTCTGAGGAGTCACTGAGAATTTGTGTAATATTATAGGTAAAGGACTTGATTCACTTTATTCATTTTATGTTTGATTGTCATAAAATAGTTTTCATATTATCTATTTCCTAAAACCACTTAATTAAAAATCATAGCATTACCTTTTTAACAATGTAAAGCTTTGTTATGGATTAGAATTTTTTGTTTGAAAGGTCCTTTGATCCCTCTTTCAGAAAGGATAAAGAATGTTAATTTCTGACTAAGATGTAAACATTGGAGCTATCTTGTGGACAAGCATATCTGTTGTATTTTTAAAAATGTAAACTACAGTTAAATTAACTATGCATTCAGGAATCATAGACTATGGGAACAAAATGTTTATATATATACATATGTAAAATGTATATATATATATATATACATATGTAAAATATATCTACAAAGTTTCTGTGAGATATCTCTGGCCACTTTTTTCTTTACTTTCGGAAGCATGAAACCCTTGCTTTTACTGTAATATACTTAATTGTACCCTTTACCAGCCATGTATACTTCTCAAATAAAATACATATACAAACCTCAAGATATTTCTCTGAGATGAATATGTTCACTTAATTAGAATTGCTAAATTTATATTGGCAAGAAAAAAAAAAGGTCGAAGTCAACTAAATTTTCCAGTTGGTGTTGGTATCTTCAGTAAGAAAAAATATATAAGCTTTATTTTTAGCTTTCTTGCTTAATTGCTTGCTTTTTTGCTGTCTTGCTTTCTTCTTTCTTTCTTTGGTTCCTTCTCTCATTTAATTTATAGGTTGAGTGAGTTATTCTAACTAGATGTCTTTAAAATAATTTATGAATTACATTACAATTTTCTCTCTTCTTATAACATGCAAAATTTGACATATCAGGTAAATCAAGACTTGTTTATTTTTCAGCCAGATATCGCATTTTGCTGTTATTATTATACTAACTCTTAATAATGAATTTGATTTCCTCAAATTGATGAGGAAATTGCTGATTATATGAGGTTTCCATATTTAGCAAAAATGAATATTAATACTGTAAAATGATGAATTGCTAATATGGGACATTGAGCTTGCAATCAACTATAAAATATCCGTCCTATAAAAGACAAGAATTTATAGCGATAATTTTAGAACTCAATTCCATTTCTAATGCCATGTAAAACAAAGGAATAGGGAATTCAATAGCCCTTCGTAGTGAGAAAAAATGATTTTTCTTTAAAATGCTTATTTTATTATTTTGGAAAAATGATTGTGCGATCTTTATAAGCATATTATTTTAAAATGCATTTCAGAAAGAAAGGAAAATAAAACAAATATATGCCTTCTTGGTGGTACAAGAAAAATGTCTATTGAAAGGTGTCATTTAATTTGTTAAATTTATTTTTGTTTCACAACTATAAGTAGTCAAGAAATATGTTAAATTTAACTTCTTTTCTGCCAAGACGTATTAATGTGTTGTACTGCTTTTCTTTACCAGTAACAGAGTATCACTATTTGGATTTAGATCTGTTTAAATATATTAGAAACACAATCTTAACGACCAGAGAGAATAATTCCTTGTAATTGATGTTGAGGAAAAGTTTTAGGATTATGCTAGCTAATCAAGCATAATGTATACAAGTAGGTATGATATAAATTCAACATGATAAAATGTCTTAAAAACAGAGATATCAGACTATACATATACAAGTATTTCTATACTCCAAATTAAAACAAACAAACAAAAATCAGAAAAAGCTACATTTATGACAAAAAAGCAATGTCCCTAATGTTTATAGAGAGCATCCTTTTATAGTTACTGTCCTCTCCTGTCTCTCTGGTCTCTGGCCATGTGTTCCAGCCCCCTTATTGCTGTAGCAAATGAGCTTTTGTTGCCCGCTCCTGATTTCATTGGGTGGGTCCCTACCAAAGCCCAACCAATAAATTTTTGCTCCAAAGCCAGGGCTTTCCTACTGGCCTTGAAGCATGAAATGTCTCAAATCATATTCATAAGTAAGCTAAATTTCTAGGTCAGCTAAATATGAGTGCAAACCTTTGGATACAGGAGTCAGCATACTGAGAGACCTTTCCTCTCTCATGTGGTCTTTGCTGAGATGTAACCATTTTACTGCTACTCAGAATTCCATGAGATCAAGTGGTCAGTATGTTTTAAAACCAAGTAATAACCACGTTTGCATTGTGTTTCCTTTGTTTCTCACTTCTGCTTTCTTGATTTTATACTCCCTCAAAAAATAGTATCACATATACCTTTGTCTTGGGCTCTGCTTTTTGGAAATTGACACTAAAGCATCATGAAAAAAATTATTATAAATAAAAAATGCTGGAGATTTATCCTATAATATAAAAGTGAGCAAACAACATGAATCATAATTCACAAACCAAGACATTCCATAAGAAAATAATAAAATAACACCCTCATTAATTAAGAAATGCTAAGTAAAATATGATCTCCCCAAATTAAACTTTTTAAAAAAATTTTAATGAGAGCATCACACACTGTTGAATAAAATTGGATGAGAACAAATATTTGCTCTTCAAAAAATAATAAACTGTTTAGTGAGTGATTATTATCAAATGGGTATTTTTTTCAGTGCTTTGGATATCTAATGGTACTTTAAAAAGTTCATGGGAGAATAGAACTAAAAGATAATACTAATCTTTTACTAGCTAATTTAATTCTTAAAACAAATCTACAATGGGTATTATGCTATCATTTTCAAGTAAAGATTAGAGAGCCACAGTGGTGAAGTTAGAATTCAAACTCAGCACTCTTACTCCAGAAGAACTGATCTTTATGGCTCACTCTACTGCCTACTGTGGATTAAAGGCACTGTGGAAAGTTAGGCAGCAGAAATATGTACTTTCAATTTCAGGGTGTCCTCCTGGTGCTGACCTCAGCACTGAGGCTTCAGCCCACTGAGGCAACCGCCCCAAATTCAAAGTGCCCAAACACCTGGCCCACAAACATAGGTGATTAGTGTTTTTTGTGCCATGAACTCATTTGGCAGTGTGGTGAAACCAGTGTTGACCCCTTGTAAGACTAATAGTTTTAGGTTAATAAAATAAAAAGATTTGCATCTCCCAATGCTGAGTGATTCGGGAAATGCAAATCAAAACCACACTGAGAGACCATCTCACCCCAGTTAGGATGGCTAATATCCAAAAGACTGTGAATGATAAATGCTGGCGAGGTTGTGGAGAAAAAGGAACTCTCATACATTGTTGGTGGGACTGCAAAATGGTGCAGCCTCTATGAAAAATGGTATGGAGGTTCCTCAAACAATTGCAGATAGATCTACCATATGACCCAGTTATCCCACTGCTGGGAATATACCCAGAGGAATGGAAATCATCAAGTCGAAGGTATACCTGTTCCCCAGTGTTCATCGTAGCACTCTTTACAATAGCTAAGAGTTGGAACCAGCCCAAATGTCCATCATCAGATGAGTGGATACGGAAAGTGTGGTATATCTACAATGGAATACTAGTCAGCTATAAAAACGAATGAAATACTGCCATTTGCAATGACATGGATGGACCTAGAGAGAATTATATTAAGTGAAACAAGTCAGGCACAGAAAGAGAAATATCACATGTTCTCACTTATTGGTGGGAGCTAAAAATAAATAAATAAATAAACAAAAAAACGGGGCGGGGGAAGAAGACATAACAGTTACAATTCCTTGAAACTGATACGACAAGCATACAGAAAGGACATTGTCGGGAGGGAGAGGGGAGAGGGAGGTAGGAGGGAGGTTTTGGTAATTGGCCACAATAATCAACCACATTGTATATTGACAAAATAAAATAAAATAAAATATTTTTAAAAAATAAAATAAAATAAAAAGATATATACAATTATTAAGAAAAAATATTCTTATTTAATATATTTTACAAAAATATTGTAAAAGGTAATATTTGTCAAAGTAAGGATAACACATGATTACTCAATAATATTTCAAGATATTACCAAAAGAATTCACGAGCCCTGAACTATAACCTCTGCCAAATTTTTTATAAAACCCAGTTTTTGGCACTCTTTCCAAATACTTCAGAAGTTTAAGGTCAGGTTGAATCTAAGCATGGTGGTAACTCCAACTAATTTTGTAGTCAAAAGAAAACACCATAAATCACTTCTTGTTAACAATCAATCATTGCCAAAGATGTGAGCACCACCAGTAAGCTATTCTTTCCCAATTGCTCACTCCCATACTTCTCTGAATATTCTTTTTACAATCCAAATTTCTATTGGCTCCCTCCCTTACACTGGAAAATCACCAATTCCCTCTAAGCCCTGCCCCAATTCCATTTTTCCCATGGAAATGGCACACTGGTGGAGTGTCTTCT
This sequence comes from Cynocephalus volans, assembly GCF_027409185.1. Lineage (NCBI taxonomy): Eukaryota > Metazoa > Chordata > Mammalia > Dermoptera > Cynocephalidae > Cynocephalus > Cynocephalus volans. The sequence continues at coordinate 48,435,889 of NC_084466.1, read as the reverse complement.
CACTGCAGTGGGAGCACTGAAAAAAAGGCTTCTTCAGTATTATGGAACCTGGTGTGGGGGACGGGGGACACAGCAAGAAAGGGGAGAAGATTAGTAGTAGAAAAGTACTGAGTATTGATTGAGTTAGAGTGGAAAAATGTGTGTGCAAGTTGTCCATCTCCTCTCCCTGACGTGGAGGCTTCAGCAATGGTAACTGAGGAAGGCCTTGGCCAAAGGCCCAGATAAAGAGATCTTCTAAGAAAGAGCCTGGGCTAGGAATGCTAGAATGAGTAAGAGCATGGATGGCCAGGGGGCCTGAGTCCCCTACTGCAACTCCCCATAGAGACTGCAATGTTTGAAACTGCATCAAATCTGAGATAGAGAGGGCAGCTTTCTCCCGTGATGCTGTCAGGTAAAGCCTTTATACTTGTCTATGGTCAGGCCTAAAGTATCACACAATCCTGAAACTCCTGTCATTACTATCATTGGCTTCATTTTCAGTAGATGCTTAGTTTTGCTTTTTCATATAAATTTAAAAGAGGTCATGATTGTAGTTACAGCCATTACCTAAATGAAAGGTTGTGGTGTGTTTCAATAAAACTATTTACAAAAGGGTGGCAGGGCAGATTTGACAACTCCTGAAAATAAAAGTTTAAAAAACTTACAGTCTTAAGAATGTTTTACTAATCACTCAGTACATGTGCACCCTACATAACCTGCCCAATCCATCCACACTGGCCATTAGTGCCTGTCTCTTACTTTATAGCCTAGACATTCAGAATAGCTAACTTTTCTCCTAATGATACTATGATGAGGTATTCCTAAGACTACCCTCATGTTCCAGGATTCACTAGAACTCAGCAAAGCTATTATACTCTAAGGTATAGTTTACTACAATGAAAAAATACAGATTAAAATCAGCAAAATAAAAAGGTGCACAGGGCAGATTCTGAGAGAAACCAGGTGTAAGCTTCCACGGTCCTTTCCAGTGGAATCACACGGACAGTGCTTCATCTTCCCAGCAACAATGTGTGTCAACACGTGTGAATTATTGATGACCACAGAAGCCTATTTGAACATTAGTGTCAAGGATTTTTTTAGGGAGATTGGCTACATAGACATAGTCAACTGCATGCATGACTGACCTTAGTTACTTAGTCACCAGCCCCTCATAAAGTCAAAATGATAGACTGTGGACCAAGACTCGAACATAAATCACAGTTTTAGCATAAACTATTTGGCATCTCTCAAGGCCACAGGTAAACAAAGACATTCTTATCAAGCAAGATAGTCCAAGGGTTTGGAGATTATCCTTTAGAAGCTGGGCAAAACCCAAACTTTTCTTTGGAATGTGCACAATTTAGACAACCCATATCTGCTGAATTAATTATTTACTGCACAGGTACCTCATTATTTTTTACCTTTGTATCTCTGTGCATTCAAATGCTTTTTTGCCTGTTCCACACTCCAAAGAGAAATGAAGATGGTACTCACTGTAACTCCTTCTAGCAAGGTCATCCTTTTAATCACCTTTGTGTCCCTAGTGCATACATATATAGTGCACAAAATGTAGTAGGGTCTTAGTAAGTGCCAAAAAAATTTGAACAGAAATAAAGCAGTTTATTTTTTTTTAAATTAATATTGGTGGGGAACTATATATTGAAAGGCATCACTAAATAACATAGAGACACCCTTTCATTACAGTCAGCAATTGTGTAGCTTACTGAATTAGAACATCTGTGTATAGCTGTCACATATTAGATAAAACGTGGGAAAGAGCAACTTAATAATTATGGATGAAAAGTAAAGCAGGCAATATGAATTGAGATTAAATTTTATTTTAGGTAATTTTCAAGCATTGTTTCTGTAAGTGTCATAAGTTCTAATAGTTCAGAGGTCAATAAACTACAGACCACTGTCTAAATCTGGTCTTCCATCTTTTTCTGGTAAATAAAGTTTTATTAGAGCATAGTCATCCCCATTCATTCATGTAATTTCTATGGTTATTTTCACACTAAAATAGCAAAGTTAAGTAGTTGCAAGGAGACTGCAGATCACATCACCCACAAACCATAGAATATTTTCCATCTGGCTGCTCACTGACAAAGTTTCATAACTCCTGACCTAGATCCAGAAGAAACTTACAACCACAGATTCAAAGAAAATATATAGTTTGAGTAATCTGATTGGTTAAACTTGTGAGATAATTATATTTACTGTTGCTGGGTGTCAAAATGAGATTTCCACCTAATCTAGTAAAAATTTTCAAAGAAATAATTGCTTTTCTAGTAACAAAAGTTATTCATATGTACTTATATCAGGATTGTCTCTATTATAATTTTTTCTCGTGTTTCTTTGAAAGTGATTAATTTCTAAATACATTGTCACATCTGTCTTCGAGTGATTCAAGTACTTTTATCTGTAAGATCTAAACTTATAAAAAGTAATATTTTCATAATATTGTTATTTCAGTTTTAGTGAGATTAATATCATTTTACCTTTCATGCATAATTAGTGATGAAAGAATATCCCCCCCCTCCCACAAATATGGCTTTTTCCATCCATAGCCATTACTTTGGGTGAAGAGTACTGAGTGCTGTGAAGCTGTTTCACACCTGGCACTGAAGAGGTTATTCTCTGATATACTTTTTTTCCTAGACCGAGTTTGGCTGGCTGGGTTAAAGAGATCATACTGAGCTCTGTGTGGAAATATCCATACCAAAGGAATTTTAAGCAGCAGGCAGCAAGATGAAGTCCTGGTTGCTCAGCTGTTACATTCAAACAGAAGTAGCAAGAGGGATGGAGAAACATCCCAACAGACACAGATCACAGACACTCAGAAACACATCTGGTCGCAAGGTTAAGGGAGGAACACAGGTATAAGATGCAGATTATTTTTTTAAAAAGCAAGTTGTATTTTGAACAGAATTAAAACACAATTTAATTCTGGGGAAAATTGGGGTAATGGGCTTTAACCAAGGCAGATATTTAGGAACCTAGATATAGGAAATGAGTGAGAGGCAAGGACTTAACCACAGGCGATTAGAACCAGTTTCTGGTACTATGATACAAGGGCAGGGTGTGAGCAACTGAAAACAGATTTTATGAAAACTAGCAGTCTGGTTCTCTTTGTATTACCTCTTCTTTTTAGCAGGTTGGTCACTGAATCTGGAGAAAGGCGGAAACCCACGTTAGTATTAAATGCTCCAAAATTCAGTATTAGCATCACACAGAGTGAGCCCAGAAAACCATTACAAAATCTGATTTATTCTCATTTAAAAAGAGTTATTTGAACTATCTCTGATTGTGGATAAATAAACACTCATGAAATGATCGTTATTTTTTATGTAACATATGTAATGATGACCAATTTCTCTTTCAATTATGTTCTGATAATTGTTTTGATTTTTCTCTCTAGAATCGAGGAGGATCTTTATTTCCTTCTTAGCTTTGGTTTCTCTTTTTACCCAGTGTTTAAATTTACAGACTAAAAGAAGTATTATACTATGAATTTACCAGAAATAAAATTAGAATAATTTCAGTCAAAATTAATGAAGTATATATAACACTGTAACAACGAAAAAGAGATTCAATGGAGAAGACTAACACGAAGCACTGTTTTAGGTATTTGTTTTATTACTCCAACCTGTTGTTACTCAGTGAAACAAATGCTGAAATAAGAGCCAATCAGGCTTATCAGAAAAATATAGACTGTACTAGAGATGGAATATCATTCATCATCATATTATTATTCATGAGAGTTACTTTTATGGGGTATTCATGTTATAGATAGACATTCAAGGGTACTTTAAATGAAATTAAAAGATAATATAAATTTTGCCATGAATTTTTTAAAGTGTCCTCGTACATGAAGACCATAGAAAAGTGGATTCTTAAGTTAGACAGCTTGGGGTTCATCCTGGGTTTACCACTTAATAAACTTACCTAATCACTCTGTTGTTAGGGGTCATCTCATCTGCCTGTAAAGTAAGGAGACTACGAGCATCTCCTCAACCATCTGTTGTCAACACTCCTGCTTGTTAAATGGTTTAGTTCAAGTAGTATTCATACTTCTGCCTGCCATGAAGCAGGTGCCCAGTAACCACTATACCACATGACTGGAAGAAATGCAGATGAACATAAAATATCAAATGTATTTTGATGAGAAAGTCATGTTGGAAAATTATGAGAAAATCATATTGGAAGATTATCAGTCTGTATACTTTTGGAACTAAGTTGCTAACTTAGAACTGATATTTTAAAGTCTTTGCATCTTGAGAGCCATCGTCAAGAATAAAAATGCTGTTGGCTGTAAGTAACAGAAACCCTAATTCAAACTTTAAAAATGTAAACAATAAGATAGTATATTATTCTATATTGCATTAGGAAGGAGAGCAACCCAGTTTCTTTCCCTCTCTCTGGTCTTTTAATCACTCCATACTTTTCTTCTAAAACAATTCCCTTCTTTGCCATAAGATGTCAGGTGGAGAAACTGGAGCAACACGCTGCGTTCACATCCAGAGGAAGAAAGTGAAACCGTTTTCTTCTCAAGCATGGAGTCGGAGTCCTTCCCTTCAATGTGGTTAATTCTTGTCCATGCACCAATTGGCTTAACCATCTGCATCAACCCCTGGAGGTCAGCGGCAGGGGACTGTGGAAGTTTCCTCAGATTTATGCAGTTGTGTGGCATTCAGCAGAGACTGCAATAAAATTAGCATTCATTAGCCACAAAGCAGGGAGGCGCAAATGCTGGGCAGACAAAACAGTGTCTGCTAGTATAACAGACCCTTTGATTATATCTCACTGATTTTACTCTATGTAGAATACATTTGTAGCCAGGAAATTATGCACTGATAGAGTAAATGATTGCTAATATAAAGAAACTTCCACGCAGAAATATCTCTGACCTGTGTGCCCCTGCATAATTTTTTTGGTTTTTTTAAACAAAGTGGTATGCTGTTATATGAAACTATGACAAATATACATTTATGTACAAAGGACTGATAAAAATACAATTTCCACCAAATGTATTTTGATTAGGAAAAGAAGCAAAGAGAAAGATTCTATGAGAAATAAAATATTTAAATGGTGATGTGTTAAAAAGTAAGAGAAGAGAAATATGTGAAACAGAATTTCCTTCTTTGCTAATTCCTACCAGGACTGACATTCATAGGAAATATATTTATTTATAGGGTTAAGTATTCCTCCATTACCAGTCCTTTCTGAATCCTTAGTAAAGGAATAGATTTGTGGGGAAAGAGCAAGAAAAGAAAGTAAAGAATATAGCAATAAATACATAAATGAAGCCATGCAATTTAGATATAATTAGGTTTTATGACTTTACTATTATAATTTTCCCTATTTTGCATTGAGGTTTGCAGATATACATTATCACAACTCAAATATATTCACTGGGCAAATGATATTTAATTACATGTTGCTGATCAGTTTGAAAATAAATTTAATATACATATAGGATTTAATCAGAAATTTTCTTTCACATTTTTGTCTTTCAGCTTGTAATAATTTTTGCTCTCTGCTATACTGAATAGTCTATAACTGTAAAGTTGAAAATGGTGGCAATAACAGAGGTGCTTTGTAGAATGGATGTTTAACAGTCGTTCTTCATTTTAAATCTTAATTAAGCACATAGAGTAGTTTTTTGAAGTACTCAATGCCTTGAAGTATTTAGGTATAAAATATCATATATTTTAAAATAATAGACATAACAATAAAGACTTTAAAAAGCATCTCCCACCTGAACACATTTCTAAAGTATGATTATGTATTTAATTACATTTTTCTGATAATATGCCTATTTGATTGAGAGTCTGAACGTCCGTTCAGGCCCAGATTTGTTCCTTTTCCAAATATTAGAAAACAGATTATATCTGTGTAGTGCTGCTGCTATAAATTGTTGTCTGCTTACTAATCATGAGACTTGCATATCCTCTATTTCAGCCTTCTTGAGTTTATCGATTACTACATTGACTTTTCTTTCAGCCTGTTCCTTCTGACTACTTTGCACCATTAGCAGAATTTACAGTTTATGTTTTATCCCTCCTCTCAAAACCCACTTTTGAATTAGGCTTTGAAACATAGCAAATGCTTGTCATTAAAACAAACACTTTAAACTTTGCAATGAGATAAATGCCAATTTATTTTTCTAAATTGAATGGAATATGAGCTATTTTCAAAGTAAATAACATTTCTCAAAGTAGCAAATAGCTTATTGTTTATAGGAGATGAAAATATGATGGTATCTAGATAGAAAAACATATCTTTAAAAAAATGAAATGGCCCTTTAGATAAGAATATTTTTAATGTTAGGATTTAATATTTCTTGGTATTTGCTATGATCCAAATATTTAGAAAGACATCACAATAGTTTATAACTTAATATACCATTTATATTTCTGTATGATACAAAAGTAAGGAAACATATAATCTGTATTTTCTCCAGCATTCTTTCTTTTTTTTTTTTTGAATGATTATGAATACTCATGGAGTACAAAGCTGATTGTCACCACTCCTGCCCAAGATGTCAAGGCCAGAACAATACTGGTGGCATGCCCGTTACTAGAAATTGCGATTATATACTGTGTCCCCCACCCAATTAATCCCTGACTTCCCTCCCCATCCCCCTTTCCCCCGCACCACTTTGTATCCTTAGGTAGGCTCTCTCCTTCTCCAAGTCCAGTGTATCACTGTGGTCTTTCTTTTCTTCTTTCTTTCTCTCTTAACTCCCAATTATGAGTGAGGACATGTGGTATTTATCCCTCTGTGCCTTGCTTATTCCACTCAAAATTAGTTTCTCCAGGCTCATCCATGTTGTTGGGAATGGCAGAATTTCATTCCTTTTTATGGCAGAGTAGTATTCCGTGGTGTATATATACCACATTTTCCTTATCCAATCATCCATCAATGGACATTTAGGTGGTTCCAAATCTTGGCTGTTGTAAACAGAGCTGCTATGAATACGAGAGTGCAGGTATCCCTTCGACATGATGATTTCCATTCCTTTGGGTATATACCCAGTAGTGGGATTGCTGGATTGCATGGTAGTTCTATCTGTAGTTGTTTGAAAAACCTCCATACTGTTTCCCATAGTGGTTGTACTAATTTACAGGCCCACCAACAGTGCAGGAGCGTTCCCTTCTCTCTATATTCTCTCCAGCATTTGTTATTCTCCATCTCACTAATCATCAGGGAAATGTATATTAAAACCACTTGAGATATCACCTCATTCCAACATTATTTCTTAAATTATGTATACTTCCACATTAATGAAGATGATATAATTCAATGAGTAGGGTTTTATCTTCTTATGTCAATATTTTTTTTAAGATTGAAAAACTTGAAAGTTAGTTCTAAATTATCAGAGCTTCTTCCATAAGATTATTGTAGATTTTATATGCTGAGCTATATGTGCTACCTATCCTAAATCAAAATATATGTGTAAATTACACACAGATCGTATCATGGCATATCTATACAATCTTGTCACAGAGGTAAAATTAACTAAGGCTTGTTTTTTTTAATTTAATATACATATTTCTACACAGAAAAAATATATAAAGCGAAGTCTTAGAATGAGATCTGCCTTCACCAAACAGGATCAACAAAATGTTTCAAATTGGCAACCAGATCTTTAAAAGCTAATAGTAATGGCTTGCCTAATGCCACAAAGGGTGAACATTCCTTAAATCAGGTTTTGTTAGACTGTAAACTGTATGTGGGTAAAAATACTTGGTTTTAAATTTTCATCTGTGCTCTATTTCTAGTTTCTAAAACCAGTATTGAACATGGTATGGGCAAATCAGTACGCATTGCGCTAAATAATTAAATAAGTAAATGTATTGGTCATTACTCTCTGGTCATCAATCCAGGACTGCTTCTTCTTTATTCACTTCTTTAAGCAAAATTTAAAGATTTTAAATAGAGATTTTAGACATTTCCTTTCCAAAGCAAGTAGCATGTTTGTCTCAAGGGTTGAATAAATATACTTAGAATAAATAAAACCAGTGGACTTTCTTTAAATATTATTTTTGAAGCCTACTGTGAAGATACTATTTTTAAAGGCAAAGTTCAACATGCATAATCTAAATATGTTTAATTTATGTACATATTTTAAAAAGTAGTTTCTATGTCAAAATTCTGAGATTGTTAAGAGTAAAAACTTTAAAAATAGGGTGTATATGGTTAAGGTATAATGGAAACAATTCCAAGAGCTTAAAGTAGACCTGCTAAATATTAAAACTTGAAGGACCATGTGCATAGAGTTTATACTATAGACAAAGGACAGGGCAGTTATGCAAACCAATTTTATTTAGAGTTATCCCTTCCCAAATTCTAAGAGCTGACAGGAGGATGATCTGGGGAGTCTGTACTAGCTAGATTCTTGAGAAGGGGCCCAGTGTCCCATCCCTTGGGCTAAATCCCTAAATTACTGGTGATAACAAAGAACATTTAGCACTTAGGAGCTAGAGGTGCAAAGTACCTAGAGAAGTCCTGCATTCAACACGTCAGAAAGAAAGAGTCAAAATGTAGATGAAATTGATAAGGTAGATCTTGTCCCCAGGGCAGCCTGCATATTCCAGCACACTCCAATGCAGTAAAGGTTTCCCCAATCTTTTGATGTCTTCTAAAGAAACGAAAATATAGGTTAGTTTAAATAGAACTCCCAAAGTATTCTGGAATAAGCCTAAGGCGGAGGTAGAGTTAGTGGAGCTGTCTGCCTAAGGACATGGGAGGTCTAAGGTATCAATAATGAGTTAGGTACATAGCTTTGAAGACTAAAATATAAGTAAAGCCCACTCAGGGGTCAGCACAGACAGAGAATATGATGAGACTTCTCACTCCAAAGTAAAGAAGATATGTAATCCCACAATCCCCAGAAAGAAATACAAGATAAAGGTGACGGGAGAAAAATCTAAGGCCTACCTGAAATTACACAAGTAGTTATGTCAAAAGGAACTCAGTTCCAGATGAAAAAAACACCAAGTTTATCTTTTTTTTAATGGGCAACAATAACTATCCTGCAATCAATAAAAAACAGATTTCAAGATTTATACTTCGTTAAAGAGATTTAAGATAGATACTTCTTAACATATCTGATTCGGGAAGTGTAAAATTTCACACTCATTAAATTTTTAATATGTTGTTAAAAACTCTGTAGGTGGTTCAATATTCCAGTCTTGTTAGAATCACCTGGAGAGATTATAAACCACAGACTGTGGGACCTGCAAAGTTTCTGGTTCAGTAGGCCTGGGGTAGGGACTGAGACGTTGAATTTTAGTAAGTGTCATAATTTATGACAAGTTTCCAGGAGATACTGATGCTGCTAGTCTACAGCTTATGTGTGTAACCGTGGTATAAGGTCTCTGCTTCAGTTCAACTCTCCAGTTTTTATTGTTGTGCCCACAGTTTTCTATATCTTGCTTAATAACCAAGCACAAGAGAAATGAATGTGCTTTTCTAAAATAAACCGGTACAACTTTTATCTTTGCAGTTTCACTGTTGGGTTGCCATTGAATTAAGCCATGATTTGTGAGACATACCCAGGAAAACCTGGTCTTCTCTTATGGAACTGTACATTCCTAAACTGTATCTGGCCATTGCTACTCACCCTTCTTAGGTAGAATTATACTGTTTTAACAATCACAGCAAGATTAGTATTAATGAAAAGTACCATCTGGTGATCTAAAGGAAGTGGAATTGTTTAAACATTTTTACTATTTTATTGGTACTAGAAAATAAACAATAATGTTCTTGAAATAGGAAGGTATTTTTGTTTGTGATAGAAAAGAGGGTATAGCATGAATACACCACAATTTATTCTCATTTTCGGTAACAAGGTGTAATTGATGCTAGTAAAAGCAGGCGTCTGAAAACTAGTTGATAGTTTTAGAGAATTAGCATGCTATTTGAACTGTGAATGGGCACCTAAGAAAGTTTTTAATTACTCCCCTTCTATTTAATTTATAGAAAAGACAAGCATATTTTCAAGTAGCTGTTATCTGCACACTGTGATATATACTTGGTGATTGACTTACAGAAGTGGGGACTGAGGATGCCTTGGTATATTAGTGAAGTAAGAGCATGTAAAATCCTTCTTGGCTTCCAGGAAATTAAAAATCTTGTGTTGTTCACCCTAAACTACTACTCTGACAATGTTTTGCCAAGTAGTAAATCCAACGGATGAGCTGAAATCTTTAAAAACTATATTAATTTAACAAAAAAATAGTATATGTAGATATAGATATACAAATATATGAGGGTACTTGAAGAGCTAGGGCTGGGACTGGAACTCACAGACCCCTCAAGCCCATTGCCCACACTGGGTCACAAACCCTTCACACGCAGGTCCACAAGCTAGGTAACTGGAAAAAAAGGTCATTGGAGCCTTGGTTGAAAAAAGAATAGTCTTTATTCAGCATACACACATCTAAGAGTTAGGCAGTCCAAAGAGAAACTCTTCTGCTCAACTGCTACTGGCAAAGTCCAAAGAAAAACTTGAACGGCTGCTAGCAAAGTAAACATGCTTTATTTTTAGATGCAAGCTCTCTGTTGACCAGTAGTTCGGGGTCACTGCTCCACAAACTTTGAAGAACACACAATAGCAATGAAACTAAAAAGATACAAGATTGCACATGCACACTAACTCTACCCCCACACGCAACTTGTTTACAAAGAATGTGCTGCGCCACTCCCAACCGGACCTGAGGCAAGGGGGGCCTGACTAAACTATTCTATTTTCGCCACAGTACTTCAAAAGCTTATGGAAAAATAGAATTAAAAATAATATGACTCTTTCCATGAACTTTTTAAGACCCCTCATGCACACACACCTACATGTATATGTGTATGTGTGTGTGTATGTGTATACATATATATCTGTCTGTATTATTAAATATTATATGAGAATTAAAATAATTCATATATGCTTAAAAGAAGGCCTGACAAATCTCTCATTGTATGTATGTATGCACACACAGAGAGAGATTTGTCAGGCCTTGTTTTAAGCATATATGAATTATTTTAATTCTCATAACAAGCTAATGAGATGAGAACACAATGCACAATGTTTAAATAGATTGCCAAGTTCACACAGCTAGTAAGTGGAGTAATTGGGATTAAAATCTGGCATTTGGGGAGGGATTCTTAATGCTGTCAGTAAAATTAAGACTGTCCCTCTGTGGAATATACTAAAAAGCATATGTACTTTACAGGGCCTGGTCTGGTTTTCCAAAGCCTTGCAGTTTCAAATATTGACCTTGCAAGGACAGGAAATTTTCCTCAGGCTATAAGTCTCTGTTGCAAGATAAGGATTGTGGCACAGCAGGTTGCTGGCTCAAAGACAGACTAGTTACTGATTGTTACGTAAAGATACTGAGAAATTGCTGTTAAGAAGGAATGTTTGCTTAGATCAAACTGTTGTTGATGGGACCACTTAATTGCCTTACTGGAATGTCATCTGGCTTGTTTCACTGAAAGTTACCAGCCTATATTGTTAAACTATAACCCAGCATTTGTTCTCTTCATGTAACTTCCTGGTCTGGAAAATTAATGCAGGAAGAGAACCCAATTTGGTGTTGATTTCCCAAGGAAGGGATGCCTCTTGCTTGAGGGTTCCAGAGGGAGATTAACCACTCTGAGGCCTCTCACTGCTCAGAAAAGATAGGCTTTGAGTAATCCTTTCTATCTCTGTCACCCAGGGGAAGTGGGGTGACAAATCCGTGGGGGGCAAAGCAGCGCAAAGCAACATCCCTCCCTCTCAAGTCTATAACTTTACTTACCATGAGGCTGTCACTATTCTCCTCTTAAGCCAGCCTAGCCCACCTAGCTAAACTTTACCTTACCATGTCTTTTTCTAGCATCTTTGAATGTGTTTTGTGAAGTTCATGTAAAGAAACTTCCTCCAAGTTCCTTTATTATAATGTACTTATAATATTTTTATTCTATCTGAAACTTGATACCTTTTCTGAAAAAAAATGTATCAATGAAGGGTTTGTTTTCATTCACCTCAGTTCTTCTCCTAAGCACACAACTCAATAAATCAGTAGCACATGACACCACACATTGTGTGTTACTTTGCATGTCTAAACAAATTTTAGAGCTGCAGCTTTAAATTACCTAAGCCATAATTATGTTTATCTCTAACAATATTGAATATCTATGCCTTTTTGTATGTACAACTATTTTCCATTAATATTTAATCAAAATATGAGGCAATTCAATATGTGTGTTCTCCATTTTCTTTCACTGTATTGGCAACATTTTTGCAACTTCACTTTAATTATCCTTTTATTCTTGTTGGAGGAATTAATACTCATCTTCCTTACTAAGACTAAATATTTTGTTGTTGCACAAATTTCATTCTATTTTGTTTATCTCACCTTTCTGTATTATTAATAATAGTACTGTTAGTTATCATTTCCATTTTCAGAGAAATTGCTATGTTTCATATTTCTTCCTAATTTCTTCCTAATTCTATATTGTAATAATTAATATATTATATATAGATTACTTTATTAATAATATATTTAGGAATTAGATATCTAGTCTCATAATTTAATATATAGGAAACTATGAGCAGTTTAATGTTAGAATTATTAGTTATGACATTCTAATTCATCGATAGTGATAGAAAATATCAGTATAGAAAATAAAAGAGAGAGAGAGTAGATCAGGAATTTCTTGGAATATTAAACTTCTTTTTGTAAATAACTGAGTATCAGATTTAAAAGTACAGTAATAGATCACTGGTTTTGAAACGACTGTTTTTTTTTTTTATTGGTTAGGAATATTCATGAGATACAAAGCTGATTGTCAGCCTTCATGCCCAAGTTGTCATGGCCAGAACAATACTGGCGGCACGCCCATTACCACAAATTGCGATTATACCCTGTGTCCTCCACCCAATTATCCCTGACCTCTCTCCTTCCCTTCCCACTCTACTTTGTATCCCTAGTTATGTTCTCTCCCTTCACAAGTCCAATACACTACTGAAGTCTTTCTTTCCTTCTTTCTCTCTTAGCTCCCACTTATAAGTGAGCACATATAGTATTTTGCCCCTTATGCTTTGTTTATTACACTCAACATAAGTTTCTCCAGGCTCATCCATGTTGTTGCAAATGGGAGAATTTCATTCTTTTTTATGGCAGGTCAGTATTCCATGATGTATATATACCACAGTTTCCTTATCCAGTCATCCATTGATGGACATTTAGGTTGGTTCCATACCTTGGCTATTGTGAATAGAGCTGCAATGAACATGGGAGTGCAGGTATCCCTTCAACATGATGATTTCCATTCCTCTGGGTATATACCCAGAAGTGGGATTGCTGAATTGTATGGAAGATCTATCTATAGTTGTTTTCTCTATACTGTTTTCCAGAGTGGTTGTAC